>NC_137268.1:11015534-11658034 GCF_053477335.1 Acartia tonsa
TCTTTTGTTGCTTTTATATCTATCAGCGAAGCTTTTCTATAATTCCAAATAATCACCTGTATGAACGTGAAAGAATTGTAATTTAATACAGTTAGGGAGTTGAATCCATTTTTATAGAAGCAGAACTATAATCTATGATTATGGTTTGGACCCTCTAAAACTGTTATCTACCCTTCCAATTTCCCCTCTCTTGGTGAAGATATCTTCAACGCCGATACGATTTTTGAAATGTAAGATTCCACTTTCAATAGAGGCGAAACTGGAATCATGGTTTACATTTTTAATATCTATGTTTCTGTAATCTTCCATTCCTTTTTTAACATCGACATAATAGAAATGTACCATACTATTTCAAAATTATGTCAATTGTGAAAAAAAGCATAGATTTTATATATAATTTAAACATTGTTGTATATTCTTAATTAAATAAACAAAACATACAAAGAGCGTATATAAAAGATGTTTTGTTTATTTTAAAAGAATACTTTAAAAAGGGTATCAAATGAGTATTCAAAATTTAAAAAGTCGTTTATTAATTAATTCAATTGTATATATTTGTAATTTTTTTGTTCAATTTATTTCATCTTAATATTTCCCTAGTAATCTCTCACCGTGTAAGTAAGCACTAAGAGATTAATTGCTTATTTATTTGTGCATTTTTGTGATAAATTACTGATCAATTACTGAACAATTTGGTCTGATTTGTGAGTTAAAAGTGGATGGAGTAAATAAATCCTTAGACATTCATAGTAAACGTTGCTTGTATCAGTTGTATCATCTCTGGCCACAGCGCTCGGCTCCCTAGCCTATAACCTAACCTAACCGAACCTAAAATAGTTTTTTAAAAATTTTGAAAATTTGAGTACCCCCGACAACAAACATTTCTTGCCGCAGCGCTCGGCTCCCTGGCCTATAACCTAACCTAACCTAAAATAGTTTTTTGAAAGAAGGCGTCTTAACTTTTATGCTTTTTATTTAAGATAGCTAGCCGGTTCTTTTAGTAAGTAATAGATGTAAAATAGAATTCAAATATGCAATCGGTTTTTTTAGTAGACCTCTTATTTTTGAAGTAATTTAAGTTTTTTAAACAAATAATTAAGTCAGTTTTAAGGTACTAAAACGCAACAAAATAAAAGAAGAAAATTGCCAGTATGAACAAAAATAGTAAGATCTTTAATTTGACACCTTACTTTTAAAATTCTGTTGAGTAATTATTGAAAAACTCTATTTTTTTATCTTTGATTTAATAAAAACTTTAAACCTAAATATTTTCTCAAACAGACATAAAAAATATGGGTTCATAAATACCTTTAGGATCAGAAAAATATTACGAATCCATTCTAAGCAAAATTGAAAAAGTTTTATAAAACTATAATAAAAAATATAAGTTTATTTTAAGAATCATAATTTTTGGCTTTAAAGGGCTGACTTGAACAAAACCTGAACAAAACCTAAACAAATGTACATACACTGTAACAGATATTTTTTAAACACAAGAAACAATAATGCATTTTTAACTGCATTGTTTTGAAGTTTATAAACAGACGGAAGCATATTTGTTCATACTTTTTCATTCTTTACATGTTATGTAAGTATCAATATTTTTATTGTAGTATCTATTGTATATGTTGTATGAACATTATCCTTTTTTTTTGTCAATTCTATTGATTAAGTTTTGAGGTGAAGCTTCCTGATTCGTCAATTTTTGAGATTTTTGATTGGCTAGTTTAATAGTTAAAATTAAGTGTTGCCTTTAAAAATATAATATTTTAGGCCATTTTTATTTTTTTAAGTTTTTACTTTTTTTCAATTTTGCTTAGATTGGATTCGTAATATTTTTCTGATATATGAACCCATATTGTTTTTGTCTGTTTAAGAAAATATTTAGGTTTAACCCTTACAGATTGGGGGGGGGGGGGTCATATTGACCCCCCCCCCCTCTAGTTTTTTCAATGTCATTTTTTTTGTAGGTAAGATGGAGAGCTGTGACTTCATGACTTTTTAAGTTTAGTAATTATGCGTCGGCAAGAGTTGATTTTATTAGGATATCTGGTCTGTGTTGGTCATGGTGTCCGGTCAAAGTCGGTTGGGTATCACCAAAATTTAAAAAAAATTCTAAATAAATCTTAATTTCTACATTATGACTTTTGTGTATAAGGTAGAAACCTAAATTTTTTTTGGTGAATACTGAGATATCAATGACCTTATGAGAAAAATAGTGTTATGACCGTTTGACCGCACCCTGACCGACTTTATGACCAATTTTTGTCCGGCTTTTACTACAGACATATATCATGAATATCGTGGCTTCTATTACAGCTAGAGACCTAAAAAATTTTTTGGTGAATTCTTGAGCAACAATAAACATATTAAACTATTAATTGGCGCCACCAACCGCCGTTTTACCGCCGTAACCGCCGAAAATGGCGGTTTCCGTTATTTGCCGTTTTTCGGCGATGATCAGAAAAAGTATTTTTTTTGTAATGAAAAATCAAAGTTCGTCCTAAAATTTGGTCATCCCAGCTGCAAAATTGGCCGCTCTACAGCTGTTTTTAAATTTAGCAGCTGGCCGCTAAAAAGCAGCTAAGGAGCGGCCTGACCGCTATGACTAGAAAAAGTAATTTTCTCTGAAAATACACATGAACCACCAGAAAAAAATTTTACGTCTTTATCTGCAACAGAAGCCGAGATAGAGGGGGGGGTCAATATGACCCCCCCCCCCCCCGATCTATTAAGGTGGGAATTGGGGCCCGATCTGTAAGGGTTAAAGTTTTTATTAAACCGAGGTTAAAAAAATAGATTTTTTCAATAATTACTCAACAGAATTTTAAAAGTAAGGTGTCAAATTAAAGATCTTACTATTTTTGTTCATACTGGCAATTTTCTTCTTTTATTTTGTTGCATTTTAGTACCTTAAAACCGACTTAATTATTTTTTTTTTAAACTTAAATTACTTCAAAAATATGAGGTCTACATAAAAACCGATTGCATATCTCAATTCTATGGACCATTTTACATCTATTACTTACTAAAAGAACCGGCTAGCTATCTTAATTAAATAAAAAGCAAAAAAGTTAAGACGCCTTCTTTTGAAAATTTGAGTACCCCCAACAACGAACATCTCTGGCTGCAGTGCTCGGCTCCCTAGCCTATAACCTAACCTAACCTAACTTAAAATATTTTTTTGAAATTTTGAGTACCCACCTGACAACAAACATCTCTGGCCACAGCACTCGAAATTTAAACATTTTCCGCCTCCCCCTTTCTTCCCCTTTACACTCAATCCCCCCCTACTATTACCCTTGCCTCTGTATGTCTGGACGGGGCAAGGGAGAAAAGGTCAAAGGAAAGTCTAGTTCACCAAGACTTTGCCTTAGATTGAATTCAGACTCTGTTAGGAGGGGGGAGGTGGGGGGAGTACCCAAATTTTCAAAATTGGTAAAAAAAATTCCTAAGAGGATAATGCCGTTTCCTTTTATATACACAGATACCAAAAAATCAACAGAAAAATTACTTATTTTTACTTTTCTGTCAGTGATAATAATTAGCCCCAAAAGTAAAATAAAATCACGCATGGTATATTTATCTTTTCTTAGACAAAGATTATTTTAAATGTGCATTTATTTCAAACCAATGAAAATTCAAACTGAAGTACAAAATAGAATCCAGAAATTTGCCTGTCTATTTTGGCTTTCATTGTAGGTGGATTGAATTTATGTAAAGGTAATTCTTATCTCAGGACTTTAAAACTGTAAAAATAGATTTAGATATATTTCAAATAGCTTAATATATTAGATTCAAAGGCCTTATAGATTTAATTAACTTTGGGATAATGGTAAAGGACGATGGAATATTAATTATCCTTGCCAAACCATTTCATTTTTATGTAAAAAGGTATGATAACCAATCTGCCATTGTCCTATCACTCTTAGATAAAGTTTAACTTTGGCCTATGTTATATGTTATAACACATACTTAAGACTTAAAACTTAATGTAATAAAAAGCTTTCACTTAAGCAAAGCTAAAGGGTGTGCAAAAAAAATGCAGACATTTTTGAAATTGAAATTGCGCGGCTTGTGTTAATAGTAGAAAAATGTTACGCATATCGTTAGGACTGTTCGGAAGTCTATTTTTTTATTTTGGTCTACCTGGTTTCCTCTTTCCTATGTGGGGGTTCCAAGTCAAGGCTTGATTGGTTATATCATCATGCCCTTTCCTTAGAGTGTGCCCCAACCATCTCCATTTTCTCTGTTTTAATGTCAGTTTAATGTCTGACATATCACTGCGCTCTAGAAGCTCAGCATTTGTGATAATTTATGAGCTATGTGGTAGAATGTCCCAACTGACTTAAAACTCAAAAAAAAAATTTCCACTTTTCTCACATTTATCAAAACAGCTTCTAAACTAAAAATAGCACAAAAATCGTACTTATATTTTCAAAAAAATAGAGCTTATGTCGGTTCTAACGATATAACTATACATAGCATTTTTCTACTATTCACACAAGCCAAGCAGTTTGAATTTTTTCAATGTCTGCACTTTTGCACACCCTTTTTTTATCTTTAATGATTTAATGCACATCCATAATGATGACGCACTAAATAACCCCTTCTGTAGATTAAAATTAGTGGTTCAAACGTTTATAAACACAATTTAATCAACCAATCAAAGCCAACTAATAAGAAAACGTTATTGTAAAACTTTGTGTACTATTGTAATAATCAGTCAATTGTCTCCTCCCTCTCTGGAAACAAATACTAACTAAGAAAGAATAAAATGCGATGGTACTCTACAATTCACTTTTCTGCCTGTCCGTCATTCTGTCCATAATTTTTATGATTTTCCAGTATGTCTACGAAACCAATTAATATCCGCTGGATCAGACCCGTCTAATCCATACTTGAAACCATGTATTGTATTATATTATAGACATTTTTCTACAAATAGTAAAGTAAAAAGTAGTAATATGAACATCAGTTTTGTTAGACTGGGCCTTTGCTCCTTCGGGTCTAACAAAACTGGAAAACAGATGCAATTAACAATTAATCTTGTCTGTTTAGTTTTGACAATGCCAGTTTTCATCAACCAATTAAGATTAAATAAAAGTAAACAAATTTAAAAATCCAACAAATGTTTATAAAACTTTGGGTACTACTGAAATTTAAACCCTCTCTTATTTTGCTAAGAGTGAACATATTAAAAAGACATAGTTATAGAAACCTGCAAACCATAATAGTGATTTCTTTAGACATACAGACTTCTACCAACCCTTTTGTAGAAAACGTCACTTAGAAGCAATAACATTTTGTATGTATCTTATCAATTTATATTGTTATAACTCTTAATATAAAAAAACTTTGTAGAATGTTTAAATGGACATTCAGGACTTTCTGATAACGATTACAGGGTGCTACTGTCCTTCTCATTCTGTCTTCTCATGTTATTATAGACAGAATTTATTTAATTTTTCGTCCATTTTTCCCTCCCTGTAGACAACTTTTATTGTACCCTGGGAGGTAGGGAACATTGGACTGAAATTACCTTCTTAGCTTGTCCAAAACCTCTAGGTTCTTAAATTCACGTTTATCGCCACCAGGGATTTAAAGGGATAAGACAATAGCCGATAAATGGATTTACATTTCCAAAAATACCCCTACTGTAATTTGCCATCAGTGGTTGAAACGTTTCGCCACTATACTAAATAAACAAACCAATTAAAATGCAGTAAAAGTACCCAAAGATGTTAAGCAAACAAAAATGAAAACATTATTATAAAACTTTGGGAACTAGCAGAAAGAGAGGTGGACAATGGACTGTTTATTACACTAGTCCCCAAAGTTTTCTTATTGGCTGGCTTAACAACTTTGGGGACTTTTATTGGATTTTGAATGGTTAGGTTTTTAAGTACTAGCGGCTTCGCCCCTAGCCTCTAGATATAAAAAAAATCTGGTGCTGCGACCATAATTTATGGGCATCACCAGAATTTTTTTTTGGGGGGGAGGAATTTTCATTTTTTTTTGGGGGGGGGGTTGTCCCACCCCCCAAGAAAATAGCTTAAAACCAAAACAGGACCAATAGGTATATACCCTGAAGAGTAGTATCCGTTCAGTTCAGTTGTTACCGAGATCTTAAGCAACAGACGGATGGACAGACAGACAGACAGACATGGTTCTACTTTGTATTATAGATAGTAGTGGTTAACCAACCAATCAAAATTCAGTAAAAGTCCCCAAAGTTGATAAGCCAACGAATAAGAAAATTTATGTTTTGAGATTTCTAATATAAAATTTACTTTAAGATAAACATTTTCTTAAAAAAATTGTTCTAGCTTCAAAAAAAGGAAATTACATCCATTTAACATTTTAATTAACCTTAAAAAATAAAGTTGTTAAATGAAAAATGAATTTGTCTCACTTAAAGTCGGAAATTTAGTATTAAACAGGGAACAGGCACAATTTTTTTTTTTACCATCTAACTCTAATAGGAGCAGAGATGATATGTGGGGGGGGGGGGGAGCGTTGAACGATTAAGGTCCGGAAATGGGACTGATTGTTAAGTGTTAGCAACCTTTATTGTTAGGTTTTTCTTAAAAACTTTAATCTAATAAAAATATTTAAAAAAACTAACTAATATGTACCATTTCTACTATGTCGATTCAAAGATATGATATGTTATCTTGAATGTATTATTCCAGTTTTGGCTCTATTGAAAGTAGAATGATACATTACTATTATGTCGATATAAATAAGGAAATCAATGTTTATGAATACGCTGATATGTAAACATGAATGTATGATTTCAGTTTTGCCTCTATTGAAAGTGTAATCTTATATTTCAAAAATCGTATCAGCGTTGAAGATATCTTCACCAAGAGAGGGGAAAGTGGAAGGGTAGATTATAGTTTTAGAGGGTCCAAACCATAATCATAGATTATAGTTCTGCTTCTATAAAAATGGATTCAACTCCCTAACTGTAATAGGATAACATCCCACATAAATTCTCGAAATTTTCTATGTCTAACGAGTATCAATTCCATAACTCACATTGACCATCAGTCTATTATAATGTATAATATGATATTTCGTAAAAGAAATATGACTTTATATCAAACAAAGTAAGAAATATTTATAATTTAAAATTATCTGGAGGTTTTTTCGTATGGAAGAGAACCGGTTTCTATACACCTGATTCGAATACATACGAGAAAGCTTATTACGGACATACTTTCATTTTATGATTTAATTATACAAATGGTTAACTCTTCACATATCGCCCTTATAAAAAAAATCAGAAGTTAATTAAGTATCAGTAGTATTTTTATTTTAAACTGCACGTTTTAAATGATCTAGGTATTATAGAGTTGCTACTCTATTAAAAGTTACCTAACTATTACAGGAACCATAATGCCAAGTTTGAATATAACATGTTTAAACTAACGATATGAGCTATCCGTTACAGACGGCCGTAAAAGACGAACTGACCGACCCTGATTACAGAAAAGCTTCGCCTCTAACAACGCATGTTAAGAATAAAACAATAGTAATTTGATTATCACATTTATTACATATAATAAAATTGTAAGAAAATAACAAACAATTTTTAGTATACACGTATTCTTAATTTACATTTTTTATGACTAAGTTGTCTTAAATGTGGAATTTGTATATATATATTTTTATCTAATATGTCTTGTAAACTGATTAATTAGAACCGGTACACAGCCATGCTGAAAAATCATGTATAGGATCGTATTGCAGACATGACAATTTTCGACGAATATTAAAATAAAAGCCATAATTTTAATACCAGTTTTGTTAGATCCGAGAGCTTATGCCTTTTCATTTTAATAACCGCGGAAAGCTGTCTATAATACGATGCGATAAATAATTATTCTGTGTTTAAAATTTCAAATTTCAATATTTTATCCCCGCTTAATTTAAATTTATCGCACTGCCCTAATATAAATGAGGTGCAATAAAAGTTAATGTGATATTTAATTTAATAGACCTATTACACCCTGAGAAACATCAATTATATTCGATAACGTGTAAGAATATGCCGTTTCTCAAAGTCGTTCGCGGTCATGCGCAAAATTTAAAGGGTGACGCAAATTTCATATCTCAATTTTCGGGGCAAAATATTATTTAATTTAATTATTTTCTCTGTAACACAAAGCGATGCATGCAAGATTTTTTAATTCGCTCGGACATAAAGCAAAAACCCTTCCAATAATGCGATATCCGCGTACGACTTTGAGAAACGGCATTTTCTTACCTATCATTTTATATTCAGTTCTGCGATAACAGAGATTCAGAGATATTGAACTTGAAGAAAAACTATTTACCTACCATCCAACATTTTAGTCCCAAGTAATTATAACTAAGTGATTCATACACATATTTAAGCATGGGAGGGCAAAATAGCTTTCAGTCAGATTAAATATCTTTAAAATTTCTGGAATAACTTTAAATCTTATATAGACTAAATCCTAAGTTATATAAGCAAAAAGAAGTAAAGGTTTGCTATTAAATGAACGAAATTTTTATTTAAATTGCACTCAAAAAGAGTATACTCGCTTTTTCAACTTCATTACAATTTGGCTGACGACAGGCCCAAGAAGGATCCGTTGTACCAAATAATTTTTGCAACTGACCAATAGTAGATGGCCTTTGCATGTTATTATCATAAAAAGTTCACAAATCGTGAGATGAAAAATCTATAAGATTTACAAAATACTACTCCACAAATAAGTTGCTAACTAGCTACTCGCTTTTCGTCTAGTGTTTTCTGCATCAATTTTCTGGTATCCCTCAGCCTTCACTTTCTGCTTGAATTTTTCAAAGTGATATTTTCTGTCAAAATGGACCACCCAACTCTGAAACAAAAATTAATATTTTAATTTTAAGGGCTAAATATTGGACCATATACATGAATATTTTGTGCTTTCCCTCAAAGTGCCTAGTGAGAACCGAACCCCACCCTCTTAATTTTTCAAAGGGGTAGTTTCACGAAATGCATTTGAACTAAATTTAGTGAACCGAATATTTTTCCCTGGTTAATTGGTTAAACTGCATTTAAATGGCAAATAATTGAAAGAATTTCAATTTTCTACCACGTAGTTTTTAAAATATCAAGACTTGAAAATCGTCTTTTTAAATTGCAAATCTCACAAAAAGACGATTTTCAAGTCTTGATATTTTCAAAACTACGTGATAGAAAATTGAAATTCTTTCAAATATATGCCATATAAATTTAGTTTAATCCATTAACTAGCAAAAAAATATGCAGTTAAGTTCAAATGCATTTCGTGAAACTACCCCTTTAAAATAAGATGGAGGGGTAGTTTTGTCTTAATGCCTAGCTCCTGATGTGACCCTGTGACAAAATATTTTGTTTGATATAATTAACCTTTTATCTGATTTGTGGAACAATGATTCCTAGGACAACAAGGTATACTATGTGTACTAACAAATTAATATTCTGTTTATTTAGTTCTTACACTCTAAAGGTGCTAATGTTAGTTTTATTTTAGAGCTTAGCCTTTATGGATGTTGTCATCCTTTTTTAGATTTTTTAGACGAAATCGTAAAATCTTTCATTATCATTATTCTTCAATTTTTTAAAGTAAAATATTCATCCTTAAATGAACAATTATATGCTTATACCAAGATTTAATCAAAAAAAAACTTTGGCAGATTTCTAAAGCCAAATATGACATAGCATTACAGCTCTAACCAAGCTCCAACAAGCTGAAAGTTTATAGTGATTCTTGTGTATTTAATATTTAACGAAACAACCTGCATTGTCTGAATGTCTGTAAGCAGTCAGACCGAAAATTAATGCAGGGCATAGCCCAATATTTAGGGGATATTTCAACTGAAGATAAAACATCTCAACATGTTCTACTTAATAATATCAATAAAAACTTCACAAGAAATAAATTTAGAGATAAAAGGCTAAAAAGTTATTACAATTCTTTTTTCTTAAAACTCTAGGTATATCTCTATAAATTTTTAAAACCTTCTTTGCCAGTAACTTATTCAGATATTTTAAACTTTATTTAGACAGTTAATTATCTAAGATTTAATTTTAATAAAATTTGTTCTGAAGACATCATTCCCTTTACATTCTTTTAAAATTATTTACAATAAGTGGACATAAGATTATTGGTTAAAGTTTTTAAGCCAACGAATAAAAACATTTGATACTAGTTAAGTAAACATTCCAATGTCCCCTCCCTCCCTGACTTTAATAGGTTTTTATCAGCATATGATAACCACCTTTAAAATTGGCAGCAACTTATGTAGACAAAAAGAACAACTATGTCCCAAAATAGAGTAGCCATAACAGACTAAAGATTTAAAGAAATATAGAACAGACAGAATAAAAAAGTAATCTTAAATACAGAATTTCAAAAGGAACAATTTCGCTTAACGGTCTGATTTTTAAGAAACAAATGACGTATCATATGTACTGTAAATGTTCTAGTTCAGTTGTAGAGTAGCTGTGGTACTAATGAATCATGATTACTTATCGACTGATTCATCACCTAAGCAAGTAAATTTATTCATTGCTTCTTATCTTTAAGTACTTCATTCTATAATATAAAGTAGTAAGATTTTTTTGTTTGAAAGTTAAGATTATGTATTTTATTATGTTATTTTATTATGTACTTCATATAGGTCCAGGGATGGCTTTAGGTTATTTTTGCTCACCCCTTTTGTACCCCTTAAAGACTTGAATCTCTACGGGCGCAGCCGCTAGTTTGATATATAGAACCAAAAAAAGTTTAAATAACAATTTTTAAAGTCAAAGCTTTTTTATATTTAGTGTCAGTCAGTTCGTACGTCATTAACCATTAATATAGGTATGTTAAAAAGGGGGGGGGGCGAAAGTGACACTTTTTTAAACCAAAACTAAAAGTCAACAAAGGAACTCAACTAAAAAAAGAGTTACAGGTCTGAGATTTTGCATGGCAGTTGCTTTATAGGGGTAAAATATGGAACTGTGAAGAAACGGCGGCGCAACCGCCGAAAACCGCCGTTTCCCGCCGATTTTTTTTTGCCTTTTCTCGGCGGTTTTCGGCGGTTGCGACGCCGTTTCTTCACAGTTCCATATTGTACCCCTATAAAGCAACTGCCATGCAAAATGTCAGACCTGTAACTCTTTTTTTGGTTGAGTTCCTTTGACTTTTAGATTTGGTTTCAAAAAGTGTCACTTTCGCCCCCCCCCCCTTTCTTATTAATTTCAAACGTTTCATTTACATTCTGTAGATACAATTTACAGAGCGTAGCAACATTATAATTTTTACTGCAGTGCGTTCGGTTGATTTTGACATTACTTATGTTGCCACGGTGTTTATCTACGTACTTGTGGACACATAGCTTCATATTTACTTCTAACTTCTTTACACTCTGCTGCCTCCGCGTCTCCATTTACCTAAAAATATATATCTTAGATACTATACTTAAATTAAGTAACAGGATCTATATGTGTCTGTGTGTGCTAGGAAATCACTCTTAGAAAATATGACCCTTCCCCCAAAAAAAACTTTGTTTTAAACTTTTTCTTTTTAAAACTATGGAATGGATATATGCTTTTTTTCTGCTTACCCCCTGTAAGACTATATAAAACAGGAGTTGTACTCTAAAATTTGGCTTGTCGGTTGCTTTAAACGTGTACAACATGGATTTGTCAAAAACGGCCTAACAGCAGCTCCCGCCGAATTTTTTTTGCTTTTTCTCGCCAAGTTATAAAATTTTCTCTTTAAATATGTAAATTGAAAATAACGGTGGAGTTTCTCCTTAGCTTTAATTCTGCGGAGGGCCCAAACCTTGGGAGACTACCGTTCAAAGTACACATTTTAACCCATTCTAACCAAACGAAATAAACAAAAAAAACGGTTGGGGGCGGGGGGTGTCTGTGCCCGCCAAGGCACTTTAGGGGAAATTGCGACCAACTAGAACTGTACAGAATTGAAAAATGAGCACACATAAGAATAATAGCAACTTGGCAAAGCAATAAGAGTTAAACTAATGATGGTTTCATTTCATTTTTAACAAGTATGAATGAGTACAGAACTGCAGCTGAATCAAAAATGGTAAAGTGTTCCAATTTATGTATATGTAATTTTTTTCTAGGGGCGATTTCTCTTGAAGGGGTGGAGGTATCCTCCCCAAAAGTAGTTATAAATCTTTCAAGGACTTATGAGAAGCTACCCTGTAAAGAAGAACCATACCGGTTCAGCGGTTAGCGAGAACCTTTGGTGAAAACAGACAGACATCCTGTTACTTTATTATAAGGATATGACAGTAAGATAAAAAAAAGGTAGGTTATTAATTTTTCTATTACATATTAATTCAATGTCCATCGTAGCATAACCGACAGACCAACACACCAAGTAAGGCAAATACAAGATACACATTTATATGAGGAATCTTCCCCCCAAAAATTAGCCATCTATCTTAAATAGGAGCCAAGAAAGTCACTAAAAACAATTCAAGCGTACTATTGGAATTATAGAGTAGCTTCGCGACACTGCAATTATTTGTTGACAACTATTTATTAATCGTAGTAAATCTAAATAAGATTATAGAAATAAGGGAGTATAAGCTCTATAGATTTTAACGTGCATGTATATTAAAAGAACCGCATACACATGCGAACATTAATAGCTCCCATTAATTATTTTGATAATTTTGAATGGCTGCATCGTGAAACATTACAGATTAGATAGCACAAATTACATATGCAATAGTAGTTGGAGGTTTATGTGAGTGGACAATAAAATCTCCAAAACCGCTGTCCTGTTATCAAGTTTTGAAATGAAATAAAAGCGGCTTGGGATTACAATAATAATTCGCCAAATAAATGACAGCTACACGTTTTTTTTTGGCTGGCATAAAGGTCAGCGAAAAAAAAATTATGTCCATCCCCAACTTAATGAACCAAAAAATCAAAATTCAATAAAAAGTCCCCAAAGCTGTTAAGCTAACGAATAGAAAACATTATTATAAAACTTTGGGGACAGGTGTAATAACAGCCCAATGTCCCCTCCCAGCTGGCTAAAGATATAATAAGTTCTTACCTTGTCCATACAGGACCAAAAATCATCCTGAAAAAGAAAAAACATTATTATTACCTTTAAAATATAAAAAAACTGATTTCTTTTACAAATGTTCATCTTAACTTTTTATATGTTAAATAAAAAACTACAATCTCATCAACGTTTCAACCATTTCTGTAAATGAAAAATATTTATTTTTATGAAAAATATGAAATGATATTCCTAATCTATTTTGATCATTCCTCATCCGAGGTGCGCACGTGAAAATTTGCACATCACGCTTATGCAGTATGCAAAAAAAATAGACATTTGCACTAATTTTAATTAGGCTTTTCAATAAATGGATGTAAAAAACAAAAGGCAAGAAAATCAATGCACTTTTTAAATGTACTTTTTGAATTAATTTTAAAGGTATGAGTTGACACAAATAAATGAGGGGCGAGAATATGGATGTAGAATATACTTGGATATTATGACAGGGGAAAAATTGTAGTCAATCAAGGTTGCTTTTTTCCCTGCCATTAATTGGTCAGGTTGTTCATCCAGTAGGAGGAAAGGGTAAATGGGGATGGAGGGGAGGGAAGGGATAGTTATTTTAGCCCACTACAAGTTTCACTTTATTAGGGAACATGAAAAACTGATGTAAGATCCAAGTAATACTAAATTCATTGGGGCGAGCTTGTTGTCAAATCTTTACTTTCAATCAGAAATGAGCTAATTTTAAAGACCGAATCATGCGGGGCTACAAACTTCCTAAAACAACCTAACCTAAAAATTAAACAAAACAAAAAACTTACCCCCCTCCACATTATTTCAATTTATTTTAACCAAAAAAGGGTTTCGATGCACAACAATGCACTTTGAGAAAAAACGCCCAACTTTTAGTGGCTCAATTGGTTAAAATTCAATAGCCTTGATGAATTCTAATCAGCTGTCTACATCACTATTTTTGTCAATGCATTATTTAGAGGGTTCATTTTTTATTTCTGCATTTGTGCACATATAAGAATAATAAGAATTAAAATAACATTATTAAACTTTTCATCTACAGAATAATTTGTATTGGACAGATTGTTCAGTCAGATTCATATAAAATAACTTTTGGTCAAAAAAATCTTCAATGCTTTAAATCATAGTATTTTCATATGATATTATCTAGGTTTTAAAGAACAGATATAATGAAAAATGGACATTAGTTGTACTGTAATTGTATTTTAATAATACACAAAATGGTTATTTTTCTTGCTATTTTTCTAAAAACAAGGATGACAACATCCATAAAAGCGAAGCACTGAAACGGTAGGATAAACGGACATTAACACTTGTATAGTATCTGAACTGAAAAATCGGATCATAAATGTATAAATGTCGAATCAAAATTGTAGGTAAATTTGTTGAAAAACTGCTTAAAAACAGGATAATGTTTATGGACATACTTACATTTTTGGACTTGATTATAGAGTTGCTTCGCTTATAATATTATTCTTTGTTGTCCCAGGAATCAATATACCAAAAATCAGATCAAACGGATAATTAAAACACTTGAAAATTGGTTGTTAAATAAGTAGAAAAATCAACATGTTTAAAATGGACGTACGGACATTCTGGTAATGATTATAGAGTTGCTACGCTTTCTAAATCGTACCCAACTACTACAGGAATCATCATGAAAAGTTTGAAATCGATAAGACAAGGGGGGGGGAAGTTTGTACACTTATAGGAAATGAAATTCAGTACCAATGTTTGGGAGGGTCGTATGGGCTTGTTTTTAAAGTTATCAACCTAATTCTTTTTGTAGGCTCTCTTATATGACTTGATATACACGTATTTCTTTGAAAATTGAATTTCGGTACTTTCCTTCTAGGGGCTTGTGGAGCAAAAGACCCCCCAAAACACTAAAAATATGAGTTCTGACCTTACTTTTAAAGATATTGACCTGATTTTTTCTTTATAATACTTTTTTAACATACCCGAATCAACGAACCATTACAGATTTCATTTTGAGACTTTCCTTCTAGGGGCTTGTGGAGCAAGAGACCCCCAAAACACAAAAATATGAGTACTGGGCTTATTTTTGAAGATATCGACCTGATTTTTTTTTATAGTACTTTTTTAACTTAACCGAATTAACGAACCATTACAGATTTCATTTTGGGACTTTCCTCTTAGGGGCTTTTGGAGCAAGAGACCCCCAAAACACAAAAATATGAGTACTGGGCTTATTTTTGAAGATATCAACCTGCTTTTTTTTATATAAAAATAATATTTAAACATAACCGAATCTACGAACCATTACAGATTTCATTTTGGGACTTTCCTTCTAGGGGCTTGTGGAGCAAGAGACCCCCAAAAATCATAAAAATATGAGTTGTGGGCTTCTCTTTTAAGATATCAACCTTATTTTTTTATATAATAAAAAAATACTATTTTAACATAACCGAATCTACGAACCATTACAGATTTCATTTTGGGACTTTCCTTCTACGGGCTTGTGGAGCAAAAGACCCCAAAAACACTAAAAATATGAGTTCTGAGCTTATTTTTAAAGATATCAACCTGATTTTTCATATAAAAATACTATTTTAACATAACCGAATCTACGAACCATTATAGATTTCATTTTGGGACTTTCCTTCTAGGGGCTTGTGGAGCAAAAGACCCCAAAAACACTAAAAATATGAGTTCTGACCTTATTTTTAAATATATCAACCTGATTTTTTTAGGAACACTTTTTTTAACATAACCGAACTAAGAAACCATTACAGATTTCATTTTGGGACTTTCCTTCTAGAAGCTAGTGGGGCAAAAGACCCCCAAAAAATATTTTTAGAGATATTGAGCTGATTTTTTTCATGAAAACTTTTTTCACATGTTTGAACTAGGTAGCCACTAATAATTTTATTTTGGCACTTTCCTTTTAGGGGAAAGTAGGGTAAAACACCTCCAAAACAAAATAAATTGAGTTCTCAGGTTATCTTTAAAAATAAGCTCAGAACTCATATTTTTAGTGTTTTGGGGGTCTTTTGCTCCACAAGCCCCTAGAAGGAAAGTCCCAAAATGAAATCTTAATGGTTTCTTAGTTCGGTTATGTTAAAAAAGTATTATTTTAAAAAGATCAGGTTGATATCTTTAAAAATAAGCTCAGAACCCATATTTTTAGTGGTTTTGGAATCTTTGCTCCACTAGCACCTAGAAGGAAAGTCCCAAAATGAAATCTGTAATGTTTTCTTAATTTGGTTATGTTAAACCAGTATTATTTTTTAAAAATCAGGTTGATATCTTAAAAAATAAGCTCAGAACTCATATTTTTAGTGTTTTTGGGGTCTTTTGCTCCACAAGCCCGTAGAAGGAAAGTCCCAAAATGAAATCTGTAATGGTTCGTAGATTCGGTTATGTTAAAATAGTATTTTTATTTAAAAAATCAGGTTGATATCTTAAAAAAGAAGCCCACAACTCATATTTTTTATGATTTTTGGGGGTCTCTTGCTCCACAAGCCCCTAGAAGGAAAGTCCCAAAATGAAATCTGTAATGGTTCGTAGATTCGGTTATGTTTAAATATTATTTTTATATAAAAAAAGCAGGTTGATATCTTTAAAAATAAGTCCAGTACTCATATTTTTGTGTTTTGGGGGTCTCTTGCTCCAAAAGCCCCTAAGAGGAAAGTCCCAAAATGAAATCTGTAATGGTTCGTTGATTCGGGTATGTTAAAAAAGTATTATAAAGAAAAAATCAGGTCGATATCTTTAAAAATAAGGTCAGAACTCATATTTTTAGTGTTTTGGGGGGTCTTTTGCTCCACAAGCCCCTAGAAGGAAAGTACCGAAATTCAATTTTCAAAGAAATACGTGTATATCAAGTCATATAAGAGAGCCTACAAAAAGAATTAGGTTGATAACTTTAAAAACAAGCCCATACGACCCTCCCAAACTTTGGTACTGAATTTCATTTCCTATAAGTGTACAAACTTCCCCCCCCCCTTAACGACTAAAAGCTATCTATCTCGGACGGACGGACGGACGGACCGACCCTAATTATAGAAAAGCTTCGCTTTTTAAAAAGCGGTAATCAATCCATGATTGGTTTCTTGTTTTGGTGTAAAATTAGGTTCTAGTTAGCCATTGTTTAAAAATTATTATTTATAGGTATCAAACAAAATGAAGAGAAATTAAAGAAAAACTTTTTAAAAGCGAAGCTTTTCTATAATTAGGGTCGGTCCGTACGTCCGTCCGTCCGTCCGTCCGAGTAGATAGCTTTTATTCGTTAATTTAGGCATGTTAGAATTATCCTATCGATTTCAAACTTTGCATGATGATTCCTGTAGTAGTTAGGTACGATTTAGAAAGCATAGCAACTCTATAATCATTACCAAAATGTCCTTACGTCCATTTTAAACATGTTGATTTTTTCAGTGCTTCGCTTTTATGGATGTTGTCATCCTTGTTTCATTAGGTAGTATCTTTAATCCTGACAACCTTAGAGTTTTAATTCCTAATTCATTTGTTTATGACTGGCGTCTACGCCCCTACAGTCACCAAGGTATTTAAGGGAAAAAGTGGTTTTAGTTAGTTTAAATAAAAATGGGGGGGGGGGGGTGATAAATTTTCTAGGTGCGATTTCCCGTAGGAAGGTGGAGGTGTATCTTCCCCTACAATAGTTATAACCTTTTCCTGGACCTAAAAGAATCTTCCTAGTAAAGAAGAAAATTGTTGGTTCAGCGGTTAGAGAGATAATTAAATACCAACACACACAAGCAGACAGCAATACATTTTAGGCTTTAATTAAGCTTTATTGTAGAGATGCTACGCTGTTTAAAACGAAATGAAACTCCATGCTTTCAGAGTCTGGTCTTGATAAGAATCAAAATAACAAAATTGGGTTGACAGGTCTTTCAGCATTTACAATTTAAAACGTGCATTGCATTATTAATCAAGAATTTGATTTCAATTTTCGGTCAGAAAGAATGTTTGATTTCATTTTAATAAAAAGGGAAAAATTAACTTGATTTTTATCCTATTCCCTCATAAAGCTGGTTGTCTGTCTGCAGGGATCTTCTTTCTCAACCTAACCTAACCTTATGTAGGCATCTTTAATACGTTTTCATATTCCTCTGACTCGTAAAGGTAAATTTAAAGTTTCAATAAAAGCATTAACACACCAACAAGATGCCTGCCTATGAAAGGAAAGGACTTCCAGTATGGTTTTGAGATATCCGCTGGATTAGAATCAGTTCTAGATCATACTGAAAAATCATGTATTGTGTTGAATTAGACAATTTTCTAAGAAGAGTAAAATGAAAAATCATTCAAGGCCCGGGCTAACAAAACTGGAGTTAATCTTGTAATTTATTGTCGGAAAACTGTCTATAATACGATGCGATAAATAACTCTTATTGTATTAACTTCAACTTGAGAAAACTTTGGGGATGTGCAGTTAAAATTTCTGTTTTCGGTTGATTATTAATCTAATAATTACAAAATACCAATTAAACATATACATATTTTTTTAGCTATTAGAAGTGGTTTATTTTGTTTAAAATATAGTTATGTAATTCATTATTCATGACACGACAGAAAAACCTTTTAGGCGACAAGCAGCGTCTAGATTTTAATACAACAAGGACAATTGTTTTCATAAATAGCGCAAAACCAGAGCAATGAAATAAATATTTCAAAAAAAGTTAAATGAAGTTTCGTCGAGACGAACAGACCAATCCTAAATGTAGAGTAGGTGCGCTCCCAATTACAAGATATTACCACTGAAGCGCGAATGAAAAAGACAGTACATTGAGAACTCGATAAATAGATAATTTAGACAGGGATCTTAAGGGATAAGACAATGACCGGTAAATTTATATACATCCCCATTGATTATACACAAAATATCCCTTCTGTAGATTACAATCAGTGGTTGAACCAGCCAATCAAATTTTAATAAAAGTCTCCATAGTTGTTAAGCCAACGAATAAACATAAACATATTTATTAGGGCATGAAAATTAAACATAGTCATAAAATCAAAAAAAATAATATAAAACAAATAAAAATTCAAATTACTATAACAATAAACAACCTAAATCCTAATCAGTTCTGCCCGGGTAACTATGAATAGATCACTAAGGATCTGTCTACTTTGCCCAAAATATATTTAACAGCGTTATTATAAAACTTTGGGGAATAGTGTAACAAACAGCCCAATGTCCCCTCCCTTCCTGTGATTTAGTACAAGCGTAGCTAATATATAGAATCATAGATAAACAAGTCATTTCTACATATGTAACATACAAAATATCGTTAACTCAAAAAAATGTAATTTTTTATTGCCGCGACCGAATATATTAATTCAGCTTTCCCAATAATAACAGTAAGAGTAAGAAGAATGCCTCTCTTGTAAAAAGACAAAACTCCCTAAAATGCAATTTTAAAATGCCTTTTTTGTTATTGAAGGTTTCAAATTTAGAGCATTGGGTCTTATTGCGGCAGTCATTCAGCAGTTAGAGCTGTGTATTTCCTGCAGGCTTCCTTTAAATAATCTAACTTTTTGTGTTAGGCTTGAATCATAATTGGTTTGCACATAGGATCCAAACTTTCCTACTACCAATAATTTTAGGGTAATTTGGTTTATCATTGGTGTATATTGTATTTTTTTGTTGATTCCCTGAGAAAATAACAAAAAATGTAAAATGTTGAATTCAATAAGATAAGAAAAATAATAAGAAATTCACTTCCAAAATTTCTTTCAATTGATTTTCTTTGTTCCCTTATAAAGGGGTGGTAACTCTTTGACCAATTCAATAGTAAAAACACAAGGTGCCATATAATTTTTATAAAGTTAATTTATTTCTTTTGGCTCCTTAATGTACAAAATGCATGTTACTTATGTTCCATGAAAAAGAAAACTAAAAGTTTATTGGAGCTTATTTTTTGATAGCAAAAGATAATTTTAAAATTTTTAAGTGAAAACAAATTTCAAAAAGAAAATTAATCAGAAATATATTTTCCCAAGTCATCCAAATGTGGCACCCGTATTTAGTTGTCAAGCAAGAATCCTTTGTTTTATTTTCTACTAGAAATTGCGCCTACATACTTTCTTACCACTCTATGCACTACTGAACTGAATTCTTTATGTGAAGCTCTACTAAAAATGTTTACTTGTTAAGTAGGTTAGATCTATGAATATATTGTTAAACATTGCTCAAAGATGGCTTTACATTGGAGGAACTGCTAGGGGATACTAGTTTCCATTAAGAACTTCATGTTATCCTAAGATTACGCGATGGTTTTACCCCCTCCCCCCTCATATTTGGTCTTTTAAATTACATAACAAATTAATAATAAAGTAAAACATTGAAAGTCTGAAAAAATGGTTCTCATTTACAGGGTAGTTTCTCATAGGTCCTAGAAAGGTATAACCACCCTCACAAGAAAAATCGCTCAAAAATAAATGCTCCCCCCACCACCCAATTAAAAAAAATATCTTTTTCGTTTTAAAACTACAATTGAAAAAGGGAAGGGGTTGACTTTAACTTCAAATGGTCCTAAGGCCTCTAGGGGCGTAAACGCTAGTTCTTAATAAAGGACCTAATCCCAACATGAAACAAAAATGCTCCAAATTTTGTGTCAATGAAACACACCACTATGGGAAAAAATGTTTTAAATTCACTTGCAGCTGCATTCAGGGAAAGGGGTATGATAACTTAAAGAAATTATATTTTTCCTCCATCCATTAACTGGTGCCTAGAGAGCACTGGCCTCTACCCGCTATATTTTAAAATAAATTGCAAATAATAAGAGGTTAATTTTGTTTTGCCTAGGTAAATAACCCTTGCGGGGACTAATACTCTAAACCTTATTTTCAATTTATTTCAGTAAGGGGGGGGGGTTTTAATGCAACCATCTCGTAATCAGTGATTAAATGGCACTTAGAATTCGAATTTCTATCTAAAATTTTTCATAAGTAATACTTGGTAGGTCTATTTTCCCTAAATCGAACAAAAAGTTGGAAAAGTAACGGCTGGCGGCTAAGCCGTTTAGCCGTTTTTTGCCTATTTTCAGGGCAAATTCATCATTAATTACGTAGGAATCAACTTTTTAAAACAAATTTTTGGTTTAATTCATGTTACATGATAGCCATAACCAATTTTTAAATTTCTAGTACCAACAGCTACCGGCTAGAACCGTTTGATAAGGTTTTTAAGTGAGAAAAAGTATTATGTGAAGATAGGTTTCGTGACTTTTTTTGCTCTTAAGATAGTAATAAAATGGCAAAACAGCTGAGCCGCCAGCCGTTAGCCTTTACTTTTCCAACTTTTTGTTCGATTTAGGGAAAATAGACCTACCAAGGATTATTCATGCAAAATTTCTGATCGAAATTCGAATTCTAAGTGCCATTTAATCACTGATTACGAGATGGTTGCATTAAAACCCCCCCCCCTTTGTTGGTAGTTCTGTACTCGCTCAGCAATGAATTATGTTACAGCATGTTGTAATTGTCATCAACAAAAAAAAGAAGTAAATAAATGTTTTGATAAATATCAGGTACCATATCTATCTCCTTGGTGCATTTAAAAAGTCCTAAGGCATACTTTTCTTTTGCGTCTGTTCATTGTTTTAAAAAGCGCTTCTACTCTTTAATATCTGTGTATTTGATGTATTGAAGGATCTCGCCGACTGGACCGATATGGTTCTCCTTTACAGAGAAGGTACTCCCAATATTATCGTCCCTTGAAAAAAACGCCCCCATTAATTTTTTTTTACTTTTTAAAACTAAAAATTAAAGTAAAGGAGGTCGACTTTATCTCCCCTAACCCCACCTTGCCCCGGCCCTAGAGACGTAGCCGCTAGTTATCTAAATTTCAACAGCTATATATTAAAAGAATCGCTGGATTATAATTCCCTTTCTTTTGTTTTTTAATGATTTTATGTACAATCCGTGTTTTTCCCTCACACTTTTAAATTTCATCTATAGCTTATTGAAATATTTAGTATTGTAAAAACGCCCTTTTCTTTCTATACAATAACCCTTCATATCATTATTTGGCCATTGACTGTTTCAAATAGTTTGAAGGATAATAAAAATTAATCATCTACTTAATTTTCTACCATCAACTATTTCATTTCATGTGTTTGATACTTCAATAAAAAGAGTTTGTAAATAATAATAAAATAATTCTTAACTAATTTCCCAATAAATTAAATTTCAATGAATTGGTAAGTTTTACAAAACATTTTTTAATTATCTAGGGTTTATTTAAGGGTATAGTCCCTTTCGTGGCAACGCACCTTAAGGGGCGATTCTTCGTATTTTTTACAGTAGCTTCTCTCCTATTTCTAGCCGCTGCGGAGGCTCTAACCCTGCGGGGCCAATTGCCTAACCCTGTGGGGGCAATCACCTAACCCAAATTAACCCAACCTAAAATAACCTATAAAAAGTCATTCTAAAAACACGACGAATTGCGCCTTAAAAAGTCCTTGCATTCGTGTTCAAACTTTTCAACCAACCGTTTTAATCTATATGTGTATGTCAATTTTAAACTAGCGGCTACCAGGGGGTGGATGGGGTTTATGACCCGCTGCCCACCTTCATTTTAGTTTTAATAAGAAAAAGTTATTTTGGAGAACCATATAGGTTTAGCAGTTAGAGAGATCCTTCGGTAAACACATTTCAGACCCACTGAACTCAGTATAACGGCATTACCCGGCATTACGGAATCAGTTAAATTACCCTTTTTGATCTTTCACAATAATGACTAAAAAAGACAATACTGTTTCAGAATATCAAAAATCTAAAAAGCTTTCATTTACAAAATTAACTTAGAAACTTAAATTATTCTGAAGACTGTAATTATCATTAATGGAACAAAAAAAGCTTAGGGGACCATTTGATTAGTTTTTATGAGTTTCCGTTTTCAATTTACTTTCAAGTTGTCAGTACAAATTTTCTAGCTTTTTTAATATTAATTGTAACAATATTTTTTTTTTTATAAAAACAAGAACAATAATGTGTAAAAGATAAAATAATAAAATCAAATTTGAATCTCATTAGATGAGAACAGTATAATGTACTACAGTAATAAGATTTAAATGTAATGATAAAACCATTGATATGGAATAGCCAAGTTCTAAAAAGTATGCAGCAATACACAAAAAATGATGTTTTTAAAATCTATGTAAGTACTTACAGACACATTAAAACTATAGTGTAGCTTTTCTGCAAATAAATTGAATTAGCCAAATTAATTTCTATTGAAAATTCATTTAACAATTAAGTGAGCAAATAACCTCTGTAAAATATGACCACAAACCACAATGGCATAGACTCGAAATAAAGTATTACCAAACTTTACCAATAAACTGTAAAGAGATATGATAAATATACAACCAAAATAACAAGTTAATGTTGAAATTCAAATCCTTCTCGTTCCTTCTTGAATATAAAATGAATTTGAAAATTTTGACGATATATTTTAATTTCCTTATCAGGATGATGTTTTTATATGTCGTCTTTATGACAGGTTATTATATTATGAATATATTTCTTAAATTATGTATATAAAAAAATATTGTACGATAATATCAAATTAAATTAAAAATAATTTATTTTTCATGTTTTTTTTGTTCCAAAATCATCCCTGCATTAAAGAAAGAAAAATGTGTGTTTTGTTGCTTGAACGTCTTTGATTTTTATCCTTATATAAAAGTATCATGATAACTATTTATCTATTTGTCTCAAAGAATCTCGCTAACTGCTAGACAGATATGGTTTTTCTTTACATTAAAGCTTTTTATATGTCCTGGCAATGTTTATAACTATTTTGGGAAGGGTGCCTCCACCATATAAAAATTGCTCCTGAACAAAAAATAACCCTCTAAAAATTTTGAAAAACAATCATCTTAAGTATAGTTAGGACTCTCCACCTCCCCCCCCCCCCTCCCCTCCCTATCCCCAAGTGCCCCTAGAGACTTTAAGGGTACGTAGCCGATAGTCCTTATATGGAAATAATGAGATGTATGTATATCTGTCTGTAACAAAGGAACTCGCTATCCACTGAACAGATATAGTCCTTGGTTTTTTTTTTGTAAAACTTAAATTTAAAAATGGAGGGGATCAAATTCTAGTGCCCCTAATGAGCGCTGGGGGCGTAGCCGCTTGTTTTAAGTATGTCAAGCATCATTTTAAAATTAAAAAGAAAATAAATGTTTCAGATAATAACAACCCAACAAATTATGTCTATAGCAATTTGATCAGCTGATTGGTTTGAATACTAGATGTTTTTTTAAGTAGCGCAGCTACTCTAAATCTAGGGGATAAATCTAATTTTGCTTAGAATTTACTTTCAGGTGTTTTAAACGTTGTAAATTGAAGATTTTATTTTGATAATTAATATTTTACAACAATATCTGCTATAAACTGTGACAGGGATGGCAAAATAAAAACCACGTGGTTTTAATCAAGTGGTTTAAACCAAAAAAAAAGGCTAAAAAAAACAAAAAAAACCAAGGTGGGATGGTTTACATGGTTTTTTTAATACAAAGGCCTATCTTTCCAGTTATATCCTTATAATAAAGTAACAGGATGTTTGTATGTGTGTTTGTATGTTTGTACCAAAGGATCTCGCTAACCGCTGAACCGATTGGGTCCTCCTTAACAGGGTAGCTTCTCATAGGTCCCGGGAAGGTTTATAACTATTTTCTTTGGGGGTGGGACACCCCCAACCCCCCCTCCGAAAAAAACTTTTTAAAAACTTTTTAACTAAATTTAAAAATGAGGGGGGGGGGGGGTAACCCCCCCCCCAAAAAAAAAAATTGTTCGCCCCCCCCCCGAAAATTTTTTTTTACTTTTTCTTACAAAATATAAAATAAAAAATTCAATTATTAAATTCGACTCTCTCCTCCTCAAGTGCCCCTAGAGGCCTCTAGGGGCCTAGCCGCTAGTCTTTTTATAATGTAAAAAATACAGTCAAAAACATAAATACCTAATTCAAAATTCTTTTAATAGTTTAAATCTTTATACTAAAGGGGTAGTTTCACGAAATGCATTTGAACTTAATTTAGTGAACCGCATATTTTTTCTTAGTTAATGGGGTAAACTACATTTAAATAGCATATATTTGAAATAAATTCAATTTTCTACCACGTAGTTTTAAAATATCAAGACCTGAAAATTGTCTTTTTGTGATATATGCAATTTAAAAAGACGATTTTCAAGTCTTGATATTTCAAAAACTATGTGGTAGAAAATTGAAATTTTTCAAATATATGCCATATAATTGTAGTTTAACCATTTAACCAGGATAAAATATGCGGTTCACTAAATTAAGTTCAAATGCATTTCGTGAAACTACCCCTTTATACTAAATTGGAATACTTTAATTTGGATATTATTAAAAAAAACCAAAAAAATTATTAAAAAAAACAAAAAAAACTGGTTTTTATTAATAAAAAACAATAAAAACCGGTTTAAACCAAATAAACCACACTGGTTTGATCTTTTTAAAAAAAACCTGGTTTTTTCCCATCTCTGAACTGTGAGTAAGTTTGATAAAATTACGTTTTTTTGCAAGATTTTTGGAAAATACTTCATTATTTTTATAATTCTGACAAAATAGAATTTCTGTTTAAGTAAATAACATAGCCACAAAAAGGTTTAAGTGGTTATTGAAATATTTTATTACCATTCTTGATAATTAAATAGTCGTTAACTATGTTTAATTTGCATTTTTTAAAAAGACAAGTAAAATATCCTACTTTAATGCTACTTTTATGAAGTTATCTTAAACCTTTTCTAAAAGTTTATTTTATAAAACTATTTTATTTTCCATTGATTTTATTGATTGTATAGGTTCAAAATATTGAAAGTATTTTTTAAAGGCTATAGATTAATTTTGATTAATTCCGATTTTTAATCTTTTAAATTTTTTTCAAATCTGAAAGAATATGCATGTCTTTTCAAAGAATAGATTAAATAAAAAACGAAATTAAACATATTCAGGCTATCAAAAAGCAAAAAATATTTTTTTTTACCATTAAATCGCAAATATTTAAAATCATTAGATTTTAAGCTTATTTTGCATGGAAACACATTTTTTCAGTTATTTCTTCTCAACAATGGATGATTATTACTGAAAACTTTTATGAAAATGTTATTAACAAAAACTTCAAATAAAGGAAATAATTGCCGTTTGCGAAAATGTGTGCAAAAAGTTGTCAATATCTCGTTAGAAGGGACTTAATAGATTTTAATTATTACTGCTTACGACTCAGTGGACTATAAACTATTAGAAAAGTATCACTTTAAGGTGAAATTTTGAGGGTCAACTTTTTTTCTTTTAAAATTCGCAGTGAAACATTGTGATTGTTCTCATTTATTAGATGAAGGAAGATGTCCATCATAACTATTTTCGGTTCGATTCGCCCCATCTCTTTATGCATTCCCCTTTGAACTGGATTTTTCTGGATTATCTATTCCAAAACTTGATAGCGATAAGGTGTTTATACAAGTGTGCCAATGTTTTTTTTTTATAAAATTGTTAAAAAATGACATCTGTTTGGTTTTCCTTTGCAATTAAGCTTTTTTTTAGGTACAGGGAAGGTTTTTAACTATTTTGGGAGAGCGTATCTCTACCCTCCTAATTTAAAATCACACCCCCAAATTTTTTTCTGAATATTTCTTATTAAAACTCAGTTAAAAAGTAGAAGGGCGGTTGACTTATCCCCCTCCCACCTTAAGAACACCTAGAGGCTTCTTGGGGGCGTCCGTTGCCCCTAGTCTTTCTTAAAATAAAAGCTATGTCTTACATTTTTTTCAATTAGGTGTTTGATCACGAATTTCATATGTTAAAAATATTTTTCTTATTTAATTGTTATCCTAATAAGATAAAAGTTATGCTTGAAAATTGTTTTAATAGCTATTATTATATGTTGCATTTTTAGATAAACGTGAGAATTGCGTTCAGAATTTGCGTCAGAATTTGCGTCATTTGCGTCATTTCAATTTTCAGATTTTTATTACCCGTCATCCATTTATTAACAACAAAGCTACTTTACAACTAGGGTATGTTCGACAGTTGGTCCCTGATTACCAAAAAAAAACACTTAAACCAGAAATTATGTTTAATTTGCTAATTCTTTAATACCCTTATACACATTAATAGTATATTTATCACTATCTGTTTGTATGTAGCGTAAGATCTCGCCAATCACCGATATGGTTATCCTTTATAATGAAGTTTCTCTTAGATATATGGTGGAGGGTATTTCAACCCTCCCAAAAGAAATCAACCCCTTGAATACAAATACACCCCCCCCCCTCCCACATTAA
This sequence comes from Acartia tonsa, assembly GCF_053477335.1. Classification (NCBI taxonomy): domain Eukaryota; kingdom Metazoa; phylum Arthropoda; class Copepoda; order Calanoida; family Acartiidae; genus Acartia; species Acartia tonsa. The sequence goes on from NC_137268.1 coordinate 11,042,918, forward strand.
GTTTTACTTTTTCTTTTTAAAACTAAAATTCATTTTGCAACTAGCATTGAATAAGTAACTTAATTTTCTATATGTATTGAAATTGTTGGTATTACATTTTACAAATACTTTTTGATTTAAAATACCTAGTAGTATTTTGTTGAAATTTGTATGCCTATGATAAAAATATACTTTGTAATGCTTATAAATTGCACTAAGACAGAAAATAATTGCAGTGTACTTATACGCCCAAATAATCTGAGATTCAGGGATAAGACAATGTACGCTACTTAACTTTTTATTCAGTGTGTCTGAGTGTGCGTACTGAATGATCTCGCTTCCCCTTTACAGGGTAGCTTCTCATGGGTCCTTGAAAGGTTTGTAACGATTTTGGGGAGGGTACCACCACCCTCCTCCAAAGAGAAATCGTCCCTAGAAAAATTGCCATTCCACTAGACAATTTTTTTACTTAATCTTTTTAAAACTATTAAAAGTCCATGGAAAAAAATAATAATTCCTATTGACTGACTCAATATCCTGGAATCCCTGGAAAATAATAATAATTCCTATTGAATGACTTAAAATCCTGGAATCCCTGGAAAATAATAATAATAATCCCTATTAACTGACTCAATATCCTGGAATCCCTGGAAAATAATAATAATAATCCCTATTAAATGACTCAATATCCTGGAATCACTGGAAAATAATAATAATAATCCCTATTGAATGACTCAATATCCTAAAATCCCTGGAAAATAATAATAATCCCTATTGAATGACTCAATATCCTAAAATCCCTGGAAAATAATAATAATAATCCCTATTGAATGACTTAATAACCTGGAATCCATGGAAAATATAATAATAATCCCTATTGACTGACTCAATATCCTGGAAAATAATAATAATAACCCCTATTGAATGACTCAATATCCTAAAATCCCTGGAAAATAATAATCCCTAATAAATGACTCAATATCCTGGAATCCCTGGAAAATAATAATCCCTATTGAATGACTCAATATCCTGGAATCTCTGGAAAATAATAATAATAATCCCTAATAAATGACTCAATATCCTGGAATCCCTGGAAAATAATAATAATAATCCCTAATGAATGACTCAATATCCTGGAATCCCTGGAAAATAATAATAATAATCCCTAATAAATGACTCAATATCCTGAAATCCCTGGAAATAATAATAATAATCCCTATTGATTGACTCAATATCCTGAAATCCCTGGAAAATAATAATAATAATCCCTAATAAATGACTCAATATCCTGGAATCCCTGGAAAATAATAATAATAATCCCTAATAAATGACTCAATATCCTGAAATCCCTGGAAATAATAATAATAATTCCTATTGACTGACTCAATATCCTGAAATCCCTGGAAATAATAATAATAATCCCTATTAAATGACTCAATATCCTAGAATCCCTGGAAAATAATAATAATAATCCCTTATAAATAACTCAATATCCTGGAATCCCTGGAAAATAATAATAATTCCTATTGAATGACTTAATATCCTGGAATCCCTGGAAAATAATAATTAAATAATAATTCCTATTAAATGACTCAATATCCTGGAATCCCTGGAAAATAAAATCCCTATTGAATAACTCAATATCCTGGAGGTTAAAGGGTGAAATTATTGGTTAGGCACCCCCTCACCACTAACAGCATCTAATTAAAAGGACAATACAGCATTTTATCTTATCTGCAGTAAATGAAACACAAGCCTTTAATTTCCATGTCTTTTTTAAAGCAGTTTTTCAAATATTTATTCTCATTTAAAAACTGGCATTTAAACTAATTTTTAAATATTATACAAGGATATCAGTTAATATGTGAAGTGAAAATAGTGTTACATTTTGATGTCCTCTACGTCCCTAGAGGTCTCTAGGGACACTAAAGGGATGGGGAAAGACGATCCTCCATTTTTAATACAAGAAATTTTTTGGGGGGAGAATTTTTTTCCAGGGGCGATTTATCTTTGCATAATAGAGTTACCCTACCCTACAAGTGTTATAAAACTTCCCTGGACCTATATGAAGCTTCACTGTAAAAAAAACATATCGGTCGCTATTCTCAACTTCAAACAGACATCCTGTTACTTTTAAATACGGATGAAAAATTTTAGAATCCTAGTTTCCTTTGTAATTTGAAAAACCTCAAATTAGTGAGTCATAATCTTGAAACCCAAAATCCATCTTCATTTTAGAATATTTATTTATCGCACCGTATTATAGACAGCTTTCCGTGGATATTAAAATTCAAAATTATAAGAATAAAACTATTTTTGTTAGCCCCAGGGGGGCCGAAGGCCATTTCTAACAACACTGGTATTAATATAATAATTTTGTAATTTAATATTCGTAGAAAATTGTCTGTAGAATGATGCTATACATGATTTTTCAGTATGGCAGAGAACCGGTTCTAATCCAGCGGATATCGATCGGTTTGGAAGCCATACTGGAATATCCTGTTACAAATAGATTTATTTGAAATCTGCAACATTGCAGGGAGACAGGGATAATACAGTGCAAACAATTCTAAACTCGTTCCACCATTCGGCAGCTTAAAAACTGTGAGGTTGTATGTTGATTGGGTTGTACTAAACCCATGTACGTACAATCTATTCCACAAAAAAAACTTAATCTACTATCCCTTAATATTCTAACCTGTACAAATTAACGTTAAGACTCAAGATCTATCCTGTATGTTCACTTTGAAAATTGATGCAAAACCCAGTGATGAAGGGGACAATGGGCTGTCATGTTTTTTTCTAGTCCCCAAAGTTTTATGAAAGCGTTTTCTTATTCGGATTAGCTAACAACTTTAGGGACTTTTATAGATTTTTTATTAAGCTGAGTGTCTAAACTAAATCTCTCAACCACTAATTGTAATCTATTTGTATCATCATTATAGATGTGAATCAATGTATCGGCCATTGTCTTATCCCTTTAGATCTCTGGGCAAGACCAACGCCCATTTGTAAAATTGAAAGTTGTGCTTTTAGAATTATAATTTGGCGCCAAGTACAAATAACAACCAAAGAAATGGATAAATATAAATAAATGCAGATTAAGCCTTAGACGTTTCCCCTTAAATTGCCTTGTTGAGCACAGAAATCCCCCCTTAATTCAAAAAATAAATTAAAATAAAGGGGCGGGGGGTTAGTTTTTCGTTTATTGATTACTTTAGGTCAGGTTAGATTAGGTTATATTTGGTACTGGGTAAATACTAAATAGCCCCACAGAGATTAGGTACCCGCTAGTAAAGAACCAACAAAAGGTTATGTATAAGTAAAAAAAACATCTTAATTCAAACTTTAAGAAAAATAAGGAGAAGGTTCAGTGTTTGACAGCCACTTTTAAAGAAAAACCAAAAAGGGGGAGGTAGGTTGTGCTAAAATTCCGTAAATGTTTGAGTTTTAAGAATTTAAAATAGAAGTAGAACTCTAAAAGTTGGCATAGCAGTTGCTTTAATGGGGTTTAACGTGGATATGTATAATATTGTACTATACTAGAGCAACTGCCATACAAATTTAGAATTCTACTTCTATTTAAAATTCTTAAAACTCACACATTTACGGCATTTTAGCACAACGTACCTCCCCCTTTATCCTAATAAAAAATGACTATGGTGTTTGTTTGTCTTTCTGTCCCTTAGATATAACTACAAATAGTAAATATTGGTTATTGCTCAATCTCATTAAAGGAAAAATTACTAAGAACAATTTTTCTACAGATGAAATTATGTTATAGAATTTGAGTCCCTATCATTAAAAACTAAGCTATTATTTTAAGATGAATATTATGTTATCAATGCCAAATATACACAATTTGCATTTTAATTTATCAGTTTGCATCCTTTAGTTTTTATAAGATGCTATTTTAAAAGCCTACTTTAAAATATATTAATAGTTATTTCTCACATCGTATTATAAACAGCTTTCCGCGAATATAGAATGTACAATAATAAGTTAAAAACCAGTTTTTTAGCCCCGAGATGCCGAAGGCACGGGCATTAGGTTTCAAGTCAATATGATCAATCTATCATGCCAAAATTTATATTAAACTATCTTAAAAACAAATAAATTAAAAGATTACTTCAGTTTCATTTAAATTATTTTAGGTTGTTAGTCAATTTATTATTCCTAAATTTAGGGATCTTAAGTGATAAGACAATTGCCGATAGATTAATGTACATCCCCAATAATAATGCACAAAATTACACCTTCTGTAGATTACAATTAGTGGTTGAAACGGTTGGACACTCAAATTAATCAACCAACCAATCAAAATTAAAGTCCCCATAATTGTCAACTTTTGGGACTAGTGTAATAAAATACCCAATGTCCCCTCCCCCCCTTCCTAAATTTCTCAATAGTTAGTACTTACTACGACGGACGGACAAAACAAAACACCCAGAAAGTAGAAAAGCCCCGCTATTAAGACAGTACAGTATCATTTAGAATCTATTGAGTAAGTGATAAAGGAAATTGTACCAACAAAAAATAGGCATTTGTTTGAGGCAATGCTGTCACTGTTGATTCGAACTGGACATAACTATATAAGCCTTGTATAAAAATAACAGGATGTAAATCTGTGTGTGGCTTAAGGTCTCGCTAACAACTAGAAAGATATAGTTCTCATTTAAAGTGAAGCTTCTTATAGGTCCAGAATGTTTATAGCTATTTTGGGGGTTGGTACCTACACCCCCCCAACAGAAATCGATCCTAGAAAAAGTTACTCTCACTAAAGATTTTTAATTTTCTTTTTCTCATAAAAATGTAATTTTGACCATGAAAAGACAACCACCAAAGTCTGTAAAAGACGCAGATGCCCAAAAAATGAGATGAAATCTTGGTCTCCTTGTCTACTGCGCTACGGTGAAAAAGCTTCCCGTAAAACAACAAAATATGATAAGAGTATAAAACTTTTAAAGCGGCTATGTAAATATTGTATGTTACTTGGTAAGCAATGGCAATAAATATGACCAACCATTACACTTTAATTAAAACTAGTGGCTACGCCCTTAAGGCCCTCTAGGGGCAATTGAAATAATGAGGGAGTCGACCAGCCTACCATTTTTAATTTTAGTTAGAGGGTTGGTACCCTACCCCATAAATTGTTATAATCATTCCTAAGACCTTTGAGAATCTACAGAGTAAAGAATAACCAAATCGGTTAAACAGACAGACAAATAGGCAGACATCCTGTAACTTTTTAAAAAATCTATTGGTTATAACCTTGGCAACTAGGTAATATTCAATGATTTATGTTTTTTATTTGTTTGATTTTAAATCTTTCCCTAAATAAAATATTTACAGTTTTACATGAACCCCCACACTGCGGCGAAAACTATTACATGGACCAAAGCACACAGCGCAGAAAGCTAATTGCACTAGCTTTGAGACTTGAGGGATGTGGGGGGGGGGGAGCTAGGGTAGGGTAGGATGCAACCATTTGCGACCACGCCCTTTGCCAATGGTTGCCAAGTCAAATTTTTCGCACACTGACTACTTTTTCTATTCCTTTTACAAAACAATGCGTAGGTTTTAATATATAAAAACAATCTAATATTATACCTAGGTATAGATAATTTTAAATACCGACATATATTAAAAAAGTTTTCATAGATTTTATATTCTTAAAAATCCAAAAGACAAAATATTACCTATTACTTACCTAATGATGTTAAAATTAGCGGATTTTTTTCTGATAAAGACAGCGCTGAAACTAACTAACTTTACCCAAAATTGAGATATGCAATCATACCCAGATATATAAAGGATTAAGACAATGGACTTACTATTATACATCCCAAAATGATAATAATAAACAAAATTACCCATCTTTACATTAAAATTATTGGTTGAAAAATTTGGACACCACTAAATTGGAACAAGCTAATCAAAATTAAAAGAATGAAGTTTTCAAGCCAACTAATAATAAAACTTATTATTACAGTCTAATGTCCCCTTCCTCCCTGAATTATTTAGCAAAAATTCTTTAGAGTTTATTCATCCTAAATAACTATAAGCCTATTTAAATATTTGGTAGTAAAGGAGACTATTTAGAATTATTATTTAAGTCACTTTAATTTCAAATGTTTATCCTTTAGCTACGCTAAAGGGAAAGCGTGATAATCTCGGCTACTATTAAAAATGTTTGAGTTTTTTTTTCAGATTAAAATTAATTATAAATTTTTATTCTTGTTTTTAACTAAAACTTTTCCTTAAGTAAATTTAAATGAAAACCATAGTAATAGAATCAAAATAAACATTGATAACTGAGGGGTTATTTAAATTAAAATTAGCATTAAAACAAGATCTACTTTATTATTAATCGTGATCTTATAATTAAAGTTTATTTTTTTAAATCTTTCTATTATATATTAAGATATTTTCGTATGTCCAATGAAAGGATTTAATATTACTTGGAACTTACACTAAATTAGCATTTACTCTGACAAAGTACAAGTTGTAGCTAGCTAAAAAAAAGATCCCCAATCCTCCAACTTACACCATCCCCTCCTCTCTCATAGATGGACGAACTAACCAATAAATGATGGCCATGTTAGCAAACTAAATTAAAATACACATAAAATCCACGTATATTCTTAACCATTAATTGAGGCTTTACTTTGACAAAAATAATATTATGTAACAATTAAAGTAAAACCATATATTATATTTAACGTACAAATGCATATATTCAGTACTATTCAGTGGTCTGACGATATATAGGGCACCAAATAATGAATTCAGCAATTTAAGTCATTATTAAAGGTTTTGCGATTTTTTAGAATTAGAATCTGCCAATTATTATTAACTAGCGGCTTCACCCATAGCCTATAGGGGCTTTGTTCCAAGAGGTAATTTTATTTGGGGGGGGGGGGGGTTCAAGGTTGTCCCGCGCCTCAAGAAAATAGCCTATAACCACCACAGGACCAGTAGGTATATTCCCTGAAGAGTAGAATACGATCAGTTCAGTGGTTACCGAGATCTTAAGGGATGGACAGACAGAGAGACGGACGGACAGACATCATTCTACTTTGTATTATAGATATCAGCCTAGCTGCTACTAAACATAAAGTTCCTTGTTTGAATATAGATTATGCAGTCTACTGAAAGTGCAAAAACATGCAAGTTTGCAATTTATTATGGATAGGGATCAACATTTATATAATCGGTTGATGACTGAAAAAGGCAGGGGGGGAGGGGACATTGAGTTGTTTATTACACTGGTCCAAAGAGTTTTATAATAACGTTTTCTTATTCGTTGACTTAACAACGTTAGGGACTTTAAGTGTATTTTCAGTGTTTGGTGCATTAAGTTGAGATTTCAAACGTGTCAACCTTGAGCAAATGTAATCTAATTAAGGGGTAATTTTGCGTATCATCATGTGGATGTACAATAGACTGGCCCAAACAAAACATGAATTTTTAAATCTTTACTATATCAATTTGCGCATACCTTAAAGTTGTTACCGGCTCAAATGTAGACCTTTTAGTGAAAACTAGACCTCTCTACAATGAAAATTGATCTTGAAATTTCAATCTTCAGCTTTTTATCAAAAACTTCATATTTTCATGATTTTAACAAGAAATAATTAAAGAACTGCCAACCTAAAATAATGTAACAAGAGTTCAAATATGAAGCAATTATAAAAAGTAGGCAGAACCGCCATTCCTGCCGAATAATTCCGAAAAACGTCTAAAAACATTGTTTTATTTAAATTGATAATTTGTGTAAGAAATTGAACTAAAATAGTAGCTATTAGTATTATGAGAAGAGAAATGATGAAAAACTCTAAAAAATATACATTTTAAAGACATAAAATAGGAAAAAGTGTTTTTAATAAATTTCATGGCTCAACAGGCATTATCGCCAATAAAGAGACAATTTATTTAAATAAAAAATTAAATGAAGGTAAAAAAATATGTAATATACTTCTTCTCATATTTAACTTTAAAAAAAAGCATACTAATAAAAAAATTAATATTGCAAAAAATAATTTGATTGTTTTTTATTAAACCAGGAATAAAGAGTAAGGCTTATCTTTAATTATTTTTCTTCAATGATTTTGCAGTATGAATTAGCTTTCCCAAATTATTGTAATTGTACATAAATAAATTTTTATACTTTCTTTCTTCATATGTTTATTCCTGGTGATTTTAATATTTTATTTCAATGTTAGTAAACAAACAGACAGAAAATTTGATGTTTTACTTTACATCTGGTGTAAGGCTATATTAATTGGGGAAGAAAGAATGAAAATAAAAATGCATTTGACGAGATAGCGATAGATTTTTTCTTAAAATCAATTATAGGGCTAAAATCTACAAACAATACATAACCTATTTTTACATTGCGCACATTGAAAAGCGATTTAGACCTTCATTTGGGGCACACTAATGTACAATGTACATCAATTTGTTAGTTAGGACTTCAATACAAAGGGCGCATTCTATTAATACTTATTTCTGTCCAATGCAATTGTTGATTGAAAATAATTGAAAGGATTTAAAACTTTCATGACAAGATAAACACAAACAACTAGGTTATAACAAGAATAATATTCAATTTTACTAAAATAAATATCTATTCATTATATAAAAGTAACAGGATGTTTGTCTGCCTTTGTGTACTACAGGATTCTCCTTTATAATGAAGTTTCTTAAAGTCTTAAGTTTCTTTTTTTATTTAAAATTTTTTTTTTGATATATTTTAACATTTTGACTATTTTTGTATAATTCACGGTTGGTTTTTTATTAAATGAATAAGTTAGGGTACAATGTTTGGCACTTTCGATATAAGTAAATGATAATAAAAAACTCATAGAATGCGATAATAACTTCAGAAAAATCGAAGAAAATAGTTTTCATACTTAATTAACGTTTTTAAGTTTTTCTTCAAAAAGTTTAGATAAGATGCCTTTAAACGTCGTCTATGATTTTGTCAGGGATAAAAATGTAACTTTAAAATAAGAATTACAACATATTTTTTCAATTAGTACAAAGTAAAATTTTGAACATTTTATTGATCAGTATATTTTTTAAAATGTGAAGTAGAAACCTGAATATTTTTTCATGAAAATTGTGTTATAATTTGATTGTCTGCTAGATTACAAGAAAAAAGATACTGACAGTACTTGTTGGTTCTTTTTAAAAAATTAGGTAGATTACTTTCAGAACCCCTCTTTTTGCAACGTTATTTCAATAGAACAGAGCCGTAGTCTTAGTGTACTCAATATCTAGACAGCCAACCATTGTTTTAGAATTGTTCAATTTTTTAACTTCTGATAAAAACAGAATTAATGGTATTTTTGTAAATATTATACCTCCAAGAAATGGCTATACTTCCCAATCATATGTTGTGTGATATTTAAGAGGAATTATTTTGATATAATGTCATTAAAATATTCGTTAAAAAAAGTGCTATTCTAGCTTATACTTTACATTTTAATGAGTATGATAATTCAAATAAAAGATAATGAAGATTTATATTATATTTAATTGTTATAATTATAAAGAAAAACCTGGAAACAGTAAAAAACTGACTTTATTTTATTGACTTAGGGAAAATTTTGTCACATATTTGAATAAAAAAACAATATAAAACAAAATAAATTATTTTTAATATAGTCACAAAAAGGCTTAATGAGTTTAGGAAATATTTCATTCACTAATCATGTCATTTAAACTCTATTACACAGAATACAGTGTAAAAAGATGTTCTCGTTTTAATTTTAAGTAATTTCAAATGCATTTTAATACCTTTTAATGATTTATTTTTTGAAACATCTTTTTATAAAATGTTATTGATTTTTGAAGTTATATGTTAAAATGTTTTTAAATTTTGTTAACATTTTGTTTTAAATGTAGAAAATTGGTAATTCTAAACATTCAAAAAATGATTTTATTAAATTTTCATCACTTAAATTGCATGTTTGATGAAATTTTCAACTGATAATTCAAGAAAAATTGTTAAAGTTTTATTATATTTTACTTTGAAATGTTAAAAAAATATAATTATTGTCAAAAATGTGGAAGTTATACTTTCCTCAAAAAAAGACCTAAAACATGCAAATTAACACGTGTAATGAGATTTTTTTTCTTTCAGGTTTAATTTTAAGTAATTATTGATATTTTTTGTAAAAAGGATTTTATATAAAAAGTTTTAAAACTCGAGTTATGTAGTGGTTCTAAAAAAGGTTGCGAATTTATGCAATTTTCTTGCAAAAAAAAATTTCTAGGATTTTAAAAATAGCAAAGGGTGTTATTAGACGTACTTACAGATACAATTGCTAAGTCATTTTGGCCAAACACTAAAATAAAGTTTTTACATCTGAGGGTCCAACCGTGAATTCTTAATGCTTTTTTTTCATTTATTTATGTTGTTGTTTTCTTTTACAGATGCGATTGATAATGAAGATTTTTTTCTTTGAAATATATTTCGTTATGAAGCAGCAGTAGTTACTAATTTATAAATGTTATGGTTGAGATAGATTTATAACTGTTAAAAGTGCTTAAGTTTGTCGAAAAATGGAGTTCATTAGGGAAACTAAAGATTACCTTCGCACCCCAGCAAAGTTTTCTCTCCTCCTTCTTTAAAAATTTCTCTTTCTTTTCTTCGCTCATTTTAGACTCACCCCTAAAAAGTTGAGGGGGTTATACCTGTTTACTTGAATTACCCCCCCCCCCCCCCCTCCCGTAATCGAACATGGTAATGAGCTGTTTAAGCATGTCTTTCTTAGGCTTTAACACCCAACAAAGTGGTAGTACGTACAGTTCTTCATGACTCTTGTTATGACGCGGTTTATACCGAGTTATGATAATTAATTCTACAACAAGGATGACAACATCCAAAAGTAGCAAAGCAGCAAAAAAATAATCATGGAATGTACAAGCGGACATAGTGAGTTATAGAGCAAATGTCCAGCTGTTATTTGAAATAAAAGAAGGAGTATATGCAAAATTATTCATAGAAAATGACAAAACCTTTACAACAAACCTTAAGCATAACCGACAGACAGAGAGACAAAGTAATATATAGAATAGATGCACTATATCATGAGAATCTTCATTAAAATTTTCAGTTGTCTATCTATCTTCGATAAAAAGGTTAGATATGACAGATAAGAAATATCTTATTTGGTAAAAAGAGTATTCTTATATTTGAAGCCATCAATCAATTTTAATTTTTATCATCAATACCTTAATTTTCTTTTTATAGTAGATTATGATATTCAATAAAACATACTATTCTCTGAAAAAAAAATATATTTTGGTACATAAAAAAACAAAAAAATAATGCAATTTAAGATTTCAGAAGCACTTCGGCAATCATCTTTTTCCTGTATTCGACGGAATTTTTCTTGAGACGCGGAACTTTTTTCGGTGCCTTGATTTCTTTCTCCAGGGTAGTTTCCCCCTGGAATGGTTTGGCCTCTTTTTCCGCTTTCTTCTTACTTTTCACGAATTTCGCCATTTTTTCCTTTCTCTCTTGTACTAGGCGGTCGTGTTTACTCGGTGCAGGCTTTTCCCTATATTGATTGTTCCCATCTCTCCTATTATGCCGAGGTTTCTTTTTCTTCTTTTCTTGGTTATCTGCTCCTTTATTGCCCGCCGTATAGTATTTGTCTAATATATGCTTCTCTGATAACTCTTCTTTCGGTGCCTTCTTTTTGCCTTTCTTTTGGGTTTCGACCTCCTCTTTTTTCATTTTTTTCACGCATCTTTCTATTCGGGCTATTCTGTTGAGGATGGTAACTTTGTCCTTCATTGCCAGGGCAGTATCCACCGACTCTCTGAATGCAAAGTTGACATATCCAAAACCTTTCCCCATTCCAGTTTGGTTGCATCTTATCACCCGAACGCCCTGGCAATTATTTTATTTATCTCATTGTTTATATCGCAGGGTGTATTGTATATATATTCTGCATGGGATCCCCTGCTAAATGGGGGGGGGGGGGGGGATAAAAATATGTGTATGGGAAAAAATGAAAACATAAAGAGTAATGTAAACATTTTTCTCGTATTCATTCGAATCCGGTGGATAAGAACCGGTTCTCATCCATACGAAAAAACTATGTCTAGCATCGTATTATATCCAGCTTTCTACGAATATAAAAATGTACAATCATAAGATTAACATCAGTATAATTGTACATTCTATACCCGCGAGAAATAATAATTCTCCTCCTTGGGGGGAAACAACTAGAAATTTCGTTATAGACCACTGACACACATACCCTTTAGGTATCTATAATACAAAGTAGAACGATGTCTGTCTGTCTGTTTATAGCGAAGGATCTCGCTAACCGCTGAACCGATCGGGTTCTCCTTTACAGGGTAGCTTCTCATAGCTCCCAGGAAGGTTTATAACTATTTTCTTGGGGTTGGGACACCCCCAACCTTCCTAAAAAATAAAAATACCCCCCCACCCCATAAAAAAATAATTTCTTTTTAAAACTAAAATTAAAATAGTGGGGTCGACTAACCCCCCCCCCCCCAATTTAAAAAAAAAAATTCCTTTCAATCTAAAATACGAAAAATTGGTTTGATCAAACCTCTTGGGGCAAGCCCCTAGAGGCTAGGGGCAAAGCCGCTAGTCTTTTATTTAGGTGACAAAAATTGAGATTCCAGATAAAAAAATTTATTCCTCAATGTCTCCACATTCTTGAAAAGCTTCGTAGAGATCATTCTCGTGAACATTAGGTGGAAGGTTGCCCAGAAAAATGGAGCGATTCTGTTTACAAACAAATACTTCTATGTCTTTAAATTAAAATAAACTTTTAAACTTAAAATGTAAAAATGAAAACTGAGAAAGATTTAGAATAGGTAGGTATAAAATGTCAGAAATTTACATGATTAACCGAGGGCTTTAATTCATAACCAAAGTTTTAAGGGTATAGTCCCTTTAGTGGCAACGCCCCTTGAGAAGCGAATCGTCGTATTTTTAAAATGGCTTTTAATAGGTTATTTTAGGTTTTATTGGGTTAGGTGATTGCCCCGCAGGGTTAGAGTACCCTGCAGGGGCTTGAAATAGGAGAAAAGATACTGTGGAAAATACGAAGATTCGCCCCTTAAGGATCGTTGTCACGAAAGGGACTATACCCGGTTTTTAAACTTTTGGAAGTACTTATATCACCCCAAAATTGGGGTTAACATTTTATGGAGGTTGGTAATACAGTATGACCCTCGAAAAAGTATTTTTTAGCATCTGCAGCCCTTATATCTCAATGAATTATTAAAAAATGTATATGTCCTTGTTCTCTATAGATTTCCACATAAGTAGATATAAAAATATTTTTTTTACCTCCATTAACACCGGAGATTTTTAGAGCTAAAGTTTTGAAAAAGTGACTGAGGAAAAAGTAACTTTTAACATGAAACGACTTTTTTAGCAAAATTAAGGTAGAAGTCCTTTTATTTTTGTTACTAGCAGAAACTTTATACAAAAATGAAATAAAAAATTTAGGCTTTGAGTAAAAAGCATTTTTTTACACATATTTTTTGAGTCTTTTTGGTTTAATGATATTTTGAAAAACTTACTTATTAGGCAAATTTGTTTTAGATTAAAAAAACAAATAAATCTTTATGAATATAGCAGGAAAATTGTTTTTGTTTCATAATCCTAACTTTAATAACAAAAAAGTTATAAAGAAAATAAAATTAGAACATAATGATTTTTTAGTCTAAAAAACTTAATTAACCCCCTATTAAATGATTGAGATGTCAGAAAAGGGGGCGGAGCAACTGTCATAATTAATCCTTTCCATAGATAAGGGTAAATAAATAACCTAAAATTTGCAAATAATCAATTCATTCAGTAGTATTTTTTGCCATTTAAAATTGATATTTTTTGGTGGAATAAAAAAGAAATAATTAGTTAACTTGTTTTTCTTTGTGTATTATTATTCAGTTGCCAGAAAAACATAATATAACCATCCAAAAATTATGAGAAACAAAAAAAAATTCTTTTTCTCAGTCACTTTTTCAAAACTATAGCTCTAAAAATCTCCGGAGTTAATGGAGGTAAAATTAAAATTTTTATATCTACTTATGTGGAAATCTATAGAGAACAAGGACATATACATTTTTTAATAATTCATTGAGAAATAAGGGCTGCAGATGCTAAAAAATACTTTTTCGAGGGTCATACTGTATATTTACAAAAATTAGGGACCCCCAAAATTGTTTGGGGAGAGAAATCGCCCCTTTACCCTTCCTTCCAAGTTTCCAAAATTTCAGTGCTAATAGTATTTGTTCCTTTTCAACTTCTTTTCTGAGTGCCATATCAACTTTTATAATATGTTCTTCTACACGTGTACCATTCAGCTTCGTAGCTTTCTTCGCCTCTTCCACTGTCGAAAATCTTAACATTACCAAGATTATTAGTATGTCATAAAAATATTTCTGAAAAAAATTAAAATGGCTGGAAAAGTAAAATTTTATACTTAGAGACTAACACACATCATACTACCTACATTGAGGTCTCATGTGGTCTATTTAATAGTTTTAAACTTTTAATGATAATTCCTGTAACACTTATGTATAAAGCGTAGCTACTCCATAATTGTTAACAGAAAGTACGTCTCTCAATATTAAACATTATTATGATACTATTGAACTACCTTTTCACTTGATTTTTGGGATATTATTGATTCCCATGACGAAAAGGCACATTGTTTTTATTGCTATTACTCTAAATTTGTTAATGTTTGTTTTCGTCTGATTTTATGATCTTCGCTTTATGGATATTTTCATCCTTGTTTGTTCTTGATGGGGTTAAATGAGCCACGCAGATTTTTAAATCACTTTCAGTTTTCGTACAGACGTACACAAGGACCGACACTTTAAAAATATTATCAGTACTAAATCTATACAGGGAGTAAGGGAGGGGACAATGGGCAATTAATTCAATTTAAGAGGGTTCGCTGAAAAGCAATGAAAACCAGATTTTTTAAAGAAAATTTTACCAAAATTGTAAAGGGATCATGGTAACCTAATTTAGAAGAAAATTAGTTCTAAGAAAATAATCATTTACTTGAAAATTAAACTATCAACACATCACAATGTAGTAAACATTCTGTAATTAATCACTAGAAAAATCTTGTTTAGAACTACCTCAACCCTTCTCATATATTTATAACTGACACGTAAATTCAAGCGGTTCTTAGATTATTTAATGCATAAATATCACAGTAGAGTTTCTATACATGAAATGACATTTTCTTGGGAAAAATTATTTGTTAAAACCAGCCATTAATATTAAATTTTTCTGTCTGCATATTCAAACCTAGCTCAGCTAGTTAGCGGGGCATTGATGTGCACAATAGAAATAGAAGAATAGAAGCATATTCTGAACCCTTTTTTCGTCCAATCTAAGAAGGAACATTTCTAGCAGACAAAAGTATTGTTTACTTTCGACTCAAGCTGATGTGGATTCTTAAGAAATTATAGACTCGCTACTCGATAGTGAGGCAAAATTATTTTTGTGAAAAATCATCCAAAAGCACATTAAAAATCTACAAAAATTAAACAAAATCATATGTTAATAACCCTTTAAGATTTTATTTAATTTTGTAAATTTTTTTATTCGATTTTGGAGGATTTTTCACAAAAAATAATTTTGCCTCACCAGCGAGTTGCCAGCCTAACTTTTTTTTTAAGAATCCACCTCGTTACTAAGCTTTCAAATTTAAACGAAATTTTTGGGCAATTAACTCTGATTCCGCAAAGCTTTCTAATAAGAAAATATACTGTTTACAGCTGACTTTTATGTATGTATGAAATGAAAAAAAACATGCCTTCGTAGCAAAATGTGTACACAATTTCAACCAATGAGATCCAATGTAAATTCCGATGCGATTCTCCTATTGGCTCAATCAGACATTCCCTCTCTTTCTTAGTACCTTTATTATGTGCACGTACCCAAAGTCAGTCAGAATCTGCTGTATTCGTGCATATTCCCTTTAAGCCAGTACCCAAAGTCTGAGACTCCTAAAAATTGAATATTCGATCCATTGTCCCCTCCCTTACTCCCTGAAATCTATACCTGATATATGCATTGATATTCTTTGTATCTGCGTGAAATTTTTTCGCAACAACAGCGACCTGAAAATCGTAAAGGGAGTGGTAGCTTTTACAGAATTCCGTAAAGGTGTGTGTTTTAAGACTTTAAAATAGGAGTAAAGCACTTAAATTTTTTTTTGGCAGTTGCTCTAATATGGTAGGTACATTATAGAACTGTGGAGAAACGGTGGCAAAACCGCCACTGCCGCCAAAAAACAGTATATATCGCCATTTTTTTTGCTTGTTCTCGCTAAATTACACAAATTTGAATCATTTAAGACATACCTACCTATTATTTTCTAATAAAGATAAACTTTTATTTGTTCTGAACACTTTCTTTTTATTTTAATTAGTGATGGCAATCCGTCGAATTTTTGGGCTGGATTCGGATTCTTAAAAGAATCTGTCAAAAAAAGTTGCGGATTCCTTGCGGATTCCAGATTCTAGCAGTATTTAAAAAAAAATAAATGAAGCAGGAAAAGCTGTGAAATGAAAATAAATACCTACATTAGTAATTATTAAAAATATTTATGTAGAAAAAAATTTAAGTGCTACATATGTCCTAAAAATTAATGTGCTTGGTATTCTCTACCGGACTGTGTATATTTTGATGTCGTGTGACCACTGTACAGCCAATTAGAGGGCTTAGTTGATGATGAGTGGATTACAAGCTCATTACGTGATCATTGGCTGTCCAATCTGAGCTCTTGGATTCAACAGCTCATCACGTGATTGTTGGCTGGACAATGAGAGCTCTGCGTTACCAGCTGATCTCTCAACTTTGTAGTTTATGTGGGAAGAGATGGGGGGTGGGGGAATGGTGGTGTGTGGGGTGGGGGGGGGGGGGTTGATCTTTGCCTTCAAAAAGAGGGAGTTGAAAGAAATACTCAAGACGCTAATTTTAGCCTACCAATTAAGAATCCTGAATCCGCTATTATAAAAACAGATTCTGGATCTGGATTCCAAAATTGGCCCAAAAATTGGGCAGATTCCGGATCCAGATTGCCAACCAATTATAATATTAAAAACATGTCCCAACTCTACCAAAAACGTGTCGGCGATTTTTGACAGGACCGGGCGTTCGGCCGCCATTATTTCACCAATTTACGTTATTACCCATTAAAGCAACCGCCATGCCAAATTTTACAGTTCTACTCCTGTTTTAAAGTCTTAAAACACACACCTTTATTGAATTCTGCAAAAGTTACCACACCCATATTGAAATAAAACAAAATTATGTGATGAGTGTCATTTTTACATAGTGATTTATCGTATTTTTAACTACTACCCATTTATTATTCTAGATTTTAAAAATTAAAAGATTTATGTTTTAGAGCATGGCCGAAAGACAAAACAATGTGTTTTGTGTAGACTAGATGTCCAATTCCATATATCAGGAAATTTTCGCTGTTGATCTTCAATACCAACTAAGAAAATCAAAGTTATACTACACCGCCCCATACTGACTGACAGAAAGTAGCTTCGCTACTAAAAAATGGGAAAGAATAAAAACAGGGACTGAAAAAAATTATATATTTAAATGAAGCAGGTGTTACACAGACCGACAAACAGGAGTGACCTTTAGAGTAGCTTTGACTCTAATAATTTTTTATCGCATCGTATTATAAACTGCTTTCCGCGGATATAAAAGTGTACAATTATAAGAGGGGGGGGGGGGGGGGGTTAATGCAACCATCTTGTAATCAGTGAGCAAATGGCACTTAGAATTCGAATTTGATCTAAAATTTTGCACGAGTAATCCTTGGTAGGTCTATTTTCCCTAAATTGAACAAAAAGTTGGAAAAGTAAAGGCTAACGGCTCAGTCATTTAGCCATTTTTAAAACTATTTTTAAGGCAAATCGTCACGAAATATATTTCCACATAATACTCTTTGCTGCTCCAAAACGTTTTCAAACGGTTCTAACCGCTAGTTGCTGGTACTAGAAATCAAAAAATGTTTTTTTTTTATCATTTCACATGATTTAAAGCAAAAATATGTCTCAAAAACTTGATTCCTACATAATTTTTTTATGGCAGATTTGCCCTAAAAATAGCCCAAGCCGTCACTTTTTCAACTTTTTGTTTGATTTAGGGAAAATAGACCTACCAAGGATTACTCATACAAAATTTCAGATCGAAATTCGAATTCTAAGTGCCATTTGCTCGCTGATTACGAGGTGGTTGCATACCCCCCCCCCCCCCTTAAAACCAGCTTTGCTAGCCCCGAGATGCCGAAGGCTCAGGCTAACAAAATTGGTTTTGATCTTTTGATAGTACATTTTATATTCGTAGAAAACGGGATAATACGATGCGATACATGATTTGTCAGTATGCTTAGAACCGGTTCTACTCCAGCGGATATTCATCGGTTTCAATGCTATACTAGAATTAATCTTACCCTTTTGCTAACTTTATAATCAGGCCTTGGCGCATTTCTAAATCTAAGGGTTTCAATCTTTCCAAATTGACGAAACATTGTTTTTAAATTATGTTTTTTTTTAACCATATCTAATGGCAGATTTCCCACAAAAATTGTTCGACTTTCTTTCTCCGGATCTTTGTCATCCCTGGGGTAGTTATTGTCTACCCTCTTGACGCCAGGTGCTTTCTTGCCCGTGATAGGTTGTATTTCAACCTTCTCCCCTTCTTCAGTGACAGCGTATAATTTTTCTGCAAACTTTTTTGCTGCTGCATCGCCTTTAAGCCTTTCTTGCCTGTAGAAAATTGCCCTCTGTCTCCTGCTCATCTAAAACCATATTGAACAAGATTAGTAGTCATAAAAACTTACCTATTACTGTTGCACGGCCAGATGAAAAAAGTTTATTTTAGCGTTAGGCAAAAATGGCTTTGCAATTGTATCAGTAAGTAGGTCTAATAACACCCTTTGCTAATTTTAAAATCCAACTAAATCTAATTTTTGAGAAAATTAGATTTGAAAATTAGTTCAATTTTCATCCTCTAGGAGTTACCGAACAATCATGACAAGAAAAGCAAAGATAATTAATTTAAAATTTGCCTTTATAAAGTTCTTCATAAAACCTCTCCTGAAGGGAGTTAATTAATGGCCATTTTCATCAGTTGCTTTGCTAAAGTCATGGAAATTCAGCCTTAAATAAATCATATATAGAGTGGTTTTATGAAAGACTTCATAAAAGCAAAGTTGTAAAGAAATAAAAAATATGAATATTTGTTTTTCTTATTATAGATGAATGTAAGCTCTTAGGGGCTGAAATTTGAACTTGAAATTTTCAAACTTAAAGGGGTAGTTTCACGAAATGCATTTGAACTTAATTTAGTGAACCGAATATTTTATCCTGGTTAAATGGTTAAATTACATTTATATGGCATATATTTGAAAAAAATTCAATTTTCTACCACATAGTTTTTGAAATATCAAGACTTGAAAATCGTCTTTTTAAATTGCATACATCACAAAAAGACAATTTTCAGGTCTTGATATTTTAAAAACTACGTGGTAGAAAATTGAATTTATTTCAAATATATGCTATTTAAATGTAGTTTACCCCATTAACTAAGAAAAAATATGCGGTTCACTAAATTAAGTTCAAATGCATTTCGTGAAACTACCCCTTTTTCAAAAATTAGATTTAGTTGGATTTTAAAAGTAGCAAAGGGTGTTATTAGACGTACTCAGGGATAAGGGATAGGAAACGTAGGGAAATATTATTTCAGGCCTATTTCAAGCCTAGGCCTAAAAAACTAGTTTTGGGATGACGCAGTAGTTCGTTATAAACAGTAATGAAATAGCTGTGTGTGTGTGTGTGTAGATAAAGTCTAGAATAAAATTCAGGTAGCTAGTCTATATATTAATGGCTTTTGTTAAAAGCACGTTATGATGTTTTTTTGTCTCTTGCATTTTTATTAAAGAGTAAAAATTTTATTTAAAAATATTTTTTTTATCATTTCTTATTAAAATTCGAAATAAATAAATTTAGTACAATAAGTAAATAAGTACTTGGGTAACCTTCTATCAATAATCTTGTTCTATGTTAGTAGAATAATGTTTTTTGTACTTTTTAGCATTTAATAGTACATTAGTTGTTTCATTCAATTCCATATAAAGTTTTAAATTTAAAATACAACATTTCATTTATAAACTACCAAATGAATAAATTCGTAGCTACCTACTTTCCAGAAATTATCACTCTATTTTTGTTTTTTATATATGGTATTTTTTAATGTAAACTCTGGGCAGATTTGATATTTAAGTTGAAGTGATCGAACACCTTTTCTTATTAATTCCTATTTTTATTTCTTAGCAGACAAGATAAATTTTTTTATTGCCGCGTTTAATTATATTCTCATCCGCCAATTGGTGATTGGTTGATACAAAACAGGCCGATTTTTATTGGTTTAGAGAGATAGCTACTTGGGAGCATCCGCCAGTTTAAAAGGAATTTGTAAAAGTTGCAATATCCCTTTAGAATCTAGGCCGGGACCTAATTAATGGCCAGGTTTCCTATCCCTTATCCCTGGACGTACTTACTGATGCAATTGCAAAGTCATTTTTGCCTAACACTAAAAAAACCTTTTTTTATCTGGCCGTGCAACAGTGCTATGCCTCTTAGAAATAAACAAGGATGACAACATCCAATTGAAAATCTAGGAATCGATCTAGCATCCCAAGTGATCGACGAATTTTAATGAAACTTGGTAAAAATATGGAGAATGTGAACTTATTTAATCCCTGAACATTTGAGTCGTCTAGCTTGAAAAGGAGCCGAGAAACTCAAGTTTCCCCAAAAACGTTTCAGACGGACGGCCGTACATTTCAAATTATAGAGTAGCTTCGCTACTAAAAATATGACGGTTCTTTCAGACAGACAGACGATAGAATAAAGGTGTAGCACAATCAAACAAACTTTTTAGAGATCGTTGTTTTGAATGTCCCAATTGCCATTCAGTTAAGGAAGTTTTCCAAATTATTCCTTTACTGCTTATGCGCTCATGAATGCAACCTTGTGCACAAGTTTTAAATTTGATAGGACGATACCATACATACCGAGACAGTCGCAAAAATGTAGAAAAGCCTTGCTTTTAAAGATTGATCTATTACTATAACTCTCAATTTACACGGTTGTCCACAAATAATAAAAAGTGGATTAAATAAGGGGGGGGGGGAAGTTTGTACAGTTATAGGAAATAAAAATTCAGTATCAAATTTTGGCCTGGCCGTTTGGGCTTGTTTTTTTAGTTATCAACCTAATTCTTTTTGTAAACTCTCTTATATGATTGGATCTACCTGTAAAACTTTGAAAATTGAATTTTGGGACTTTCCTTTTAGGGGCTAGTGGTGCAAAAGACCCCCCCAAACACTAAAATTTTAGGTTATGAGCTTATTTTTAAAGATATCGAGCTGATTTTTTAAATGGAACCTTTTCTTGCATAAATGAGTTGATTAGCCATCCCATATTTCATTTTTGCACCTTACCTCTAGGGGCATGTAAGCTCAAAACTTATAAATTTTGTATTTGGGGGGGTTGTTTTACTCCAAAAACTCCTAGAAGTGCAAAAATTAAATATGGGGTGGCTAATCAACTCATCTATGTAATAAAAGGTTCCATTTAAAAAATCAGCTCGATATCTTTAAAAATAAGCTCATAACTTAAAATTTTAGTGTTTCGGGGGGTCTTTTGCCCCACTAGCCCCTAGAGGGAAAGTCCCAAAATTCAATTTACAAAATTTTACAGGTAGATCCAAACATATAAGAGAGCTTACAAAAAGAATTAGGTTGATAACTATAAAAACAAGCCCAAACGGCCAGGGCAAAATTTGGTACCGAATTTTCATTTCCTATAACTGTACAAACTTCCCCCCCCCCCCCTTAACAAAGTAGATGAATGGATTTGGATATTCTGCATAAGATTTACCTATTTGTTTTTTTCCGGCTGCAATATATTTTTCACAAAATTTAGCAGGTGGTCCATGCATTCTCCTTATTAGTAGCGAAGCAACTCTATAATTTGAAATGTCCGTCAGAAACGTTTTAGGGAAAACGTGATTTTTTCGGCTCTTTTTAAAGATAGACGCCTTAAATTTTCAGGGTTTAAATAAGTTCAAATTCTTCATATTTTAACCAATTTTTTAAAGATTCGTCAATTGCTTGGGGTGTTAGTTAGATTCCTAGATTTTTTTAGTTTCAATTACTCAACTCCTATTCAAGATAGACGGCTGAAATTTTCAGGGATTGAATAAGTTCCAATTCTGCATACTTCTACCTATCAAGTTTATCGAGCTTTGCAAAGGGGGGGGGGGGTTAATGCAACCATCTCATAATCAGTGATTAAATGGCACTTAGAATTCGAATTTCTATCTAAAATTTTTCATGAGTAATCCTTTGTAGGTCTATTTTCCCTAAATCGAACAAAAAGTTGGAAAAGTAACGGCTGGCGGCTCAGCCGTTTAGCCGTTTTTTGTCCATTTTCAGGGCAAATTCATCATTAATTACGTAGGAATCAACTTTTTAAAACATATTTTTGGTTTAATTTATGTTAAATGACAGCAATAACCAAATTTTAAATTTCTAGTACCAACAGCTACCGGCTAGAACCATTTGATGAGGTTTTTGAATGAGTATTATGTGAGATAGGTTTCGTGACTTTTTTGCTCTAAAGATAGTAATAAAATGTCAAAACAGCTGGCAAAAAATGTTTTTTTTTATCATTTCACATGATTTAAAGCAAAAATATGTCTCAAAAACTTGATTCCTACATAATCTTTTTATGGCAGATTTGCCCTAAAAATAGCCCAAAAACGGCTGAGCCGTTAGCCGTTACTTTTCCAACTTTTTGTTCGATTTAGGGAAAATAGACCTACCAAGGATTATTCATGCAAAATTTCTGATCGAAATTCGAATTCTAAGTGCCATTTAATCATTGATTACGAGATGGTTGCATTAAACCCCCCCCCCCCCCCTTGGTTGTGGTGCTAGTTCGATTCCTAGATTTTTAAGTTTTCGTGATTTTCTAGACTTATATTCAAGATATACGACTAAAATAAATTCAGACATTAAATAAGTTTACATTTTACATATTCCCACAAAGTTTCATTAAGATTTGCTTATTCGTTGGGATGCTAGATTGATTCCTAGATTTTCACATTATAACTTTTATAAGGTTTCGGGATTTATTTTTAATGTTTATTTTTTTATGACACTTTTTTCCGGATGTCCATCCATATTTTATTTAGCTTCGCTACTTATGGATGGTGTCATCCTTAGTTTACATTTTACTTACATTTTCTTCATCTACTTCCATTTCATCGGCATGGGCTCGTTTTCTATTTTCATACATTTTATTTTTTAAGGTAAAAATTATTTTATCAAATTTCAAAAAGGGACATAATAAAATTCAAAAACACCGATTAATATCCGGTGGATTAGAACCGGTTCTCATCTATACGAAAAAACTATGACTAGCATAGTATTATATCATTATCCAGTTTTCTACGAATATAAAACTGTACAATTATAAGATTTAAAGCAGTTTTCTTCTTTCGGCATCTCGGGGCTTAAAAAACTAGTTTTAATCTTAAAATGGCACCTACATTTCATAATAGAAAGCTGTTTATAGTACGATGCGAGATATGACTCTTACATTTTTTATATTTCAATACATTAATTTATTTAGTTATAATAATAGGTGCTTTTCTCGGTTGAGCACTGATACCCTACAAATATTTATTCTTAATAGGGTTGGGCCGGATACTTTTTTGGCCGGATACCGGATATCCGGCTGATTTCAAATGCCGAATATCCGGTAACCGGCCGGATATCCGGCCAATGCCGGATATCCGGCAAATATCCGGTTATCCGGCCAAATTACCGGATATCCGGCCGGATAACCGGCCAAATTACCAGATATTAAAGTAGTAAAAAAAAAATTTCTTCAGAAATCTTATATAAATTTACAAAAGGTTAAACTTATTCAGAAAAAATGTTCTTCTAGCTTCAATAATAAGAAAATTATAGCCATTTAAGATTTTAAAAAGCAGAGATTTTTGGTGTAAAGTATAAAAAATTATAGAGCCGGATATCCGGCCGGATAGTTTCAATATCCGGTATCCGGCCGGATATTGAAAATGGCCGGATATCCGGCCGGATATCCGGCCCAACCCTAATTCTTAATTCCTAAATCCTGCAGGAAGCCCTAACCCTTTGGGGCTTCCCAATACCCAATATAACCTTACCTAAGTATCAAACAAAAAAACTAACTTCCTTTTTAAAAGCGAAGCTTTTCTATAATTAGGGTCGGTCCGTCCGTACGTCACAGTTTTGCAACAAATTTTCTTAAAATATTGTTTGTACTGATGCATTAATATTCTGCTAATTCAGTTCTGACAAGTGTTAATGTTCGTTTGTCCTTCCATTTCAGAGCTTCGCCTTTATGGATGTTGTCATCCTTGTTCTTATTTAAATTTCAGTATTGTAACTCTTTTTTAAGTTGAATTCCTGTAGTTTTGGTTTCAAAAATTGTCACAACCGCCCCTCCCTTTATTTTAAAACAAGGAGAAGAAAATTTTAAAAAACAGGACATGTTAAGGTAAATAAAGAGTATGAACCTAGAAGGTATAGCGTTATAATCATGTTGGAAATCTTTTTTCTCCGTCTTTTTAAACAACTCCACAGCGGGGCCAGCAACCTTCCCCTTCTTCTTGTCCCCAGATATTATATCCACCAAGGAGAATACCATTGTGTGCTTGTCAACTCTGAAATTAATTCTTTTTACAATAATAAGTAATATTTGGGCCAAATAAAAAATATCACATTTTTAAGGCCAAAATGTTTAATAACAAGAAAACAGACAGTTCCTCTCAAAGTGCCTAGACGAGCAATTCCCCCCCCCCCCCCGCCCCCATCCTCTCCTATTCAAATTTTGTTGTTGGGGGGGGGGCCAAAATCTTTATTGCAGGGATTTATTCTAGAAAAAAACCTACATTCCCGCACATTTTCAATTTATTTTTTAACTAGGGGGAAGTAGGGGGGGGGGGGGGCTTTATCGCTCGCTAGAATCTTTAGCAAGGCACAAAAAAAAAACACTTTTTAAAGGGGCGCTACTTATATTTTATTCATCAATAAAATAAATAAAAAAATATAAACAAGGAGATGTGAGGTAAAGGGTTCTGATAAACATAGCGTACATAGAATTAAGTAATCATCATTTGAAAACAATTACTAAAAAGTCTAATTTAAATCTTCTTCATATAATCATCTTTAAATGTTCCGATCTCATTTTAAGTTGCTTATTCATAAAACGAACAGCTACGAGTTTGACCCAAGCCTCTTGAGACTTTGTATTGGGTTGGTTCATCACTCAAATAGCCTCAAAATACAAGAGCCTTGGAAATCTTATAATTTATTTGATTTTCATATTAAAAATTAATAAGAACCCCTAACCAACCATCTCCATCTATATTAGCGCCCCTCTATTGTTAAAATTCTAGTTCATCTATTCTGACAGGTTCAGGTAGGGGGACAACACTCTTTAGCAGGCGGTCACGAGACAAAGCTTTGCGCATGTCGTACGCATCCTCCTCGTTTTCTCCACTGCAATCAATCAATCATCAAATAATCAATCAATCAACAATTTCATATATTTTTAGTAGCGCAGCTAATCCACAGTTAATATTTACCCGTCCATTTGTCACTCTTTAAAGAGTAGTTTTGAATCGATATTAATACATGGATGTTTCACCAGATTTTCATGTACTCTAATAAAGTGATACTCGCAGCTGGTTAAAATAATATGCTTATCTTAAAGGGGGGAGGCGGATGTGCCACTTTTTGAAACCAAAAGTAAAACGTGCATGATCTCAGCCCATAAAAGAGTTATAACTCTAAAATTCGGCACAGCAGTTGCTTTTGTGGAGAACAATATGGAACTGTGAAGAAACGGCGGTGAAACCGGCGCTCCCGCCGAAAACCGCCGAATTTTGTTTTGCCTTTTCTCGCAATAATAGACAATTTTCAATCATCTGAGATAAACTTTTTTTCTCATAAAAATTTCCCTTATATTTTCACGTGACACTTGTAATATGTCAATATTAAAAAAATTGCAAGTGTAAAATCTTACAAGTGTCAAGTGAAAATATAATCCAAATTTTTATGAAAAAAAATTCGGCGGAAAACGGCGGTTTTCGACGGGAGCGTCGGTTCCGCCGCCGTTTCTTCACAGTTCCATATTGTTCACTACAAAAGCAACTGCTGTGCAGAATTTTAGAGCTGTAACTCTTTTATGGGCTGAGAACATGCACGTTTTACTTTTGGTTTCAAAAAGTGGCAAATCCGCCTCCCCCATTTAGATAGCTAAAACATCAAGCAAAATATTATCACTGTATGCTAGAGATTTTTAACATAAAAACTCTTCAACTCAGCTTGAAATCTATCGCAAAAAGTGGACAATGTAAGATAAATAATCGTTTTTCTTAATTTTCAAAGCAACCTGAATTTACGTCCATTATCCTATTAACGCCTCCCTGAATATTTACGCTAAAATGATTAATGATTGGTTGCCTGTAATAATCCAACACAGTTCTATATATAACATAGCCCAGCTTCTCGTAAATTCCGATAGCCAGCTTGTTGCTCACACGGACAAACAGATCTACAAAGTAGCAACGCTTCTTGTCTGATGTTACTTCTAGTCCGTCCATCAGACGCTTAGCTAACCCTAAAATAAACAACATTAGTTTTTATTAAAACTTAACTCCTAGGTACGCTTTTTAGAAGTGAAAAAAAATGTTGTCATTTCGTGTACAGACAAACAAAACCCGTATAACGCTAAACTTATAAGCTAAAATATCAACAACAACAAAAGGGTAAAGATACGCCAAATTTTATTCAGACAGACACATATACTAGTCTACTTTAGCAGATATACTACCAATTATTGGAGAGAATGATTGGATATTGTCTTCTATTACTGTTAGCGAAATATTTCATGGGTTGACGGTAGTAATACGCTAGTTACCTATTGAATAGCGTCGCTACTTATTGACAGAGAGGGGACAATGGGCTTTTCATTTAACTAGTTCCCAAAGTAATGCTTTCTTATTCTTTAGTTTAACAACTTTGGGGACTTTAGTGAATTTTGATTTGTTGATTCATAAAATTGATTTTTGAAACGTTTCAACCACTAATTTTAATCTACAGAAGGGGTAGTTTTGTGTAACTTTATTGGAATTGTACATCAATTTATCGGCCATTGTCTTATCTCTTTAGATCCCTGTAAAAATCCTACCTAATCTTCTATAATCTGGCCCAACTGTAACTGCAGTGACGTGTCCGTGCCAGTTTTCTCCCACACCCTCACATTTACCCATCACATACCCCATTAGGTCTCCACTTGGAGATTCTGCTACCTAAATAAAAATCGTATTTAAGGGGGCTGGCAGGGGTACTGTGTATTCTGCATTGGATCCCCTATTAAAGAGGGTGGGGGGAAATTAAAACATTTTCCATCTTCCCCTTATTGGGGGAAAAGCTGAATGGGGAAGGGGAGCAAAATTAATCTTGTGCAGAATATACACCCTGGGGGCTGGATAAAATGTCTTGATGAACATTAAAGTAAAAGAATAGGAGGGGCATAAGCTATATGTAACTCTGCCCACAGGGCGGGGACCTGGTCACAATTTTGTTTAGGGTCTTTGAAATCAGCTGATAGCGTCGGAGATATAAACACAGCTGAGTCCCTACAAAAGAACAGAACGCAATTTGCTAGAAGACGAAAAGGGTCTTCACCCCTTGGGCAGATAATTGTTAACAATAAACAAAACTTGTTTTAATATTATGATTGTACTTATTTACATTCGTACAAAACTGGATATAATACGATACGATACATGATTTTTCAGTGTGGCTGAGAACCAGTTCTTATCCACCGGATATTAATCGGTTTAAAAGCCATACTGGTAATAAAATGATGTAATTCTTACCATAAAGTATTCAGGCCATCTAGCAAGATATTGTAAATAAAACCCGAGTCCAAAGTTTTCTGTCAAGGGATCTAAATAAGATATTTAGTTTTAACTTGTTATGCTTTTATGTCTGTTTAAACATCTAGAATTTATTAACATTTAAAAACAAGTGTCATAACGATGACTTTTTTTAAATAAGGTTATTTTATATGATTTAGAAAAGGAGATATTTAAAAGAGAAAAGGGGTTCATGTAATAGAACTGCTCATGTTTTTAAAAGCGTAGCTTTTATATAATTAAGGTCGGTCCGTCCGTCCGTCCGTAACGGTTAGCTCTTTTCGTTAATTTAAGCATATTAGAGTTTTCCTATCGATTTCAAACTTTGCATGGTGATTCTTGTGGTAGTTAGGTACAATTTAGAAAGCGTAGCAGCTCTATAATCGTTACCAGAATGTCCAGACGTCCATTTTGAACATGTTGATTTTTAACTTTTTTATCAACAAAGGGGGGAGGCAGATGTGCCACTTTTTAAAACCGAAAGTAAAACGCGCATGATCTCAGTCCATAAAAGTGTTACAGCTCTAAAATTCGGCACAGCAGTTGCTTTTGTGAAGAACAGTATAGAACTGTGAAGATACAGCGGCGGAACCGCCGCTCCCGCCGAATTTTTTTGCCTTTTTTTCGCCAAATTAGACAGTTCTCAATCATCTGAGATAAACTTTTTTTTCTCATAAAAATTTCCCTTATATTTTCACGTGACACTTAATATTTCAAATATGTCAATATTAAATAAGAATTGCAAGTGTAAAAGTGTCGAGTGAAAATAGAAGGGAATTTTGCTACTAATTCAATGGATGTAGTTAGTACAAATTTTTATTTATTTCAAAGAAAACGCCATTTTCTTATTATTGGAAGCTTGAAAATACAAAGGAGTAATAGTTAATTATCGCATCTTAATATCAGGGTGGGCATACAAAAAACCCACCCAGGGTTTTTCAATAAAACCCCCAAAAAAACCCTTAAAACCCTGGGTTTTTAAGGGTTTTTGGGTCGAGTTTTTAAGGGTTTTTGGGTTGGGTTGGGCTGGGCTTTTTGAAAAAACCCTGGGTTTTTCCCCACCCTGCTTAATATAGACAGCTTTCTGCAGATATTGAAATGAAAAATCTTTTAAAAAAAACAATATTAATTTTATGTTTTTTATTCTAATATTCGTGGAAAATTGTCTGTAATAGGATGCTATACATATATTATTTTTCAGAATTGCTAAGAACCAGTTCTAATCAAGCGGATATTAATCGGTTTCAAAGCCAAAATGGAAAAATAATAAGAATTATTATCTTTATTGACTATGTATGTATAATTATAATTCTTACCTAAATTAATTCCATTAAACCTAAATAAATCATCACAGGTGAATGGTCGTAGAGTTGTCATTTTTATTCTGAAAAACAATAACAAAAATTTATAATCAACTTTTCCACAACAAATGTATTTCTATTGATATTTAAAATTTCCATATGGAAAACATGTACTGTATAGGTATGTTATACCTAATATATTTTTTTTATTAAGCCAAAACGTTAATTACTTTCTCCATACATAACTACTTATCCATACTAAACGTAATTTTAACATGTAAATTTTAATTTTCAATTCTCCTAAGTATCAATTATTTTGATTAATGAAATCCAACAAGTTTCTTTACATCCGTGATAGTTTGTGACGCTATGTCCCTTGCACTTTCTTCTCCTTGCTTTAATATGCTATCAAGATAAATTTCGTCCTTCAATAACCTAAAATTTAAAAAGCATGTTTCAAAATGGGTATAGAATATATACATGGATATTATGACAAGGGAAAAAATTCATATGAATTTATAAATTGATCAGTTTGTTCATCCAGTAGGATGGGAGGGGGTGGGTTTGAAGGGGGACATCGTTATTTTTTAGCCCGCTGCGAGTTTCACTTTATTAGAGAATAAGAAATTCTGGTGTCAGATCCAAGTATAATATATCCACTTGTTTCAAACCTTTTAATTTGTATTTGACATTCAAGAACAATTTTATCCATGAGTCGCCTAAGCAACAAGAAAGAAATACAAAGTCTTTGGAATTATTAACAACAAAATGACACAAGTCTGATAAATAATGATTACTTAAAAAATCTTCAATCTTAACAAACTGAAACATCCTAGTTAGGTACAGAGTATCTGTGCTTTAAAGGGTACTATGCACGAAAAATAGCAAGTGATTTAAATAACCTTCCAGCAGTGAGTTTAAGTAATTTTTTGTGAATATACTACTTTTCTGTTTAATATAGTAATATCACCATGGTTTTATAAGAAAAAACTTTGAAATGTTAAATTTTTTTAAACGAAATATCGTCAAATGTTTTGTTTAGTTCAGAGTGTAAAATAAAATAACACATTAAAACATCATTTATTGCCGTTAAATGCAAAACTACATTAATCGAACTGCTGGAAAGTACTTAACATCACTTGTTCTCGTGCATAGTTCCCTTTTAGACATGGTATTGGTAATTATTTCTGGATCATGGAAAGAAAACGAAGTTACCGGTTTCGTCGTTTTTTCACAGTAGCCTTTCTCCTATTTCTAGCCCCTGCGGGGGGCTCTAGCCCTGCGGGGCAATCATTACCATTTACTTAACCTAACCTAACCTAAAATAACCCTTCAAAAGCTACTGTGAAAATACGATGAAACCGGCAACTTCGTTTTCTTTCCATGATCCTGATTTCTTTATAAGAGATTACCTGTTCATTTCAGCTCTGATAGGGGACAAATGTTGAATTAAAGAGTCTGTAACCATTTCTTTAAACTTCACCTGAATCATCAATCAAGTTTTTTTTTTAGATAAAACTTTTACCCATAATTAACGCATTTTCAGAGAAGAAGCTATAGGCCTCATTGTTTTGATAAATAAAATGTACCTAACATCTTAAATTTTTTAAATTATATGTTGTCTAATTGATCCAGAAATAAACGACGATAACGGGTACTTCACCTAAAGTTGAAGATAACCATCAACTATAAAAAAATATTGACTCAAATTCTTTTATTCTTTTTTTAAGCTATAAGTATTACCTATTTGGTATAGTCCCTTTTGTGGCAACGCACCTTAAGGGGCGATTCTTCGTATTTTTCACAGTAGCTTTTCTCCTATTTCTAGCCCCTGCGGGGCCAATTGCCTAACCCCGTGTGGCAATCACCTAACCTAACATAACCTAACCTACCTATAAAAGCCATTTTAAAAATACGACGAATCGCCACTTAAGGGGCGTTGCCACGAAAGAGACTATTCCCGTATTATTTTCTAGGAATTTATCTACAATAAATAGGTATTGAAGAAAACTCCACCTTATTCATATCATTTTCTATGATAAATTGTTCAACTTGTTCTGGAGTTTGATTACTTAATGATGCTTGAATTAACATTAGATTTGCTACTCCTAAATAAATATCATGAACAAATAAGTGATTTTTAAAAGAATTTGGCATTTCTCATCACTTCGGTCGAATTTCTGTAAATTATAATAGGTGCACAAATTTTTATAAACATATTCTCTAATTCGTTGACTTTTTTTCGAGGGAAAATATTTATAATTATTATTTATTTTTAATGAAAAAAATAGTAGGATCTTTCTGATGATTGCAGAAGCATGAAACTCTGAGAAAAAGAAAATAAAAATTAAAGATAAAATGCTGTTTTACTTTTAATTTTGAAGTATATAATTATTATTTATATATTATCCAATGATCCATTGTCTTATTCCCTGAGATCCCTGCCACTGCCAGAGTCAAACTATATTTATCAGGGCTCAGCAGCCGCGCGTCAGCCTCACCCGTATGGATGCTTTCAAAGAGGGACTGCCATATTTAGGTCATGTTAGACTTTCAGCTGATTTTTAAAATTGTAAAAGGTTGATTTCCCTGAGGCTTACAGGCGACTGACGCACAGCTGACGAGCCCTGATATTAACTGTAAATGTACAATTATGAAAATTACGAACCTGGACGATTTTCAGGATCATATCTTATTTCTTTAATTGTATCTGTTACACTTTTCTTTATTTTGTCTCTTATAATATCTAAATTAGAAATTATTATGATGATTATAAAATAAGTAAATCCTATTATATAAAGTAGTAAACGTTTTTTGTCAGTCCTAAAGGATCTCGCTAACCGCTGTACCGATATTGTTCTCCTTTACAATGAAGCTTCTTATAGGTCCCGGGAAGGTTTTTAACTATTTTTTGGAAGGGTTCTACACCCCCCTTCCCCCTGAAAAATACTTTTTAAAAACTCATTTGAGACTCAAATTTAAATGGGATAAGGTCAACTTTTCCCCCTCCTACCAGTGCCCCTAGAGGCTTCTAGGGGCGTAGCCGCTAGTTCTTTATAAATAAGCAAAATATTTCAATTCCATTATCATGTGTTTAATTAACAAAAAAAAATTGTAGGGGAGGGCATTTTTTTTAGAGGGGTAAAGGTGTCACTCCCTCCCCCCCCCCCCCCCCTCCAAGAAAATAGCATAAAACCGTCACAGGACTAGTAGGTATATTCCCTTAATAGTAGAATCCAATCGGTTCAGCGGTTACCGAGATCTTAAGATTCAGACGTTCGGACGGACAGACATCTTTCTTTGTATTACAGATAGTTTTGTGATTTATGCAAATAACTGGCTATGAAGTATGAACGGACATCTCCTATTTTTCAGTAGCTATGCTACAAGCAAAACTTACCTGGTTCGTCATCAATATAAATACAGGATTTAGTATCCGGATCCGATTTAGACATTTTCTTTTCTGGATTTCTCAAGCTTCGAACTCGGGCGTTATTACTGTCCGGTAAAATAGCCTGAAATAGAACCAACCGTTTTACCCACCGGGTTTTAAATATTTCAAGCACGGTTATGCCTCTAGGCATTGTTGCAATAAAGAACTAAATAAATATTTCCAAAGCACAAAGTATTAAATATTACAATGAAGTGGTACCTGTATGTCAGGAATAAGCATAAGGAAAAAGGATAAGAGGATGAATACTCACCCCTTTTTCATGGTAAAATACTACTTCCCCATCCCTAAATTTAGAAGCAGACGAAAATCAAAAACCGCCCAGGGCTTTTTGTAAGTCAATCATAAATAATAATGTGAATAAAAAGAAAAGCGATATTTAGCAAACAGCCGTGGGCGGTCAGAATCAGCTGAATGTTCATTATGAAAAAAATTTCCCCCTTTTTAGAAATAGAAGGATTTATCTTTCATGAACAAATTTTTTTAAATAAAAATAAAATTCTATGTAATTTTTAATTAAAACATTAAAACGAAAATATCTAATGTAATATTCTTGCCCTAAATATGGAAATAGTAAATAGTAAAAAAATATTTTTTTAAATAATTTTTAATCCTCCCATTTGAAAAGTAGTGGAATAGCAATAAATTCTAGCGCGGCAACAGCGCTAAGTAGGCCTCTTAGGCCCACTGCCTATTTTCGTCTTCTAGTTGCTTCGAATCCTCTCTTTTATTTTTTTCTCTATGGGAATAAGGTATAACCAACAAGCAAAATAAATCTTTTAAAAAATTTGGGGGGCAAATGTAGAAGTCGTCAATATTACGATGTTTTGCCCCCCAACGACAGCTGAAAAACACGTATAGGTTTTGTGATTTTTAAAAAATCAATTTTGTTATTGGTATAAGCTGCCTATATGTCTTTATTAGAAGCACGGCTATTCTATTGGATATTGTGACCGTGGAGTTTTGTCATCAATTTAGGTTGCTAATATAGTCCTAAGTGTTTGGTCAATACGTCCCTCCATGGTCAGGGGGGAGGGGATGGGGTAAAGTCATAAGGGGAGGGGGCGTTATCGTTTTATTAGAAGATAGCTGGGAGTAACATTTACAGAGTGACCACTCAAAATTTACAAATATATAGTACATTTATAGTACATGAAAATTTTCATATAGTACCATATAGTACACAAAATTTTAACTAATATAGTACCATATAGTACACAAAATTTTAACTAATATAGTACCATATAGTACCAAAATTTTAACTAATATAGTACTATGTAGTACCAAAATTTTAACTGATATTTGTAGTAATACCATATAGTGCCAAATATTTAAAAATAGTACCTATATATCTTATTAAATAAAGTAGTAAGGGTTTTATGTCTGAAGCTTAAGATCTTATTAACTACTGAACCAATTGGGTTGGCAATTTTAGGTAAGCTTCACTTAGGTCGTATGATGGTTTAAGGATTTAATTTAAGTTTAAGCCCTGCAGAAAACCAACCTAGCCAGCGGGGGTTAGCTTCAGGTTAGTTAATGCTAATTTTCGCTCAGAATTTGAGTTTCTTGACCTAAAAAGCTATATTTTGATATATAACAAGATATATATTGGAAAAAATGCACTTAACCCCTGCGGGCCACCAACCTAGCCCGCTAGGGCTAGCTTCAGATTAGTCTAATGCTTATTTTAGCTCTGAATTTGTGTTCCTTGACCTAAAAAACCTATAATTTAATGTATCACAACAAAACACTAAAAGACTTTTTTCAAAAAAAGTCCTAAAAATGAACATTTACTGCTTAATTAAAGGTGTCGCACAGAAAGGTATTAATCAAAACTTATACATTTCACCGACTCAGAATTACCAATTTTTTAAAATTCAATGGAGCATGAAAACACTTCTGATATATTCTCCTTAAGACTACCTGTTCAGGGATACATCAATTACTAAAATCAGTCAATAAATAAGGAAATTATGCCCCAAAACATGAATATCCCTGTAATAAGGTTTCCCCTCTGGCATACTGGATTTACTTGATTTACCTCACTCAACTTTCTGGCGTGTTGTACAGTGAAAAAACTACCCCCCCCCCCCCCCTTATTTTTTATTGTCTTCAAAATTAAGGGGGGGGGTTAAGTCTTTGCCTTGCTGTGCTTTTTTCCTCCTTGCCGTTTTCCAGACATTAAAAAACTACCCCCCCCCCCCTTATTTTTGATTTTTGTCAAAACTAAGCGGGGGGGGGGGGGTTTCGGTGCTCCAGTCTACCACATGTAAGCAAGTACCAGCTTTTGTGCTTTTCTTCAAGCGTTTTAATGGAGAAACCAAGATAGTTTCGTTCATAAGTAGCGAAGCTATACATCAAATTAACAATTATCTTAAAAAAATGACAGATTAAGACAGTTAAATGACAGTTAAAATTTCACCTTCTGAAGATTAACATTCTTAATAAATACTTTCCAATCTATATTTGTTAAAGTACCCAAAGTCTTTCCGCAAACAAATGCTCCTTTTAACTTTTGGGTACAAAATTGATTTACAGTTCAATGTCCCTTTCTCTTCCTAAAACTTAAAAAAATATGCAATTTTGAAAGCATAATTAACATATGTTATAATAAGATTACATATCTGTAATT
Source organism: Acartia tonsa (assembly GCF_053477335.1). Taxonomy (NCBI): domain Eukaryota; kingdom Metazoa; phylum Arthropoda; class Copepoda; order Calanoida; family Acartiidae; genus Acartia; species Acartia tonsa. The sequence goes on from NC_137268.1 coordinate 11,078,380, forward strand.
AGACAGGTGCAATTTTGTATTGTTTGTAGTGTAATAATCTATTCATATCACACTTTTAAAGTGATTAATTATGTGATTTAAAACATTTGTCAATTTACTTACATTTCAATAATACAAATTCACATATGTACAGGTATTTAAGGGGATAAGACAATGGCCGGTGCATGGATGTACATCCCAAATGATTATATACAATTGTAGATTACAATAAGTGGTTGAAACCTTTGGACACTCAACTTAATGAACCAATCTTTCAAAATTTAATTAATGTACTCAAAGTTGTTGAGTATAAGAAAACTTTGGGGACAAGTGTAATAAACAAAGTATCCAGGTATATCCTTCTACATCCATTTATTTTCTTATTCAGGGAGATGAACGAGTATTTCCATGTGAATATTGTGGGAAGGGATTCAAGAGAAAGTATGACATGGAGAAGCACGCCAGGTCTCACACAGGAGAGAAGCCGTACCAGTGCGGCGTTTGTGGCAAGAAATTTGTCCAGGTACACTGTTAGATAGATATATAGAGAGATAGATAGATGACATGGAGAAGCACGCCAGGTCCCACAAAGGAGAGAAGCCGTACCAGTGCGGCGTTTGTGGCAAGAAGTTTGTACAGGTACGTCATACTGGCCTACCACTTGCCAATTTAAATGTATACTATTGCCATTGGTCAATTAAAAAGTATACTGGCCTGCCATTGGTAATTTAGTTCATCGGCCTGTCATTGGTCATTTGTATTGTATGACGTCATTTTTGTATAGGCACTATAAAGAGCTTCCCAGGTACACAATCATATATTTTACCCTGGTCTGTTGGTCAAGATGGGGGGGGGGGGGGGCAAGATTAGGTACTGCGTTAATTTACCCTGTTATCCTGTATTTTTGTGCATATTGTTATGCTTAAACATACACAAGTGCTAAAAATTCTGATTTAAATTTTTTGTCTCACAAAAAATCTTTGTGCGAAACTTAAATGCAATTACTATTTTCCGTAGGTTGGATCTCTGACGACACACATGCGCAACCACACTGGAGAGATGCCCCACGAGTGTTCAATATGCGGCAAGGCATTCTCCATCAAGGAGAGGCTCAAGCTTCACATGAGGATTCATACAGGTATTGTCATAATGTAAAAGTAACAGTATGACTGTGTGCTTGTATGTACCGAAGGATCTCGCTAACCACAGAACGAATCGGGTTCTTCTTAACAGGGTAGCTTCTCATAGGTCCCGTGAAGGTTTGTAACTATTTCTGTTAAGAATCTAAAGCATTGTAACCTACAATCTACAAAGAACAACATAACTGATATTTATTTCGTCTTTATGTCCAACTTTAATCTCGACAACTAGAAATGTTTACCTACTATTCTAATGGACACAATTCTAATAATAGAAAATTATTAATTAAAGGTAAATTACTAAATAATTTTTTATATTGCAGGCGAAAAACCATTTCGTTGTGACTCATGTGGTAAATGTTTTGCTCGCGGCGGGCAACTGATTGTGCACAAGAGAATCCACAGCGGAGACAAACCATATAAATGTTCCCACTGTGAGATGGCTTTCTCTACGTATGGTAACTTGAGAAATCACGCGGCATTGCATCAAGGCGTTAAGGTAAATTTTTGACGCTATAACACCCTTGACCAAAATTCTGAAGACGCCTGTAAATATTTCCAGTATGGCTGCGAAACCGATGAATATCCGCTGGATTAGAACCAGTTCTCAGATATACTGAAAAATCATGTACAGTATTCTATTACAGACACTTTTCTACTAATATTAAAATAAAAATGATAAAATTAGTTTTAATTTGATTTTTCTTTTTAGATATTCGCGGTAAGCTGTCTATAATACGATGCGATAAATTTATGCTTGCAATAAAGTTGGGCTTTTTAAAGTAAGGTTTGGGAAATCTGTCTTGATAGCCATAGTTCAGCTGGGTATGACATAAAGTTTTACTGTACTCGACCTAAATTACTGTATTAAAATTTACTATATTTCCTGATTTTTAAGGATTTTCAATGTCACTTGTGTGAGAAATCGTATCCCCGCGCAGATACTCTGAAGAGACACATACTAAGCTTCCACGAGGGAAAGAAAATGTTCCAGTGCAAAGTCTGCGACAAGAGCTTCAAGGGACATATTAAGGTAGATATACGGATGGATAGATAGATTGATAGAAGATAGATAGAAAAATAGATATTCATAAAAAAAAGATATATATGAATAGAGAAAATAGATGGATATAAATAAAAAGGACAAGAGCTTCAAGAGACATCTCTAAGGTAGATATATGGATAGATAGATAGATGGATAAATGAATAAATATAAGTAGACAGATAGCGAAACCAATTATAAAGAAAGAACAAGAGCTCAATGAATGACAGGCAAATCAGGCTTTAATTTTGTACATTTGAGTTTTTCTCGAGCTTTACAAATATTTTTTACTAAAATTTAAAAAACAATGAGATTCCTATACCAAGTACTCATTCAAATTTCAAAAACAGCTGTTTGCCCTTATACATTTGAAACTTGCGATTATTCTTGGACGACTTGGTAACCTATCACCGCTTGAAAAGATTATGTTTTCAAGTACATACTACACAAAAGAATAACCTTCAAATATTTACTTAATTTTTTTAAGGATTTACATAAATGATTATTTTAACATATTAGGTACATGAATTTGGATAAAGTTAAAGATTTTGAAGGATGAAAAATAAAACATTTTTTTAAAACTAAATATAAATTAAATTTATTGTCTTACAAATTTTATTCACACTTCTTTATATGGGTTAAAAGTTTCAACCTACCCCCAAAGAAGAAAGGAATTTTACATCTTTAAGATCAAATCCATTTTTTTCTTAATTCTTAAAAGGAATTTAATGTAATATTTTTAAAGTAGATAAGTGAATGCGCCACTAGCACCTAGGCCCTAGGTCCTAGGGGCTCAATATTCAAAGGGGAATGGATGGGCAATATAATAGAGGATATACAAACTTTCCCGATTTTGTATAATTTTTGAGGAACACGACTCCAGTGACGTCATATTTTTCTTTCCCGAAAAAGGGAAGGGGGTAAGAAAATCTCTTCAAAAGAGATGGGGAAAACCCCCTTTTCTCCCATCTCTTTTTTCTTCCCCCTTCCCTTTTTTTCTTTCCCCCTTCCCTTTTTCGGGAAAGAAAAATATGACGTAACTGGAGTCGTGTTCCTCAAAAATTATACAAAATCGGGAAAGTTTGTATATCCTCACAATAACTTAAAACTACAGACAAAAAACGCTTAGTATATATAATAGGATAACAATATTTTATTTCTAGGATCATATGAGAACGCATGCAACTGGTGAGGAGGAGAAGCCATACAAATGTGAACAATGTGGAGCCAAGTATGTACTTTCGGCATATTTTGAGCTATGCTACTTCCAGCTTGTGTCATCCTTGTTGAAAGGTCATAGGACAAACGCAGGAGTGACATAAGTCGGAGTGGACACTGTCCTATAGGTTTTTTAAATGTCGAACTCCTACGGGGGGCTTATTTGTATATTCATATCTTAACCTAACCTAACCGGTATAGAAATACCCGATTAACTTAATTTTTTAGTCTTCTTCGATTCTTACTTCTGCGTTTCTCCTGGAACCTGTTAAAACAAACTTTTTTTTTATTATAAATCAAAATGTAAAACATTTTATGCCTCCAACGCTTTGTCAATGAAAATAATTGTTTTTAAGCAAAATATAATTTTTCTGTATGCCGTATTATTAATTGTTATAAACAAAGAAACACTTTTTAAAAATTATTTTAATGGCGAAAGTTTAATTCAAAATATTTGTCTGCTCACAACATAATACATATTATCAAAATAGATTAAACCCAGACTTCAATAAAAAAATAGATTAAAATTATTCTTGGACCTAATTAAAGCTGCCTCAAAATGGAGAACATAATCTGTTAAGCAGTTACTGAAATCTCAAGCTTTAGAAAAAAACTTACTACTTTTTAAAATAGGATATTTAAAGACTAGGTGTTAAAATGCTAACCATTTTTTATTGCAGGTTTAACCAGAGAAGTCAGTTGACCGTCCACATGCGAGTCCACACTGGTGAACGTCCTTATACCTGTAAAATTTGCTCACGCGCTTTCTCCCACTCTACCGCGCTCAAGCTGCACCTCAGGATGCATACAGGTAGGATTAACAGACCATTTAAATCTACTGCTAGAATATCATTGTACGTCCCTACACAAGTTTCAAAGGTTTTATAATAAAATAATAATAGTCTTGGGTGAAAAACATTTTATTTTGCATTAAGCGATGTTTTACATAAAAAAAATATCATGCCTTCTTGAAATTGTCTGTTTTCAAATTTTTTCATCTTTTAACATTAAAAATTAAGTTTAAGAAGTTATGTGTAGTAAATAGACGACTATCTGCAAAAGTAGAAGGATGTATATGAGTATCTAAATGAAAATTAGTTTTTTTTCTTATGATTTTCAAATTTAAAAACCCGTAAGCTTGTAAGTTTTAAGATATTTTGTAGGTAGATGTTAAAGGTTTTGCATGTTTTACACTAAAGTGTTAGTATAGTAATATTTTTACAATTCTAAAAAGGCCTTTCCTATAGTATAAACTTCATTGATTTATGGAAAAGCAAACGCAAGAATTATTTTTGACTCGAAGAAAACATGATTTGAACTGTTATTTTACCTTATATTGTTCATTAACACAAAATTTATTATTCATTTATAGGAGAGAAACCGCACACATGTAAGCTATGCAACAAACCTTTGCTCAGCTGCCACACTTGAAGAAGCACATGCTCTGTGTCCATAACTCTGATAAACCCTACTATTGTGAAGTCTGCCAGGGTTTCTATAAGGTATGCAATATTATTCATGATTTGATGGATTTTTGCGTTCTGTTTATGACTTTACAACTTTCATTTAAAGGAAATGACACTTTTTATAATAGCCTTATTAAATAAAAAATAACTATGTATGTATACCTAAGCTGGTTATGAGTATGCTAATGTGCCGAAGGGGGGTGTATCTTACCCCCTTAATTTTGCCAGTGGGCTGGATATAAACCTGTAGTTGTCCAACTACCAATACAAGGGTTAAAGGCCCCTTAAACAGCCAAGGGGGGTGAAAAGTAATGGAAGTCACGCCCCCCTTAAATTTAAAGAGGGTTTGAAAAAATTTTCACCCCACCCACTGACAATAGAATAATACTCCTCTTGTAGTTTGTATTTCACCCCCACCCAAAGAAAAAATCCCAATTTTGGTTTAATATTGTAGTTGATCCTTAAACAATTTTTGGTGCTTCGTTACTTATGGCTGTTGCCATCCTTGTTCAATGTTCACATATAAAATATAAAAGACATGTACTACAGCTACGCAGTGTCCCCAAAGTTTAGCTAAACCTGTGGAATCATTCACAAAAACTAAGCGAGTCCACAAATTCTGAGATCACTAAAATATTTAACATGAATCCATTGTCCCACCACTAGATCCCTTAACTTTTGTGCCTCGTCACTTATTTTCTATATTTATTTCAGACGAAGACCTTGTACGACAGCCACGCAGTACAGGAACATCCGGACAATATGCCAGAGGATCTCCAGATAGACACCCCTGCCAGTACGGGCAATATCAACTCTATAAATGATATTTTTATTGTCATGGTAAGAATATTTCTAATCTAAAAGTAACAGGATGTCTGTCTGTCTGTCTGTCTGTCCTGCCAGAGGATCTCCAGATAGACACCCCTGTCAGTACTCTGTAAATGATATCTTTATTGTCATGGTAAGAACTATATCCTATTATATAGAGTAACAGGATGTATGCCTGTCTGTCTGTCTGTCCTGCCAGAGGATCTCCAGATAGACACCTCTGTCAGTACTCTGTAAATAATATCTTTATTGTCATGGTAAAAACTATATCCTATTATATAGAGTAACAGGATGTACCTGTCTGTTTGACGAAAGAATCTCGCTAACCGCGGAACCGATATGGTTCTTCTTAACAATGTAGCTTCCCATAGATCCTGGGAAGGTTTAGAACTATATTGAGGGAGGTTACGGTACCATCAAACTCTCAAGAGAAATTACATCTAGAAAAAAAATGGCATCCCAATTTTTTAAAAATTTTAAACAAAAATTTAAAATTGTGAGAGGCGTCAACTTCACCTCCCATTTTTTCGTGTGCCTATAGAGGAATATAGGTGGTTTATTAGTTTGATAAAGCAACGGTATTATTTACACCTTATTTTTCTTCTTTGTTAAGGTTGAGGAGCCCTCCGCAGGCATGAGCTTGGAGAAAATGAGAACTCTGCTGGCGTTACTGCTGAAAAAGATCTCAACCCCAGGCAGGCTCAAGAAACTGGGATTTGGCAGCAGGCTCATAGGTAACAGCTTTTCTTTTGCTTGGCAAGATTATGGCTGTATCATATTCAAAGACGTTAAATGGTATAATGCCTGAGTATCCAAACTTTTCAACCAATAATTTGAATCTACTGAGGGCGTAATTTTGTTTATCATCATTGAGGATGTACATTAATTCATCTTTCATTGTCTCAACCGTTAAGATTCCGACAATACCTTACCTTTGCTACGCTACTAATAAACATAATTGCAGGGATCTAAAGGGATAAGATATTGGCCGATTAATTGATCCCCCATGATGACACACAAAATTACCTCTTCTGCAGATTAAAATTAGTCTGAACCGTAAACTTAATAAACCAACCAAACAAAATTCAGTAAAAGTCCCAAAAGCTGTTAAGCTAACGAATAAGAAAACGTTATTCTAAAACTTTGGGGACTAATGTAATAAACAGTCACTTCTTTCTCTGACATAATTGCCCTTGCTTTAATATTTGATTTATTTTTTTCTAAAATTTCAGATGACGTATTAAAGGAGAGTATAGAGGCTAGTGGTCGCAAATGCGTCAAGCCCGACGGCAATGAAATCAGCACTCTACAGAAAAATATTGAAATCTTGCTGGAGTGGACTATACCTGAAGAGTATATGAACTATTTTAGGTGATTATTTTAAGATTTATAGTAGAAGCATGTGTGTATATCTGTCTTATAAGATCGCGTAAACGGCTAGACTGAATTCAACATTAAAAAATTAGTATTATGGTTGTAAGTAGGTTTTAGGCTATTTTGAATGGTCACTATTATATGATCTTTGTTTAAGAAAAAAAAGCTCCTTTTCTGTATTTAAACTGAATAATATTAAATTAAAAATCTCAATTTCTAATTTTTTTCTTTATTTTAGAGAGGAGAAGAAAAGTGTACCTGAAATTTTGGAGGAATTGGCTAAATAAAAAATAATCGACACCCCTGTAAAACTTTGGAGATGTTATTACATCCACATAAGACAATTGTCATGATGTCCTTCTTATTATAGCATTACGTTATAAATTAATATTGGCTTCAATAATATTTAAAAACGGCATAAAGTCAAAAAAATGTCAGTGGTGACCAATTATTTCAAGTACCATATAACTATAAAAATAACTATGAAAACTGTTCAAACATGTACAATTGTACAAAATAAAATACTGTACTACTTTAAAAATATTGCTTTGGTATATGCTTTAAAAATTATTTTAAATAACTTATTGTGTCTTAATAAACGCACAATTAGATTCAAATGTTGTATAGAATTTTTATCATCTTGTATTATGTGTATAAAGAATTTATGTTAAAGTTTAAAAAACTTATTTGGGATTATGGGCATTATTTTGTAATCCTTTTTAAAATGTTATTTTAAGGATCAAACCTGAACCAAATATGAAAATCAAAAGCAGCTTTTTTGTGTATCGAGCTTTATTTATTAATATCATTTGCTAATCAATTTAAAATAATTCATAAATCAAAAGATTTTTTGTGTAATAATTCATTGATTTTTTTCTAGTCAAATAAAAATCATGAAAAGTGCTATTAATTAAAAAAGTCAAAACTAAATCTATTCTTAATTTAAGTGCTCTACAATGTGCAATTTCAATACTCTTATTTTTTACATTCAATTTGCTAATATGCTAATAATTTTAAGAATTACAATTTGCTGTTTTAAAGAAGAAAATATAATTTTAAGTCTTTTAAGACATAGACGTCCAAGAGGAGTGTCTACCCCTCTCAAACTTTGAAACTTCTTATTTTAACCCCTAAAAATTTCTATAAAAAAAAACACATTAAATTGGCCCACTAAAACCATTTTGCCCCTCTCAAAATTAAATGATTTGACGTCCCTTAAGTATTTTTTTAGATATCTCAAATGGAATTTATCTTTTTATATCTTATAAAAAAAATCATAAATCTATTTCAACATCATTTATCATTTAAAATTAAATTTCTAGTTAAAAAAAAATCATCATCTAGCTCATAGAAATATTTGTGCCATTGTTATTTTAGTGTAATAGAATTTTTTGTTATAATGATATTATTTCTTTTTAAGGCTCATTATGAATTTGCCTTTTTTAATGTGATTAATTTGATGATTATGTTATTTATGATGATTTGAATAAATTCAATAAATATTAAACTCTTGAAATTAGTTTTTTTAATGAGTTTAAAATTAATGTTTTGTTGATGCTTTTTTAGTTACAAATAATACAGTTCCTGAAGGGACTAAAATAAGTTTTTACATAAATTGAAAAGATATAAGGTTTTCAAGAAATAGATTTGGGTATAAGAAACGTCATTTCTTCTCGGAGTGAAGCTGCCCAAGAAGTAGTTTGTACTCCGTATATTAGTTTTAATCCAAGAAAAGTAAAATAAAAGATTATTTGCCTGTTAAGTTAAATTCTCGCTAACAACTGAGCTGATTCAGTCCTCCATATAAGGGAAGCTTCATAAAATATCTAGGATGGTTAATGGGTACTTTCTACCCCCTTTCCCCCATTCAATTACTTAGATGCTAGGGGCGCTACTGATAGTCGACTATAAACAATATTTTCGAAGATATAAAATATACGTGGATATTAATTCAGGGGAAAAACTGTCGTTAATTTTTGTTTCTAACATGGAACCCTTTTTTTGGCCAGTTCGTTCATTCAGTAGGGGAGTGAATGGGGTAAAGAAGGTGCATAGGGGGTGTCGTCATTTTAGCATGCTGCGAGTTTTACTTTATTAGAGAACATGAAAGTCTGGTTTAACATCCAAGTAATGATATATCAATTTCCGTTAATAATTAAAAAGATTTGTGCTATGCTGATTAAAAAAGAAATAAAGAAAAGATTTGCTAATAAAAGATCAATTAAATCAGATACATATATTAATAGATAAGAAATTCAACTTTAATTATAATAAACTTAAGTCATAAAATACGAGAATAGAAACCTTACGGTGCAAGTACTTTAACCACTGTCAAACCCCTTATATGCCACCTTTATGTATATCTTGTTAGTTTAGTCAAAGCCCGTAGGGTTTGGACCTCCTGCTGGGACTAAAAATAAGAATACATGAGAAGTAAATGAATTTTGTTAACATCTAAATTATAAAATACTAAGCAAAAATAAAAAGTTTAAAATAAACAATTATTATTTAGTTCTGTGGTACAATTTTTATAAAAATTTATGTCTTCTCTACCCTCAATCAAAATGTGCCAAATTACACCTTCTGAAGATTAAAATATTGGTGGAAAAGTTTGGACAATGTAGATTAGTACAACCCAATCACGATTTAATAGAAGTATCCAAAGTTATGAAGCCAACGAATGAGATAATTTGTTTTAAAATCTTTTGGTGCCAGTATAATTACCCCATCCCTCCCCTGCATAGACGTCCAATGGGGGGGGGGGGTGATTACCCCCCCCCCCAAATGAATTTGGAGGCGCCATAAAGATTACCCCCTCCAAAACTTGTATTTTCAAAATTTTACCCCTCCCCCCCCCCCAAATAAAAAAGCTTGGACGCCCCTGCTCCCCTGCATAAAATAAAATGATACAAAAAATAACCCTTTAATTAGAAGGATTTTCAATTGTGACTTATGCTTATGTAGTAATTAATGTAATTAATTAAAAATCAATTGCATGTTTTTATCAAACATTTGTATCTCTTTGATTTCAGCAGGGATTTATGGATTGCGAATACTCAAATTTAAATTTTCGTGGGAAGCCTATAATGTCAATGGGAGTTGCTGTCTTCCAGGGATATAGGTATGGGACAATGGATCTAGAATTCATCTTTTGATTGTCTTAGACTTTGGGTACTAAAACTAACGCAACTTTGTACAAGCAAAGAATGCCGTTTAATTTGGTATGCTCCTAGCAGACTAAACTCAATGAAAATAATGAACACAAATAAAATTGACATAATATCTAGTACTTGCGGTTACGCCCCTAAAGGCCTCTAGGGTTACTTAATGAAAGGAGGGGGGTCCACTTTACATTTTAATTATCCTTATAAAAAATGTGTGTATGTGTGTCTGTTTGTTCCGATTGATCTCGTTAACCGCTTGGTTTTATAAAAGGAAGGGGTAAGTGGTTTCATTCGACTAGACCTTCCACTTTGCATCTAAGTTATCCTTATATAAAAGTAACAAGATGTCCATATGTTTATCTTTTTGTCCTAATGATCTTACTCTTGACCTCCCTCGCTCTTTGACCCCCCCCCCCCCAACCCCCCAAATAAAAAAATATATATTACCAAAAAATACTCTTCAAGTATATTGAATTAATCATACTCAACAATAAAGAAAAATATTCTAAAACTCACGAAACCTCTTTATGTTAAAACAAAATTCGGGTATAGTACCTTTCGTGACAACGCATTTGAGGGTCTTTTCGTCGTATTTTCACAGTAGCTTTTCTCCTATTTCTAGCTTCTGCGGGAGGAGGAGGGCTCTAACCCTGCGGGGCAATCACCTAACTTAAATTATAGACATTACATTTTAGTGTTGCTTTGCTATTTTTGTCAAATGACATGACTCAATGACATTAAATGTTAACAGATGCTAAACGTTTAACCAGCATTTATTGATGAATTAATTAATATGGAAAGAAGTGTAGTTAGTCTATAATGTATTGTTATCGTGATAATGTCATTTGGATCACATTTCAACTATTGTTTCTGGGAGTCAGTGGTAATTTTTTTCAGGGAACTAAAGGGATAAGACATTGGCAGATAAATTGATGTACATCCCCAATGATGATACACAAAATTATCCATTCGGTAGTTTACAATTAGTGATTAAAACGTTTGGACACTCAAATTAATAAACCAACCAATCAAAATTCAATAAAAGGCCACAAAGTTGTTGAGTCAACGATTTAGAAAACTTTATTATAAAAGTTTGGGTACTAGTGTAATAAACAGCCCAATGTCCTCTCCCTCTCTAAATATTTTCATGAGGCAATGGTGCATATATTTAATGTACAACCCCAATGATGATTCAAATTTACCCACATGCAGATTGAAAATAACTGTTAAAAGTTTGAGCACCTTTAATATTTTTAATGTAACACAACCTGAAAAATACTCACACTAACATTTATACAAGACTTATATGTAATAATATAAATCTCGCGAGCCGGCTCCTTGGACAATTTTTGAGAGCCATTGTTGAATCTTATATGTAAAAGATTTTAGCTAAGATAAGCACCAAGTCATAAATACATTGATCTAGAGATAAGCATTGGAATCTAATATGTAGTGGCTCTGAATATTTTTTTAGAGACAGTTTAAGAGTTTTTACATATGAAAACCCAAAATATCTAGTTTAAATCACACAACCTTTCCAAAGAATTATAATAACATTTTCTTATTCGTTGGCTTCTAGACATTGGGGACTGAAAAATTCCGCGGTACCCAAAGTATTATAACAGCATCTTATTAGACATTGGGGACTGTAAATTTCCGCGGTACCCAAAGTATTATAACAGCATCTTATTAGACATTGGGGACTGTAAAATTCCGCGGTACCCAAAGTATCATAACAGTATCTTATTAGACATTGGGGACTGTAAAATTCCGCGGTACCCAAAGTATTATAAAAGCATCTTAATAGACATTGGGGACTGTAAAATTCCGCGGTACCCAAAGTATTATAACAGCATCTTATAAGACATTGGGGACTGTAAAATTCCGCGGTTCCCAAAGTATTATAACAGCATCTTATTAGACACAGGGGACTGTAAAATTCCGCGGTACCCAAAGTATTATAACAGCATCTTATTAGACACAGGGAACTGTAAAATTCCGCGGTACCCAAAGTATTATAACAGTATCTTATTAGACATTGGGGACTGAAAATTTCCGCGGTACCCAAAGTATTATAACAGCATCTTATTAGACATTGGGGGCTGTAAACTTCCGCGGTACCCAAAGTATTATAACAGCATCTTTTTAGACATTGAGGACTGTAAATTTCTGCGGTACCCAAAGTATTATAACAGCATCTTTTTAGACATTGGGAACTGTAAATTTCCGCGGTACCCAAAGTATCATAACAGCATCTTATTTGACATTGGGGACTGTAGGTATGTCCTTTAAATTGTTGTGTTTCATTACATATGGATGTTGTCATCCTTGCTATTATCACATTTATATAGCATAGTATTATAGACAGCTATCCACGAACATTATGCGGATAGTATGGCTCTAAATTGGTTCTAATACAGCGGATATTAACCTGTTTCAAAGCCATACTTGTCATCCTTGCTATTATCACATTTCTTGTCCCCAAAGTTTTAATATTTGTTTTAACTTTGGGGACTTTTGAAAATCAGGTTTGTCTTTAGCCATACAGATGGAAGGACAGACGGACACACCAAGTTATTTCTAGAGTAGCTTTGCTACTAAAACTTTGCTAAAACATAAGATGCAACTTAAAGATTTTTGGAGAACATATTGTTATTCTATAATCCTTTAGTTCTGATTACATTAAAAAAATATAAAAGCTTTTGATTTCTTGCCAGAGCCTTAAAATTCATTGATATAAGGGATAAGACAATGGCCGACATATTCATGAACATTCCCCTTCCATAGATTACAATAAGTGGTTGCAATATTTAGACAATCAACTTAATGAACGAACTTATAGAAAGCCAAGAAAAATCCCCAACATTTTTACAAGACTATGGGAATTAGTGCAATAAACAGTCCAATGTTCCCTTCCTTCCTGAATCTACAGAAGGGCTAATTTTGTATATCATCATCGGGAATGTACATGAATTGGCCATTGTCTTATCTCTTTAGATCCATGGGGTAAAACCATGAAAGAAATGTGAATTTAAGATTGCTGCTGTATTTTTAAAATATATTAGAGAATAATTAATTTGTCCCTAGCCTCCAAGGGAGGGCGTGGGATGTCAGGAAAATAGCTTAAACCCACCCTTAAGATATCCATAAAGCTTACCAGAAAGAACAACCAATTGGGATCACCAATTTCCGAGAATTTTAACTCTAGATAGAAAAAACCCTTAAATTCTTCCAATTATTGAATATGTTTTAAATGTAAAAAATTTGTTTGTGTGTGTGTATGTGTGTACATGCTTGTGTGTCTCTCAGAGTGTATGTGTTATAATTACATACGGAAGCCCTTACCACAGCGCATCCAACTTACAACTAGTTTTATCAGTCTGTCGGTCTACAAGCCATAAAAGACATATTTAATACTACACTCCATAGATGCCTCTAGGGGCACTTAAGGTAGGGGGGGGGGGAGGTATCTTTTATTAAGAGGGTGATCAATATCATACCCACCCCAAAATTTAAAAAAAACTCTTGACCTATGAGAACCATATCGGTTAAACAGTTAGCAAGATCCTTTGTAACAGACAAAAAAAGCATTCTACTTTATTTCAATGGCATCTATAAACCCCAACTAAACTGTACATATATTAATTAGGAAATTATCTAGTTTTACTTTCTCAAGATTTTCTACAGATATGATTGTCCTTGTTTACAAGTTTAACCTAGGAGGCATTTAATTTCCAACGAACTTTCACAAGAGCTAAAATATTTGAAGAATAAACAAACAGATAAATAGATAGATAGATCACACACCCACTTACAAATACATATTAGGATTTTTTTGGTAAAATTTTAAATTATATTTTGTAGAAAAATCTTCTAAAACATTTATTAAAAATTCTTTTTTTTTTGTAAAAAAATTCTTTGTGTCTTATTAAAGATTTTTAAAGCATGCAATTTCAAGTTAAAAATAGTTGAAGTGAATTAAAGTAAAACAAGGGTGACAACATCTATAAATTCAAAGCAGTAGGACAAACAAACAGTAACACTTGTAGAGTGTCAGAACTGAATAATCAGAATATAAATGTATGAGTCTAAATAAAATTGTAAGTAATTCTTTTGAAAAACTGCTTGATACAGGATAATGTTTATGGATGTACTTACATTTTTAGAGCTTAATTTTACAGATGCTTAGCTTATAACATTATACCTTGATGTAATAAGAATAACTATTACAAAACTCGGATGAATAGAATAATTATAACACATTTTGTTGTTGAAAAGGTTAAAAACCTACATGTTTTTAATGGACTGAACAGACTTCTTAAAAATGCTTATAGAGTTGCTTACCTAATTATACCCAACTTATATAGGAATCATCATACAAAGTTTTAAATTGACAGTACTAAATAAAGCTATTCATTCCAGACAAACAGACTGACCCTTATTATAGAAAAGCTTGACTTTTAAAAACGTTTTTTACTAAATAGAATATTTGTAAAATTTCAAATTTCCCTGAAAATTCACATGTATAGATTTTAATAAAGATAGCCTTAACTGCTCAACTGAATTTTTATAAACGTTTCAACTACTAATTATGAACTACAGATGGGATAACTTTGTGTGTCATTATTGGGGTGAGCATCACTTTATCGGCCATTTGCTTATCCCTCTCTGATCTCTGGGTGTAAGAGTGGAATGGTTTGCTTTTAACCCCCCAAGCTACAAGAGACAAGTATCTGTCGTTTCAATTAAAAAATTACAGGGATTGGACTATGGCCGATAGATTAATGTACATCCCCAATGAAGATCCGTAAAATTTTTATTGGATAGATTAAAATTAGTGGATAAAACGTTTGATTTTCAACTAAAAGAGCTAACCAATCAAAATTCCCCCCAATGGTCCACAAAGTTGTTAAGCTAACGAATAAGAAAACGTTATTATAAAACATTATTAACAACCCTTTTGGGCAGTTTCATAGGGACACTAAAATTGAGCATCGAAAACTTATAACTTTTTATAACTTTTTATGTGCATTTGATTATTTTAAGTGCTTGATTACTTAAAAAGATAGTACATAAAAAGAATATTTCTTAGAGGTTTTGACAAAAATATATATTTAATCATTAGAATTCTACTAAGAAATGATTTTAAAAGATTATTTCACAACAAACATATTGCATTTATTGACCCCCAAGCCGAAAACTGAAAACCGAAAGCCAAAGCTAACAAAACTGGTATTAATATTATTGTTTTATTTTTAAAAAATATGGAAAATTGACATTGATACGATGCTTTACATGATTTTTCAGTATACCTGTTCTAATCCAGCGGATTGAATCGGTTTCGAAGCCATACTGGAAAGATATTTACTTTACTTACAATTAAATTTTTACACCTTTGTGGCCACTTCTACAAATACATACATAACAAGGGATTTATCAGAGAAAGAGAGAGGACAATGGGATGTTTATTTCACCTGTCTCCAAAGTTTTGTATTAACGTATTCTTATTCGCTGGCTTAACAACTTTTGGAACCTTAGCAAATTTTGATTGATTGGTTTATTAAGTTGATTGTTCAAACGTTTCAACCACTAATTTTACGCTGCAGAAATGGTGATTTTGGGTATGTACATCAATTTATCGGCCATTTTCTTATTTTATCCCTTTAGATCCCTGGAATTTATTTATCATAGATAAGTACATCCTAAAACAAGAAAATCAGGGAGGAAGGGAGGGGACAATGGATCTAAAATTCATATTTCTTAGACTTTGGGTACCAGAACACATGCAACTTTTATTATTTTGCCAAATTTTAAAGACTTTGGGTGCTAGCACATAGAATGCCGCAAAAACAATTATTTTCAAAGCAGAAAACTCTTACTGAACTAACCAATACAAATGCTAGCAGACAATTTGAAATAAAATTCAAAACAAGTTTATTTTGGTTTTTAAATACAATAGTTTTCTTCTGAGAAAGGGTGAGATAAACCAAAAATTCTACTGTGATACTTCTGTAACTATCCGTTCTAATCAACCCCTTGTCAAATAGGAAAACAACCCCCCATTATGGTATTATCTTATAAGAAACTGCCAGTACTAAGGTCATACCATTTATGATAAATTACAGACTAATCACAGGAAAATAAGACAGGATAATCTAATGTTAAATACTTTTCTTTCAGTGTTTAATAATTTCTTATTATACAAATCTAATAAAGACTGCGCTATCTAAATTTTTGGAATTTTCCAGATATATCTGGTTTTGAAGATATTGAGTTAGAGCTCTAAAAATTGAATTAATTGCCCATTGTCCACTCCCTTCCTCCTTGCAAGAAAATACATATTAATCAATTTATGCATAGACAGATATAGTTATTTATCTTATCGTATTATAGACAGTTTTCCGAAAAGGAAAAATAAGATTAAAGCAAGTTTTGTTAGCACGGAGAGGCTGAAGACCCAGGCTAATAACACTAGTATTAATTAAATGATTTTATTTTAATATTCGTGCGAAATTGTCTGTAATAGAGATTATTCTTATGATTTTTAGTATGGCTAAGAACTGGCTCTAATATAGCAGAAAATCTGTCTATGATACGACAAGTTTCTAAGCTTCATTTTTAAATCCACCTAAATATGAACCGGATTCACAAATGGAAAGTAAAAATGAAACTATTGAACTCCTCTTGTAAAAAGTATCTTAAAGTGCAAGTGCATGTAAAAAGTTTAAAAGATTTTTGGATCATGGAAAGAAAACAAAGTCATTCCTAATTTGGACAGAAGTCACTGGAAATTGATCTAGGGAAGGCTACTTATGTCCTTCATCTAACAAAATCTAACTTAAGGGAGGTGACTTATGTCCTTTGTCTGACAAATTCTTACATTAGGAAGGCTGCTTATGTCCTTCATCTTGCAAAACTTAGCTTTTCTATCCTTCACATAGCAAAACCTCACAAAACATAGCTTTTCTGTCCTTCACATAGCAAATTCTTGCAAAACATAGCAAATTCTAGCAACTGGGAACAATTTAGAAAGCGCAGCTACTTTTTTTTATAATTTCTTAGTTTAAAAGTTTAATTATACTCTAAGCTTTAATTTTAGAAACACGATTACTAAGATAATTTAATTTAAGAGAGAATGGAAAAGATAGAGAGAGAGAGAGAGAATGGAAAAGATAGATAGATAGAGAGAGAGAGAGAAAGAGAGAGAGAGAATGGAAAAGATAGAGAGAGAGAGATAGAGAGAGAGAGAGAGAGAGAGAATGGAAAAGATCGAGAAAATGAGAAAGAGTTAGATAAAGAAAGACAGAGTAAGGGAAAAAAGGAGAGAAAGAGAAAAAAAATAAATGGGAAAGATAGAGAGAAAGAGAAAAAAAGTAAAGGGAAAGATAGAGAGAAAGAGAGTAGAAGTAGCGCAGCATGAAAAAATCATGAATGGAAATTCAAATAAATTTGAGAACAAGTCATTTTATAATATTTATCCTTTTGCAGTATGATCGACAGACGACTGGACAAAGTAAATTACCTACTAGATGCTCATAGGTTTTAGAGAATCTTCTGAAAAAAATAATGTTTCTAACTTTAATAGCTGCTGAGAAAATCACTAGCACCACGGACTTACTGACTGACGGACAGACAAAGGGAATTATAATGAAACTTTGCTACTAAAAAGACATTTTTTTATTTTCCTTTCAAAGACATCATTGCCAGCTTAATGATGAAGATAATTTATTAAAAAACAAAGATTTTCTAAAAAAGGATGTTTGTCTGGCAATTGGAGTAAAATCAGACCAATCGGATGATTATATAACATAAAAATTTGTGTAATATCCTCTTAGAAATTTTTTTTTCAATTTTGAAAATTTGAGTCCCCCTCCCCCAACAACAACAAACTATGAACTCTGGCCGCAGCGCTCGGCTACCTAGCCTGCCTAGCCGCAGCGCTTGGCCCCCTTGCCTGCCTAGCCGCAGCGCTCAGCTCCCTAGCCTAAAACCTTATCTAACCTAAAAAAGTTGTTCGATGTTTTTTTTTTTGGGGGGGGGGTTGTCAAATTTTAAAAATTGAAAAAAACCGTAGTTCTCTGGAGAGGTGAGTAAATTAAAAATTCAATGTTAATTTCTCATTGTCATTGCTTGAGCATGAAGGGATTGATTTTTTAACACTCTTTATATATTATAGAATAGCTTCAATCTTAAAAAAAAATTGTTATTAAATAATGTTTCTAATTTTGAACGGCCATACAAAGTCAGTTTTAAAGAGCTTTGCTACTAAGATATTTATAATCTGCAGTTATTTCCTATATAAGATTATAATTACTTTGTCCTACAGGGGAGGGCGTGAGAGGTCAGGAAAATAGCTTAAATCCGCCCAGTAAGATAAGTATAAAGCTTATCTGAAAAGAATAAAACAATTGAGATCACCAATTTATATGATTTTTAACTGTAGACAGAAAAAAAAACCCTTAAAATACTTAAAATTATTGAATATATTTTAACTGTAAAAAATAAAAAAAAATTAATTTTATCATAAAACAAAAAATATTCAAGCTATCTGGCTAATTTTTTAATATCATAGAGATTTTTTATGCTTAACAACTTTGCTTTCATTTTTTGTTTTGAGAAAAATCAGTTTAAAACCAGTTTAATTGTGTTTGAAAATTTAATTATGAGTAATTAGTGTCATAAACAGCTTAAGTAAGCCTAGACTAACCCTTGTCAAGCAGGAGAAGGTTAGTCTACTCTACCCTTAACCGTCACCCAGTTATAGGCACCTTTCCCTACTTAAGGGCACTTAGACTACCGTAATCCAGCCTAAAGACACTCTTCCTTAAGGCAGGACACCAATACCCAGGTTACCTACTACCCAGGTGGGCCAGGGTAACCCCAAAGTAGTACTCTGTAAGCTTGAACCAAAGATCTTTAACCGTTACTAAGTTATCTTCAACCGTTGTCTACTTATAAGCCTTCTATACTACGCTTAAGGGTCTCTAACTACCCCCTGAAGGACAGATTTACATCGTAGAGTACCTTAGTAGACACTTTTGTGTTGTCATTTTACACTAAAACCTCCACCGAGTTCATATAGGGTCACCGTGGACTTTTGGAGATAGACGCACATCATAGATTCTCTAGAAAATACACTATACTTGAAATTTCACTTATAAATGTTTAAAAACATTAAATACCAAATTGACAAAATCCATGTTTCTTCGATAACTAGCGAACCGATTAAGCTAGAATCAATGTTAAGGTGTCTAAATGACCATCTCGACCCCACGGACTCACACAAAAATTTTGGTGGACTTAGAATAATTTTAAGGGGGGTAGACCAAACGATGTTTTTTTTTATGCAAGTTTTGGCTCACTAAAATCTAAAAAAACAGTTTTTCCTAGGAAAACTTTTTTGTTTCTCAACCGATTTTGGACTTCAAGGTGGCAAAATGTCCGTCTCAATGAGATACACACGTGTACAAAATTTAGGGTCAAGATTCCAACTCCTTCCCTGTCGGACCAAACGATGTTTGATCAATTTTAGTGAGCCAAAACTTGTATTAATGGAATTACATCATGTGGTCCGCCTATCTAAAAATTGTCCTAGGATCTTCATCTTTGGAGGGTGAATTCTACTTGGTGAGATGCTCATTTAGACACCTTAACATCGATGATAGCTCGACCCTAGCCCAAATGATGGAGAAAACTTAGATTTTTCAATACGCGAGAGGCCGAAATTAGTGTAAGTAAGCCAAAACTTGTATCAATGGAACTTACATCTTTTAGTCCAGCCCCCTTAAAATTGTCCTAGCTCCGTCAAATTTTGTGTGCTAATTCTACTCATTGAGACGGTCATTTTGCCGTGTTTAAATCTTATGTAGCTCAAAAATTGGCCAGATGGTGGACAACACTTGATTTTTTTTTGGTGGAACCCTTATAGGTTTGAAAAATCTCATTTCTTCGATAACTAGCAAACGGATTGAGCTAGAATGGACTTAAACACGGCAAAATGACTGTCTCAATATGCTGGATTTACACCGAAAATTTGACGGAGCTAGGACAATTTTAAGACTGTCGGACCTTACGTTGTTTGATTTTATTACAAGTTTTGTGTTTTCTTTTACACAAGTTTTTGAACCAACAAATAAAAAAATCTGGATCATGGAAAGAAAACAAAGTCATTCCTTAATTAGGACAAAAGTCACCTTCCTAGGAAGGACATAAGTAGCCTTCCTTAAGTGATAATTTGTTAGATGAAGGGCATAACTTGCCTCCCTTAACAAAGATTTTGCAAGATTTAGGACATAAGTAGCCTCCCTTCACCTCACAAAACCTAGCTTTTTGATCCTTGACATAGCAAAATCTTGCATAAAATTGATTTTTGGTCCATCACATAGCAAAATATTGCAAAACTTAGCTTTTCTGTCCTTCACATAGCAAATTCTTGCAAAACAAAGCAAATTCTTGCAAAACTTAGCTTTTCTGTCCTTCACATAGCTAATTCTTGCAAAACATAGCAAATTCTTACAAAACATAGCAAATTCTTACAAAACATAGCAAATTCTTGCAAAACATAGCAAATTCTTGCAAAACATAGCAAATTCTTGCAAAACATTGCAAATTCTTGCAAAACATAGCAAATTCTTGGAAAACTTAGCTTTTCTGTCCTTCACATAGCTAATTCTTGCAAAACATAGCTAATTCTTACAAAACATAGCAAAATCTTACAAAACATAGCAAATTCTTGCAAAACATAGCAAATTCTTGGAAAACTTAGCTTTTCTGTCCTTCACATAGCAAATTCTTGCAAAACATAGCAAATTCTTGAAAAACATAGCAAATTCTAGCAAAACATAGCAAATTCTTGCAAAACATAGCAAATTCTTGGAAAACTTAGCTTTTCTGTCCTTTACATAGCTAATTCTTGCAAAACATAGCAAATTCTTACAAAACATAGCAAATTCTTACAAAACATAGCAAATTTATGCAAAAAATAGCAAATTCTTGCAAAACATAGCAAATTCTTGCAAAACATAGCAAATTCTTGGAAAACTTAGCTTTTCTGTCCTTAACATAGCAAATTCTTACAAAACATAGCAAATTCTTGCAAAACATAGCAAATTCTTTCAAAACATAGCAAATTCTTGAAAAACTTAGCTTTTCTGTCCTTCACATGCTAATTCTTGCAAAACATAGCAAATTCTTACAAAACATAGCAAATTGTTGCAAAACATAGCAAATTCTTACAAAACATAGCAAATTCTTGCAAAACATGGCAAATTCTTACAAAACATAGCAAATTCTTGCAAAACTTAGCTTTTCTGTCCTTCACATAGCAAATTCTTGCAAAACATAGCAAATTCTAGCAACACATAGCAAATTCTTAGCTTTTCTGTCCTTCACATCTTTTGTAAGAATTTGCTATGTTTTGCAAGAATTAGCTATGTGAAGGACAGAAAAGCTAAGTTTTGCAAGAATTTGCTATGTGATGGACCAAAAATCAATTTTATGCAAGATTTTTGTAAGAATTTGCTATGTTTTGCAAGAATTTGCTATGTTTTGTAAGAATTTGCTATGTTTTGCAAGAATTAGCATGTGAAGGACAGAAAATCTAAGTTTTTCAAGAATTTGCTATGTTTTGAAAGAATTTGCTATGTTTTGCAAGAATTTGCTATGTTTTGTAAGAATTTGCTATGTTAAGGACAGAAAAGCTAAGTTTTCCAAGAATTTGCTATGTTTTGCAAGAATTTGCTATGTTTTGCAAGAATTTGCTATTTTTTGCATAAATTTGCTATGTTTTGTAAGAATTTGCTATGTTTTGTAAGAATTTGCTATGTTTTGCAAGAATTAGCTATGTAAAGGACAGAAAAGCTAAGTTTTCCAAGAATTTGCTATGTTTTGCAAGAATTTGCTATGTTTTGCTAGAATTTGCTATGTTTTTCAAGAATTTGCTATGTTTTGCAAGAATTTGCTATGTGAAGGACAGAAAAGCTAAGTTTTCCAAGAATTTGGTATGTTTTGCAAGAATTAGCTATGTGAAGGACAGAAAAGCTAAGTTTTCCAAGAATTTGCTATGTTTTGCAAGAATTTGCAATGTTTTGCAAGAATTTGCTATGTTTTGCAAGAATTTGCTATGTTTTGCAAGAATTTGCTATGTTTTGTAAGAATTTGCTATGTTTTGTAAGAATTTGCTATGTTTTGCAAGAATTAGCTATGTGAAGGACAGAAAAGCTAAGTTTTGCAAGAATTTGCTTTGTTTTGCAAGAATTTGCTATGTTTTGTAAGAATTTGCTATGTTTTGTAAGAATTTGCTATATTTTGCAAGAATTAGCTATGTGAAGGACAGAAAAGCTAAGTTTTGCAATATTTTGCTATGTGATGGACCAAAAATCAATTTTATGCAAGATTTTGCTATGTCAAGGATCAAAAAGCTAGGTTTTGTGAGGTGAAGGGAGGCTACTTATGTCCTAAATCTTGCAAAATCTTTGTTAAGGGAGGCAAGTTATGCCCTTCATCTAACAAATTATCACTTAAGGAAGGCTACTTATGTCCTTCCTAGGAAGGTGACTTTTGTCCTAATTAAGGAATGACTTTGTTTTCTTTCCATGATCCAGATTTTTTTATTTGTTGGTTCAAAAACTTGTGTAAAAGAAAACACAAAACTTGTAATAAAATCAAACAACGTAAGGTCCGACGGTCTTAAAATTGTCCTAGCTCCGTCAAATTTTCGGTGTAAATCCAGCATATTGAGACAGTCATTTTGCCGTGTTTAAGTCCATTCTAGCTTAATCCGTTTGCTAGTTATCGAAGAAATGAGATTTTTCAAACCTATAAGGGTTCCACCAAAAAAAAATCAAGTGTTGTCCACCATCTGGCCAATTTTGGAGCTACATAAGATTTAAACACGGCAAAATGACCGTCTCAATGAGTAGAATTAGCACACAAAATTTGACGGAGCTAGGACAATTTTAAGGGGGCTGGACTAAAAGATGTAAGTTCCATTGATACAAGTTTTGGCTTACTTACACTAATTTCGGCCTCTCGCGTATTGAAAAATCTAAGTTTTCTCCATCATTTGGGCTAGGGTCGAGCTATCATCGATGTTAAGGTGTCTAAATGAGCGTCTCACCAAGTAGAATTCATCCTCCAAAGATGAAGATCCTAGGACAATTTTTAGATAGGCGGACCACATGATGTAATTCCATTAATACAAGTTTTGGCTCACTAAAATTGATCAAACATCGTTTGGTCCGACAGGGAAGGAGTTGGAATCTTGACCCCAAATTTTGTACACGTGTGTATCTCATTTAGACGGACATTTTGCCACCTTGAAGTCCAAAATCGGTTGAGAAACAAAAAAGTTTTCCTAGGAAAAACTGTTTTTTTAGATTTTAGTGAGCCAAAACTTGCATAAAAAAAAACATCGTTTGGTCTACCCCCCTTAAAATTATTCTAAGTCCACCAAAATTTTTGTGTGAGTCCGTGGGGTCGAGATGGTCATTTAGACACCTTAACATTGATTCTAGCTTAATCTGTTCGCTAGTTATCGAAGAAACATGGATTTTGTCAATTTGGTATTTAATGTTTTTAAACATTTATAAGTGAAATTTCAAGTATAGTGTATTTTCTAGAGAAACTATGATGTGCGTCTATCTCCAAAAGTCCACGGTGACCCTATATGAACTCGGTGGAGGTTTTAGTGTAAAATGACAACACAAAAGTGTCTACTAAGGTACTCTACGATGTAAATCTGTCCTTCAGGGGGTAGTTAGAGACCCTTAAGCGTAGTATAGAAGGCTTATAAGTAGACAACGGTTGAAGATAACTTAGTAACGGTTAAAGATCTTTGGTTCAAGCTTACAGAGTACTACTTTGGGGTTACCCTGGCCCACCTGGGTAGTAGGTAACCTGGGTATTGGTGTCCTGCCTTAAAGAAGAGTGTCTTTAGGCTGGATTACGGTAGTCTAAGTGCCCTTAAGTAGGGAAAGGTGCCTATAACTGGGTGACGGTTAAGGGTAGAGTAGACTAACCTTCTCCTGCTTGACAAGGGTTAGTCTAGGCTTACTTAAGCTGTTTATGACACTAATTACTCATAATTAAATTTTCAAACACAATTAAACTGGTTTTAAACTGATTTTTCTCAAAACAAAAAATTAAAGCAAAGTTGTTAAGCATAAAAAATCTCTATGATATTAAAAAATTAGCCAGATAGCTTGAATATTTTTTGTTTTATGATAAAATTAATTTTTTTTTATTTTTTACAGTTAAAACATATTCAATAATTTTAAGTATTTTAAGGGTTTTTTTTCTGTCTACAGTTAAAAATCATATAAATTGGTGATCTCAATTGTTTTATTCTTTTCAGATAAGCTTTATACTTATCTTACTGGGCGGATTTAAGCTATTTTCCTGACCTCTCACGCCCTCCCCTGTAGGACAAAGTAATTATAATCTTATATAGGAAATAACTGCAGAGAGAAATGGGACAATTGGCTGTTTATTTTATTAGACCCGAAAGTTTTATTTCTCTATCTCTTTCTTTCTGGGTCTGTCCGTCCGTAACGGTTAGATATGATCTTTAATTTAGGAATTTTCCTAACGTTTTTACCTTTGAATGATGATTCCTGCAACAACTGGGAACAATTTAGAAAGCGCAGCTACTTTTTTTTATTGTTTCTTAGTTTAAAAGTTTAATTATACTCTAAGCTTTAATTTTAGAAACACGATTACTAAGATAATTTAATTTAAGAGAGAATGGAAAAGATAGAGAGAGAGAGAGAGAATGGAAAAGATAGATAGATAGAGAGAGAGAGAGAGAAAGAGAGAGAGAGAATGGAAAAGATAGAGAGAGAGAGAGAGAGAGAGAGAGAGAGAGAGAGAGAGAGAGAGAGAGAGAGAGAGAGAGAGAATGGAAAAGATCGAGAAAATGAGAAAGAGTTAGATAAAGAAAGACAGAGTAAGGGAAAAAAGGAGAGAAAGAGAAAAAAAATAAATGGTAAAGATAGAGAGAAAGAGAAAAAAAGTAAAGGGAAAGATAGAGAGAAAGAGAGTAGAAGTAGCGCAGCATGAAAAAATCATGGATGGAAATTCAAATAAATTTGAGAACAAGTCATTTTATAATATTTATCCTTTTGCAGTATGATCGACAGACGACTGGACAAAGTAAATTACCTACTAGATGCTCATAGGTTTTAGAGAATCTTCTGAAAAAAATAATGTTTCTAACTTTAATAGCTGCTGAGAAAATCACTAGCACCACGGACTTACTGACTGACGGACAGACAAAGGGAATTATAATGAAACTTTGCTACTAAAAAAACATTTTTTTATTTTCCTTTCAAAGACATCATTGCCAGCTTAATGATGAAGATAATTTATTAAAAAACAAAGATTTTCTAAAAAAGGATGTTTGTCTGGCAATTGGAGTAAAATCAGACCAATCGGATGATTATATAACATAAAAATTTGTGTAATATCCTCTTAGAAATTTTTTTTTCAATTTTGAATATTTGAGTCCCCCTCCCCCAACAACAACAAACTATGAACTCTGGCCGCAGCGCTCGGCTACCTAGCCTGCCTAGCCGCAGCGCTTGGCCCCCTTGCCTGCCTAGCCGCAGCGCTCAGCTCCCTAGCCTAAAACCTTATCTAACCTAAAAAAGTTGTTCGATGTTTTTTTTTTGGGGGGGGGGGGGGGTTGTCAAATTTTAAAAATTGAAAAAAACCGTAGTTCTCTGGAGAGGTGAGTAAATTAAAAATTCAATGTTAATTTCTCATTGTCATTGCTTGAGCATGAAGGGATTGATTTTTTAACACTCTTTATATATTATAGAATAGCTTCAATCTTAAAAAAAAAATTGTTATTAAATAATGTTTCTAATTTTGAACGGCCATACAAAGTCAGTTTTAAAGAGCTTTGCTACTAAGATATTTTTAATAAATAAAGTAAAAAAACCAACCACGGGCTGTGAATTCATTTATGTAAGTAAGATATTAGATCTTGAAAACAGCTATATTCTGGCGGCTACAAAAATTAGGGAAGCTTCACCTTGGTCTATATTAAGGTTATTAAGGATATTTATAACAATTTTGGTTATTTTGGTGACTTCTGATGGTTAGTGTGGCTGTCAGAATATCCATAAATTAAAGTGAAGTTATAAATTTAGTTGGTATGACAAACGAACATTAAAGCCTAGTTTACAAAAGACATAGGTCGACCTCTGGAAAATTTTGAAGCTTTTATAAAGGCATTTGTTAGTTGTACTTGTTTAGGTTGACCTACAGAATAAATTGGTCGACCTCCAAAAGTTGTTTCTGAACTGGGCATAACAAGTACTGTATATGTGTGATGAAAAACTACTTAAATACAGGATTCTGTTTAAGGACATGCTTACATTTAAGGATAAAATTGTGTAGATGCTTCGCTTATAATATTGTACGTATTGCTCTCGGAATCAATATTCAAAAAATCAAATGAATAGAAAAAAGATATCATACAAAAAAAATGTTGTACTTTAAAGGAAGGACAGACAAACATAAACACTTGTAGAGCGTCAGAACGGTAAAAGCAGAATGTAAATGTATAAGCACAAACAAAATTGGAAGAAAAATTGCTTAAATACAGGATAATGTTCAAGGACATATTCATATTTTTAGGACTTAATAATAACATTGTATTTTGTTGTCATAGAAATCAGTATTCTAAAAATCAGATGAATAGGATAATTAACTCACATGAAAAATTATTGTCAAAAAACAACATATTATAAATGTACGTACAGACATTCTGATTATAGGAATCATCAGGCAAAGTTTGAAAACAATAGGTCAATTATATCCTGTCCAAATTAATGAAAAGAGCTAACCGTTACGGATGGGAGTACGGACGGACGGACCGACCCTATTTATTGAAAAGCTTCGCTTTTAAAAGTGAAATATCTGAATGTTTTAAATGGAAGTACGGATTTCATGTAACGATTATAGAGTTGCTACGTACCTTACTAATACTATTATAGGAATCATCATGCAATGTTTGAAATCGATAGGGCAATTATAACATGTCTAAATAAACGAAAAGAGCCAACTGTTAGGACGTACAGACGGACGGACTGACCCTAATTATAGAAAAACTTCGTTTTAAAAAATCTTTTAGGATGGTGGTATTTAAAGTCTAAGGCTTAATTTAGGCCTGTTTGAATTTTCCTTTCGTTTTAATCCTGTCATGATAATTCCTGTAACAAGGTACAATTTTATTAAAAGGTATCTTTATTATCATGCCTTAAAATGTAAGTATGTACTCAAACAGTATTTAGTATCTAAGCAATCTAACAACAAATTAACATACAATTGTGCTTTGTGGATGTTTTATTCATTGTTTGTTAAAAAAAACTGTTGAAATACAGGATAAGGTTTAACGACATACAATCGGACAATTATTTCACATAAAAATTGGTTGTTAAAAAATTTAAAATCAGCTTGTTTAAAATGGACGTACGGACATTCTGGTAACGATTATAAAGAATTTACCCTTTATGATTTGTACCTATCTCCTACAGGAATCCCCATGAATTGTTTGAAATTGATAGGACATTTCTAACATGCCTAAATTAACGAAAATAGCTATCCGTTCCAGACTGAGTACGGACACCAAGAGAGACAAAAGTGGAATCTTAAATTTCAAAAATCGTATCGGCGTTGAAGATATCTTCACCAAGAGAGGGGAAAGTGGAAAAGTAGATTACAGTTTTAGAGGGTCCAAACCATAATCATAGATTATATTTCTGCTTCTATAAAAATGGATTCAACTCCCTAACTGTTAAATGAAAAGTTCAGAGGCATAGTATTAGTTTTTTAAAATCTTTTCCTATGTGCAATGTTCTATCAGGAAGGAAGGGGTGTGTTGAATGATTATTATACTAGTCCCCAAAGTTTTATTGTAATGCTCTCTTATTTGTTGGCTCAACAACTTTGGGGACTTTTATTGAATTGGTTGGTTCAAAAACTGAGTGTCCAAACGTTTCAACAACTAATTGTAATCTACAGAATGGGTAATTTTGTGTATAATCATTTGGAAATTGGAATAAACATTAGTTTATCGCCATTGTCTTATCTCTGATATGTATACTTTTTTATCGTCAACAGTTCATCAATCAAATCTTTAATGTGTTGTTAGCTAGTGATCCAAAGAGATAAGATAATGGCCGAAAAATTGTTGTATATAATATAAGATGATAAATAAAATTACCCCTTCCATAGATTACAATTAGTAGTTGAAACGTTTGGACAATCAACTTAAGGACCCAACCAATCATAATTTAATAAAAGTCCCCAAAGTTGTTAGCCAACTTATTAGAAAACGTTATTAATAAGACTTTGGGGACTAGTGTAAAAAAAGACAAATTTCATCTCCCTCCATGGTTGATAGCGATAGGACAATATGGATCATAAATTAATCTTCACCCAATTTATCAAATTATTAGCTTATAACTTTTTATGGGATAAAGTGTAGATTGATCTAGGGAGGGAGGGGACATTGGAATGTTTATTACACTAGTCTCAAAATCTTTAACGTGTTTATATTCGTAGCCTGATCAACATAGGGGACTTATATTGAATTTTGATTCATGAAGTTGAGTGTCCAAACATTTCAACTACTAATTGCAAACTACAGAAGGAGTAATTTTGTGAATAATCATTGTGGATCTGGATGTATTTGATTTTTTGCATTTATCTTATCCCTATAGATCCCTGAGATTAACCCACAGGCTTATGATAAATTTGGCATTTCGTTTCAAAGATTTTAAGTAACATTCTTTTAATAGGATTCTTGATATAAAAAATAACTTTCATTGTTTTACTTAAAATTATGATAGCTTTTTGTTTAATATTTTTTCTCACAAAAGATATAAAAAAATGTTTAAGCTATTAATCAAGTTCTTTATTTAAATGAAACTAGTGGCTGCTTGTCTAGCATCTAGAAGGGAAAATATAAAAATGGGATTTACCCCAGAGATCTTAATGGACAATACATTGAAGTACATTCAAATGTACGATAGACAAAACTACAATTCTGTAGAAAAAAATTAATGGTGGAAAAGTTAAGACAATGAAGGTTTGTTTAATCTTATAAGGTTTAAATAAAAGTACCCAAAGCTTTTAATGTTACAAATCTATGTAAATATCTATCTATCTATCTATCTATCTATCTATCTATCTATCTATCTATCTATCTATCTATCTATCTATCTATCTATCTATCTATCTATCTATCTATCTATCTATCTATCTATCTATCTATCTATCTATCTATCTATCTATCTATCTATCTATCTATCTATCTATCTATCTATCTATCTATCTATCTATCTATCTATCTATCTATCTATCTATCTATCTATCTATCTATCTATCTATCTATCTATCAACATAATATCTATTTATAAAAACCGCTGCTATTTATTTCTTTGTTCTTGTTATCTCTGTTGAAAGAAAACATTTTATATACCCATATCCTATTACACCTTTGAGCTATAAACTCTCTTAATTCGTGCAATATGTGTTCTATAGATAATAGATTTTAGTTTAATATTGCTTTCACACAAAGTACCCAGTTGAGCACCCCCACTCATGTTTTTTAATTAATTGAATATAAAGATAGGGGGGGGGGGGGTGGAGTATTTTGTTTGTTTTTTGATTCAGGTTAGGTTATAGCCCGGGTGCGGGTTATAACACTTCCAAACGGGTCATGCATAAAAAAATACTATTACAGGCCTCCATAAACCCAAACTCAACCACGTTTATATGAAAATAAGAATTATCTAATTTCTATAAATATCATTGTTCTTGTTTAAATCTCTCAGAGTATTTTCAACTTTTCCGTTAACAATTTTTCATTCGATTGGGGGTATTTTTTGCAACGGACCTTCCCTTGTTAAAACATTTTTTACATTTTTGTATTTTTCTCTCTAATAGTTGAAATACATTATGTACAGATAGATATCCACCGGTGTCCTGGATAGGAAATAGGTTTTTTTTGAGTTACGTATTACAAGACCTATATTTCTATGACCGGGCGTGTATGACGGTTCAGCACATAACTTTCATTAAATCACAGCTGATCATTTTTGTGGATTTTTTTGAAAATTACTTTTTTACCCATATTTTCATAGTTTTTCCCAAAAAACAATCACAATATTCTCACATTTCCAGCTTAGTTATTCTAAATTCATGCAAAAAAGTATAATAGATGACAGCTATAACAAGATCAATAACCTCAATTGACTATTCTAAGATTTGTAGGTAAAACATAGATCCTGGATGTGATACAAGGTTCCTCTGAAGTTCCACCAAAAAAGTTTAAACAAATCAGAATCAGCAATGATTTTGTACAATGTTTTCATTGTAGTATTGACAAGTAAATCACTTCTAGACACCAAGCATATGGAGGACTGGTAAAATCATTTCATTACTGAAACCAGGGAAACTTAACAATTAGGGTTCCAGCTACTGACCTGTCTCACTTCTTTTTCCTGCCTGCATAATTCGTCCTTACCTGAATGATGCTGTTAAACTTGCAGACCTACATACCACAGGCAGGTTCAATACCACTGCCTTACAGAGTATTAAAACCTTAATCAACAACAGCCTAAACAATAAGAAACCAGTTATCAGAACAGTGTCAGTTGCCATTTATCTTTCAAAGGCTTTTGATACTGTAAACAATGAGGTTCTACTGCATAATATTAATGCACTAGACTTAAATGAGTACATGTAACGTTTTTATGTGAATACCTTAGAGGTAGACAACAATTTGTTGTTATCAGAGGATCTAAATATGCATACAAATTCCCAAACAGGCTGACCTACAAGGAGGGGCCCTATACCATATACTATTCGAACTATAAATTTCATAAATGCCAACACCTCACTCTAATTACATCTAGTTTCCTCTGCTGACAACTCCAACAGCAAATGTCCCCTTATTTATCCTTATGTCAAGGACATAAAAGCTTACTTAGCATTTCTTAATGATTAGTTAAAAAGTCAGAACCCATTCATTTCTCCAGCCAAATCAGCTACAATAGTCTTTACCACATTTTTGAATGAAGCAGGCACATAGTCATAGTTGAAACAGTACCATAAGTCAGACATCCTAAGTTCTCAGGTGTTACATGTGACAATCTTTTCTATATCAACCATCTTGTTAAGGAGCCTAGAAACAAACCAAACCCAAAAACAAAATGCGTTAAGCCCTCTCCACCAGAGGGAAAGAAAAGTAAGTCATAGTAAATACATAAAAAGCAATTTTCCAGTTCCTGGTATTCTACTGCAGTTCCATATTTAGTACTGGGACAGCCTATTGTTTGCTGGAAAAGCTGCTCTGAGAACATCCATCTAATGTCACATTAGGAACCAGCAATTCGTTATCAGCAATATTCTACCATGAATTGCAGTAGATCCAAACTCATTACCCAGAACAGCTAAAACCACCCTGTCCCAATACTTTCAGGTTACAATGTTTACCTGAATACCTTAAAGGCCAGAGTAAACAAGAATCTGGTGCAGTTTGTGTCTGACACTGGCAAGAATTTCACACAACCACCATCATTTCAACTGCAACCATAACCCATCAAAACCTTTAAAAGCAGCCACAATACTGAACTGACTGTTTCCAATGATGATGATCAGGAACAAACAATAACACAGGAACTATTTAGATATCAAGTCAGCAAGGAACCAATATTGAGCAAGATAATGTGTCATAAGGAAAACTTTATACAGAATCATTGCTGATTCTGAAGCATGTTAGTTTAAACTTCATTGATGGAACCTCAGAGGGACATCTTATTACAGCCAGGAACTATGCTATAGCTTCATGGCATAGCATAGGCATGCATGCATGCAAGTGAGTATTTTTTTGTGTTAACTACCAAAACAAACTTAAGTTTTGTTTAACTGTTTAGACATTAATTCAAATAACAACTTCAAATAACTTTTACCCAACTTCTAGACTACAAATCTTAGATTAGTTAATTGATTCTGAAAGATCTTGTTATTGATAATAACTTAATCTTTGGTGCAGCTGTCATCTATTATACTTTTCTTTGAATAAATTTAAATTAACTAAGCTGTAAATATGAGAACATTGTGATTTTTTGGGGAAAAACTATGAAAATCTGGGTAAAAAAGAAATTTTCAAAAAAATCCACAAAAATGATCAGCTGTGATTTAATGGAAGTTATGTGCTGAACCGTCATACAAGCCCGGTCATAGAAATATAGGTCTTGTCATACGTAACTCAAAAAAAACCTGTTTTCTATCCAGGACACCAGTGTATCTCCCCCCCCCCCCCTACCTCCAGTTTTTACAATCTTACTTTCTGTGTGTGTATATGCAGGGATCTAAAGGGATAAGACAATGGCCGATATTTTGATGTACATCCCCAATAATGATACGCAAAATTCCCTTTTCTATAGATTACAATTAGTGGTTTAAATGTTTGGACACTTAACTAAATGAACCAACCAATCAAAATTTAATAAAAGTCCCCAAGGTTTTTAAGCCAAGGAATAAGAAAACGTTATTATAAGGTTTTAGGGACTAGTGTAATAAACATCCCAATATCCCCTCCCTCCATGGTGTATATGTGTTTATGTATTGGTGCCTGTGCTATTTCGGAGTTACCAACGGAGTTCTGGGTGTCAAAACTCGGATAAAATGCTCCGTCTGCCCTCTAGTATGCAAGTGTTTGTGTGTGTGTGTAATTTAACTTTTTAAATGAATGACCAACACTAGGAATACTTA
This sequence comes from Acartia tonsa, assembly GCF_053477335.1. Taxonomy (NCBI): domain Eukaryota; kingdom Metazoa; phylum Arthropoda; class Copepoda; order Calanoida; family Acartiidae; genus Acartia; species Acartia tonsa. The sequence continues at coordinate 11,111,378 of NC_137268.1, forward strand.
TCTATAATAATAACAAATATTTTGTAAGATCTCGGACATTTTTGGTCCAAATGGTTTAATTTTCAGGAAAGCTTTTTAAATATCTTCTAGTGGTTTTAGACTATTTTCCAAACTTTCCCTGTCCTACCCTAGAGGCTAGGGGCGAAGCAACTATTATGTTTTAAAGTAGTAGAATTTCTGTACGTCTTTATTGTTTGATTTTTAAAGAAGTTCAGTCTTTGGAACAGCATCTTATTAGACATTGGGGACTGTAAATTACTGTGGTATCCAAAGTATTATAACAGTATCTTATTGAACATTGAGGACTGTAAAATTCCGCGGTACCCAAAGTATTATAACAGCATCTTATTAGACATTGGGGACTGTAAATTACTGTGGTACCCAAAGTATCATAACAGAATATTATTAGACATTGGGGATTTAAAATTACTGTTGTACCCAAAGTATTATAACAGCATCTTATTAGACATTGGGGACTTAAAATTACCGTGGTACCCAAAGTATTATAACATCATCTTATTAGACATTGGGGACTTAAAATTTCCGTGGTACCCAAAGTATTATAACAGCATCTAATTAGACATTGGGGACTTAAAATTACCGCGGTACCCAAAGTATTATAACAGCATCTTATTAGACATTGGAGACTTAAAATTACCGTGGTACCCAAAGTATTATAACAGTATCTTATTAGACATTGGGACAATAGATTAATGCGGTACCCAAAGTATTATAACAGCATCTTATTAGTTGACATACATTACACACATACATACAGATTGATAAATAGGACAGGTTGTGTTATTAAAAAATATTAAAGAGCTAGTGTCGCATCCCCCATTAAAATAGCATAAAACCTATGATCTTTAAATCCACCCTAAAAATTTTGCAATAGTCGTTCCAGCTGTTTACAAGATCTTAGTTATCAATCTCCACCCCCCCCCCTTGCAAAAATCGTTCCAGCCGTTTACGAGATCTTAGTTTATAATCACCACCCCCCCCCTTTTCAATAATCGTTCCAGCCGTTTACGAGATCTTAGTTGACAATCATCCCTCCCCTTTGCAATAATCGTTCTAGCCGTTTACGAGATCTTAGTTGACAATCTCCACTCCCCCCCCCCTCAAAACAACTGAAAACCAACCCGAGACCTACAGTAAACTTCCCTGAAAATTTTGTATTGATTGGTCCAGCGGTTAAAAGTGTGATTTAACTGTTTATGAGATCTTTGTTAACACATACATACAGACAGATAGATTGATTTACAGAATATTTAATAAGATGTGTGATTTAGCCGTTTTATAGATCTTAATTAAAATACATAAATCCCAATAAATAAAATTTTGTAACAATCATTCAAGCCATTTACAAGATTTTAATTAACAAATATAATAGGTTGCGCGAATTTTTGCAGTATATTTTTCTAGTATTTTAAGAGTAATTAATTATTTATAAACAATACTTTCTTATCTTTAACATCTTTATTACCGTTACATATCAAATTTGTAAAGTGGCTCCTAAACACCAAAAATCTTTGAAAAAAATCGCCTTTGAAGACATTATTTGGCTCCCAAAATTCTGGGATTATATATGTAAATTTGCTTATAATCTTTACTAATATACATATGAGATTCGATATTGGGAGCCAGAAAAAAATAGGAGCCGACTCGCGAATTTTGTATGTATAGTTGCTTTGCTATCTTTTCAGGAGGGTCAAGTAAATGTGAGCGGACTGACAAACTTGTATCCTGTCAAATGCTTTATGGATATCGGATTCAGTTTGGACAGACTCCTTGCTATAGCATAGAGGTGGGTTCCTGTCTTTTATTATTTCTAAAAGCGTAGCTTTTTTTATATTTAGGTAAAGTATGTACTTCTGAGAGTGACAGAGAGCACTTATAGTTCATTTATGAATTTAAGAATTGTCAAAAAAAAAATTTAATTTATTAATACAAGATAGTCCGTACGTCTATTTTAAACATGGTGATTTTTGGCCATATAAAATTTTTTTAATAACATAAACATCATATTCTTTTGATTTTTTAATAAAATATTCAAAAAAATTCTGAAAGAGATTAGATTTTCTGTTTGTCGCAAAAGTTCTAAGCACTATGCAGAATATACTTTCTTTAAGGTTACACAAAAAGGCTGTTCGAAATTTATCTGATATTGCTTATATATACAATTTGATGTATATTTTTGTGTAAAAATGTTTAAAATTGCGCTACTTATGATGTAATTGTTCTTTTTTAAGTTTCTGGAAAGATGTCCTCAACTTTGTAATCTATGTGGGAAAAATAATAAAAAGTTTGATCCAAAAATCATCACAGATAGGAAATATAACTGTAAAGAATTAGTCATTTCTAAGGTATGTGCAATCTAGCGGCTGCGCCCCTTCTAGGGGAAGAGTTGCGGTTATTGACCCTACCCATTTTCAATTTTTTTTAATTAAAATTTTACTTTAGGGATATTTTGTCTAGGGGCAATTTCTCGTGGAAGGGTTCTTGTGGCCACGCCGAAATTAGTTAAAAACCTTCATTGAGAATCTGCATTGTAAAGGAGAACCATATTGGTCCAGCGGTTAGCGAGACCCTTAGCTACAGACAAAAAACCTTACTACTTCTTAAATGATTTTTTAACTCTTATTTTATACATCTTAATTGTAAGTGATGATCTATTTAATAGTGAAACAATTGTCTTCCATCAATAAATGTATATAATACTTTATATATTAGGTTAGGATTCAACAAGAACAGTGTTGTCAACAAGTTTTTACAAAAATAAACAATAATATACCCTTTAAATCTTTTTTAGGCACAAAACTTAGTAAATGGTAGTAAGAAAACATTTCTGATACAGACTATGGTAATTCATTTATTATCAAAGATTTTCTATAATTAGCACAAGAGTCATGATCCCTCGTCCTAGTAGCTTTCACGAGAATTTGGAAACTTAGAATAGACAATACATGTATAAGTATAGATTTATAACCCAGACAACTACCTGGCCCAATCGGTTCAGGTTGGGACCTTTTTCGTCTGCTAGCAAATTTCTTTCTGCTTTTTTGTAGCGACTTGGTTGTGTTTATATTTTCGACCTAATTAAAAGTCAGCAGAGGGTCCCCATTCCGTGGTTAGAGCTCGTACCCACCCCCCCTCTATTTATTTACTTTAATGAATTGGTGAAGCTAGACTATGCGCGAAGCTTCTTATCAATCTAATATTGGCCAAATAATTCATATTCTCGGTGTCCATCTGAATTCTAATGAAAGAAATTAGAGCTATAACATATAAACAAGCAGACAGCTCTTCAAATAAATATAATATTTTGGAATTAAAACTTATATACCCACCCTCAATTTGAAAATTTACAACACACATTCATCCAACTACTTTTTGAATTAATACTTTCTAATAAACTAACGGCTACGCCCCTATAGGCCTATAGGGGCACTAAATGGGGGAGGGGGCGGGGGGTTGAATTCGACAACCCAATTTTTTATTTTAGTTTTAAAAAGGAAAAATAAAATAAAATTTTTTAGGTGGGGGATAATTTTTTCTATAGACGATTTCTCTTGGGAAGCTATATTGTAAAGTAGAACCATATTAACAATTTTTAAAAGCGAAGCTTTTCTATAATTAGGGTCGGTCCGTACGTCCGTCCGTCCGAGATAGATAGCTTTTATTCGTTAATTTAGGCATGTTAGAATTGTCCTATCGATTTCAAACTTTGCATGATGATTCCTGTAGTAGTTAGGTACGATTTAGAAAGCGTAGCAACTCTATAATCAAGTCCTAAAAATGTAAGTATGTCCATAAACATTATCCTGTATCAAGCAGTTTTTCAACAAATTTACATACAATTTTGCGTCGACTCTTATACTTTTATATTCTGATTATTCAGTTCAGACACTATACAGGTGTTAATGTCCGTTTGTCCTACCGTTTCAGTGCTTCGCTTTTATGGATGTTGTCATCCTTGTTTATACAAATATTTGGATTGGTATTTTTAAAAGCAAAGTTTTTCCGTAATTAGGGTCCATCTACCCTTAACATATATGAATTGTCCCATCCACAAAAAATAAAAATTTTTCTACTTTAAGTTATAGGATAGCAGTTGCGCCCCTGGCATCTAGGAGTTCTGTAGTGGTAAAATGAAATCTTAAGCTACAGACAATAAAAACCATACTACATGATATAATAGGATGAGACACAAGGACAATTAGATAGATTTTTTATAGGTAGCGCAGCAATAACAATATGATAAATATATCTATAGCAATAACAATGATTCAAATGTTTTACATGTCCTTTAAGTTGCCAATAAACAAGGAAGATGATTCAATGAATCTTTACTGTAATTCAAGGTTTAACAGGTTTTCAAATTTTTAAAAAATTTATTAGTAGCTTTGCCTTTCACATATCTCATTAATTACCTCATGCAATTGAGGCTGATGTCAAATGACACTTTAACGTCAGGTCCAACAACCCAGGATAACAGAGGGGAGCCATAACTCCCCTTTTCTGTCAAAACAATCCGGGTTAGCGGGATCCACACGGACACACTCACATACAAAAATATTGTTACTTTATTATAAGGATACTTATATTTAGGTGGACAAGTGTAAAGATTTTACATTTTTCCTATCCTGTTCAAAATCATGTTTAGAAAAAGGTAAACATTTTAATGCATCTTTTTATTTAAAAATATATCAAAATATTCACCCTTTTTATTTGGGAAGATTCTCTATATGTACAAATTTATATTTTCTATGTAGGTATATATTTTTAAAGACAGATATCTAAAGGGATAAGACAATGGCCGAAAAATTGATATACATCTTCAATGATGATACACAAAATTACAATTATTGGTTGGAACATTTGGACACTCAACTTAATGAAACAACCAATCAAAATTCCCAAAGTTGTTAAGCCAACGAAAAAGAAAATGTTATTATAAAACTTTTGGGACTAGTGTAAACAGTCCTATGTGCCCTCCATCTCTAGTTTAAGGACCACTCGACATCAACTTTTTTTGTCTGTTTTCCAACCATGATATTTTTGGATTTCATTACATATTGATGCTACAATACTTGTTTCAGCCAATAAATACAGTGCAAACAAGAAAAGTAAAGACACCAAGAAGACCGAAATTGTAAGAAACAGAAATTATATGGATGCATCAAAAAATCTACCTAAAAATTATGAAACCAGAAACAAAGCCAAAAATGAGCCAACCAATCAAAAATATTTGATTGAATTAGAAAAAGAGGACAAGAAAGAAAATGGATTACAAAATATAAAAAGTATTAAAATGGAACCTTATTATGATATAAAAGCTGATCCCGTACAATTTGAAGATAAAAACAATGATACCAATGATCAAAGCCTTAATGAATATCTGATTGAGTTAGATAAGGATAGTAAGAAAGGTAATGAAGTAAAGAACAGAAATTATTTTCATATTGATGGAACACAAGATGCAAAAGAAGAAAAAAAGCACAAGAATACAAATAACCAAAGCTATGACAAATATTTGATTGATTTAGAAAAAGATGATAAAAATGAAAATCAAGTAAAAAACAGAATCAACTTTAATATGGATGATGGCATATATAAAAACCCTCAAAACCCTCCAACTAATGGATATAAGGATACTAATAACCAAAGCAATGACAAATATTTAATTGGATTACAAAAAGATGATCAAGTGAAAAATAGAAACAATGTTAAAATGGAAACACATTATGATATAAAAGCTGACCCTGTAAAATTTGAAAGTAAGCCCAAGAACATGAAAAAGCATAGCCATGAAACATATTTGATTGAAACTGGGGATCCAGGGAAGGTGAAATTATCAATATTAACCATATCATTATCAATCGGCGGAGAAGGGGGGGGGGGGTATGGGGCAGTACATATTAGGAAGTTTTATTACTAAGGTGGAAAGCCAATAGTTCGAGTTTAGGTAGGTATACGTTGACCTTAAACATGTTGTGTGTCTCTAACATATAGCGCACAGTTATGGAATCTCGACCATAAAGTTTTTTTTATCCAATCTTGACGAGAGAGGTATTTTTGGAAAGAGGAATATATATAGAAAACGCCTATGTAAATTAGAAATAACTTGCAAATATGATTCTTGTCAAGATTGGATAAAAAAAAATCTTTATGGTCGAGATTCCATAACTGTGAGCGTTTAGTTTTAAAGCTGATGGATTTGAATCGTTTTCAACACCTCGTCATGACTAAAAAATTAAAATTTTTATCTTCTGTAACATATACTTATAGATTTACATCTTTATTTGTGTCTATAGCTACTTTGATTCGATTCAGATAGTCTAGATGTTCAATTCTCTAATTGGACCAATAGAAAAACAGTTTAGTAACTATCCGACCATATTATTGGCTAAAAGGTGTCCATATTTTGGTACGAAAGGAAAGTATTTTTTTATTTAAATTTGCTACAAACAGTTGAATTTTTTAGTATAATGCAATGCTTTGGGAAATTATTTCGTTCAAAAATTCTTTTTCAAATATCTGATTGAATATCTAGATTAATAGCTCTATTATATTTATGTTTCACTTTCTATATTCTAGAGATACAAAATAAGATAAAAAACAGAAACTTAAACAATAAGAAAACAAAAAATGAAGAAAAAATCAAAGTAAAACCACGGCATTTAAAAAGCACTAAAAAATTAATATTCAAAATTTTAGAAGTAGCGAAAAAACAGAAATTACCCCCAAGAAAAATCAAAGCTCTAATAAAAAAACTTAAAATATTGTTCAAGAATTATTTTTATTAAATAAACTTAATTTAAATATAAGATACATATAAAAGATTATACAATATATAACTTTAGATTTCATACTAATTCTTAATGATAAATGAACAACTAGGTCTTTACACAAAGGCAATGCAATCAAAAGGCTGTTTGTTAAAGACTTTAAAGTTTTTTTTTTTTAATGTATAACAAACAAGGATATGATATTTGTAAGAAGCGCAGCAAAAAGAACCACCAACTTAAAAGATTTCTAGAGTAAAAATCTTTAATTTAAAAACTGTAAAATTTGATATATACAATTCTTAAAACGATGTCAAGGTACAGAGTTTATCTGCTGCAAGCGAGTTTCTTTGTAAATGATTAAATAATTGGTTTGATATTACTTGAGTCTTACACCAGATTATCATATTCCAATAAAGGGAAACTTGTAGCTGGATGAAATTACGATCCTCCCCATCCAGCCTATCCCATACCCTCCCCCCCTCCTTCTGGATGAACAAACTGACCAATACGTGATATCCATGTCAGCAACAAATATTGACGACAATTTTTCCCCTGTTATAATATCCACGTATAATATATTCTATATTTATTGCCTAAATTAAATTAAATTTTAACTTGTAAACTGACATACCCTATCTACAGATTAGCCGCATTTCTAATAAGGAAAAAGTAAATAATCTAAGAAAACATCTAAAGCAAATTACAAAAAATGCGGTTGTAGAAAAAATTCAGCAACACATTTTTTAACTTCTTACTGATGAAATTTTTGGTCAAATTTCTTTTTGTAAAGAATCACTCATTGAGTGCATGAAGATAATTTCAGGAGTTTTTGTAGAATTGCAAAAAAATCTTACATTGCAAAACAGCGAAAAAAAGTCACGACTTATGTCCAAAAAAACAATCCTAATATTGAAGTAACAGGATGTTTATCTGTTTGCTTTTCTGTTTTGTACGGAAGAATCTCGCTTACCGCTCAAACGATATGCTTCTAATTTACAGGGTAAATTTTCATATGTCCTGGGAAGGTTTATAACTATTTTGGTGGAGGAAATTGGGTTACCACACTTAACTCCCATACACCCACCCTCCCTTATTGAGTTCCTCTTAAGGCCTCGAGGGAGCGTTGCCGCTAGTTATTATTAAGAGCCAAACTAAAAATAAAACATTTATGCTACTTTGTAAAGATTCAGAAAATTCCGATGTTATCAAAGTTTAGTTTCATTATGATGAAACAATCTAAATTCTTGAAACCACGAGATATTTTACGGAAGTCCTTATCTAATCTGTAATTAAATAGTTTTATTTTTAAAGAAATCTTCACAGCAATGCTTTTAAATTTGAGTGTAATTTCTAAAAATAATACTTTTTAATGATATCATTGAATTTAGAATAATTTTGATAATATTTAGTGTTTGATTTAAATGGACGGAGAATTTTTTTCTAATTTTCAAAATTTATAAGTAATATGAGCAACGAACTTTTTCAAGGATACCCAATAAGCCTCAGCCTTAGTCGCAGCCGCGCGGCTTAAAGAAAACATAAATCGCACAATTCCTCTGTCGCATTCGACCACTTGCAGCCTAAGCCACAGCTGCAATTATCCGCAAGGCTTATAGGAGAAGTAGCCGCTGCCACACTCTGCCGCACGGCTGATTGTGACTGGCTGATGCCATTATAGGTTTTTTCTTGCGCTTCATACCTTTAATAGGAAATAAATTTATAGCTTATTATGCGAACGAAATAAAAAATTGTACACAATGTTAACCAATACCATAGCCGGGGAGTTTCTCAAATGTTCTCCTATTGGCTAATTTAGAGAGTATGTCTCTATATTATCTCTATTGTACAAAGTTGTTGTGAACGCCCAAAATTGCTCGTTCATTGTTCTAAAGATATTTTCACATGCTTAAACAGATTAAAACTGAAAATAACTTCAAACAGCGGAGATTTTCCTTAATTAAGTTTTTCTAGTTGTCAGTCAAAATGTACCTTCTGAATTTAAACATAAGAAAGACCATAAGTTTCATAGTTATGGTGATATATTGTTCAAAAATAGCCTAAAGCCATTCCAAAAGCTTAACGAAGCCACCCTCATATAAAACTCAAATAGTTATCGAGATCTTAACCGCTAAACTTATAATTTTTGAATTCTTTTATGACCAATTGAAATTATACACATTTTAACAAGGACATTTATTTACATTAAGAGCATAGCAACAACGATTTAGAGTAACTGCGCTATATAAAAGACATTTCATATTATCATCCTAGTTTGTAAAATATATTTCTTAAAATTGTAAAATTTGACTGTCGTTGAAATATTATTATTATCAAAGTAGAATTTGATAAAAATTTACCTTAAAATGTTTATTAAATATTTTGATTAAAATAAAGGAAATTACGTCAAAAGATCCAAATATCTAAAATACAAAGTAGAACGATGTCTGTCTGTCTGTCTGAAGCTTAAGAGCTCAGTAACCCCTGAACCGATTTGACTCTACCCTTCTACCTAATAAAATATTTTTCCTTTTTAAAACTAAAATTAAAAATGTGAAAAATTGGGTTGTCGAAATCAACTACCCCCTACCCCCTCTACGCCTCTAGAGGCATAGCCTCTAGTATTTACCCTTGTCTATTATACCATGATTATTTCTAAATCTAAAGACTGGGAAACACTTTTTAGAGAAGTTTTGCTACAAAAAAATAATTTAACAGGAAAATTTCTACCAAATTAAGATTAGTAAAGAAAAATGCTGAGGGGGTAAAGAACTTGATTAGCCACCACCCCAAACAAACATACCCGGTTGGAAACAGTAACACCCCCCCCCCTCCCCCGTTTTTTCAGCCTAGCAAGCAAACGACCATATACATTTTTCCGTCCCTCAATTTAGATATATTTTTCTTCGCTATTCTTTAAGCCTAGAGTTTTTAATATTCAAGAATGATCATTTTTCAGAAAAAAATGCGTTCTAACAAAGCAACCACTGAACTGATATGGTTTCCCTTTATAGTGTGTAGCTTCTCATAGGTCCAAGGAAAGTTTATAACAATTTTGGGAGAGGGTATCACAAAGCTTCCAAGAAAAATTACACCTAGAAAAATGCGACCCTCCTATTTTTTCTTTTTCTAACTAAAATCCAAATTGAATTTTGAATATTAAGGAAACTCACTGAACATATGAACCTTCACAAAAACTCTAATTAATTTATTCTTGCCGACAGATTAGAAAACACATAAAAATGTTTGGGGTTTCCAGAGTAATACCGATCGACCATCAGACCAAGTGACATTAATGAGTAGATGTGCATTTGTTATCTTTAATAGCAGGAGAGAAAAATGAGTCTCTACCTAAACGGACATGTAGATTCGTAGAACTATTAGTGAGCTTAGGGGATGAGACAATGAACGGTAAATTGATGTACATCCCCAATAATAACAAACAAAATAACTCTTTCTGTTGATCAAAATTGTCGATTGCTACCAAAAAGGTTTACACCAACAAATCAAATAACCAACAGACAGGATAATGTAGTTATAAAACTTTAGATACAAGGCCAATAACAATAGAATAAGTTAGCTGATAAAAATATTTCTTTTTACAATCAACAAATATATAAAAAGCAGTTTCTACAATTAAAAACTTTGGTCCCAAACAAGAGCAGGGGTGGATGTCACACCCCTGCGACGCCCCTATTCACTCCTCCCCCTTCCCCCTGGCCCTGATGTGCGCATACGCGCGCATGGTATAAAAAGACGTGCACCAAATTGAACGGGCAGTTTACATCGAAGATTCATTGACTCAACTCACTCGCACAAACATGAACAAGCTGGTAAATAAATAAATAATTTCATTACAAAAAAAAATATTAAATTTCAATTATAAATTTTTCATCTGATGAATTACCGTTTGGCTCCATTTCTTTTTAAAAGTCAAAATTATCATATTCTTATTTTGATTTAGATTAGGCAATAAGTTGATTTTTGAAAAGTTTGAAAAATGATTAAAAACACTGAAAAAATGACCCAATTTTTCAACCAAAATAAGACAACTAAAACCCTGAATAGATTTAAGCGGTTGCAAGCGCGGCATCGTAACGTGCGTTGCCTCAGGTCAAAACATAATTTTTACGGGGCAACGACCCAGCTTTTCAAAATTGGATTGACCAGATTTTTCTTTATTCAATTACTGTAATTAATCTAGATTTAAAAACTTTTAGTTTTTTATACAAAAGTTTTACTAATATGAAGAAAACTATTTCTTTATTTTTTGCAAGAAACAATAGACTTTGTCTAAATAATATGTTATTTGTCATTTGAATGGCTGAAAAGTTAGATATTCAGATGAGAAATATCTTTCTATATTGTTATGAAACTAAGGGCCATTATATTTCAATAATGATTCAAAATTTAAAATTTGAAACAAAGCCAAGAAATTTAGCAGATTTTTTGCACGCATTTTTGCTTGCCATAGGGCGTGGCTAGTTTTTAGAGTAAGTGAATTTCATTGAAATTTTTGCAATAAATATTAAACAAGTGATAACAGCCTTTTGATATTGTATATTTCTTTGAAAATACAATTATGACAAAAGCTTTAATAAAAATAATATATTACAGACATACAAAATAGTTGATGCAAAAATGATTTTCTCCAAATTTGCTACAATATTGCAAAATTAGAATTGCAAACACAAACAAATAAAAAAGTCAGACCGTGAAATTTTTTCGCACGGGAAAATTTTTTCATCAAATTTTGGAAACCAATTTTCAGCTTCATTTCGCATTGTTCATGATAATTCTAAATAAAGAGTTTTTATCAGTGGAATTTTTATGGCTTTACAATAAACTTATTTGTTCTAGCAATTATTGTTTATGAATCCTATAATAATAAGTTATTGCAATATAGAACTAGCGGCTGCGCCCCTTGAGAATAGCGTATAAGGGTAAAGGAACCAGAAAAATATCTTAAGACCATCCCAAAGCTGAAAATTAAAAGTAAAATAGCATAAAACTATCCTAGGACCTATGTAAATCTCCCCTAAAAAGGAGGACACAGTCAGTTTAGTAGATGTTGAAATCTTAAGCCTCAGACAAAAAAAACCTTACTACTTTATATAATAGGATTAATAAAATTTAACTTTTCAGGTATTTGCTGCTCTTCTGGCCACCGCTGCCGCCCTTCCCCTGGAAGACACTGCGGATGTAGCCGCCGCCAAGGCCGCCTTCCAGGCCGCTTTTGACGACGCCGCCGCCGGTGGACTGGCTGCCAAGCAGGCCGCCCAGATCGCCAACAACTACATTGATGACGACGCCGCCGTTGCCGAGGCCAAGGCCGCTTTCAACGCCGCTTTCGAGGATGCCGCCGCCGGTGGTCTTGCCGCCAAGCAGGCTGCTGCCCCCGTCCACGAGATCCCCGTGCCCGCTCCTCTGGTCGCCGCCGCTCCCGCCGTTCTGCCCGCCGCTGCCTATCCTTATGGCCTCAGCGCCCTGAACGCTCTGCCCGCCGCCCACTACTACAACGGTCTGGCTGGTCTGCCCCTCGGTTATGCCGGTCTCCCCTACGCCGCTGGTCTTCCCTATGCTGGCTACCCCCTCGGTTATGCCGGTCTTCCAGTCGTCGCCGCCGCTAAGGCCGAATAGAAAGCAAATTTACCACAAAAAACTGCACAAATTCATTCTTTTACCAAAATCAAAATTTTCTATTATTTACCATTTTGCTTTCATAAAGTAGAAATCAATGATTGTCGATGTAATTCCCATAAATACTGTAGAAAAATAATAAATACCAAAAAAAGTTAATTCATGTGTTTATCAATCAACAACAGAGGTGTAGACTCTGGATTAAAATAAGCTAAATAATCAGTTATTAATTATTGATTAAGTGAATATGTTTGTAAAATCTCTAATTTTATACATATAAAATATTTAAGAAATTGTGCATTACATATACTATACCACTTTGTATAATAGAATAAGTCTTGATATTATTTTTGCCTAATTTCTAGGATGGCCTCAGAAAAGTTTTCTTATAAAACATTTTACAAGTTAACTTTGAGTATTGTAAAATGACAAAATTTTATTATTTTTGCTATTGGAGGGGCCAGAAAAATAGCTTAAATCCGAATATAGGAATATAGATTATCTAAAGCCATCCTGAAACCTATACGATGCTTTCCAAAAATAGAAAACTCCATCGATTCTTTCTAACAAACAAAAAAAAACTTACAGCTTCACATATTAGGATTTCAGTGCATGTATATTGTAAAAATCTATTTATAGTTAAGGACAAAGTTTTCCAAATCATTATAAAACAGCTCTTCAAATTATACATGAAGATTCGTTTTATCTAAAATGTAGAAATTTCCCCCCCCCCCCCAAAAAAATGTAAATGTATATTGTATAATGTATATGTAGGAACTTTCCTCTCTTGGAGTGAGGCTCAGCCCATATATTTTTCTGATTTGTGAAATCAGCTTAGTATCTTTTTCATATATTCTTTGAATGTTGTTATCCTTGTTTCTGATCTTCGGACTATCCTATTTTATAAAGTAGTAAGCTTTTTTGTCTGTAGCGAAGAATCTCGCTAACCGCTGAACCGCTATGGTTCTCCTTTACAGTGAAGCATCTTATAGATCCTGGGATGGTTTTAGGCTATTTTATTTTCCTAAAAAATCGTTGTTTGGTTTTAAGCTATTTTTCTGCCTTTTCATATCCCTTCGAATATCCCTAAATACTAGGGACGCAGTCGCTAGTCCTATTTTATAAAGTAGTAAGCTTTTTTGTCTGTAGCGAAGAATCTCGGTAACCGCTGAACCCATATGGTTCTCATTTAGAGTGAAGCTGCTTATTGGTCCTTTACAAAAAAAATTGTGAAGAATATTACCAATATGGCTTCGAAGCCGATTTTCAGAGATGCTTTAAAATCATATATAGCATCGTATTACAGACAATTTTCTACGAATATAAAAAAATACCATTCATACCAGATTTGTTAATCCAGGCCTTCTTCCTCTTGGAATTAACAAAACTGATTTGAATCTTTTAATTTTTTATTTTAATATCCGCGGAAAGCTGTCTATAATACAGTAATAAATTCCTTCAAAGAAAAAAATATTTTGCATGTAACAAGAAAAATCTTTTCCTGTCTGCTTGTCCACTGGTAACAAATTTGGAGGCAAGATAATTTTCTTTACATAAATATCCCCCTCATAGCTTCTTAGTATATGATTGAATGATGAAAACTGGATTGTCTTATTTACAAATGGGTGGTAGGTGGGCGGCAGATTACTATCTAAGTCATTTTAAACCTTTTAAAAAGAAAAACAACTAAAAATGAACCTAGTAAAAGTGTCTGATATGAATATGACGTAAACAAAAAAAAATACCCAATGAGAGGCCAGTATACACCAATGGTAAAATTTATAGTGGCCTCTCATTGGCTTTTTTTACGTCATAATTAGAGTCAGACACTTTTACTAGGTTCCCAAAAATACCAACTTTACCCCACCCTTGGACTTCTATGCAATATCCTACATGGAAATCTCATTTTCTACTATGTATTATGGATAGACATACTGACATATTGATAGTCAATGTGAACCATGGTATAGATTCTCACTGTTCTTTAGTATCATCTAAGAAGTTTCAGAAGCCTATCTCATATAGAAGCCAATAAAACATGAAAAAACAGTTAGTTTAAAATTAGATATTATTTTGCATTTAAACATAATAGATTTTTGCAAGAAAAAAATACATCCTATCCTTATGACACTATTTGCTAAATATTTGCGGTGTTTCTTCCGAGTTGAAAATATTTCAAAGCAAAAATAGCAATGTCCATAAAAGGCTCAACATATGAAACAAAGAAATATTAATGCATATGCTTCAATGTTCTATATTTCATACATAATTTCTTTTGAAATCTATTCTATTGTTATATACATATATGACAATTCTAACATGCCTAAATTCGTGATTAAATGTGTATTACAGATTGAATTATTGGCGAATTCACCCTTATGGTGGTGCTTTAAAACACTTTTACTGCATTAAATTACAATAAAAAATAATAATTACATATTATTCAAAATTTTCTTTTTTTAACATGTTTTGTATAAACATACATTTGTTTAGGCCTAAATCCAATCCAACCGCTAAAGAATGCATTGTAAAAATAAAATCTACTTAAAACTGCAACCACAGAAGATTACAAATATAGGGATAATTATTTTTGAGAATGAATGAATTTAATGTATATGTTAGATTTTTTATTGTAAAAAAGATGAAAATATGGACATTTTCACATAGGAAAAGGTGTGACCGATTATCTTTTTTTTGGAATGGTTAATTATTGTTTTCCTACTGAATCTAGAAAATTTCAGTATCTATGGTTTGTTTTTTTCATTTACAATTCATATTTATAAGACATTTTCTTAAGAGGTAGGTCTTATGATATTGTAGTTATAAAAGACAAATGGATGGACGACAGACAAATGGATGGCATACAGATGGATAACAGACAAATGAGCGATAGACAGACTTGCGGTTAGGAACGTCCAAGCTTTTTATTTTAATGGGGGTATAATTAAGGGTTTTAAAAAGACTTGAGGGGGATAAAATCATGGGTTTTAAAGGTTTGTGTGGGTTAAACAGTAAACACCCCTTCACCCTCATCCTTGCAGGGCATCTATGCTTGTATTAAACATGTAGGTTGTTTATTTACAGCCATGTGACATGAAAACAAATCTGATATAAGATTTGCAATCAGATACAAAGTAGAAATAATGGTAAAAATTATAGTAATAAAATTCATTGAATGCATTTTAAATTAATTTGTAGCATACTGCAACAATTTTCATAATTAAAAGTATTAAAAAAAATATTTACTATACTTGAACAGTGCATACTGCTTACATTTCATTAAAGCCCTAAAATCCACACAATCACAAATTAGAATTGAAAAGTAATGTTATATTTATAACCTAGGGGCCCAAGAGGTTTGATAAAACCAAATTTTTGTCTTTTAGATTTAAAATAAGAATGTAAAAAAAAAATTTCTTTGGGGGGGGGGATTTTTTTTTTGGAGGGGGGGGGGGGGGGGTAGTCCACCCCACTATCTTAATTTTGGTTTTAAAAAGAAATTTTTTTTTTTTTTTTGGGGGGGGGTATTTTTCATTTTTTAGGGGGGTTGGGGGTGTCCCCCCAAGAAAATAGTTATATTCCTTCCCGGGACCTATGAGAAGCTAACCTGTAAAGGAGAACCCGATCGGTTCAGCGGTTAGCGAGATTCTTCGCTACAAACAAACAGACAGACAAACAAACAGACAGACATCGTTCTACTTTGTATTATTAAGATATGCACATGAAAATATTTATGTATCTTGAAAACATTTTGACCGTAAATTAATCACAAAAAGAGGTTTGAATTACAAAGACAAAGATAAATATTAGTCTGCTAAAATACCTTCAAATTAAATCAAGTTTATATTTGACATAAATATTTTTCTTTGTTTCTGCCTGTACTATCAACTTTGAATTTTAAATTAAACAAGGATGACAACACCCATAAAAGCGAAGCTCTGAAACAGTAGGACAAACGAACATTTATACTTGTAGTGTGATAGAACTGAAAAATCAGAACATAAATTATAAATGTCGAATCAAAAATTTAATTAAATTTGTTGAAAAACTGCTTAAATACAGGATAATGTTTAAGGACATACTTACGTTTTTAGGACTTGATTATAGATATGCTACGCTTATAACATTGTACTTTGTTGTCCTAGGAATCAGTATTCCAAACATCAAATTAATCGGATGATTTTATCACACATTTGTTGTTAAAAAAGTTAAAGATCTACATGTTTAAAATGGACGTACGGACATTCTGGTAATGAAATAGAGTTGCTACGCTTTCTAAATGGTACCTAACTACTAAAGGAACCACCATGCAAAGTTGAAATCGATAGGGACAATTCTAACATGCCTAAATTAACGAAGAAAGCTATCCGTTACGGACAGACGGACGGACGGACGGGCGTACGGACGGACCGACCCTAATTATAGAAAAGCTTCGCTTTTAAAAATATTTAATTTAAACTAGCAGATTCGTCACTAAAGGTCTCTAATGAGGGGGGGCCGAGGGGTGGGTGGGATTTGAGCTTTATGTAACATTCCCCTCAGGACAGGGACCCTGTCACAATTTTGCATTAGGTCCTTGAAATCAGCGAATGGCGTCGGAAATATAGACACTGCTAAGTTCCTACAAAAGAACAAAAAGCAGCAATTTGCTATAAGACAAAAAGGGTCTCTGCCACATGGGACAGGTAGTTGTCTAAATTATGCTTATACATTTATTCTTAAAAATATGCAATAGTTTTTAATTTGGATGTAAAACTTCTTACAATGATTTAAAAAATGGAAATGCAGTTTTGTTGAGGCCAATAAACTCAAGTGACCTTTTAGATACAAGGGGAGCAACATAAAAAATATATATGGGGGAAGGCGAGAAATCAAATATTTACCAGAATTGCTTCGAATCCGATTAATATCCGCTGGATTAGAACAGGTTCTTAGCCATACCGAAAAATCATGTATAGGATCGTATTACAGACAATTCTCCATGCATATCATCATAAAAATCGTAACACTTAAACCAGTTTTGTTATTCTGGGTTTAGGGCCCTCGAAGCTAATAAAACCAGTTTTAATCCTTAAATTTTTCGGTTTGATATCCGCGGAAAGCTGTCAATAATACGACGATGCGATAAATAACTCTACCGGGTTCCCCGTCCTTGACCTTTAAGGAGGATTAAGCTTACACCAAAACCTATTAAACTTTGACGTTGTTAGTTAATCAACATTAAACCTTAATAAATAGATTAGAGTTCTATATTTTTCTTTTAGCATTTATTAATGATGGTAAAAATTAAAACAAAGCGCAAAATGGCACCAAAAAATGACGTCATACAATAAACTTGTCCAATGAGAGGCCAGTATACATTGTAGTTGACCATTGGTAAAATATACATATACTCGCCTCTCATTGGTTATTTTGTCGTATGACGTATTTTTTTTGGTGCCATTTTGCGCTGTCTCGTCCTGACATCTATATACACATACAGTCCAAATAAGTTAGAGATATTTTATGTCAACACAATACATCCAGTTCAACAAGGAATGATATTTCAAAAAGGTGAAAAAATTGTAATTGTAAGTGTGTATCGGGTTCCCCAAAATTGACCTTTAAAGAGGAGATTAATTAATCCAGGATTAGCATGAAATATTTACTTCAGGGCTTAGCAGCCGCGCGCCAGCTGCGCTGAAGCCTTCGATGAAAACCCGTTTGCATGCTTTGAAAATTTTTTTGAAAAGAGGGATTGTCATATTTTGGTCTGGTTTAGAATTTAAGCTGATTTCAAAAATTTAAAGGTTGCTTATTAACTTATTAAGTCTCATATTTTCTTCCTTCTCATTTTTTTGGTTCGCTTACTCTTTATAGATATGGCAAGTATTTTCTATCTCTTCTTCTTACATTTATACCGTTTCTACGGCCTTATTTACTATTTTTAATTTATTCACCAAAACCAAAAAATCCTTTATTGTCTTTTAGAGTTTATAACTCATTTTTTTGCAGTGTTAATTTATAAAATCTTTTAGAGTTCAACTAGACTTTTCAACACATTCCTTTAGCCCGGCCTTAGTCTAGTTTAAAGTTTAAAGGAGTGTTCATTTAAACCCTCAAATTCTATAAAAAGAGCTAGGCAGCAGCTGATTAATGTTGGTGACAGAAATGTGTGTAGAATATACGTTGATAGTATGACAGGGGAAAACTGTCGTTAATTTGGGTTGTCTTGTTATCACCTATTGGTCAGTTCGTTCATCCTATTGAATTCATGAAAAATAGTACTTTTGCAATTAAAAATTGCAACAAATTATTTTAAATATACAGCTAGGTATATTAGCCCTTTTATATACTTTCCACCACTCTAAATTATAGCATTATTTTATTAGATAGTCGCAAAATTCAAGTTTTTGGTAAAAAAAAGTTGTTATATTTTTATTAGCCCTTAGGAATTTTAGGCAATCTTTTGTATACAAGCAATCCAAAGAGAGAGAGAGAGAGAGGTAGAGAGAGAGAGATAGTGAGTGTGTGTGAGAGAGATAAGAGAGAGAGAGAGAGAGAGACAGAGACAGAGAGAGAGACAGAGAGAGAGAGAGAGAGAGAGAGAGAGAAAGAGAGAGAGAGAGAGAGAGAGAGAGAGAGAAAAAGATAGAGAGATAGAGAGAGAGAGACAAACTGTACCAAAATATCCCAGGAATTTTAGGGATAAGTCGATAATTTACATATTTCATAAGGCTTTGAATTTCAGAAGCAAATTTATCCTTGCAACCCCCCCCCCCCCCTTATTTGTCCCATTTTATAAAGTAGTACGGTTTTTTGTCATTGTGTTCTATATTATAGTGACAATTTTCTTATAGGTCCAATGATGGTTTAAGGCTATTTCATAATAAAATTTAAGTCTTGAGATGCATTTAAACTATTTTTCTAGCCCCTTGGAATACAGAGCCTAGATCTTATTGTGTCTGGGACCTGTTGCACAATAGCCTTGGACACCAGGGATCTAAAGAGATAAGACAATGGTTGATAAATTTAAGTAAATTCCCGAAGATGTTTCACAAAATTGCCCCTTCTGTAGATTACAACAAGCGATTGTAACATTTGGACCCTAAACTTAATGAACCAAACAATCAAAAGTCTCCAGATTTATTAACCAACGAATAAGAAAACGTTATTCTAACACTTTGGGGACTAGAATGATAAACAGATGTCGCATCCCTCCCTGGTTGGAGACAGTCAAATTTTGGTCGAGAATGTGTCAACCAAGAATTTGTGTTAATAAAATATTATGTTCACCAAATGATTTAATGTGAGTTATTTTACAATTTGAAGGTCTTGTTAAAGCCCATTCTATAAGGGATCTTAAGGGATAAGACTATGGACAATAAATTGGTGTTGTAAACCCCCAAAGACAAACAAAATAAAAACTTTTGATGATTAAAATTACCGATGAAAAAGTTTAGAAACTGTAAGTTTATATAAAACAATCAAGATTAAATAAAAGTCACAAATGTTTTTAAGTGAACGAATGAGATAACGCATTGTTAAAAATCTTGGGATAAATATAATTTTCAGTCCAATGTCCCCTCCCTTTCTGATTGAGGGGGATTTTTAATAACTTTATGTTACATGTGATATTTTTTCTTTATGACTTAATTTGTCTGTCCGTCTGTTTGACCTCGCTAGCTATATAATTGTCATCCTTGTGTTTAATTCTAAACCTCTTTTTTCTGCATTCATATTGGATTGCTAAATATAGAAAATCCAAATGAATAACATTTATCTTTTGATTGAATGCATTATCAGAATAGCGTCAGGAATGAAGGGATGATATTTTATTATAAAAAGGCTAGTGTTATTTTTGTAATCTTGCTTTGTAAACACAGCAAGACAACTGCAATTTTTTACGTTTTGAAGGTGAGGAGAGGCGGAGGATCTTTGCCATACCATTGAGGCTGAAGCTGTGTTTTGAAGGCTGCTGGGGCTGCGGGTGAACTAAATTTTAGAAGATTTTTCCAACTGAACAATAACATTTGTCCTTCTTTGGAAAATACAGAGACTGATAAATGTTAAAAAGCGTAATAGGGCAAGTAGCTGTAGGATCCATTGCGACGGTGCTGCTTGGCTACCCAGTACCCAACGTTACCTAACCTAAAGTAATAAACAAAGAAATGAAAAACCTCACCCCTTATTTACAATTTATTTAAAATAATGATGGCGTAGAGGTTTTTGTGCTTAACAAGGCACTTTAAGGGAATAGTTATTTCTCGCATCGTATTATAAACGGCTTTCCGCGGATATAGAATGTACAATTATAAGATTAAAACTAGTTTTTTTAGCCCCGAGGTGCCGAAGGCACCGGCTAAAAAAACTGGTTTAATCTTATGATTTGTACATTTTTATATTCGTAGAAAGCTGGATATAATACGATGCTAGACATAGTTTTTTCGTATCGATGAGAACCGGTTCCTATCCACCGGATTCGAATGAATACGAGAATAGTTATTTCTCGCATCGTATTTTAAACGGCTTTCCGCGGATATAGAATGTACAATTATAAGATTAAAACCAGTTTTTTAGCCCCGTGGTGCCGAAGGCACCGGCTAAAAAAACTAGTTTTAATCTTGTGATTGTACATTTCTATATTCGTAGAAAACTGGATATAATACGATGCTAGACATAGTTTTTTCGTATGGATGAGAACCGGTTCCTATCCACCGGATTCGAATGAATACGAGAAAATATCTTTTTATTTTCTGAATATTGCACAGGTGTTTCTAGATGTCCATATTCAGAATCTGCACAGTACAACACAAATGGATTTAGAATACATGAATATTATGACAGGAGAATTGTTGTCGTTAATTTAGGCTGCTAGAATAGTCCTCAGATATTGGTCAATACGTTCCTCTATCGTCAGTGGATGGGTTGTATCGTTAAATTAGCCAGCTGTGAGAAACATTTTATCAGAGCTGGATCTTTAAATCGTTTTTATAGTGCGCTGAATCGGGGCGATTCAGAGGTGAACCGTAGGTGCGCTGGTGGTTAGCCACAGCGCGCCTATAAAACATGGATTTTTATAAGATTTTCGGCGCGGTGTTGTGTAATCGCCTGCGCACTCACTAAAAATATCGATACGTGCCGATACAATTTTTTAACTTAAACTGGGTCAGTACGGTGTTTTACATAAAAAAAATATAAAATCTATTTTAAAAATAACTATAAAATGTTTTCACGATAGTTTTGCAATAAAATATTAAACTAATTTTAAAAAAATATTTATTTATTAAATATGAATCACCCCGATTTAGCGCGGCAATGCCACTAGTTGAGTACCATTGCCGCACCGGTTCGGCGCAACTGACCGCGCTGAATCGCCCATGCCATTTCAATTTAAAGATTGGTATTTAATAATTTGATGGCGCGCTGAATGAATCGCCCCGGTTTAAATCACCTATAAACGATTTAAAGATCCAGCTCAGGGTATGCGAAAATCTGTCAAAATATCCATGTATAGTATATCCATTAGTGCAACACAATATTATGAATGAAAATGTCTTCACTGCATTCTTTACTCATGGATAAAGGGTGTTCAAACCTGCAAAAAAAAATATGTTATCAAAATAATTATTTATTGATAATATTACTAGAATATCAATATGTCGAGAATATGTCAGCAAAACCATAATGTCTAAAAAAAAAACCACTATAATTAAGTGTTGGAAGTATTTTATAAACAGAAGTATGATTCATATCAGATTCAAATTTTTACCACGATAAAGTGTGATAATAGTTATTTCTTTCATCGTATTATAAACCGCTTTCCGCGGATATAGAATGTACAGTTATAAGATTAAACCCAGTTTTTTTTAGCCCCGAGGTGCCGAAGGCACGGGCTAAAAAAACTGGTTTTAATCTTATGATTGTACATTTTTATATTCGTAGAAAGCTGGATATAATACGATGCTAGACATAGTTTTTTTTCGTATTGATAAGAACCGGTTCCTATCCACCGGATTCGAATGAATACGAGAAAAAGGTTTCTCAATAACTTTTCAGATTCAAGTCACTCCTTTTGTTATAAGTGATGTAATTTTAAGCAGCAATTTAACCTTCAGTTTATCCATGATTTATAGTGCAATACCATTTTAGTTTGAAGTATTTGCAATGCTCTTCTGTTATGCAAATATATGGTGTATAAATAAGTCTGAATTTGTTTGTAATCCATAATCTGGTTAAAATGAATTGAATTGTTATTTTTTCATTTATAAATCCCATTGACGTGTAGGGGACGTACAAGAAATTACCCCCATACTTTGGGGTTTCTAAGGGAGCCATAATGATTTTATATTGAAGGTAGCAAGGGATTATTCACGCTATTTGTACTTTTATTATCGTCATGTAAAGGTAGAGAGATCTCTTAGAAAAGGATCTGCATTAAATAATGATTAAGGATTGAGAGGATCTCGCACCTTTGAAGCATAAAAGCGCTGTAACTGCGACAGATAAATTATACAGCAAAATATTTTTTTTATTATTTCAATTAGTCTTTTGTAAACCATTTTCATATTGCAGATATTCTGGAAAAAGTGTCATTTCTTGGGTGCGGTTTAGCCTTAGTATTTGGCGGCCGATTTTTGTGATAGAAGGGCGGCTTTACATAAAATCTTAATGTTTTTAGAATACATGATCCTGTCTTACTCTCGCAATGACTAAGAAACATTAGCGTGGTAGTAAGCCTAAAAGAAAGATATCTATTGCTCTAACGGATATAAGAATACTGGACATGAGTTTTATACGAATCGTCATTTTAATTCATAGTCTGGTATGGTCTGTCTGCAGCAAAATTACAAAAGGCAAAACCACAAAAAAATTCTTAGGCTAGCCTAAGAGTAAAGATTTTTAGAAATGTCTTCATTTTAGCCAATAAAATTTTATGGGATATAGCTTTGTATTCGTTATAAAATTTAATGACATCTATTTATAAAAAAAAGGTATTTATTCATTTTTATCCATCAATAATATATGTATAATTTTCTTTAAGTTATTATACGATGAAAAAACTTTGCATTATGGTTTAGTACATCGTACACCTAATTAAACCATTCAAAAATGCAATATTTTGAAAAATTTAATCTTTACAGGATAATTTAGCTGACATATTTTATCCTAGCGGCTACGTCTCTAGAGGCCTTTAGTAGGGGCACTTGAGAGGGGGGAGTTGAATTTGATAACCGAAATTCTTATTTTAAATTTAAAAAGAAAAAGAGAAAAAAAAATTTTAGGGGGGAATTTTTTTTCTAGGGGAGATTTGTTTAGGGAGGGTGATGGTACCCTCCCCAAAATAGATATCAACCTTCCCAGTATCTATGAGGAGCTACCAAAGGAGTACCGTGAGAATATCACGGTAAGTAATTGAGGTTACTGCACAAAACCTAAATCAACACTATTGATCATCCAAATTATTAGATAAAGAGCTGCAAATCATTCTACAATAATTACAAATTACAATCTTAGCACGTCTTATACTTCATTTATAGTGGCACAGCTACTCTATAAAATATTCTGTTCGTCTGCCTTACAACTGATTTTAAAGAACAGTTTAGCATGGACATGAGATGCAGCTTATAGTACATATAAAAAATTACGTCATATAATACAATAATAGGCCAGTAACATTTTACCTTGGTCAATATAAATATATATTGGTCATTTGTACGTCATTTTTTTTAGGCACTTGAGCTGCTTCTGGATTTGGCAATAGACATTGCATATTGTTGTTCATTAAGATACATTAAAGCTATGTTACCAAACAGTAACTATTTTGACTGGCGGAAAATTTAAGGAAAAAGCTAGTAGTAAAATTCATAATTTCTACATCATACACCATCTATGGAAGTTGTCATCCTATCCTTGTTGTTTATTTTACATCCCAATATATTTTAAGTTTTAAATAATATAAGAAAAGATCTTTAATAACTTTATCTTTAATTATTACTTCTTAATTAAGTTTTTAAACTGTAAACAATGTCAATTTTGTCCATGAGTAGCGCAGCAATAAAGGTTTACAATATTTTGTACAAAATAGAAATAGGTAGAAAAAGAGAGAAAGGTGGACAACTGGACACTGGACAGGCCGTACTTTCATGGTAGCTGCGCCGTACGGAGTTAAGTACGGGCATACCCTTTTATAGTGTAGCTACTCTACAAAAAGTATTTCAAAACACTAATATATAAGAGCAAGAAATCTTTTCTGTCCTTAAGATCGTCGTTGCTGAACATACTATATGGTAAATTAAGGTAGAAAAATTTAGCAATAAATCTGCAGGCCTTCTAACCTAATCTTACCTTTTTGCTTAAAACTGTAATATAATAATTCTAAAGAAGTGTATTTACTATCTTATAAGTTACTGTAAAGGATAGGTCTTAACCGTATTATGGCTTCCAGGGCTCGGCACCAATTATTTTAAAACTACTTGAATACTTAGTATAAACTCAGTTATAGAACGTTAATTTATTTGCGGCTCACAGGTGTCTGATACGCAGCTATCGAACCCTGTCGCGCGGCTTAGCTACAAAAAGACGTACTTTTGTAAATGATACACATAATTTTCAATGTTATATGGAGCAAAAACGTCCTTTGCAAACGCTATTCAAACATGAACACAAAAAAATATACACCCTTGCCATAATTAAAGGAGCATTAGAATACTTTTAGTGAAGACTAGCGGCTGCACCCCTAGCATATAGCTTATCTTTATTTAAAGGGATAATAGGGGAAAGAAAAATAGCCACTTTGCTTAACTTTCTAAATTGTACCTAACTACTACAAAAACACTATACACTATACAGTGCTTCAAATCAAAAGGACAATTCTAACATGCCTAAACTAACGAAAATAACAATCAGTTCCGAACGTACGGGCCGACTCAAATTATAGAAAAGCTATGCTTCGAAAAATCTAACTAATCATTAATTAAATTTAATTACTAAATTATCAAAACAATGAAGAAATGGGTGTAACTTTAATCTACTCCTTTTATTTACTTAAAGTGTAACGGACCAATTATCAGCCGCCTGTTTTTGCAACAAGATAAGCTAGACTAGTTAGGATCAGGGAGGGAGGGAGGGGACATTGGGCTATTTATTACATTAGTCCCCAAAGTTTCAAATTAAAGCTTACTTAGTTGTTGGCTAATTAACTTTGGGGACTTTTATTGAACTTTGATTAGTTGGGTCATTAAGTTGAGTGTCTATACGTTTCAACCACTAATTGTAATCTACAGAAAATGTAATTTTGTGTATCATAATTGGGGATGTACATCAATTTTTCAGCCATTGTCTTATCCCTTTAGATTCCTGAGGTAGGATAGCAGCCACTCCATAACTTAGAATGTTCAAACGTCGTTTATCAAAGAAATGATATTCAATAAGTTTTTAGATTCTCAGCTTATACAAAGTGTATTAGTTATGTTAGTATAAGTCCATCGATTTCTTACTTACCGCTAAACCGATTAAGTTCTCCATTTTAGGGAAGCCCCATATATGACCTAAGGAGGTTTTAGGCTATATTATTTTCAGATTGATGTTTTAGGCTATTTTTCTTCCCTTTTCAAATAGAAAATCTTGTTATACTAGGGGCACCGCCGCTAGTTTAATATTTTTTGCATTAAAAGCTTTGATATCTCGTGGTGTACGTGGTCGCTTTTCTTTTTGATGTTCACCATATTGCTTTTTCTATTATTTCTATTTCTATACCTATTGATAAGGCTACGCTAACTATCAACAAAAATGTT
Source organism: Acartia tonsa (assembly GCF_053477335.1). Lineage (NCBI taxonomy): Eukaryota > Metazoa > Arthropoda > Copepoda > Calanoida > Acartiidae > Acartia > Acartia tonsa. The sequence continues at coordinate 11,137,581 of NC_137268.1, forward strand.
CTTTTCCTATTATATAAAGTAGAAAGCGTTTTTTGTCTTTCACGAAGGATCTCGCTAACCGCTGAACCGATATTGTTCTCCTTTACAGTAAAGCTTATTATAGGTCCTGGGAAGGTTTTAAACTATTATTGGGGAGGGTGTCTTCACCCCCCTCCCCCCCAATTTTTTTACGTTTTTGAAACTCAAATTTAAAATAGGATGAGGTCGACTTTTCCTACTCTTACCTTAAGTGACCCTAGAGGCTTCTAGGGGCGTAGCCGCTAGTAGATTATAAAGTCATTGTTGAGGAATATTTAAACTTTTTGTTCGTGTCGTGTTGACAGGCTTTTAGTGGCAGTTTTTTTTATATCGACATGCATAGACGTTCTAAGGGAGGGGGGGGGGGGGTGTTCACCCCCCTCAAACTTTAATACACCTCATTCTATCCCCTATAAGATTTTAAAAATTAGATAATGCCCAGCAGAATAAGAGCAACCCGTAGGGACTGCAAATGCTTGGGCTAAAAATGGAAGAATCAATTCATGTTTCATTGGCAGCAATGATTAAAGATCAAAATTTAGAGAGAATATTAATTTTTCTCCATCGTACTATCCTTTATTCCCTCCCAATATGGCTAAAATTGTCAGGGATCTAAAGGGATAAGACAATGGCCTATAAAATGATGCATGTATTATAATGGCATATCTCCCCAATTATTATACACAAAAATACAACTTCTGTAGATTACAATTAGTAGGTGAAACGTTTGGACATTCGACTTAATGAACCAACCAATCAAATTCCAATGAAAGGCTAACGAATTAAAAAACGTTATTATAAAAAATTGAGAAATAGTGTAATTACCAGCCTAATGTCCCCTGCCTTCCTGTAAAATTGTACACAAAAGATAAATGGGTGTAACTGTTTTGGTCCAAATGATTAAAGAAGGGTATTAATCAATACCAAAACTTAAACCACGCAATTACACGCGGTTCTTGAGGTTTCTACCGGGAGGGAGGGAACACTATGCTTTATTTTTTACTAGCGGCTTTGCCCAAAGAGGTTTAATCAAACCAATTTTTCGTATTTTAGATTTAAAAGAAAAATTAAGAAGAAAATTTTTTTGGGAGGGGGGGGGATTTATTTTTTTTTTTTGGGGGGGGGGGAAGTCGACCCCACTATTTTAATTTTAGTTTTAAGAAGAAAAAAAAAATTTTTTGGGGGGGGGATTTTGAATTTTTTTGGGAGGGTTGGGAGTTCCCACCCCCCAAGAAAATAGTTATAAACCTTCCCGGGACCTATGAAAAGCTACCCTGTAAAGGAGAACCCGATCGGTTCAGCGGTTAGCGAGATCCTTCGCTACAAACAAACAAACAGACAGACACCGTTCTACTTTGTATTATACAGGGTGCGCCACATAAATCCGGACTTTTTTCAAACGGCCATAGCACAAAAACTACTTGACTAATCATGACGTTTGACCACACTATAATAAGCTTGGGTAGTTATCTTTTTGCCCATAAAAATTTTTAGACGATGGAGGACGTGTTCTCCAAGCTGGCAGCGCTTATGTTCAACATGGCAGAATCGAAACGCGCTGATAGCTTACCCTGGATTCTTGACTAGGGCCCACTAAATCTGACCTAAGCCCATCTGTAGGTGAGGTAGAGTTATACAACTTGCTGGGGATACTGTTAGATACATAAGTAAGACACTACAAAAGACTAGAGCTCTCTATCTGAAATGGCTTGGCCGTAGTACTCCATCAAAGTGAAACGTGGCAGATTTTGAGAGGTCAAAAACGTCAAAATCGTTAAAATTCGTGAAAATTTCTCAGTTCTCGACTACATGGGCCCATTTGTAACCTTAAAACTCGTTTTAGACTATGTGTTGCGATGATAACCCTAGCTTAATCTTCATGCCATTTCCAAAAAGGTATTGCACGTTGTTCTAGCTTAATTGTGGCCCAAATGAGAGCCGCCGTGTCGAAGGGTAGCTTGAAAGATGGGTGAATTTGGATCCTGCAGTTACTCACGTCCCTAAGGAGATATGGCCTCCCAGTAGCCCCGATCTTCATCCAATTGACTTTTGGGCCTGGAGCGCCATTAAAGCATGAACCAATAGACGCGCCCATACCACAAAGACCTCCCTCATTGTCACTATGAAGGAGAACTTCGCCAGCTTGGACAGGGACATGGTGACCAGGGTCTGGGGGCGGGTAGAGGCGGTGATTGAGGCTGGCGGCGATTTTAATGAATAATCGAATAGTCATATAGCTAGTTTGCTTCCCAGTTTTTAAAATTCAATAAAATCTTTGAAATTGACGATTTTATGTTCATTTTTTTAAAAATAAGAAAAAGTCCGGATTTATGTAGCGCACCCTGTAGATACCTAATGGTTCCCAAAATATATAAATGCGTTCACTTAAATTATGTGGCTTTAAAAAATATATAAAAATTTTGATGGGGATGGTACAAACTTTGAACCAACCATTTTAGTCTCCAAAATTGGCAATTTTGTTTATCCTCAGTAGGGTAAAACTATTTATCGTCCAATGTTTAATCCCTTTAGATCCCTGGATAAAATGATTCTTAAGGAATGGTCTCCCAAAGTTATATAAAAACACTCTTTCATTTGTTAGATTTAAAACCTTGGATGCTTTTATAAAATCATGGATGGTCTGTTCAAACTAGCAGTGTCAAAATAGGAATCTTTTAAAAGAAGGTTAAAATTAATAGAATCTTACATATTACTTTCTGCCAAAAACAATCTTTCTCAATACTTATTCTTACCCCAAAACCCAGGAAGGGAGAGGACATTGGGCTGTTTATTACACTAGACTCCCAAAGTTTTATAATAACGTTTTCTTATTCATTAGCAAAACTGGGGACTTCATTGAATTTTGATTAGTTGGTTCATGAAGTGTCCAAACGTTTCAACAATTACAATCTACAGAAGGAGTATTTTGCGTAAAATCATTGGAGTTGTTAATCAATTTATCGGCCATTGCCTTATCCCTTTAGATCCCTGCCGGAACCATTTTTCATAATTTAAACAAAACCATAACATAAAAGGTTTTTAGGTCATTTGGCTTGAAGCAATTTACAAAACAATAATTTTAAAATATTATTTTCATTCAAAATCCAAATGGATCGACAGATTAACAGTTCTTTTGTTGCTTTTGTATCTATCAGTTAAATAGCAGCGAAGCTTTTCTATAATTCCAAATAATCACCTGTACAAACGTGAAAGAATTGTAATTTAATAGGATAACATCCTACATAAATGCTCGAAAAATTTTCTATGTCTAACGTGTATCAATTCCATAACTCACTTTGACCATCTGTCTATTATACTGTATAATATGATATTTCGTGATAGAAATATGACTGTATCAGACAAAGTAAGAAATATTTATAATTTAAAATTATCTGGAGGTTTAAACAAATCTGTCCATTAAATTTTTGAATATAAAAAGCTTATTACAGACATGCTTTCATTTTATGATTTAATTATATAGATGGTTCACTCAGTATCAGTAGTATTTTCATTTTAAACAACACGTTTTGAATGATCTTACGGACTTGATATAGAGTTGTTACTCTGTTAAATTTTACAACTATTACAGGAACCTTAATGCCAAGTTTGAATATAAAATGATTAAACAAACGATAAGAGCTATCCGTTACAGACGGCCATAAAAGACGAACTGACCGACCCTGATTACAGAAAAGCTTTCCCTCTAACAACGCATGTTAAGAATAAAACAATAGTAATTTGATGATCACATTTATTACATATAATAAAATTGTAAGAAAATAACAAACAATTTTTAGTATACACGTATTCTTAATTTACATTCTTTATGACTAAGTTGTCTTAAATGTGGAATTTGTATATATATATTTTTATCTAATATATCTTGTAAACCGATTAATTAGAACCGGTACAGAGCCATGCTGAAAAATTATGTATAGCATTGTATTACAGATAATTTTCCAAAAATATTAAAATAAAAGCCATAATTTTAATACCAGTTTTGTTAGCTCCGAGGGCTTATGATTTTCATTTCAATAACCGCGGAAAGCTGTCTATAATACGATGCGATAAATAACTATTCTGTGTTTAAAATTTCAAATTTCAATATTATATCCCCGCATAATTTATATTTATCGCACTGCCCTAATATAAATGAGGTCTAATAAAATATAATGTGATATTTAATTTAATAGACCTATTACACCCCGAGAAACATCAATTATATTCATTTCTGCGATTACAGAGATATTGAACTTGAAGAAAAACTATTTGCACTCCAACCAAGTAATTATTACTAAGTGATTCATACACATATTTAATACATATACATACTGGAGGGAAAAATAGTTTTCCGTCAGATTAAATATCTTTAGATGTTAAACAATTTCTGGAATGACTTTAAATCTTATATAAACTAAATCCTAAGTTATATATGCAAAAAGAAGTAAAGGTTTGCTATTAAAAGAACGAAACTTAATTTAAATTGCACTCAAAAAGAGTATACTCGCTTTTTCAACTTCATTATAATTTGGCTGACGACGACAGGCCCAAGAAGGATCCGTTGCACCAAATCATTTTTGCAACTGACCAATAGTAGATGGCCTTTGCATGTTTTTATCGTAATAAGTTCACAAATCGTGAGAATAAAAATCTACCTATTAGATTTACAAACTACTACAAAAGATACCAAATTGTTACTAACTAGCTACTTGCTTTTCGTCTAGTGTTTTCTGCATCAATTTTCTGGTATCCCTCAGCCTTCACTTTCTGCTTGAATTTTTCAAAGTGATATTTTCTGTCAAAATGAACCACCCAACTCTGAAACAAAAATTTATATTTTAATTTTAAGGGCTAAATATTGGACATATACAGGGTGGGGCAAAAAAATCCGGACTTTTTAAAATCAGACTTAAATGGACTTTTGGGCCTAAAGCTACTTATAAGCATGCACCAATAGACGTGACCATATCACAAAGACCTCCCTCATTGCCACTGTCAAGGAGAACTTCGTCAGCTTGGACAGGTACATTTTGACATGGGCCTGCCGGCGGTTGAGGAGGCGGATAGAGGCGGCGAATGAGACTGGCGGCCTTTATTTTTTTAATAATCTAATAGTCATATACCTATTCTGCCTCCCAGTTTTAAAAATTCAATAAAATCTTTAAAATTGACGATTTTGTGTTCATTTGTTTAAAAATTTGAAAAAGTCCGGATTTATGTGCCCCACCCTGTACATAAATATTTAGTTTTTTCCCTCAAAGTGCCTCGCGAGAGCCGAACCCCACCCTCTTAATTTTTTTAAATTTAAAATAAGATGGAGGGCTAGTTTAGTCTTAATGCCTGACCCTTTATGTGACCCTGTGACAAAATATTTTGTTTGATATAATTAAAATTAACCTTTTATCTGATTTGTGGAACAATGATTCCTAGGACAACAAGGTATAATATGGGTACTAACAAATTAATATTCTGTTTATTTAGTTTTTACACTCTAAAAGTGTTAATGTTAGTTTCATTTTAGAGCTTAGCCGTTATGGATGTTGTCATCCTTTTTTAGATTTTTTAGACGAAATCGTAGGTAATAATCTTTCATTATAATTTTTCTTCAACCTTTTTTAAGTAAAATATTCACCCTTAATGAACAATTATATGCTTATACCAGGATTTGATTAAAAAACTATGGCAGATTTCTAAAGCCAAATATGACATAGCATTACAGCTCTAAACAAGCTCCAACAAGCTGAAAGTTTTTTTGTGATTCTTGTGTATTTAATATTTAACGAAACAACCTGCATTGTCTGAGTGTCTGTGAGCAGTCAGACCGAAAATTCATGCAGGGCATAGCCCAATATTTAGGGGATATTTCAACTGAAGATAAAACATCTCAACATGTTGGATTGGACTAAATATTATTACCTAATAAAAACTTCACAAGAAATAAATTTAGAAATAAAAGGCTAAAAAGTTATTACAATTTTTTCCCTTAAAATTCTATAACCCTACCTATAGAATTTTAAAACCTTCTTTACCAGAAACTTATTAAAATATTTTAAACCTTATTTAGACAGTTAATTATCTAACATTTGATTTTAATAAAATTTGTTCTGAAGACATCGTTCCCTATAACTTCTTTAAAAATCATTTACAATAAGTTGACATAAAATTATTGGTTAAAGTTTTTAAGCCAACGAATAAAAACTTTGGGTACTAGTTAAATGAACATTCCAATGTCCCCTCCCTCCCTGACTTTAATAGGCTTTTTATCAGCATATGATAACAACCTTTAAAATTGGCAGCAACTCTCGTAGACAAAAAGAACAACTATGTCCCAAAATAGAGTAGCCATAACAGACTAAAGAAATATAGAGTAGACATAATAAAAATCTAGTAATCTAAACTATACGATTTTAAAAACAACATTTTCGCTTCACGACCTGATTTTTAATGAACAAATAACGTTTCATATGTACTGTAAATGTTCTAGAGCAGCTGTGCTACTAATGAATCATGATTACTTATCGATTGATTCATCACCTAAGCAAGTAAATTTATTCATTGCTTCTTATCTTTGGCACAATTTTAAGTAAGGGGGGGGGTTAATGCAACCATCTCGTAATCAGTGAGCAAATGGCACTTAGAATTCGAATTTCCATCTGAAATTTAGCATGAGTAATCCTTGGTAGGTCTATTTTCCCTAAATCGAACAAAAAGTTGGAAAAGTAATGGCTTACGGCTGGCGGCTCAGCAGTTTTGCCATTTTTTGGATATCTATATTGCAAATTAGTCACGAAACCTATCTCCACATAATACTCATTTCCACTCCAAAACGGCTAAACGGCTGAGCCGCCAGCCGTTACTTTTCCAACTTTTTGTTCGATTTAGGAAAAATAGACCTACCAATGATTACTCATGCAAAAGTTCAGATCGAATTTCGAATTCTAAGTGCCATTTGCTCACTAATTACGAGATGGTTAAAAACCACCCCCTTTATTCTAAAAATATAAAGTAGTAAGATTTTTTTGTTTGAAGGTTAAGATTATGTAAACTTCACATAGGTCCAGGGATGGCTTTAGGCTATTTTGACTCACCCCTTTTGTACCCCTTCAAAGACTTGAATCCCTAAGGGCGCAGCCGCTAGTTTAATATATAGAACTAAAAAAAATTTAAATAACAATTTTTGAAGTCACAGCTTTTCTATATTTAGTGTCAGTCCGTTCTTACATCATTAACCATTAATATAGGTATGTTAAAAAGGGGGGTGGCACAGTGGTCTATTTTGGCCTTTTGGTGGACATTTCACCTACCTCTACTCAAAGTCAATTTTCTCAGCTTGTAGTTGATAGAATCGTTCAAAATAAAAAGCATGCGCCTTATTATTACCCAATACAACTAGTATGTGCATCTATGGAAGGAAAACAAAAGCCAATTTGTCTAGAAAATACTTTAAAACTTAGCTAAAATTTTATATTTTCATAATTTTTTCTTGGGTCGTAGAGGGCCTTAATCGATGTTTAAAGCAAAAAAAACATTTTAAAACCTTGAAGCATTAATAAATATTACTTTAGAAATGAGTATATGAAGGTAAATGCCCTATCACCAATCTTTCTGCAACATACATTTGATACAACTAATTGACGTTTCTTTACCTTTTTTTACGAAGTTATTTTCTCTTAGATTAATAATAATACTTAATGTAATTAGTAATAAAAAACAAGGATAGGTAAAAGTTACTTTATTAGAAAGGAATTTATCAAAAAAATGTAGTTTTAGTGGTAACCCAAGTCGTTGCTTCTAATCACGAAATAAATACACAGGGATATGTTACTTGAAGACAATCTTTTGGGCCTCCAAATGAAAGTTTCATACAGCATGCAATAGCAGCGAGGAATAGGACATACGACCGTAAATTACACTGGTACCCAAAGTTTTATACACATGTTATTTTGTTTGATGGCCCAAAAACTTTGGGTACTCTTTATTGAAATTGATTGGTTGGTTCCAAACTAGAAGTGTCCAAATTGTTTTACCAATAATAAAGGGATAATTTGTTTAGGGATGGATATCATTATCAATTAATCATCCATTGTCTTATCCCTTTAGATTACTTATGCAATAATACTTTAATAGGATGAAAAATGATTAAATTCGATGACTGAAAAGTCGGAGGCATTGTTCCTTAGATGCCATGTCTTTGACGAAAATGAATTTCCAGATGGTTTTTAGCCTAGCAATGGATTTATTATTACTTGAATGTTACACCAGATTTTTATGTTGTCAAATAAAGGGAAACTCCCAGCGGACTAAAATAACGATACCCCCCAATAACCCTCCTTTACCCCATCCCATCTCCTACTCGATAAATGAACTGACCAATAAACAAGCTCCATGTTTTAGGAAACTCTCAGCGGACTAAAATAACGATACCCCCAAATCCACCTTCTTCTAGTCCATACCCTCTTTTACTTGATAAATGAACTGACCAATAAACGAGTTCCAAGTTAGCAAGCTAAATTGACGACAATTTTTCCCCTGTCATAATATCCACGTATTCTATATCCATTAGTCTAGCTGGAACCGGCGGCTCTAGCATAAAGGGTAATGCGTTTGCTACTTTTTATTTTGTGTAAAACATAATCATACTAGAGACGTTAAAAAAGGCTACAGCTTTGTTAGGCACGTTACTTTTAGAGTATAGGCATTGTATTGGCCCTTGAATTGATAAATGTAACAACAAGACATTTTTATTGGTATTATACCTACTCGTTTAAAAAAAATCAAATTATAGTTAGAAAATCTGTTTTAGATATCTTACATAACAAACAAACAAATTTAAACATTAATGATATTATGTTATTAAGAAGAAATAAGTTAAAATGCATTTGGAATTAAAATTAACAGAGAAAAGAAAAAATCTAATTTTTTTCCTTTCATCTGTTGCAATTTTCGAGTTTACCCTCTAAAGATAAAGTTAAAATTTGAAATAAACCGGGCCCCGTAACAACCTAAACTAAACATCAAACTATGGCATTATACCTGTATTTTAAGAATAATATATGGTTTGGTATGTTACGGGGCCCGGTTTTTGGTGAAAACCATAAAAAACTGAAAATTATTGCCAAAATTTTTTGCAAAAATATTTAGGAAATGACATAATTTTAAAAAAAAACAATAATAAAATGGATGAAAAAAGTAAAATAAAATTCTAAAACACCAGTTTCCTAATATATCATGTAATATTATGAATATAAATAGGTGAAGAAACTTCATTGTATCGATGTAACACTGAAAAAAAATATTTTTTCCAAAGATGGTGAAAATTCAAAAGGTAAAATTCATGACGTGAAAATAATCATTAACCTTCATGTTTCAAAGTCCATAATTCATCAACCAGTAGTTGAAAAGACAAAAACTCTTCAGTTTTATATGAGATAGGATATATATTTTCAAAATGAATTATTAATTATGAGGAATTCCAATGTTGATTTTTGGCGAAATGTCCGGCCTTAGACCACTGTGGGGGGGGGGGGCGAAAGTGACACTTTTTTAAACCAAAACTAAAAGTCAACAAAGGAACTCAACTAAAAAAAGAGTTACAGGTCTGAGATTTTGCATGGCAGTTGCTTTATAGGGGTAAAATATGGAACTGTAAAGAAACGGCGGCGCAACCGCCGAAAACCGCCGTTTCCCGCCGAATTTTTTTTTTGCCTTTTCTCGGCGGTTTTCGGCGGTTGCGACGCCGTTTCTTCACAGTTCCATATTGTACCCCTATAAAGCAACTGCCATGCAAAATGTCAGACCTGTAACTCTTTTTTTGGTTGAGTTCCTTTGACTTTTAGATTTGGTTTCAAAAAGTGTCACTTTCGCCTCCCCCCCCTTTCTTATTAATTTCAAACATTTCATTTACATTCTGTAGATACAATTTAGAGAGCGTAGCAACTCTACAATTATTACTGCAATGCGTTCGGCTGATTTTGACATTAATTATGTTGCCATGGTGCTTATCTACTTACTTGTGGACACATAGCTTCATATTTACTTCTAACTTCTTTACAGTCTGCTGCTTCTGCGTCTCCATTTACCTAAAAATATATATCTTAGATACTATACTTATATTAAGTAACAGGTTCTATGTGTGTCTGTGTGTACTAAGAAATCACTCCTAGAAAAAATGACCCTCCCTAAATATGTGTATTCCTTATTTAAAAAACCATAAAAAAAATTATTTTATTAAAGTTAACATAAAGGGGGGGGGGGAGGGGGCGAAAGTAACACTTTTTGAAACCAAAACTAAAAGTCAACAAAGGAACTCATCTAAAAAAAGAGTTACAGGTCTGAGATTTTGCATGGCAGTTGCTTTATAGGGGTAAATATATGGAACTGTGAAGAAACGGCAGCGCAACCGCCGAAAACCGCCGTTTCCCGCCGAATTTTTTTTTTGCCTTTTCTCGGCGGTTTTAGGCGGTTGCGACGCCGTTTCTTCACAGTTCCATATTGTACCCCTATAAAGCAACTGCCATGCAAAATGTCAAACCTGTAACTCTTTTTTTAGTGGAGTTCCTTTGACTTTTAGTTTTGGTCATTTTCGACCCCCCCCCCTTTTATCGTTCTACTACTGTTTTTTAAGCCTTAAAACTCACACCTCTCCTCTACGGAATTTTAACACAACCTACCTCTCCCTTTTTTAATCATTTGAACTTTTACAAAAAAAATCCCTTATATTTTCACTGGATACTTCATAAGAATAATTGTATTGGAAGTACGTACAGACTCTAATAATTCTATAGCTGTACCAATAAAAAGCATTTTCAATTATGATGTTTTTCCACAAAGTGTCAATTGAGGACTGAATAACCCCCCCCACCCTAATCTTAAAATATGTAAATTGAAAATAACGGTGGAGTTACTCCTTAGCTTTAATTCTGCGGAGGGCCCAAACCTTGGGAGACTACCGTTCAAAGTACACATTATAACCCATTCTAACCAAACGTAATAAACAAAAAAAGCGGGTGGGGGGGGGGGTGTCTGTGCCCGCCAAGGCACTTTAGGGGAAATTGCGACAAACTAGAACTGTACAGAATTGAAAAATGAGCACGCATAAGAATAATAGCAACTTGGCAAAGCAATAAGAGTTAAACTAATGATGGTTTCATTTCATTTTTAACAAGTTCAAATGAGTACAAAACTGCAGCTGAATCTAAAATGGTAAAGTGTTCCAATTTATATATAATATATTAAACTACCAACACCCCCAACCCCATTTTTAATTTTGTTTTTTTTTTGGAGGGGGGGAATTTTTTCTAGTAAATCAATGTCCAATGTAGCATAACCGACAGAACAACAAACCAAGTAAGGCATACACATTTATATGAGGAATCTTCCCCCCAAAACATCATCCATCTATCTTAAATAGGGTCTTAGAAAATTACATCTTACTCAACACATTGCAAATTGACTATTGGAATTATAGAGTAGCTTTGCGACGCTGCAATTATTTCATTTGTTAAAATTCATTTTTTAACCATAGTAAATCAAAATAAGATTATTGAAATAAAGGAGTATAAGCTATATAGAATTTAACGTGCATGTTAAAAGAACCTACACATGCGAACATTAATAGCTCACATTAATTATTCTTGATAATTTTGAATGGATGCATCGTGAAACATTACAGATTAGATAGCACAAATTACATATGCAATAGTAGTTGGAGGTTTATGTGAGTGGACAATAAAATCTCCAAAACCGCTGTCCTGTTATCAAGTTTTGAAATGAAATAAAAGCGGCTTGGGATTACAATAATAATTCGCCAAATAAATGACAGCTACACGTTTTTTTAACATTGCTTTATCAGCTGGCTGGCATAAAGGTCAGGTATCTAAAGGGATAAGACAATGGCGAAAAAAAATTATGTCCATCCCCAACTTAATGTACCAAAAAATCTAAATTCATTAAAAGCCCCAAAGTTTTTAAGCTAACGAATAGAAAACATTATTATAAAACTTTGGGGACTGGTGTAATAAACAGCCCAATGTCCCCTCCCTCTTTGCATAAAGGTGGAAATGGTTTCCAGCTGGCTAAAGAAATAACAATTTCTTACCTTGTCCATACAGGCCCAAAAATCATCCTGAAAAAGAAAAAAAATACATTATTATTACCTAGTATAAAATATAAAAAAATGAATTCTATTACAAATGTTAATCTTAAGTTTTGATAAGTCCCAAAAAACTACAATCTCATTAACGTTTCAATCGATTATAAAAATGAAAAATATTTGTTTTTTAATGTTCATTTTTTAATTCTATTAGAATACGAATTGATACTCCTAATCTATTTTAAACATCCCTTATCCGAGGTGCGCACGTGAAAATTTTCACATCACGCTTATGCAGTATGCAAAAAAAATAGACATTTGCACTAATTTTAATTAGGCTTTTCAATAAATGAATGTAAAAAACAAAAGGCAAGAAAATCAGTGCACTTTTAAGTGTACTTTTTGAATTAGTTTTTAAGGTAATAAATGAGGGGCGAGAATATGGATGTAGAATATACTTGGATATTCTGACAGGGGAAAAATTGTAGTCAATTAAGGTTGCTTTTTCCCTGCCATTAATTGGTCAGTTTGTTCATCCAGTAGGAGGGAAGGGAAAGGGTAAATGGGGATGGAGGGAAGGGATAGTTATTTTAGCCCACTACAAGTTTTACTTTATTAGGGAACATGAAAAACTGGTGTAAGATCCAAGTAATAATAAATCAATTGGGGAGAGCTTGTTGTCAAACCTTTACTTTCAATCAGAATTGAGCTAATTTTAAAGATTAATTCAGGGGTAAATTGATTTTTTCAAAACCCCTGTAAATAAAAAAGTTTGAACACTGGTAGTTTTAAAGACCCAATCATGCGGGCTACAAACGTCCAAAAATAACCTAACCTCAAGAAATAAACAAACGAAAAACTACCACCCCTCACTTTCAAATTATTTTTAGAAGAGGAGGGGGGGGGGGGGGAGTTCTGTGCTTAGCAAGGCACTTTGAGTGAAAACGCCCAACTTAATGTAGCTTACTTGGTTAAAATTCAATAGCCTTGATGAATTTTAATCAGCTGTCTATATCACTATTTTTGTCAATGCATTATTTAGAGGGTTCATTTTTTATTTCTGCATTTGTGCACATATAAGAATAATAAGAATTAAATTAATATTATTAAACTTTTTATCTACAGAATAATTTGTGTTGCACAGATTGTACAATCTACAATGTACAGTAAGATTCATATAAAATAACTTTTGACCAAAAAAAACCTTCAATGCTTTAATTCATAGTGTTTTCATATGATATTATCTAGGTTTTAAAGAACAGATATAATGAAAAATGGACATTAGTTGTACTGTAATTGTATTTTAATAATACACAAAATGGTTATTTTTCTTGCTATCTTTCTAAAAAAAAAGCGGTAATCAATCCATGATTTTGATCTACAAATCATACCCTTCAGTGTTATAGTTTCTTGTTTTGGTGTAAATTAGGTTCTAGTTAACCATTGCATTGTTTAAAAAATATTATTTGATAACAACCTTAGAGAGTGAATTCCTAATTCATTTTTTTTATGATTGGCGGCTACGCCCCTATACAGTCTTCAAGGGGTATTTAAGGAAAAAAGTGGTTTGAGTTAGTTTAAATAAAAATGGAGGAGGGGGGGGGGGGGGGGGGAGTGAAAAATTTTTTAGGTGCAATTTCCCGTGTACCTTCCCCTACTACAATAGTCATAAACCTTTCCTGGACCTATAAGAATCTTCCAAGTAAAGAAGAAAATTGTTGGTTCAGCGGTTAGAAAGATAATTAAATACCAACACACACAAGCAGACAGCAATAAATCTTTTTTAGGAGGTTTAAATTAAGCTTTATTGCAGAGATGCTACGCTGTTTAAAACGAAATGAAACTCCATGCTTTTAGAGTCTGGTCTTGATAAGAATCAAAATAACAAAAATTGGGTTGACAGGTCTTTCAGCATTTACAATTTAAAACGTGCATTGCATTATTTATCAAGAATTTGATTTCAGTTTTCAGTCTGAAAGAATGTTTGATTTTATTTTAATAAAAAAGGGAAAAATTAACTTTATTTTTATCATATTCCCTCATGAAGCAAGTTGTCAACGGGGATCTTCTTTCTTAAATTTACCTAACCTTATGTAGGCATCTTTAATCCGTTTTCATACTCCTATGACTCTAAAGGTAAAGGGGTAGTTTCACGAAATGCATTTGAACTTAATTTAGTGAACCGCATATTTTTTCATGGTTAATTGGTTAAACTACATTTATATGGCATATATTTGAAAGAATTTCAATTTTCTACCACGTAGTTTTTAAAATATCAAGACTTGAAAATCGTCTTTTTAAATTGCATATATCACAAAAAGACGATTTTCAAGTCTTGGTATTTTAAAAACTACGTGGGAGAAAATTGAAATTCTTTCAAATATATGCCATATAAATATAGTTAAACCAATTAACTAGCAAAAAATAAGCGGTTCACTAAATTAATGCATTTCGTGAAACTACCCTTTTAAAGTTTCAATAAAAGCATTAACACACCAACAAGATGCCTATGAAAGGAAAGGACTTCCAGTATGGTTTTGAGATAACCGCTGGATTAGAATCAGTTCTAAGCCATACTAAAAAATCATTGAAGGCCCTGGCTAACAAAACTGGAGTTAATCTTGTAATTTATTGTTTTGCTATCCGCGGAAAACTGTCTATAATACGATGCGATAATTAACTGTTATTGTATTAACTTCAACTTGAGAAAACTTTGGGGATTTGCAGTTAAAATTTCTATTCTCTGCTGATTATTAATCTAATAATATCAAAATATAAATTAAGTTTTTTTTTAATGCAACCATCTCGTAATCAATGATTAAATGGCACTTAGAATTCGAATTTCGATCTGAAATTTTGCAGGAGTAATCCTTGGTAGGTCCATTTTCCCTAAATCGAACAAAAAGTTGGAAAAGTAACGGCTGGCGGCTCGGCCGTTTAGCCGTTTTTTGCCTATTTTCAGGGCAAATTCATCATTAATTACGTAGAGATCAACTTTTAAAAACATATTTTTGATTTAATTTATGTTAAATGATAGCAATAACCATTTTTAAAATTTCTAGTACCAACAGCTACCGGCTAGAACCGTTTGATAAGGGTTTTAAGCGAAAAAAAGTATTATATGGAGATAGGTTTCGTGACTAATATGCTCTTAAGATTGGCAAAAAATGGCAAAACGGCTGACCCGCCAGCAGTTAACCGTTACTTTTCCAACTTTTTGTTCGATTTAGGGAAAATAGACCTACCAAGGATTATTCATGCAAAATTTCAGATCGAAATTCGAATTCTAAGTGCCATTTAATCACTGATTACGAGATGGTTGCTTTAATCCCCCCCCCCCTTACATATTTTTTTTAGCTATTTGAAGTGGGCTAGAAATCAACCTTATTAGACAATTACTCAAAGCCCTAAAATAATGGACTTAAAAGTGTATTAAACTGTATATAAGACATTTGCGGATATATTGATACCATTAATTTGCCTATTAGATAAAAAAAGTATGTTTTTTTTAATATTTTTCTCTTGCTACAAATCAAATTTCAAATTTGAGTCACCAAAAATGCTTAACTAATTTTTGCTCTAGAAGAATCATTTTTTGGAGTTAGAAAGTGCTTAATACCTCATTTTAATCGCCTGGCATTGCTTTATAATATACAGGTAATGACTTGGTTGTTTATAGAACAGCTGACTAAAAAACCGAGGTTTTGTGATAATCCCACTTTTGTTGTTGCTCCATAAATGATATTTTTTTTCTTAATTTTTTTGGCTGTAAAGAAGCTTTATATATTCATATAACATCCACCTAAATTTGACTTTTGATATATTATTTATAACATCACCAGAAGGAATTGAATTTTGGAAAAAAATATCAATTTATATTTTACACTGTTATGCATTGTTCTTGTTCTTGTTTCTAAAAAATATTTATATTATTAAAAAGAGAATTATTTAACGCTTCTATAGGTATGTTTATAATTTTTCTAGGCTAAATATAACTATAATTACACCATTTTAAAGTTAAACATCATAACATATAAACTCACTTAGTGAATCGGTCTGTATTATTAAGCTGCCAATCCTTAAAACAGCTGCATTTCATTATTCTATTATATAAAGTAGTAAGCTTTTTTGTCTGTAGCTTAAGATTTTGATAACTAATGTACCTATTGACTTCTCTGTTTTATGGAAGCTTCTTATAGGTCCTGGATAGTTTTAGAATATTGAAAAAAAATATCAATTTTTATTTTACACTGCTATGCAGGGTGGGCATACAAAAAACCCACCCAAAAAAACCCACCCAGGGTTTTTTAAAAAACCCATTGAAAAAAAACCCAAGGATTTTTGGGTTTTTGAAAAAACATTGAAATTTCACATTAAAATTTACAAATTAAACCTCTATTTACACAAAGACTAGGATCTAATAACATTTTAAAGCAAATTTTCCCTAAAAAACATAAAAAAATATGAAGTAATTATATAAATGATACTCTACTTATTGTTTAAATGTTTATGAAATTACTTTCTCTCAAAACTTAATTTCAGAAAACGCTTTGCTACTAAATTGATGATATATAAATTGTGTAAATTACATAATTATAATTGATTTTTTAAACTAAAACATAACAATTTATGAAAGGAAATAGTTACAGTGGCGTGCAGAGGGTTTTATTAAGGGGATGTAAAAAGACCTTAATAATTTCTGGGAGGGGGGGGGGGGTGTTGACAGCTTAAGAATAGAGGAGTAGGTTCCATGTTTTGAAGCTTTTAACCTCCCCTCCCTCTTAATAGAATATTTTGTGCACCATTGCTAATAAGGGTTTATAATAAATCGGAATGCCAGCTTTCTTCATTATCTATCTTGTTTATTGTGAAATCTTGCTTACCTTTTACCTACAACAACATAAACATTAATATTTCATCAATATATCAAATGTATTTGACTCCTAAAGGAAAAACCCAATAAAACCCTAAAAAACCCATAAAAACCCAGGGTTTTAAGGGTTTTTAAGGGTTGGGTTGGGCTTTTTTAAAAAACCCTGGGTTTTTCCCCACCCTGCTGCTATGCATTGTTCTTGTTCTTGTTTCTAAAAGATATTTTTATAATTAAAAAGAGAATTATATAACGCTTCTATAGGTATGTTTATCATTTTTCTAGTCTAAATATAACTATAATTTCAACATTTTTTAAACATCATCATATTCAAGTTATACTTTGAAAGAAAAATAATTGCCCCCCCCCAAAAAAAAAAAAAAAAATTCTCCCCACAAGTGTCTTTCTAAAAGTTTACATGCATCAGCGAGCCTCCCCATTATCCAAAATATTTTCTTTTCATTTTTTGGTCTCTTATATGATGTTCAGACAGAAAGTGTATGTAGCACATTTAAAATTAGAAAATCATTGAAAATCAAGCCACTCTAATGTACAGCATTTATTTCTTCAATTCCACAGTACAAAATTATTCCTGTATTTAAATTTAACATATCATATACGAAAAAATATTCTTGTATTTAAAATTAAAAATCAAGTTGGAATTTTTTTACAATTTTTAAATTTTTTAATAATGTACAGCAAATTATTTCCTTTTTATCTCATGTTTTTAAATTTATAAGATAGTTAGAATAAATTACAGAAATAATGAAAGTTTTAAAGAAGAGAGCGTCAGGGGGGGGGGGGGGTCGAGGGGGGTTTCCCCCCTCAGGAGAGGGGGGGTTGAGGGGGGTCTCCCCCCTCAGAAAAAGCTTGGGCTTAAATCTTCAACAAATAAAGAAAACAAAATTATTTTAAAAATTTCTTTTTTATGTTAAATATTATTATTTTTGTGACACTTGATTTTGAATGACAAAAAATGTTGAAATAAATATTACCCACTGTATGAAATGTTAAATTAGAAATCAATAATGATGTTGGAAAATTTATTCTCATTTTATACTCTGAAAAAAGGAATTGACAAAAAATAATAATTTTTATTCCAAACTTTTAAAACAGCATGCCTATTTCTTATTGGTTGACACTCGAATTAAAATAAAATAATGAATATTATTTCAAGACCAGAAATAAATTTGAAATAAATAATTTTCTTTCCCCTATATTTTTTATTCCAAAATGCCAAGAATTAATTTTGAAATAAAATAATTTTCTTTCCAATATTTTCATTCCTTTTTCTTATTGGACGTCATTTTGTGTCCAATGAGAGACTAGTGTTTAAATATTTTAAAGCTTATTACAGCATTTATTTTGAATATGATAATAGCAACATTCTTTCATTAAATGTGATAAATATTTTAAAAAAGCTCAATGAAGTTTCGTCGAGACGAACAGACCAATCCTAAATATAGAGTAGCTGCGCTCCTTATTACCAGATATCACCACTGAAGCGTGAATTAAAAAGACAGTACATTGAGTACTCGATAAATAGAGTCAGGGATCTTAAGGGAAAAGACAATGGCCGGTAAATTTATATACATCCCAATTGATTATACACAAAATATCCCTTCTGTAGATTACAATTAGTTGTTAAACCAGCTAATCAAACTTTAATTAAAATCTCCATAGTTGTTGAGCCAACGAATAACAAAACGTTATTATAAAACTTTGGGGAATAGTGTAACAAACAGCCCAATGTCCCCTCCCTCCCTGTGATTTAGTAGTAGCATAGCAAATGTATATATAACCAGTCTGTAAGTCCATCAAAGTTATGTCTACA
This sequence comes from Acartia tonsa, assembly GCF_053477335.1. Taxonomy (NCBI): domain Eukaryota; kingdom Metazoa; phylum Arthropoda; class Copepoda; order Calanoida; family Acartiidae; genus Acartia; species Acartia tonsa. The sequence continues at coordinate 11,156,394 of NC_137268.1, forward strand.
ATAATCAGGGGCTGCTATTGAGCCAATTATTAGCAATTTAAATTGCCGCAAAATTTAATATTTTGTCGGGGTAAAGTTTGAGTGTAATTTTTTTATGTAACTGAAGGGGAATGGGTAAAATGGGAGGGAGAAAAAGGGAAAGGGGGTTGTGGGGAAATTTTCCTTTTATATTTGTATGTCAGAATCACATTCCCTTTTCCCTGACAATAATGTAGGGTCTATGTTATTTTTAAACGAGTTCGAATATATTAGTTAAGGTATCCTTACAATAATAGTGAGGGTAAGAAGAATGCCTTCACTTATAAAAAGACAAAACTCCCTTAAATGCAATTTTTAAATGCCTTTAACTTTTTTGTTATTGAAGGTTTCAAATTTAGAGCATTGGGTCTTATTGCAAAAGTCATTCAGCAGTTAGAGCTGTGTATTTCCTGCAGGCTTCCTTTAAATAATCTAACTTTTAGTGTTAGGCTTGAATCATGATTGGTTTGCACATAGGATCCAAACTTTCCTACTACCGATAATTTTAGGGTAATTTGGTTTATCATTGATGTATGTTGTATTTTTTTGTTGATTCCTTGAGAAAATGTCTCAAAGAAATTACAAAAAATGTAAAATGTTGAATTCAATAAGATAAGAAAAATAATAAGAAATTAACTTCCAAAATTTCTTTCAATTGATTTTCTTTGTTCCCTATTAAAGGGATGGTAACTCTTTGACCAATTCAATAGTCATAAAAGTCAATTTGATTATTGTGCTTCTTAATGTTCTAATGCGTGTAACATTAAGTTCATAATAACTTTTGTTATATTATTTTTTTTTTAAACAAGTAAGTGTAAATTTAAAGTCATAATTGTCAAGCAAAAGCATTTTATTAATGTTTCAAATAAAAAGAAATTTCCCAAGTCATGAAAATGTGGCACCCGTATTTAGTTGTCAAGCAAGAATCCTTTGTTTTATTTTCTACTAGAAATTGCGCCTACATACTTTCTTACCACTCTATACACTACTGGACTGTATTCTTTATGTGAAGCTATACTAAAAATGTTTACTTGTTAAGTAGGTAAGATCTATATGAATATATTGTTAAACATTGCTCAAAGATGGTTTTACTTTGGAGGACCTGCTAGGGTATACTAGTTTCCATTAGAAATTCATGTTATCCTAAGATTACGCGATGGTTTTAACCACCAACGCCCCCCCCCCCCCACCCTCATATTTGGTCTTATAAATTGCGTAACAAATTAAGTAAGAATTTAATAAAAAAGATGCCATTGAAAGTCTGAAAAAATGGTTCTTATTTACAGGGAAGCTCTTCATAGGTCCTCTAATGGTTTATAACTATATTGGAGGAGGGTATCACCACCCTCACAAGAGATTAGCTCCAAAATAGGTCGATGACAAATTAAATCCACGCTGTATCACGGGATGGGGGCGTGATTGAAATATGTAGTATACTCCTTTGATTAAACTCAATTTACGGGTTTTTATATAATTGCAACGTAGTTATAAGACTTTTGGTAGCAACAAATTGAGACGTTGGGTATCCCTTTAACTGAACCGATTTTTGATTAGTCAACGGTCTAAATTTGTCTCGGCCAGGATATGATTAAAAGCCTAAATCGGCCAAGGAATAGCCGAGTACAATATTTTTAAACTTAAAAAATTAAAAATAAAGAGCTAAATGATTTATTGTGTCTTTCTCTTTTTATCGACAGACGCACTTGGATATATTATTTTCATAATTAATTATATGTATTTCCCATGTTAACGTCACCTTATGTGTAAATTTGGTGAGCCACAGTATTGAGTAGCGTTGTTAAGTTAGGATGGAAGAATTTTGTAATGAAAGCAAAAGTGGGGTAGAGGATAAGGGATGGGGTAAAACGGGTTATCATAATGTTTTATTTTCTTGACTTTAAGTTAAACTCTATCCCAAAATAAATTCCCCCCCCACCCAATTTAAAAAAAAACTTTTTCGTTTTAAAACTACAATTGAAAGGGGGAGGGGTTGACTCCCACTTCAGAAGGCACCAAGGCCTCTAGGGGCGTAAACGCTAGTTCTTAATAAAGGACTTAATCCCAACATGAAAAAAAATGCTCCAAATTTTGTGTCAATGAAACTCACCACTATGGGAAAAAATGTTTTAAATTCACTTGCAGCTGCATTCAGGGAACGGGGTATGATAACTTAAAGAAATTCTATTTTTCCTCCATCCATTAACTGGTGCCTAGAGAGCACTGGCCTCTACCCGCTATGTTTTAAAATAAATTGCAAATAATTTTGTTAATTTTGTTTTGCCTAAATAACCCCTACGGGGACTAATACTCCAAACCTCATTTTCAATTTATTTCAGTAATTTGTTGGTAGTTCTGTACTCGCCCAGCAATGAATTATGTTACAGCATGTTGTAATTGTCATCAACAAAAAAAAATGTAAATAAATGTTTTGATAAATATCAGGTGCCATATCTATCTCCTTGGTGCATTTAAAAAGTCCTAAGGCATACTTTTCTTTTGCGTCTGTACATTGTTTTAAAGAAGCGCTTCTACTCTTTAGTCCCTTTATAAAAGTAACAGAATGTATGTGTGTCTAACTGTACCGTTGAATCTTACTAACCACTGAACCAATATGTTCCTCTTTACATCGAAGCTTCTCATAGGTCATTGGAAGATTTATAACTGTTTTAGAGGAGGGTACAACCGCCCTCTCAAGTGAATACGTCCACGGAAGAAAAAAAAACGCTCCCCTCCCCTCCAAAAGTGTTTTTTTGGAACTAAAAATGAAAGTGAGGGGTTATTTTACTCCACCCCCCACCACATTAAGTACTTTTAGAGACCTCAAGGGGCGTAGCTGATATTAATTAACATAATAGGATAATAGCTTAAATACCAATATCATCAATGGACTATAATTTACATTTTCGTTCGTATTTAAAAGGGGGGGGGGAAAATGTGGTGACTCGTGCCACGACATACCAGCAATTTTATTTTGGGTGCTACTCCCTTAGTTTTAGAGATAATTGGGTGAAATCTTTTGGGCTGGGTCACTAATTACCCCAACTAGAGGTATCTTTCAAAAAAAACGGCGGCGGGTCCGCCGCTCCCGCCGTTCGCCGCCATTTTCCGCCGCCGCCAAAAAAAATTTTTTTATTGCATTTCTCGCCGAATTAGGCAATTTGGAATCATTTGAGACCATGTTATTTTTTTCAAAAATTTTTCCCCTTATAACCAACCCTGCGGGGGGACTTAGTCATTTTTTTTCAAATTCTCGTTTATCAAGGTATATCTTAAATTCAGTGCCTCTCCTGAGCTTTTAAAGATATTGAGACAAAACCTTTTGAGGTAGATCAGTAAAAAATATTTGAATAAAAAATGGCGGCGATACCGCCGCTCCCGCCGTCCACCGCCATTTTCCGCCGCCGCCGCCAAAATTTTTTTTATTGCATTTCTCGCCGAATTAGGCAATTTGGAATCATTTGAGACCATGTTATTTTTTTCAAAAATTTTTCCCCTTATAACCAACCCTGCATGGGGACTCTTTAGGTATATCTTAAATTCAGTGCCTCTCCTAAGCTTTTAAAGATATTGAAACAAAATCTTTTGAGGTAGATCAGCAAAAAAATATTTGAATAAAAAATGGCGGCGATACCCCCGCCATCCACCGCCATTTTCCGCCACCCACAGGACGGCTTGTAAGGGGAAAAATTTTTGAAAAAAATAATATGGTCTCAAATGATTCCAAATTGCCTAATTCGGCGAGAAATGCAATAAAAAAAATTTTGGCGGCGGCGGCGGAAAATGGCGGTGGACGGCGGGAGCGGCGGTACCGCCGCCATTTTTTATTCAAATATTTTTTACTGATCTACCTCAAAAGGTTTTGTCTCAATATCTTTAAAAGCTTAGGAGAGGCACTGAATTTAAGATATACCTTGATAAACGAGAATTTGAAAAAAAATGACTAAGTCCCCCCGCAGGGTTGGTTATAAGGGGAAAAATTTTTGAAAAAAATAACATGGTCTCAAATGATTCCAAATTGCCTAATTCGGCGAGAAATGCAATAAAAAAAATTTTGGCGGTGGCGGCGGAAAATGGCGGTGGACGGCGGGAGCGGCGGTATCGCCGCCATTTTTTATTCAAATATTTTTTACTGATCTACCTCAAAAGGTTTTGTCTCAATATCTTTAAAAGCTCAGGAGAGGCACTGAATTTAAGATATACCTTGATAAACGAGAATTTGAAAAAAAATGACTAAGTCCCCCCGCAGGGTTGGTTATAAGGGGAAAAATTTTTGAAAAAAATAACATGGTCTCAAATGATTCCAAATTGCCTAATTCGGCGAGAAATGCAATAAAAAATTTTTTTTTGGCGGCGGCGGAAAATGGCGGCGAACGGCGGGAGCGGCGGACCCGCCGCCGTTTTTTTTGAAAGATACCTCTAGTTGGGGTAATTAGTGACCCAGCCCAAAAGATTTCACCCAATTATCTCTAAAACTAAGGGAGTAGCACCCAAAATAAAATTGCTGGTATGTCGTGGCACGAGTCACCACATTTTCCCCCCCCCCTTTTCTGCAATGTTGCAATCCATGTTTTTCCTTCACACTTTAAAATTTCATCTATAGCTTATTGAAATATTTAGTATTGTAAAAACGCCCTTTTCTTTCTATACAATAACACTTTATATCATTATTTGGCCATTGACTGTTTCAAATAGTTTGGAGGATAATAAAAATTAATCATCTACTTAATTTTCTACCATCAACTATTTCAATTCATGTTTTTGATACTTCAATAAAAAGAGTTTATATATAATAAGGATAAATAATACCTACTTAATTCCCAATGAAATTAAAGGGGGGAGGCGGATGTGCCACTTTTTGAAACCAAAACTAAAAGTCAAAGGAACTCAACTAAAAAAAGAGTTACAGGTCTGAGATTTTGCATGGCAGTTGCTTAATAGGGGTACAATTTGGAACTGTAAAGAAACGGCGGCGCAACCGCCGAAAACCGCCGAGAAAAGGCAAAAAAAATTCGGCGGGAAACGCCGGTTTCGGCGGTTGCGCCTCCGTTTCTTCACAGTTCCATATTGTACCCCTATAAAGCAACTGCCATGCAAAATCTCAGACCTGTAACTCTTTTTTTAGATGAGTTCCTTTGTTGACTTTTGGTTTTGGTTTCAAAAAGTGGCACATCCGCCTCCCCCCTTTACAAAACATTTTTTAATTATCTAGGGTTTAAACCCTATCCACCCCCCAGTAGCCGTTAGTTTAAAATTGACATTGGGAATAGTCCCGTTCGTGGCAACGCACCTTAAGGGGCGATTCTTCGTATTTTTCACAGTAGCTTTTCTCCTATTTCTAACCCCTGCGGGGGGGGGGGCTCTAACCGTGCGGGGCCAATTGCCTAACCCTGAGGGGCAAACACCTAACCAAAATTAAACCAATCCTAACCTATAAAAAGCCATTTTAAAAATACGAAAAGCCTTAAGGGGCGTTGCCACGAAAGGAACTATTCCCAATATCAATTTTAAACTAACGGCTACCGGGGGGTGGATGGGGTTTATTTTATGACCAGTGCCCACCTTAAATTTTAGTTTCAATAAGAAAAAGTTATTTTGGAGAACCATATCGGTTTAGCAGTTAGAGAGATCCTTCGGTACACACATATCAGACCCACTGAACTCTGTATAACGGCATCTGAATCAGTTAAATTACCCTTTTTGATCTTTCACAATAATGACTAAAAAAGGCAATACTGTTTCAGAATATCAAAAATCGAAAAAACTTTCATTTACAAAATTAACTTGGAAACTTTAATTATTCTGAAGACTGTAATTATCATTAATGGAACAAAAAAGCTTAGGGGACCATTTGATTAGTTTTTATGAGTTTCCGTTTTCAATTTACTTTCAAGTTGTCAGTACAAATTTTCTAGCTTTTTATATTAATTGTAACAATATCTTTTTTTTTATAAAAAACAAGAACAATTATGTGTAAAAGAAGTAAAATAATAAAAAATCTAATTTGAACCATTAGATAAGAACAGTATAATAGACTACAGTAATAAGATATAACTATTTAGACATAATCAGAAAATGTAATGATGAAACCATTGACATAGAATAGCCAAGTTCTAAAAAGTATTCAGCAATACACAAAAATTTATGTATTTAAAATCTATGTAAGTACTTACAGTCACATTTAAACTATAGTGTAGCTTTTCTGCAAATAAATTGAATTAGCCAAATTTCTATTGAAAATTCTTTTAACAATTAAGTGAGCAAATAACGCTGTAAAATATGACCACAAACATTGTAATTTTTCTCATCTATTAGCAGCGAAGCTACTCTACACTTAAAACATGTCCGACAGTTGGTCTCCGAATAACAAAAAACAACTTAAAGCAAAGAATTTTATTTCCTAATTTTTGCTTTAAACATTGCATATGTAATAGGATGTCTATCGGTCTGTCTGTATTATAGCTGACCGTTGGACCGACATGATTCTCCTTCAATCATATCTTATAGATCCAGAAAAATTTAATGTTTTTAACTATTGTGGAGGAGGCCCCTAGAAAAAATACCCCTTTCACATTTTTTTACATTAAAACTAAACTTTCTCTAACCCCCAGGCATTGAATAAGTCACTTATTTTACATTTTATTCAGGAATAAGGTATAACCAACAAGCAAAATAAATCTAAGATAATATTTGGGGGGCAAATGTAGAGGTCGTCAATTTACAATGTGTTGCCCCCCAACGACAGCTGATAAACACGTATAGGTTTCGTGATTTTTTTCCGAATTAATTTCGTTATTGGTAGAAGCTGCATTTTATTACATTTAACAATACAAATTCTTCTTATTCTAAAGCATTAGGTACTATTTTGTTAAGATTGCTATGCCTATGATAAAAAATATTTTTTGTAATGCTTATAAATTGCACAGAAAGACAGAAAATAATTGCAGTGTACTTTTAGGCCCAAATAATCTGAGATTCAGGGATAATACAATGGACACTACTTAACTTTTCATTCAGTGTGTCTGAGTGTGCGTACTGAATGATCTCGCTTCTCCTTTACAGGGTAGCTTCTTATGGGTCCTTTAAAGGTTTGTAACTATTTTGGGGAGGGTACCAGCACCCTCCTCCAAAGAGAAATCGTCCCTAGAAAAATCGCCATTCCACTAGACAATTTTTTTACTTAATCTATTTAAATTTATTAAAAGTCCATGGAAAAAAATAATAATAATCCCTATTGACTGACTCAATATCCTGGAATCCCTGGAAAATAATAATAATTCCTATTGAATGACTTAAAATCCTGGAATCCCTGGAAAATAATAATAATAATCCCTATTAACTGACTCAATATCCTGGAATCCCTGGAAAATAATAATAATAATCCCTATTAAATGACTCAATATCCTGGAATCACTGGAAAATAATAATAATAATCCCTATTGAATGACTCAATATCCTAAAATCCCTGGAAAATAATAATAATCCCTATTGAATGACTCAATATCCTAAAATCCCTGGAAAATAATAATAATAATCCCTATTGAATGACTTAATAACCTGGAATCCATGGAAAATATAATAATAATCCCTATTGACTGACTCAATATCCTGGAAAATAATAATAATAACCCCTATTGAATGACTCAATATCCTAAAATCCCTGGAAAATAATAATCCCTAATAAATGACTCAATATCCTGGAATCCCTGGAAAATAATAATCCCTATTGAATGACTCAATATCCTGGAATCTCTGGAAAATAATAATAATAATCCCTAATAAATGACTCAATATCCTGGAATCCCTGGAAAATAATAATAATAATCCCTAATGAATGACTCAATATCCTGGAATCCCTGGAAAATAATAATAATAATCCCTAATAAATGACTCAATATCCTGAAATCCCTGGAAATAATAATAATAATCCCTATTGATTGACTCAATATCCTGAAATCCCTGGAAAATAATAATAATAATCCCTAATAAATGACTCAATATCCTGGAATCCCTGGAAAATAATAATAATAATCCCTAATAAATGACTCAATATCCTGAAATCCCTGGAAATAATAATAATAATTCCTATTGACTGACTCAATATCCTGAAATCCCTGGAAATAATAATAATAATCCCTATTAAATGACTCAATATCCTAGAATCCCTGGAAAATAATAATAATAATCCCTTATAAATAACTCAATATCCTGGAATCCCTGGAAAATAAAATCCCTATTGAATAACTCAATATCCTGGAGGTTAAAGGGTGAAATTATTGGTTAGGCACCCCCTCACCACTAACAGCATCTAATTAAAAGGACAATACAGCATTTTATCTTATCTGCAGTAAATGAAACACAAGCCTTTAATTTCCATGTCTTTTTTAAAGCAGTTTTTCAAATATTTATTCTCATTTAAAAACTGGCATTTAAACTAATTTTTAAATATTATACAAGGATATCAGTTAATATGTGAAGTGAAAATAGTGTTACATTTTGATGTCCTCTACGTCCCTAGAGGTCTCTAGGGACACTAAAGGGATGGGGAAAGACGATCCTCCATTTTTAATACAAGAAATTTTTTGGGGGGAGGATTTTTTTCCAGGGGCGATTTATCTTTGCATAATAGAGTTACCCTACCCTACAAGTGTTATAAAACTTCCCTGGACCTATATGAAGCTTCACAGTAAAAAAAAAACATATCGGTAGCTATTCTCAACTTCAAACAGACATCCTGTTACTTTTAAATACGGATGAAAAATTATAGAATCCTAGTTTCCTTTGTAATTTGAAAAACCTCAAATTAGTGAGTCATAATCTTGAAACCCAAAATCCATCTTCATTTTAGAATATTTATTTATCGCACCGTATTATAGACAGCTTTCCGTGGATATTAAAATTCAAAATTATAAGAATAAAACTATTTTTGTTAGCCCCAGGGGGCCGAAGGCCATTTCTAACAACACTGGTATTAATATAATAATTTTGTAATTTAATATTCGTAGAAAATTGTCTGTAGAATGATGCTATACATGATTTTTCAGTATGGCAGAGAACCGGTTCTAATCCAGCGGATATCGATCGGTTTGGATTCTTGGAAGCCATACTGGAATATCCTGTTACAAATAGATTTATTTGAAATCTGCAACATTGCAGGGAGACAGGGATAATACAGTGCAAACAATTCTAAACTCGTTCCACCATTCGGCAGCTTAAAAACTGTGAGGTTGTATGTTGATTGGGTTGTACTAAACCCATGTACGTACAATCTATTCCACAAAAAAAACTTAATCTACTATCCCTTAATATTCTAACCTGTACAAATTAACGTTAAGACTCAAGATCTATCCTGTATGTTCACTTTGAAAATTGATGCAAAACCCAGTGATGAAGGGGACAATGGGCTGTCATGTTTTTTTCTAGTCCCCAAAGTTTTATGAAAGCGTTTTCTTATTCGGATTAGCTAACAACTTTAGGGACTTTTATAGATTTTTTATTAAGCTGAGTGTCTAAACTAAATCTCTCAACCACTAATTGTAATCTATTTGTATCATCATTATAGATGTGAATCAATGTATCGGCCATTGTCTTATCCCTTTAGATCTCTGGGCAAGACCAACGCCCATTTGTAAAATTGAAAGTTGTGCTTTTAGAATTATAATTTGGCGCCAAGTACAATTAACAACCAAAGAAATGGATAAATATAAATAAATGCAGATTAAGCCTTAGACGTTTCCCCTTAAATTGCCTTGTTGAGCACAGAAATCCCCCCTTAATTCAAAAAATAAATTAAAATAAAGGGGCGGGGGGTTAGTTTTTCGTTTATTGATTACTTTAGGTCAGGTTAGATTAGGTTATATTTGGTACTGGGTAAATACTAAATAGCCCCACAGAGATTAGGTACCCGCTAGTAAAGAACCAACAAAAGGTTATGTATAAGTAAAAAAAACATCTTAATTCAAACTTTAAGAAAAATAAGGAGAAGGTTCAGTGTTTGACAGCCACTTTTAAAGAAAAACCAAAAAGGGGGAGGTAGGTTGTGCTAAAATTCCGTAAATGTTTGAGTTTTAAGAATTTAAAATAGAAGTAGAACTCTAAAAGTTGGCATAGCAGTTGCTTTAATGGGGTTTAACGTGGATATGTATAATATTGTACTATACTAGAGCAACTGCCATACAAATTTAGAATTCTACTTCTATTTAAAATTCTTAAAACTCACACATTTACGGCATTTTAGCACAACGTACCTCCCCCTTTATCCTAATAAAAAATGACTATGGTGTTTGTTTGTCTTTCTGTCCCTTAGATATAACTACAAATAGTAAATATTGGTTATTGCTCAATCTCATTAAAGGAAAAATTACTAAGAACAATTTTTCTACAGATGAAATTATGTTATAGAATTTGAGTCCCTATCATTAAAAACTAAGCTATTATTTTAAGATGAATATTATGTTATCAATGCCAAATATACACAATTTGCATTTTAATTTATCAGTTTGCATCCTTTAGTTTTTATAAGATGCTATTTTAAAAGCCTACTTTAAAATATATTAATAGTTATTTCTCACATCGTATTATAAACAGCTTTCCGCGAATATAGAATGTACAATAATAAGTTAAAAACCAGTTTTTTAGCCCCGAGATGCCGAAGGCACGGGCATTAGGTTTCAAGTCAATATGATCAATCTATCATGCCAAAATTTATATTAAACTATCTTAAAAACAAATAAATTAAAAGATTACTTCAGTTTCATTTAAATTATTTTAGGTTGTTAGTCAATTTATTATTCCTAAATTTAGGGATCTTAAGTGATAAGACAATTGCCGATAGATTAATGTACATCCCCAATAATAATGCACAAAATTACACCTTCTGTAGATTACAATTAGTGGTTGAAACGGTTGGACACTCAAATTAATCAACCAACCAATCAAAATTAAAGTCCCCATAATTGTCAACTTTTGGGACTAGTGTAATAAAATACCCAATGTCCCCTCCCCCCCTTCCTAAATTTCTCAATAGTTAGTACTTACTACGACGGACGGACAAAACAAAACACCCAGAAAGTAGAAAAGCCCCGCTATTAAGACAGTACAGTATCATTTAGAATCTATTGAGTAAGTGATAAAGGAAATTGTACCAACAAAAAATAGGCATTTGTTTGAGGCAATGCTGTCACTGTTGATTCGAACTGGACATAACTATATAAGCCTTGTATAAAAATAACAGGATGTAAATCTGTGTGTGGCTTAAGGTCTCGCTAACAACTAGAAAGATATAGTTCTCATTTAAAGTGAAGCTTCTTATAGGTCCAGAATGTTTATAGCTATTTTGGGGGTTGGTACCTACACCCCCCCAACAGAAATCGATCCTAGAAAAAGTTACTCTCACTAAAGATTTTTAATTTTCTTTTTCTCATAAAAATGTAATTTTGACCATGAAAAGACAACCACCAAAGTCTGTAAAAGACGCAGATGCCCAAAAAATGAGATGAAATCTTGGTCTCCTTGTCTACTGCGCTACGGTGAAAAAGCTTCCCGTAAAACAACAAAATATGATAAGAGTATAAAACTTTTAAAGCGGCTATGTAAATATTGTATGTTACTTGGTAAGCAATGGCAATAAATATGACCAACCATTACACTTTAATTAAAACTAGTGGCTACGCCCTTAAGGCCCTCTAGGGGCAATTGAAATAATGAGGGAGTCGACCAGCCTACCATTTTTAATTTTAGTTAGAGGGTTGGTACCCTACCCCATAAATTGTTATAATCATTCCTAAGACCTTTGAGAATCTACAGAGTAAAGAATAACCAAATCGGTTAAACAGACAGACAAATAGGCAGACATCCTGTAACTTTTTAAAAAATCTATTGGTTATAACCTTGGCAACTAGGTAATATTCAATGATTTATGTTTTTTATTTGTTTGATTTTAAATCTTTCCCTAAATAAAATATTTACAGTTTTACATGAACCCCCACACTGCGGCGAAAACTATTACATGGACCAAAGCACACAGCGCAGAAAGCTAATTGCACTAGCTTTGAGACTTGAGGGATGTGGGGGGGGGGGAGCTAGGGTAGGGTAGGATGCAACCATTTGCGACCACGCCCTTTGCCAATGGTTGCCAAGTCAAATTTTTCGCACACTGACTACTTTTTCTATTCCTTTTACAAAACAATGCGTAGGTTTTAATATATAAAAACAATCTAATATTATACCTAGGTATAGATAATTTTAAATACCGACATATATTAAAAAAGTTTTCATAGATTTTATATTCTTAAAAATCCAAAAGACAAAATATTACCTATTACTTACCTAATGATGTTAAAATTAGCGGATTTTTTTCTGATAAAGACAGCGCTGAAACTAACTAACTTTACCCAAAATTGAGATATGCAATCATACCCAGATATATAAAGGATTAAGACAATGGACTTACTATTATACATCCCAAAATGATAATAATAAACAAAATTACCCATCTTTACATTAAAATTATTGGTTGAAAAATTTGGACACCACTAAATTGGAACAAGCTAATCAAAATTAAAAGAATGAAGTTTTCAAGCCAACTAATAATAAAACTTATTATTACAGTCTAATGTCCCCTTCCTCCCTGAATTATTTAGCAAAAATTCTTTAGAGTTTATTCATCCTAAATAACTATAAGCCTATTTAAATATTTGGTAGTAAAGGAGACTATTTAGAATTATTATTTAAGTCACTTTAATTTCAAATGTTTATCCTTTAGCTACGCTAAAGGGAAAGCGTGATAATCTCGGCTACTATTAAAAATGTTTGAGTTTTTTTTTCAGATTAAAATTAATTATAAATTTTTATTCTTGTTTTTAACTAAAACTTTTCCTTAAGTAAATTTAAATGAAAACCATAGTAATAGAATCAAAATAAACATTGATAACTGAGGGGTTATTTAAATTAAAATTAGCATTAAAACAAGATCTACTTTATTATTAATCGTGATCTTATAATTAAAGTTTATTTTTTTAAATCTTTCTATTATATATTAAGATATTTTCGTATGTCCAATGAAAGGATTTAATATTACTTGGAACTTACACTAAATTAGCATTTACTCTGACAAAGTACAAGTTGTAGCTAGCTAAAAAAAGATCCCCAATCCTCCAACTTACACCATCCCCTCCTCTCTCATAGATGGACGAACTAACCAATAAATGATGGCCATGTTAGCAAACTAAATTAAAATACACATAAAATCCACGTATATTCTTAACCATTAATTGAGGCTTTACTTTGACAAAAATAATATTATGTAACAATTAAAGTAAAACCATATATTATACATATTTAACGTACAAATGCATATATTCAGTACTATTCAGTGGTCTGACGATATATAGGGCACCAAATAATGAATTCAGCAATTTAAGTCATTATTAAAGGTTTTGCGATTTTTTAGAATTAGAATCTGCCAATTATTATTAACTAGCGGCTTCACCCATAGCCTATAGGGGCTTTGTTCCAAGAGGTAATTTTATTTGGGGGGGGGGGGGGGGGGTTCAAGGTTGTCCCGCGCCTCAAGAAAATAGCCTATAACCACCACAGGACCAGTAGGTATATTCCCTGAAGAGTAGAATACGATCAGTTCAGTGGTTACCGAGATCTTAAGGGATGGACAGACAGAGAGACGGACGGACAGACATCATTCTACTTTGTATTATAGATATCAGCCTAGCTGCTACTAAACATAAAGTTCCTTGTTTGAATATAGATTATGCAGTCTACTGAAAGTGCAAAAACATGCAAGTTTGCAATTTATTATGGATAGGGATCAACATTTATATAATCGGTTGATGACTGAAAAAGGCAGGGGGGGAGGGGACATTGAGTTGTTAATTACACTGGTCCAAAGAGTTTTATAATAACGTTTTCTTATTCGTTGACTTAACAACGTTAGGGACTTTAAGTGTATTTTCAGTGTTTGGTGCATTAAGTTGAGATTTCAAACGTGTCAACCTTGAGCAAATGTAATCTAATTAAGGGGTAATTTTGCGTATCATCATGTGGATGTACAATAGACTGGCCCAAACAAAACATGAATTTTTAAATCTTTACTATATCAATTTGCGCATACCTTAAAGTTGTTACCGGCTCAAATGTAGACCTTTTAGTGAAAACTAGACCTCTCTACAATGAAAATTGATCTTGAAATTTCAATCTTCAGCTTTTTATCAAAAACTTCATATTTTCATGATTTTAACAAGAAATAATTAAAGAACTGCCAACCTAAAATAATGTAACAAGAGTTCAAATATGAAGCAATTATAAAAAGTAGGCAGAACCGCCATTCCTGCCGAATAATTCCGAAAAACGTCTAAAAACATTGTTTTATTTAAATTGATAATTTGTGTAAGAAATTGAACTAAAATAGTAGCTATTAGTATTATGAGAAGAGAAATGATGAAAAACTCTAAAAAATATACATTTTAAAGACATAAAATAGGAAAAAGTGTTTTTAATAAATTTCATGGCTCAACAGGCATTATCGCCAATAAAGAGACAATTTATTTAAATAAAAAATTAAATGAAGGTAAAAAAATATGTAATATACTTCTTCTCATATTTAACTTTAAAAAAAAGCATACTAATAAAAAAATTAATATTGCAAAAAATAATTTGATTGTTTTTTATTAAACCAGGAATAAAGAGTAAGGCTTATCTTTAATTATTTTTCTTCAATGATTTTGCAGTATGAATTAGCTTTCCCAAATTATTGTAATTGTACATAAATAAATTTTTATACTTTCTTTCTTCATATGTTTATTCCTGGTGATTTTAATATTTTATTTCAATGTTAGTAAACAAACAGACAGAAAATTTGATGTTTTACTTTACATCTGGTGTAAGGCTATATTAATTGGGGAAGAAAGAATGAAAATAAAAATGCATTTGACGAGATAGCGATAGATTTTTTCTTAAAATCAATTATAGGGCTAAAATCTACAAACAATACATAACCTATTTTTACATTGCGCACATTGAAAAGCGATTTAGACCTTCATTTGGGGCACACTAATGTACAATGTACATCAATTTGTTAGTTAGGACTTCAATACAAAGGGCGCATTCTATTAATACTTATTTCTGTCCAATGCAATTGTTGATTGAAAATAATTGAAAGGATTTAAAACTTTCATGACAAGATAAACACAAACAACTAGGTTATAACAAGAATAATATTCAATTTTACTAAAATAAATATCTATTCATTATATAAAAGTAACAGGATGTTTGTCTGCCTTTGTGTACTACAGGATTCTCCTTTATAATGAAGTTTCTTAAAGTCTTAAGTTTCTTTTTTTATTTAAAATTTTTTTTTTGATATATTTTAACATTTTGACTATTTTTGTATAATTCACGGTTGGTTTTTTATTAAATGAATAAGTTAGGGTACAATGTTTGGCACTTTCGATATAAGTAAATGATAATAAAAAACTCATAGAATGCGATAATAACTTCAGAAAAATCGAAGAAAATAGTTTTCATACTTAATTAACGTTTTTAAGTTTTTCTTCAAAAAGTTTAGATAAGATGCCTTTAAACGTCGTCTATGATTTTGTCAGGGATAAAAATGTAACTTTAAAATAAGAATTACAACATATTTTTTCAATTAGTACAAAGTAAAATTTTGAACATTTTATTGATCAGTATATTTTTTAAAATGTGAAGTAGAAACCTGAATATTTTTTCATGAAAATTGTGTTATAATTTGATTGTCTGCTAGATTACAAGAAAAAAGATACTGACAGTACTTGTTGGTTCTTTTAAAAAAATTAGGTAGATTACTTTCAGAACCCCTCTTTTTGCAACTTTATTTCAATAGAACAGAGCCGTAGTCTTAGTGTACTCA
Source organism: Acartia tonsa (assembly GCF_053477335.1). Taxonomy (NCBI): domain Eukaryota; kingdom Metazoa; phylum Arthropoda; class Copepoda; order Calanoida; family Acartiidae; genus Acartia; species Acartia tonsa. The sequence goes on from NC_137268.1 coordinate 11,172,310, forward strand.
ATATCTAGACAGCCAACCATTGTTTTAGAATTGTTCAATTTTTTAACTTCTGATAAAAACAGAATTAATGGTATTTTTGTAAATATTATACCTCCAAGAAATGGCTATACTTCCCAATCATATGTTGTGTGATATTTAAGAGGAATTATTTTGATATAATGTCATTAAAATATTCGTTAAAAAAAGTGCTATTCTAGCTTATACTTTACATTTTAATGAGTATGATAATTCAAATAAAAGATAATGAAGATTTATATTATATTTAATTGTTATAATTATAAAGAAAAACCTGGAAACAGTAAAAAACTGACTTTATTTTATTGACGTAGGGAAAATTTTGTCACATATTTGAATAAAAAAACAATATAAAACAAAATAAATTATTTTTAATATAGTCACAAAAAGGCTTAATGAGTTTAGGAAATATTTCATTCACTAATCATGTCATTTAAACTCTATTACACAGAATACAGTGTAAAAAGATGTTCTTGTTTTAATTTTAAGTAATTTCAAATGCATTTTAATACCTTTTAATGATTTATTTTTTGAAACATCTTTTTATAAAATGTTATTGATTTTTGAAGTTATATGTTAAAATGTTTTTAAATTTTGTTAACATTTTGTTTTAAATGTAGAAAATTGGTAATTCTAAACATTCAAAAAATGATTTTATTAAATTTTCATCACTTAAATTGCATGTTTGATGAAATTTTCAACTGATAATTCAAGAAAAATTGTTAAAGTTTTATTATATTTTACTTTGAAATGTTAAAAAAATATAATTATTGTCAAAAATGTGGAAGTTATACTTTCCTCAAAAAAAGACCTAAAACATGCAAATTAACACGTGTAATGAGATTTTTTTTCTTTCAGGTTTAATTTTAAGTAATTATTGATATTTTTTGTAAAAAGGATTTTATATAAAAAGTTTTAAAACTCGAGTTATGTAGTGGTTCTAAAAAAGGTTGCGAATTTATGCAATTTTCTTGCAAAAAAAAATTTCTAGGATTTTAAAAATAGCAAAGGGTGTTATTAGACGTACTTACAGATACAATTGCTAAGTCATTTTGGCCAAACACTAAAATAAAGTTTTTACATCTGAGGGTCCAACCGTGAATTCTTAATGCTTTTTTTTCATTTATTTATGTTGTTGTTTTCTTTTACAGATGCGATTGATAATGAAGATTTTTTTCTTTGAAATATATTTCGTTATGAAGCAGCAGTAGTTACTAATTTATAAATGTTATGGTTGAGATAGATTTATAACTGTTAAAAGTGCTTAAGTTTCTTAAGTTTGTCGAAAAATGGAGTTCATTAGGGAAACTAAAGATTACCTTCGCACCCCAGCAAAGTTTTCTCTCCTCCTTCTTTAAAAATTTCTCTTTCTTTTCTTCGCTCATTTTAGACTCACCCCTAAAAAGTTGAGGGGGTTATACCTGTTTACTTGAATTACCCCCCCCCCCCCTCCCGTAATCGAACATGGTAATGAGCTGTTTAAGCATGTCTTTCTTAGGCTTTAACACCCAACAAAGTGGTAGTACGTACAGTTCTTCATGACTCTTGTTATGACGCGGTTTATACCGAGTTATGATAATTAATTCTACAACAAGGATGACAACATCCAAAAGTAGCAAAGCAGCAAAAAAATAATCATGGAATGTACAAGCGGACATAGTGAGTTATAGGGCAAATGTCCAGCTGTTATTTGAAATAAAAGAAGGAGTATATGCAAAATTATTCATAGAAAATGACAAAACCTTTACAACAAACCTTAAGCATAACCGACAGACAGAGAGACAAAGTAATATATAGAATAGATGCACTATATCATGAGAATCTTCATTAAAATTTTCAGTTGTCTATCTATCTTCGATAAAAAGGTTAGATATGACAGATAAGAAATATCTTATTTGGTAAAAAGAGTATTCTTATATTTGAAGCCATCAATCAATTTTAATTTTTATCATCAATACCTTAATTTTCTTTTTATAGTAGATTATGATATTCAATAAAACATACTATTCTCTGAAAAAAAAATATATTTTGGTACATAAAAAAACAAAAAAATAATGCAATTTAAGATTTCAGAAGCACTTCGGCAATCATCTTTTTCCTGTATTCGACGGAATTTTTCTTGAGACGCGGAACTTTTTTCGGTGCCTTGATTTCTTTCTCCAGGGTAGTTTCCCCCTGGAATGGTTTGGCCTCCTTCTCTGCTTTCTTCTTACTTTTCACGAATTTCGCCATTTTTTCCTTTCTCTCTTGTACTAGGCGGTCGTGCTTACTCGGTGCAGGCTTTTCCCTATATTGTTTGTTCTCATCTCTCCTATTATGCCGAGGTTTCTTTTTCTTTTTTTCTTGGTTATCTGCTCCTTTATTGCCCGCCGTATAGTATTTGTCTAATATATGCTTCTCTGATAACTCTTCTTTCGGTGCCTTCTTTTTGCCTTTCTTTTGGGTTTCGACCTCCTCTTTTTTCATTTTTTTCACGCATCTTTCTATTCGGGCTATTCTGTTGAGGATGGTAACTTTGTCCTTCATTGCCAGGGCAGTATCCACCGACTCTCTGAATGCAAAGTTGACATATCCAAAACCTTTCCCCATTCCAGTTTGGTTGCATCTTATCACCCGAACGCCCTGGCAATTATTTTATTTATCTCATTGTTTATATCGCAGGGTGTATTGTATATATATTCTGCATGGGATCCCCTGCTAAATGGGGGGGGGGGGGGGGGATAAAAATATGTGTATGGGAAAAAATGAAAACATAAAGAGTAATGTAAACATTTTTCTCGTATTCATTCGAATCCGGTGGATAAGAACCGGTTCTCATCCATACGAAAAAACTATGTCTAGCATCGTATTATATCCAGATTTGTACAAATATATAAAAATGTACAATTATAAGATTAAAACTAGTTTTTCGACATCCACGGAAAGCTGTTTATAATACGATGCGAGAAATAACTATTCTCGTATTCATTCGAATCCGGTGGATGAGAACCGGTTCATACGAAAAAACTATGTCTAGCATCGTATTATATCCAGCTTTCTACGAATATAAAAATGTACAATCATAAGATTAACACCAGTAACTGGTTTTAATCTTATGATTGTACATTCTATACCCGCGGAAAGCTGTTTATAACACAATGCGAGAAATAATAATTCTCCTCCTTGGGGGGAAACAACTAGAAATTTCGTTATAGACCACTGACACACATACCCTTTAGGTATCTATAATACAAAGTAGAACGATGTCTGTCTGTCTGTTTATAGCGAAGGATCTCGCTAACCGCTGAACCGATCGGGTTCTCCTTTACAGGGTAGCTTCTCATAGCTCCCAGGAAGGTTTATAACTATTTTCTTGGGGTTGGGACACCCCCAACCTTCCTAAAAAATAAAAATACCCCCCCACCCCATAAAAAAATAATTTCTTTTTAAAACTAAAATTAAAATAGTGGGGTCGACTAACCCCCCCCCCCAATTTAAAAAAAAAAAATTTTTCAATCTAAAATACGAAAAATTGGTTTGATCAAACCTCTTGGGGCAAGCCCCTAGAGGCTAGGGGCAAAGCCGCTAGTCTTTTATTTAGGTGACAAAAATTGAGATTCCAGATAAAAAAATTAATTCCTCAATGTCTCCACATTCTTGAAAAGCTTCGTAGAGATCATTCTCGTGAACATTAGGTGGAAGGTTGCCCAGAAAAATGGAGCGATTCTGTTTACAAACATATACTTCTATGTCTTTAAATTAAAATAAACTTTTAAACTTAAAATGTAAAAATGAAAACTGAGAAAGATTTAGAATAGGTAGGTATAAAATGTCAGAAATTTACATGATTAACCGAGGGCTTTAATTCATAACCAAAGTTTTAAGGGTATAGTCCCTTTTGTGGCAACGCCCCTTAAGGAGCGAATTGTCGTATTTTTGAAATGGCTTTTAATAGGTTATTTTAGGTTTTATTGGGTTAGGTGATTGCCCCGCAGGGTTAGAGTACCCTGCAGGGGCTTGAAATAGGAGAAAAGATACTGTGGAAAATACGAAGATTCGCCCCTTAAGGATCGTTGTCACGAAAGGGACTATACCCGGTTTTTAAACTTTTGGAAGTACTTATATCACCCCAAAATTGGGGTTAATATTTTATGGAAGTTAGTAATATATTTACAAAAATTAGGGACCCCAAAATTGTTTGGGGAGAGTAATCGCCCCTTTACCCTTCCTTCCAAGTTTCTAAAATTTCAGTGCTAATAGTATTTGTTCCTTTTCAACTTCTTTTCTGAGTGCCATATCAACTTTTATAATATGTTCTTCTACACGTGTACCATTCAGCTTCGTAGCTTTCTCCGCCTCTTCCACTGTCGAAAATCTTAACATTACCAAGATTATTAATTAGTATGTCATAAAAATATTTCTGAAAAAAATTAAAATGGCTGGAAAAGTAAAATTTTATACTTAGAGACAAACACACATCATACTACCTACAATTGAGGTCTCATGTGGCACCTTTATTGGTCTATTTAATAGTTTTAAACTTTTAATGATAATTCTTGTAAAACTTATGTATAAAGCGTAGCTACTCCATAATTGTTAACAGAAAGTACGTCTCTCAATATTAAACATTATTATGATACTATTGAACTACCTTTTCACTTGACTTTTGGGATATTATTGATTCCCATGACGAAAAGGCACATTGTTTTTATTGCTATTACTCTAAATTTGTTAATGTTCGTTTTCGTCTGATTTTATGATCTTCGCTTTATGGATATTTTCATCCATGTTTGTTCTTGATGGGGTTAAATGAGCCACGCAGATTTTTAAATCACTTTCAGTTTTCGTACAGACGTACAGAAGGACCGACACTTTAAAAATATTATCAGTACTAAATCTATACAGGGAGTAAGGGAGGGGACAATGGGCAATTAATTCAATTTAAGAGGGTTCGCTGAAAAGCAATGAAAACCAGATTTTTCAAGAAAATTTTACCAAAATTGTAAAGGGATCATGGTAACCTAATTTAGAAGAAAATTAGTTCTAAGAAAATAATCATTTACTTGAAAATTAAATTATCAACACATCACAATGTAGTAAACATTCTGTAATTAATCACTAGAAAAATCTTGTTTAGAACTACCTCAACCCTTCTCATATATTTATAACTGACACGTAAATTCAAGCGGTTCTTAGATTATTTAATGCATAAATATCACAGTAGAGTTTCTATACATGAAATGACATTTTCTTGGGAAAAATTATTTGTTAAAACCAGCCATTAATATTAAATTTTTCTGTCTGCATATTCAAAACTAGCTCAGCTAGTTAGCGGGGCATTGATGTGCACGTACCCAAAGTCAGTCAGAATCTGCTGTATTCGTGCATATTCCCTTTAAGCCAGTACCCAAAGTCTGAGACTCCTAAAAATGAATATTCGATCTATTGTCCCCTCCCTTACTCCCTGAAATCTATACCTGATATATGCATTGATATTCTTTCTATCTGCGTGAAATTTTTTCGCAACAACAGCGACCTGAAAATCGTAAAGGGAGTGGTAGCTTTTGCAGAATTCCGTAAAGGTGTGTGTTTTAAGACTTTAAAATAGGAGTAAAGCACTTAAATTTTTTTTTGGCAGTTGCTCTAATATGGTAGGTACATTATAGAACTGTGGAGAAACGGTGGCAAAACCGCCACTGCCGCCAAAAAACAGTATATATCGCCATTTTTTTTGCTTGTTCTCGCTAAATTACACAAATTTGAATCATTTAAGACATACCTACCTATTATTTTCTAATAAAGATAAACTTTTATTTGTTTTATTTGTTTTATTTTAATTAGTGATGGCAATCCGTCGAATTTTTGGGCTGGATTCGGATTCTTAAAAGAATCTGTCAAAAAAAGTTGCGGATTCCTTGCGGATTCCAGATTCTAGCAGTATTTTAAAAAAAATAAATGAAGCAGGAAAAGCTGTGAAATGAAAATAAATACCTACATTAGTAATTATTAAAGAAATTTATGTAGAAAAAAATTTAAGTGCTACATATGTCCTAAAAATCAATGTGCTTGGTATTCTCTACCGGACTGTGTATTTTTAGATGTCGTGTGACCACTGTACAGCCAATTAGAGGGCTTAGTTGATGATGAGTGGATTACAAGCTCATTACGTGATCATTGGCTGTCCAATCTGAGCTCTTGGATTCAACAGCTCATCACGTGATTGTTGGCTGGACAATGAGAGCTCTGCGTTACCAGCTGATCTCTCAACTTTGTAGTTTATGTGGGAAGAGATGGGGGGTGGGGGAATGGAGGTGTGTTTGGGGGGGGGGGTTGATCTTTGCCTTCAAAAAGAGGGAGTTGAAAGAAATACTCAAGACGCTAATTTTAGCCTACCAATTAAGAATCCTGAATCCGCTATTATAAAAACAGATTCTGGATCTGGATTCCAAAATTGGCCCAAAAATTGGGCAGATTCCGGATCCAGATTGCCAACCAATTATAATATTAAAAACATGTCCCAACTCTACCAAAAACGTGTCGGCGATTTTTGACAGGACCGGGCGTTCGGCCGCCATTATTTCACCAATTTACGTTATTACCCATTAAAGCAACCGCCATGCCAAATTTTACAGTTTTACTCCTGTTTTAAAGTCTTAAAACACACACCTTTATTGAATTCTGCAAAAGTTACCACACCCTTATTGAAATAAAACAAAATTATGTGATGAGTGTCATTTTTACATAGTGATTTATCGTATTTTTAACTCACAACGGTCTAAGGGTGGAAATTTGGCAAAAAAGTCATGGTCAAATTTTCTAATTTTAACTTGATATTATTGATTTACATACCCCAGCTCATGCATAATGGACAAGGAAAAGAAAAAATAACGTTTAGAACTAAGTTTTTTTTTATCTCAAAGTTGGGTCAAATCAATATTTTTTGAAGGTCAAAAATCTACTTTTTATTTTCTACCTAGATATGAAAAATAATTTTTTTTTGCATAAATATCTATTAAAAACTAATTTCGTTCATATTCTTTACAAATATATACACCAAATCAATAAATAAAAACATTTTTATTATATATTTTACCTTATAAGTGTTAATTTTATGCCTTGAAAGTAAATTTATGAAATAATTTTCGTCATTTTTTAATTGAAAAATTTAGCAAAAAAAATTCAGTGTGGCCACAACCAAAAAAATACTGATACTGAAGAAAAAAAAGGAAATACTGAAAATACTGAAACCTAAAATAAGAAAAAATACTGAAAATACTGAAGAAAAAAAAGGAAATACTGAAAATACTGAATCCTAAAATAAGAAAAAATACTGAAATACTGAACAAAAAAATACAAATACTGAATAAGTATTTTTTTCATATGATTCCTCATTTCAAAATTTCCTATATCATACCTTTATAATTTGGGGGATATTTTCAATGTGGTAAGTTGAAGCGTTTCAGCTTACCATCGCGAGTTCGAATCTAATGAGCCCCTAGCCTTAAAGAATTCTACCAATAACAAACTAGCAGTATTTACTACTACAAAGATATATTTAAAACTGAATAAATTTACAATAGGGTGATTACTATATATACAAAAATAGATGATAACAATAAGTTAGGTTTGAAGGGGGTGTGGGGAGACAAGGGCGTAGCCCTGCGGCGGTAGGCATCTGTGGGGTAAGCTGCAGTAAAGGGGAAGGTAACCACCTCCCAGTAGGATAGTTGCCTGGGGGGCGCGGGGTTGTAAGGTGGCCGCGTCCCTCCCCCATTTAGCCAGTCCAATCTGACCGCTGCCTGTGGGGTCTCAGCGGGCAGGGGTGAATGGTGATAATAGGATTAGTGCAGAAGGCTTGACTTGATAAGCCGCTGCGTAGCAACTCTGTATAATGCCCGTCCGTATGCTGCCGTCTTACCACAACCTCCCCTTCAAGGGCTGCGGGACCACCGGGCCGCCAGGCCTTGAACCATGGGGGACGGCAGCTTCTCCCTGGGGCACAGCTCGGTGTAGGACAGCCCTAGCTATACAGGCTCCTCGGGACACTCGTTGCTCGGTCTGGCTGTGGTTGGATATCAGCATTGTCAGCTCCCGGTTGGTTCCCAGCTGAGGGTTGGCGACGGCCAGGCCTCGGCGTTGGAAATTAGGCCTTGTCTGCAGGACTATCTCTGTCTTGGCTGGTAGCTGGACGCGGAGGCCTAGGCTCACTCTAGAGGCTCCCAGGGGAGGGACAACGATGGTAGAAGGCGTGTAGAACTCCATAGGGGCGCCCATCTTGTCCAGGTTACTCGGCCTCTTAGCTCCCACCCGGATGGGGACGGCTGTCATCTGGAGGGGGCACATCGCTTCTGCTTCACCTTCTGGGGCCGCAACTTCCATCTCAGTGGCCACTTCTCCTCCTGGGGGCTTGCTGCTGGCAGGTTGGGGCTCCATGTCTGCGTTGGGGTTCCAAACTGCATCAGTGGGTGGTTCTGGGGCCGGCGGCGCCAGCTGTGGCTCGCTGGGTTGGTGCTGCAGGTTCTCTTCCACCAGGTCACGATCCTGGCAGCTAGGCTGTGGGGCTTCGGTTGCTGCGGCCGCCGGCTGATACACTGGAAACTGCCCTGGTTCACTGGATGGCACCGCCGCGGCTCCGGCCGGCAGCTCAGTGGCGTCTTCGTCGCCGTCCAGGTCGTCCTGAATGTCCGTTGGAATCTGCCGGGCGGTGACATCTCCCGTGTATTTGCGCAGTCGGCCAACATGCGCGGTGATTTCTGAGATCTTGGCTGTCCGAGAGGCGGGTCTGATGACGTAGTGGACGTCCGTGGCCCGTCTCACTATCTTCCAGGGGCCGGTCCATCTCTTGGTAATCTTGGCTGCTTTACCTGGCACCAGGCGGGGGGCCAGATACCAGACCAGGTCTCCAACCTCGTACTTGGCCGTGCCTTCGTAGGCTGCCACGCTCCTTCGGATGGTCCCCTCCTCTTGCTGCTGGATTGCGTCATACAGGGCGTGGTATCGTTGCCGGAGGGCTTGGACGTTGGCCGGGACTGACGCATACTCAGTGTCCGGCAGCCGGAGTACCAAGTCCACCGGGAGCTTGGCCTCTCTTCCAAAGTAGGCCAGGAAGGGGGTCATGCCCGTGGACTTGCAGGTCTTGGTGTTGTAGGTGAAGGCGATAGCAGGCAAGTGTGGCTCCCAGTTGTTGTCGTCTCTATCCAGGAACAGTCGCATGCCTGTGTTGAGCGTCCGATGGAACCTCTCGACCCGGTTGGACTGCAGGTTGTAGGGCGGTGGATGTGTCAGGCCAATCTCGAGCTTGGAAGCTAGTTCCTTGAATACCTGGCCAGTGAACTCCATCCCATTGTCGGAGTGAATCTTCAGGGGGCATCCGAACGTGGCCAGGTGGCGGTGCAGTAGGGTCTCGGCCACCGTGAGGGTGCGCTTGTTGGGGATGGCGTAGAGGCTGACAAACCGACTGAACCCATCCTGACAGGTGAGGATGTAGCGGTTCCCGGCTGGCGTCTCTGGTAGGGGCCCCACCAGATCAATGAACAGGACTTGCTGTGGATACCCCTGCCGGGAGGGCACGTGTATTCGTAACTTCAGCCTCTCCTTGGTGACCTTCTGTACGCACTCAGGACAGGTCTGGACCATCAGGCGGACGTCGCAGGACATGTTGGGCCACCAGAAGTGCATGGCGACGCGAGCGATAGTGGCGTCCATTCCATGGTGCCCAGCCATGGGGGCTCCATGGGCCAGAAAGAACGCGTCCTGCCGGAGGGCCGAAGGCAGCAGGTACCTTGTTCTCTCCCCTGTCAGGGTCTTGTCGGTGGTGGTGAGGCAGCCATGCTCGTCGAGTCCAAGTGCTGCGAAGCGGCTGGCGTACTGCTGCTCGTCTCGGTCCTTGCCCCGGAGCTCAGCCTTAGGTGGGGGCTTCCCGTCAGCCACCCACTGGCGGACACGGAGTAGGAGGGGGTCCTGGGTCTGGGCTTCCAAGACTCGTGCCAGATCCAGCCGTACTGTGGAGGATCTGCCAGCTGCAGGCTCCCCTAGCTGGCAAAGGTGGTGGAGATACTCAGCCTGTTCTGCTAATTCTTCAGCGGACGGGGCCGGCATGTTGTCATCCTCCCGGCGGCTGAGGGCGTCAGCGTTGGTATTCTGGGTGCCGGGGCGATGGCAGACAGTGAAGTCTAGGGCCGCTAGCTCCTCCTGCCAGCAGGCTACCATCCCTGTGGATGCATTCAGTGACTTCATTTGTAGCAAGGCCGAGGAATCAGTGTTGATCTGGAAGCTGCAGTAGGACAAGATGCCGTGGAATTTCCGGATCCCATACATGATGGCGGCCATCTCTCCCTTCCAGGACGGATAGCGGGTCTCGGGGTCGGTCGTCTTGCGCCCCACGGCGGCAATGAGCCTCTCCTTGCCGTCCTGGCACTGGCTGAGAATGGCAGAGATGGCCCGGCTGCTGTAATCCGTGGTGAGCTAGAACACGGCTGGCAGGTCAAACCTGGGTGGCGCTCGGATGGGGGCTTGGCGAAACTTGTCCTTGAGCTGGGCCAGCTGGGCTTCCATCTCGGCTGTCCAGGTCAGTGTCCTGGCCGTTTTCTGCCGATTCATCTCGTAGGTGAGGTCGGCATACTCCGGGATGAACAACCGGTAGTAGCCAAAGAACCCCAGGAGCGCCAGCAGGTCCTTGGGGGTGCTGGGGGCCGGCCAGTCGAGGATGCGGTCAATGTAATCCTCTTGCATGGCTATCCCCTCACGGCTGAGGGTGTGGCCCAGATAGTCTACCTTGACTCGGAACAGCTTGGTCTTGGAGGGCTTGAGGCGGATTCCTCCCCTGCGGTGGGCTTCCAAGACTTCCCGGAGCCTAGCCAGGTGGGCCCAGGTGTCGTTGTGAAAGGACAGGACATCATCAAGATATGACTGGAGATTGGCCGTGCCCAATGGGTTCAGAACCCCGGCAATGAACCTGGAGTAGACGGAAGGTGCGGTGGCTAGGCCAAAGGGCATCCTTTTCCATTGGTACAAGCCCCTGGGGGTGGTGAAGGCGGTGCAGGGCCGGCTATCCTCGGACACTCGGATGGTGTAGTACGCAGCCACCGCGTCTAAGGCACTGTAGACGCGGTGTCCCCCAGCTCGTTCTACCAGCTGCTGGATCTTGGGCAAGGGGTAGCTGTCCAGCTCAAGGCACTTGTTGAGGGCCCGGTAGTCGACTGCCCAACGGGTGCTCCCGTCCTTCTTCTTGATGGGCACCAGGGGGCTGCTCCAGGCCGAGTCCGAGGGCTCTATGACTCCTTCCTTCAGCCAGGTGTCCAGCTGGCTTTCCAGCTCAGCCTCCTGCCGGGGGTTCAAATCACGAAATTTCTGGCGGATTGGCTGGGTCCCTGGCTTGAGGCGCAGCTGTAGCTCTACGACGTCGGTGCAGCCCGGGGTAGAGTTGGAGAAGACGTCCCTGTACTCCGACAGCAGAGTCCAGACCTCCTTCTTGAGCAGGGGGTCCTTGCGCAGAAATTCGTTCTCCTCCATCTCAAGATCCGCCCACAGCTGCTGCATATCTGGGGGTTCAGCAGGCTCTTGGAAGGAATGGATGCGAGGGGGAGGCTCGTCTGAGACCTCCAGAATGTTGGGCTTCACCAGCTCCCCAGCCACGGGGAGGCTGGCGTTCAGCAGGAGGGGCATCTCCCCCTCATTGACCACCAGTACTCGGAACACGTTGGCGGAGCCAGGCCGGTGCGCATACAGGCCTTCGGGTATGACAAGATACTCCCCAAACCTTTGTTCCGGAGCAGACAGCTGGATGGCATCCTTGGTGCGGTGTCCCACTAGCTCAACAGGGACAGCCATGACGCCGCGCCCAGGCAAGACCACCCGCTTGGCCGTACGGAGTTGGGGTGGTTGGCTATTTGCTGGAGTGACAGCATTTAGCTTGTAAGTGGTGGCTGGCATGGGGCCAGCTTTGGCTCCGGGGGCAACCGGCCGCGATTTGACGGGCTCGGCGCCGGGAGTGGCTGAGGCATCGGAGCCATTCGTGGCTCCGAGGGCGTCTGGCCACGACTTGACGGGCTCAGCGCTGGGAGAGGCCGGGTTGTCGGGGCCAGCCTTGGCTCCGGGGGCGTCCGGCCACGACTTGACGAGCACGGCGCCGGGAGAGGCTGAATCCTGGGGGTTGGGCGCGGCTCCGAGTGCATCAGACCACGACTTGACGGGCCTGGTCTCGGACTTAGCTAACCGCGGCTAAGCAGGTTGGATTGCTGGGGGCCCCAGGTAGAGGGGGCCAGGTGGACACGGCTGGCCGTTGATAAAGGTATCGGCGGAGAAGATAGGCTCTGGAGGGCTGGAAATCTCGGGGAACGTCGTTGGCAGGCTCTCCAGAGGCACCTGGGGCACTGGGGGCACTCCCATGGCTAGCAGGTTGGTCCCCCTGTGGGCGTTCAGCGCGGCATCCACCCAGTGTGTCCCTCGCTCGACTACGCGCGGCTGCTCTGGACTGAGAGGATAGGTTATTAGGGATAAAATCATTCTGATATGATGAATTTCCCCCAGATTTAAGATTTTTTGGATAGGCCTCCAGGTTCCGGAGCTCCAGGCCTCCAGGTGGTCTCTGTACAGGTAAAAATGAAAAATAAAATTTTTTTTCAAAGTTACAGGTCAGCTTATAAAACAAAATATGCATCTTTTTTAATATTATTCACATATTTGAAGAAAAAATATGCATATTTTGTTTTATAAGTTGATTTTTAACTTTAAAAAAAAATTTTTTTTTTTCATTTTTACCTGTACAGAGACCACCTGGAGGCCTGGAGCTCCGGAACCTGGAGGCCTATCCAAAAAATCTTAAATCTGGGGGAAATTCATCATATAAGAATGATTTTATCCCTAATAACCTATCCTCTCAGTCCAAAGATAAAGCCTATACTCACCGTTTACGCAAATGTGTCAGAACTTCCCCCCCCCCCTTAAACATAGGCTTTATCTTTGGACTTAGAGGATAGGTTAATAGAGATAAAATCATCCTTATATAATGAATTTTCCCAAGTTTTAAGATTTTTTGGATAGGCCTCCAGGTTCCGGAGCTCCAGGCCTCCAGGTGGTTTCTGGACAGGTAAAAAAATAAAAAATTCTTATTTGAAGAGTTAGAGGTGAGTTTATAAAACAAAATAAGCTTCTTTTAATATATTATTTACATATTTAAAGAAAAAATTACAATCGGCCTCCAGGTTCAGGTGCTGCAGGCCTCCAGGTGGCCTCTGGACAGGTAAAAAATTAAAATTTCTTATTTGAAGAGTTAGAGGTGAGTTTATAAAACAAAATAAGCTTCTTTTAATATATTATTTACATATTTAAAGAAAAAATTACAATCGGCCTCCAGGTTCAGGTGCTGCAGGCCTCCAGGTGGCCTCTGGACAGGTAAAAATTAAAATTTCTTATTTGAAGAGTTAGAGGTGAGTTTATTAAACAAAATAAGCTTCTTTTAATATATTATTTACATATTTAAAGAAAAAATTACAATCGGCCTCCAGGTTCAGGTGCTGCAGGCCTCCAGGTGGCCTCTGGACAGGTAAAAATTAAAATTTCTTATTTGAAAAGTTAGAGGTGAGTTTATAAACGAAATAAGCTTCTTTTAATATATTATTTACATATTTAAAGAAAAAATTACAATCGGCCTCCAGGTTCAGGTGCTGCAGGCCTCCAGGTGGCCTCTGGACAGGTAAAAATTAAAATTTCTTATTTGAAGAGTTAGAGGTGAGTTTATTAAACAAAATAAGCTTCTTTTAATATATTATTTACATATTTAAAGAAAAAATTACAATCGGCCTCCAGGATCAGGTGCTGCAGGCCTCCAGGTGGCCTCTGGACAGGTAAAAATTAAAATTTCTTATTTGAAGAGTTAGAGTTGAGTTTATAAAACAATATAAGTGTTTTTTTAGATGTTATTTGCATATTAAAAGAAAAAATTACCATCAGCCTTCAGGTTCAGGTGCTGCAGGCCTCCAGGTGGCCTCTGGACAGGTAACAAAAATAAAAATTTCTTATTTTAACAGTCAGATGTACGTTTATAAAACAACTTAATTACTTCTTCAAATGTGTAAATAACATCTAAAAATACGCTTATATTGTTTTATAACCTTACCTCTAGCTCTTCAAATAAGAAATTTATACTTTTTACCTGTCTAAAGGCCACCTGGAGGCCTGCAGCACCTGAACCTGGAGGCCGATTGTAATTTTTTCTTTAAATATGTTACATGTAAATAATATATTAAAAGAAGCTTATTTTGTTTTATAAACTCACCTCTAACTCGTAAAATAAGAATTTTAAATTTTTTACCTGTCCAGAGGCCACCTGGAGGCCGATTGTATTTTTTCTTTAAATATGTAAATAATATATTAAAAGAAGCTTATTTTGTTTTATAAACTCACCTCTAACTCTTCAAATAAGAAATTTTAATTTTTACCTGTCCAGAGGCCACCTGGAGGCCTGCAGCACCTGAACCTGGAGGCCGATAGTAATTTTTTCTTTAAATATGTAAATAATATATTAAAAAAAGCTTATTTTGTTTAATAAACTCACCTCTAACTCTTCAAATAAGAAATTTTTATTTTTTTCCTGTCCAGAGGCCACCTGGAGGCCTGCAGCACCTGAACCTGGAGGCCGATTGTAATTTTTTCTTTAAATATGTAAATAATATATTAAAAGAAGCTTATTTTGTTTTATAAACTCACCTCTAACTCTTCAAATAAGAAATTTTTATTTTTTTACCTGTCCAGAAACCACCTGGAGGCCTGGAGCTCCGGAACCTGGAGGCCTATCCAAAAAATCTTAAAACTTGGGAAAATTCATTATATAAGGATGATTTTATCTCTAATAACCTATCCTCTAAGTCCAAAGATAAAGCCTATGCTTCCTGTTTACGCAAATGTGTCAAAACTTCCCCCCCTTATTATTATGCTTATTATGGTTGTTGTCTAATTAAATTAGTATTCTATTATTACCATAAAAAAGCAAAATTAATGTACAAAGTTATAGGGTAATTCAAAGGAAAGTAAAGTGAGGCGCGAAGCGCCGAAACAAATCTGACATCAACTACTTAAATAAACATCTTATTTATGCAAATTTTTTTGGAATTTAAGAAATAATGAAAATACTGAATCATGAAAATTTCCAAAAACTGAAAAATACTGAAGAAAATTTTCAAATACTGAATATTCAGTATTTACTGAAAATACTGAAGCCCCAATTTCCAAATACTGAAGAATACTGAAGAATTTCAGTATACTGAAGAACATGGCCACGCTGAAAATTAGTTTTCGTCAATTTACTCCTAGTTGCGCTGCCGACCCCATACCAAACCATATATGATTCTAAATTTTGAGAATATAATACAACTTTTAGTTAAGTTTCCAAAGTGGGGTCGGTAGCGCAACTTTAAAAAATTTTAATCTGAAAATTGCCTGTAAAACCTAAATTGGGGGGGGGGGGGGGGGAATTACAAATCATAACAGCAAACTTAATTTCTCTGTTATTCCATTACTATTAAAGATAATTGAGTAAAACTTTTTAAAATTAATCAGTAATTACATGAGAAACAATAATTTTAAAGGAAAACCGCGACTTATCCGCAATACCCGCAAAAAATCCGCCGCCCGCAGATTAAAAAATTTTTTTTTGTTGCATATAGGTCATTTCTTTTTTGGTTTTAGTGTTTAGGGAAGGTGTTTGCAACTCTAGTTCTTAGAAGGAAAGTGCAAAACTAAATTTTGTAGTAGCGTGGCTACTTTCAAATTTGGAGTCCGTCAGTCTGTATGAATCGATATGTAAACGTCGTGAATTCCTTTGCTACGACTCAAGACGGTTGAAAGAAAATCATTTTATGAACAAACAACCATCTATTGTTAGATTTATTTGGTCCATCGGTCTGTCGTTAATTCTCTTACAGACATCATATATCTGTAGGGAAAATTTGATCTACTACGCAGTTTTATTTTGTAAGAAAGCTGATTTTTTTGTGATGATTAAGCTCACCAACAAGCATCTACTCTTTAGTTCACTTAGTTCCCTCATCTGTCTGTAAAACTCTATGAACATTAAAATTTCAAAGAGTAAATGTGTTCGTTTCTTCTGTCTTTTTTTTTGTAAGATACAAAGCATTTTTATGTTATGATTTAGCTGGCAAATACTGTTTTAGTGTATTACTTGGTCTACCGATTTTCCTTTACTGTTCTAAAATGAATTAAAGTTTGTTTGATATCAATTTTATGGTTAGATAGGGGGGGGGGGGGGCATATATTTAAAAAAATATTTAGTTCAGTTATAAGAATACTTTTTTCCTTTAAAACTCAGTCTGATACCTTAAAAACAGAAGTAAAATTTTAACTTCTGGATTGGTAGTAGAAAGGGGGGGGGGGGGGTGGTATTGGCCTCTGTAGGCCCTTGAGGGACAGTACTAAATTTAAATAGGTACTTATAATGGTAGACTATACAGATAGAAAAATACACATAAGATAGTTTACAAAAAAAATTAATCAATATCTTTAATAGGAAGCTTGATTATCCAGTCTCAATATTCATTTTCTTTAAGTTTAAAAAGACCTAACCCCTCTTAAATAAATTATAAATATTAAAAAGCAGTTGTAAGTGGATAGAAAAAGGTGTATTATAATACTTTTATTCAAATATATCAATCTTTTCTATTGACTCCAAACAGCCAAAGGAGGTAGCAAATAACACGGCGGAATTCGGCGGTTTCGGCGGGAAATCCCTATTATTTATTAATAATCGTTTACCTAGGGTAGTATTTGATTCAGGGAAAAAATTTGGTTCAATTATCTTTAAAAATAACAGAGTAGTAACAAAAATTATATATTAAAAATCACCCCTTTTTGGTTACCCCCCAATCACATTCCTGTGCACGCACCTATACATGACCAACTTAAAAAAGTTGCCTAGTGTAATATATTACTCATAACTTTTTATTTTATTGAATTCGGATTGGTAGAAGTGTAAATATTTAAATTTGATTAAAGCTATACCAAATTTCCACTAAACCCCTTAAATAGACCATAGTGTAACTACTACCCATTTATTATTCTAGATTTTAAAAATTATAAGATTTATGTTTTAGAGCATGGCCGAAAGACAAAACAATGTGTTTTGTGTAGACTAGATGTCCAATTCCATATATCAGGAAATTTTCGCTGTTGATCTTCAATACCAACTGAGAAAATCAAAGTTATACTACACCGCCCCATACTGACTGACAGAAAGTAGCTTCGCTACTAAAAAATGGGAAAGAATAAAAACAGGGACTGAAAAAAATTATATATTTAAATGAAGCAGGTGTTACACAGACCGACAAACACGAGTGACCTTTAGAGTAGCTTTGACTCTAATAATTATTTATCGCATCGTATTATAAACTGCTTTCCGCGGATATAAAAGTGTACAATTATAAGAGGGGGGGGGGGGGGGGGGTGGGGTTAATGCAACCATCTTGTAATCAGTGAGCAAATGGCACTTAGAATTCGAATTTGATCTAAAATTTTGCACGAGTAATCCTTGGTAGGTCTATTTTCCCTAAATTGAACAAAAAGTTGGAAAAGTAAAGGCTAATGGCTCAGTCATTTAGCCATTTTTAAAACTATTTTTAAGGCAAATCGTCACGAAATATATTTCCACATAATACTCTTTGCTGCTCCAAAACGTTTTCAAACGGTTCTAACCGCTAGTTGCTGGTACTAGAAATCAAAAAATGTTTCATGTTTCACATGATTTAAAGCAAAAATATGTCTCAAAAACTTGATTCCTACATAATTTTTGGATCATGGAAAGAAAACAAAGTCATTCCTTAATTAGGACAGAAGTCACCTTCCTAGGAAGGACATAAGTAGCTTCCCTTATGTGAGAATTTGTTAGATGAAGGGCATAACTTGTCTCCCTTAACAAAGATTTTGCAAGATGAAGGACATAAGTAGCCTCCCTTCACCACACAAAACTTAGCTTTTTGGTCCTTCACATAGCAAAATCTTGCATAAAATAGTTTATCTGTCCTTCACATAGCAAATTCTTGCAAAACATAGCAAATTCTTGCAAAACTTAGCAAATTCTTGCAAAACATAGCATTTCTGTCCTTCACATAGCAAATTCTTGCAAAACATAGCAAATTCTTGCAAAACATAGCAAATTCATGCAAAACATAGCAAATTCTTGCAAAACATAGCAAATTCTTGCAAAACATAGCAAATTCTTGCAAAACATAGCAAATTCTTGCAAAACATAGCAAATTCTTGCAAAATATAGCAAATTCTTGCAAAACATAGCAAATTCTTGGAAAACTTAGCTTTTCTGTCCTTCACATAGCTAATTCTTGCAAAAAATAGCAAAATCTTACAAAACATAGCAAATTCTTGCAAAACATAGCAAATTCTGGCAAAACATTGCAAATTCTTGGAAAACTTAGCTTTTCTGTCCTTCACATAGCTAATTCTTGCAAAACATAGCAAATTCTTGGAAAACTTAGCTTTTCAGTCCTTCACATAGCTAATTCTTGCAAAACATAGCAAATTCTTACAAAACATAGCAAATTCTTGCAAAACATAGCAAATTCTTGGAAAACTTAGCTTTTCAGTCCTTCACATAGCTAATTCTTGCAAAACATAGCAAATTCTTACAAAACATAGCAAATTCTTGCAAAACATAGCAAATTCTGGCAAAACATTGCAAATTCTTGGAAAACTTAGCTTTTCTGTCCTTTACATAGCTAATTCTTGCAAAACATAGCAAAATCTTACAAAACATAGCAAATTCTTACAAAACATAGCAAATTCTGGCAAAACATAGCAAATTCTTGCAAAACATAGCAAATTCTGGCAAAACATAGCAAATTCTTGGAAAACTTAGCATTTCTGTCCTTCACATAGCAAATTCTTGCAAAACATAGCAAATTCTTGCAAAACATAGCAAATTCTTGCAAAACATAGCAAATTCTTGCAAAACATAGCAAATTCTTACAAAACATAGCAAATTCTGGCAAAACATTGCAAATTCTTGGAAAACTTAGCTTTTCTGTCCTTCACATAGCTAATTCTTGCAAAAAATAGCAAAATCTTACAAAACATAGCAAATTCTTGCAAAACATAGCAAATTCTGGCAAAACATAGCAAATTCTTGCAAAACATAGCAAATCCTTGGAAAACTTAGCATTTCTGTCCTTCACATAGCAAATTCTTGCATAAAATAGCATTTCTGTCCTTTCAATTTATGAGATCTTAAGCTACAGACAGAAAAACTTTGCTTTTTTGTTTTCAATAAACCAGGATATCATAACACTAATGGAGTAACAATGTTGTTTGCAAAGTACAGTTGAAGCTTTCTGACTGCCCTTGTACTATGTGTGTTAGTGTCTGTGTATGTTCTCACAGCTTTAGTGGCCAGGTGGAAATATTGAGAGCCAAAATTATCAATTTAAAATTTAGAAATGTAGATTCTCTACAAAAATGTAGTCTCTTGATTTTTTTACTAGGCTCATTACATATTTTTTTTGTATTTTTTAAAATATATTTTTTTGGCCACCTAGGAATTTCATAATAGTATAGAAGGAAGAAAGTAATGTACTGTTTAAACTTCTATCTAACAGGAGATGAGAACTAACCTAACAATAGTAAATAAGGTTTAAAGAGTACATTTTTATATTATCTTATTCAGTGTTTATTTAAAATAACCAATAAAATTAAATCTTTATTCCATAATTTCATGTAACTGGAACACTGGAGAAGATAAATTTAAATCCATTGTCCTAGCATTGAATTAAAGAATTTATGTAATATATTTAAGAAGATTAATTATTTTTCATGTGACAGTTCCAATTGGTAGATCTTAAGGAGTAGTTTAATTCTAATTAATTTTTTGGGTATAGTCCCTTTCCTGACAACGCTCCTTAAGGGGCGATTCTTTATTTTTTTCACCCTGTGAGGAAATCACTAACTAATATAACCTAACCTAAACTAAAATAACCCATCAAAAGCCATTAAAAATATATAAGACGAATCGCCCCATAAGGGGTGTTGCCACAAAAGGGACTATTCCTCATTTTTCTATTATTGAAAATATAGAATTTTGATTTGATTTATTTTCATTTTACAATGTTTTTTTTCCACTGTTTTAATTAAACGTTCCCCCCTTTTCCTCTTGTTAATAATGTACTATTACATTGCGTCGATTATAAATTAATATTATTTAAATATTGTCTGCTAGCAATATGCAGTGGATTAGAACCGGTTCTCAGCAATACTGAAAAATTATATAAAGCATAATATGTACATTTTTATGGCCGCGGAAAGCTAAATATAATACGATGCGTCGTATATTCCTGAACTATGAATCATAAAATTATTGGAGATAAAATATCCTGTGGGGCAATCACCTAACCCAATATAACTTAACCTAACCTAAATAACCTCTAAAACGCCATTTTAAAAATACGACGAATCGCCCCTTAAAGCGTTGCCACAAAAGGGACTATTCCCGAATAATCTTATGATCTAATTAGGTATCTAAAGGGAAAGAAAATGGCCGAAAATTGATATACATCCCCAATGATGATGCACAAAATTATTCTTTCTTAGATCAAAATTAGTGGTTGAACATTTAAACACATAACTAAACTAACCAACCAATTCAAAAATCAACGTTCCAAAAGTTGGTTAATTTACGAATAAGAAAACGTTATTATAAAACTTTGGGGACTAACGTGTAATAAACAGACCAATGTCTACTCTCTATCTAAATAATCTAAATTTAAATTAATTATATACAAACATGTATAAGTATAAACAAAATTAAACAAGGATGACAACATCCATAAAAGCGTAGCTCTAAAATCAGTAGGATCTGTTATAGGAATCATCATGCAAAGTTTGAAATTGATAAGACAATTATATCATGTCTAAATTTACGAAAAGAGGTAACTGTTTCATATAGAAAGAACCAACCTAATTATAGAAAAGCTTCGTTTTGAACAGAAGTTTCAGGGATCTCTAGGGATAAAGGCCGGTAAATTTGTGTACATTCCCAGTATAATTAATTTAAAATACCCGTTTCAATACTTTACTTATTTAAAGTCTAATGTACCCTCCCTCCCTGGGTTGATATAAAGAAGATAAAAGATTAAACAACAACTCTAATAATTAAACCAAGTATTTTTTTCAGGGATGATTTTTCATGGAATGGTAAATTAGTTTTATTTTGTATTACAAAAATAAAAAAAACTCTTATTTATTCAATTCTAAATATTTATGGGGAGAAAAAAATCTAACTTTCTATCCGCTTTCCTAAAAGTTCAAAGTAAGCCCTTGCAATCGTTACATAATTTATCAGCTGATTTATTTGAACCGCTGAAAATGAAGTTGTCAACCATCTTTAGAGTTTGTACCAGATAAATGGAGAATTGCATTAGATGAGATTAACAGCTATGACACTAATATGCCTATGCTCTATGTAGAGAGGTGTGTACTTTTCATCAAATACAAATGTCCAAATTTTTATCTTTGAGAGGGTTAGTTAATTTTTTTTTTCTTGGGCAATTTCTCCTGTTTCTTTTATATAAGCATTGATAATTGTATAGGTATATTTTATGATGAAAAAAATAGTTTGATATAATAATCAAAAATAAATATGTAGAAATATTAGATTCATATTAAATACTTATGGTCTAATATTTTATGTGTTGGCTACTGTAAAGGATTATGAAATAAGTTTGATAGATAGATAGCCAGTCAAGGAAGGGGAGAAAGTTAATAATGTACAAGTGGCCAAAAAAAAATATATATTCTAAAAAATAAAAAAAAATATGTAATGAGCCTAGTAAAAAAATCAAGAGACTACATTTTTGTTGAGAATCTACATTTCTAAATTTTAAGTTGATAATTTTGGCTCTCAATATTTCCACCTGGCCACTAAAGCTGTGAGAACATACACAGACACTAACACACATAGTACAAGGGCAGTCAGAAAGCTTCAACTGTACTTTGCAAACAACATTGTTACTCCATTAGTGTTATGATATCCTGGTTTATTGAAAACAAAAAAGCAAAGTTTTTCTGTCTGTAGCTTAAGATCTCATAAATTGAAAGGACAGAAATGCTATTTTATGCAAGAATTTGCTATGTGAAGGACAGAAATGCTAAGTTTTCCAAGGATTTGCTATGTTTTGTAAGAATTTGCTATGTTTTGCCAGAATTTGCTATGTTTTGCAAGAATTTGCTATGTTTTGTAAGATTTTGCTATTTTTTGCAAGAATTAGCTATGTGAAGGACAGAAAAGCTAAGTTTTCCAAGAATTTGCAATGTTTTGCCAGAATTTGCTATGTTTTGTAAGAATTTGCTATGTTTTGCAAGAATTTGCTATGTTTTGCAAGAATTTGCTATGTTTTGCAAGAATTTGCTATGTTTTGCAAGAATTTGCTATGTGAAGGACAGAAATGCTAAGTTTTCCAAGAATTTGCTATGTTTTGCCAGAATTTGCTATGTTTTGCAAGAATTTGCTATGTTTTGCCAGAATTTGCTATGTTTTGCCAGAATTTGCTATGTTTTGTAAGATTTTGCTATGTTTTGCAAGAATTAGCTATGTAAAGGACAGAAAAGCTAAGTTTTCCAAGAATTTGCAATGTTTTGCCAGAATTTGCTATGTTTTGCCAGAATTTGCTATGTTTTGCAAGAATTTGCTATGTTTTGTAAGAATTTGCTATGTTTTGCAAGAATTAGCTATGTGAAGGACTGAAAAGCTAAGTTTTCCAAGAATTTGCTATGTTTTGCAAGAATTTGCTATATTTTGTAAGAATTTGCTATGTTTTGCAAGAATTAGCTATGTGAAGGACTGAAAAGCTAAGTTTTCCAAGAATTTGCTATGTTTTGCAAGAATTAGCTATGTGAAGGACAGAAAAGCTAAGTTTTCCAAGAATTTGCAATGTTTTGCCAGAATTTGCTATGTTTTGCAAGAATTTGCTATGTTTTGTAAGAATTTGCTATGTTTAGCAAGAATTAGCTATGTAAAGGACAGAAAAGCTAAGTTTTCCAAGAATTTGCTATGTTTTGCAAGAATTAGCTATGTGAAGGACAGAAAAGCTAAGTTTTCCAAGAATTTGCTATGTTTTGCAAGAATTTGCTATGTTTTGCAATAATTTGCTATGTTTTGCCAGAATTTGCTATGTTTTGCAAGAATTTGTTATGTTTTGTAAGAATTTGCTATGTTTTGCAAGAATTAGCTATGTGAAGGACAGAAAAGCTAAGTTTTCCAAGAATTTGCTATGTTTTGCAAGAATTAGCTATGTGAAGGACAAAAAAGCTATGTTTTGTAAGATTTTGCTATGTTTTGCAAGAATTAGCTATGTGAAGGACAGAAAAGCTAAGTTTTCCAAGAATTTGCTATGTTTTCTAAGAATTTGCTATGTTTTGCAAGAATTTGCTATGTTTTGCCAGAATTTGCTATGTTTTGCAAGAAATTGCTATGTTTTGCAAGAATTTGCTATGTAAAGGACAGAAAAGCTATGTTTATTAAGGTTTTGCTATGTGAAGGACAGAAAAGCTAAGTTTTGCAACATGAAGGACATAAGCAGCCTTCCTAATGTAAGAATTTGTCAGACAAAGGACATAAGTCACCTCCCTTAAGTTAGATTTTGTTAGATGAAGGACATAAGTAGCCTTCCTTAGATCAATTTCCAGTGACTTCTGTCCTAATTAGGAATGACTTTGTTTTCTTTCCATGATCCTAATTTTTTTATGGCAGATTTGCCCTAAAAATAGCCCAAGCCGTCACTTTTTCAACTTTTTGTTTGATTTAAGGAAAATAGACCTACCAAGGATTACTCATACAAAATTTCAGATCGAAATTCGAATTCTAAGTGCCATTTGCTCGCTGATTACGAGGTGGTTGCATACCCCCCCCCCCCCCCCCTTAAAACCAGCTTTGCTAGCCCCGAGATGCCGAAGGCTCAGGCTAACAAAATTGGTTTTGATCTTTTGATAGTACATTTTATATTCGTAGAAAACGGGATAATACGATGCGATACATGATTTGTCAGTATGCTTAGAACCGGTTCTACTCCAGCGGATATTCATCGGTTTCAATGCTATACTAGAATTAATCTTACCCTTTTGCTAACTTTATAATCAGGCCTTGGCGCATTTCTAAATCTAAGGGTTTCAATCTTTCCAAATTGACGAAACATTGTTTTTAAATTATGTTTTTTTTTAACCATATCTAATGGCAGATTTCCCACAAAAATTGTTCGACTTTCTTTCTCCGGATCTTTGTCATCCCTGGGGTAGTTATTGTCTACCCTCTTGACGCCAGGTGCTTTCTTGCCCAAGATAGGTTGTATTTCAACCTTCTCCCCTTCTTCAGTGACAGCGTATAATTTTTCTGCAAACTTTTTTGCTGCTGCATCGCCTTTAAGCCTTTCTTGCCTGTAGAAAATTGCCCTCTGTCTCCTGCTCATCTATAACCATATTGAACAAGATTAGTTGTCATAAAAACTTACCTATTACTGTTGCACGACCAGATGAAAAAAGTTTATTTTAGCGTTAGGCAAAAATGGCTTTGCAATTGTATCAGTAAGTAGGTCTAATAACACCCTTTGCTAATTTTAAAATCCAACTAAATATAATTTTTGAGAAAATTAGATTTGAAAATTAGTTCAATTTTCATCCTCTAGGAGTTACCTAACAATCATGACAATAAAAGCAAAGATAATTAATTTAAAATTTGCCTTTATAAAGTTCTTCCCAAAACCTCTCCTGAAGGGAGTTAATTAATGGCCATTTTTAGCAGTTGCTTTGCTAAAGTCACGGAAATTCAGCCTTAAATAAATCATATATAGAGTGGTTTTATGAAAGACTTGTAAAGTTGTAAAGGTTTAAAAAATATGAATATTTGTTTTTCTTATCATGGATGAGTGTAAGCTCTTAGGGGCTGAAATTTGAACTTGAAATTTTCAAACTTAAATTTTTCAAAAATTAGATTTAGTTGGATTTTAAAATTAGCAAAGGGTGTTATAAGACGTACTTACTGATACAATTGCAAAGTCATTTTTGCCTATCTGGCCGTGCAACAGTGCTATGCCTTTTAGAAATAAACAAGGATGACAATATCCAATTGAAAATTTAGGAATCGATCTAGCATCCTAAGTGATCGACGAATCTTAATGAAACTTGGTAAAAATATGGAGAATGTGCACTTATTTAATTCCTGAACATTTGAGTCGTCTAGCTTGAAAAGGAGCCGAGAAACTCAAGTTTCCCCAAAAACGTTTCAGACGGACGGCCGTACATTTCAAATTATACAGCATGACCCTCGAAAAAGTATTTTTAAGCATCTGCAGCCTATATTTCTCAATAAAATATTAAAAGATTCATATGTACTTGTTCTCTATAATTTTCTACATCAAAGGATATCAAAATATTTTTTTTACATCAATTAACAGCCGAGATTCTTAAGGCCAAAGTTTGGAATAAGTGCTTGAGAAACTAGATATTGCTAAATATTTCTTAGTTTTTTATTAGTATGTTACTTTTTATCAACCAGTTAAAAAACAAATAAGAAAGAAGAGCAAGTTTACAATTGATACATTTTTTATTGCATTAAAAAACGTTACTTTTACATATAAAAAACTACTTTTCAAATTTTACTGAATACATTTTTCTTATAACCATTTTCCCTCAAATCTCATAATATCTCCCACTTATTAATATGACCTTAAATAAACCCCTCCCCAATTTATGCTCATTACCGGAAGGATTACCGCCACCTTTACCAATAAATTCACGCCCACTCATCAAATTAATCTAAGACACATAAAAATCATTTAAATTGTTAAATGTTTAATAAAAGTTTGTAGCTGTAACTTTTTGGTTTTTTAACTTATTTTGATAAAATAAAAAGTGTTTGATTTCTGTTTATGTAAACTTTCAATTTGCTACTATTTTTTATAGGATTTCTTTCTGTAAGGGTGTTTTTGCAATTTACACTAATCTAAAAATGCCTTTTAGAGCAAGTGAAAAAAGTGCTTTCAGCTTGAAATAAATTTCTTGGAAACATCTGTATATAAGTTTTATAAAAAGTATTGAAATTATGAGGAAAACACGTCATTTTACTTTAGAAAAACATTTTTCTTGAAAAGTTACTTTTTCCTCAGCCACTTTTTCAAAACTTTGACTCTAAAAATCTCAGCTGTTAATTGATGTAAAAAAAATATTTTTATATCTACTTATGTGGAAATCTACAGAGAACAAGGACATATACATTTTTTGATAATTCATTGAGAAATATGGGCTGCAGATGCTTAAAAATACTTTTTCGAGGGTCATGCTGTAGAGTAGCTTCGCTACTAAAAATATGACGGTTCTTTCAGACAGGCAGACGATAGAATAAAGGTGTAGCATAATCAAACAAACTTTTTAGAGATCGTTGTTTTGAATGTCCCAATTGCCATTCAGTTAAGGAAGTTTTCCAAATTATTCCTTTACTGCTTATGCGCTCATGCATGCAACCTTGTGCACAAGGTTTAAATTTGATAGGACGATACCATACATACCGAGACAGTCGCAAAAATGTAGAAAAGCCTTGCTTTTAAAGATTGATATATTACTATAACTCTCAATTTACACAGTTGTCCACGAATAATAAAAAGTGGATTAAATAATTAACAAAGTAGATGAATGGATTTGGATATTCTGCATAAGATTTACCTATTTGTTTTTTTTCCGGCTGCAATTCATTTTTCACAAAATTTAGCAGGTGGTCCATGCATTCTCCTTATTAGTAGCGAAGCTACTCTATAATTTGAAATGTCCGTCTGAAACGTTTTAGGGAAAACGTGATTTTTTCGGCTGTTTTTTAAGATAGACGCCTTAAATTTTCAGGGTTTAAATAAGTTCAAATTCTTCATATTTTAACCAAATTTTTAAAGATTCGTCAATTGCTTGGGGTGTTAGTTAGATTCCTAGATTTTTTTAGTTTCAAGTACTCAACTCCTATTCAAGATAGACGGCTGAAATTTTCAGGGATTGAATAAGTTCCAATTCTGCATACTTCTACCTATCAAGTTCATCGAGCTTTGCAAAGGGGGGGGGGGGGGCATGGGTGTATATTCTGCACAAGATTAATTTTTTTCCCCTGCTACAAAATTTTTTATTTTTTTCCCCCCTAGATTTTTCTTAAAAAGTAGGGGGGGTAATAGAAAATATTTAAAGAACTCTATATTTTATTTATTTTATCCCTCCTACCAAACATTTTTTTAGTTTTTTTTAACCAAGGAGGGGGGCGAAATGGAAAAAATGTTTTCAGTTTTCTTAATTTTTACATTTTTTTCCCCTCCAACCACTTATTTTTTATTTCCCCCCCCCCTGAGCCGGGGATCCCATGCAGAATATATACCCCTGGGGGGGGGGGGGGATTAATGCAACCATCTCGTAATCAGTGATTAAATGGCACTCAGAATTCGAATTTCTATCTAAAATTTTTCATGAGTAATCCTTGGTATTTTCCCTAAATCGAACAAAAAGTTGGAAAAGTAATGGCTGGCGGCTCAGCCGTTTAGCCTTTTTTTGCCTATTTTCAGGGCAAATTCATCATTAAGGGGGGGGGGGAAGTTTGTACACTTATAGGAAATGAAATTCAGTACCAAAGTTTGGGAGGGTACTGTGGGCTTGTTTTTAAAGTTATCAACCTAATTCTTTTTGTAGGCTCTCTTATATGACTGGATATACACGTATTTCTTTGAAAATTGAATTTCGGCACTTTCCTTCTAGGGGCTTGTGGAGCAATAGACCCCCCAAAACACTAAAAATATGAGTTCTGAACTTATTTTTAAAGATATCAACCTGATTTTTTTTTATAATACTTTTTTAAAATAACCGAATCAACGAACCATTACAGATTTCATTTTGGGACTTTCCTTCTAGGGCCTAGTGGAGCAATAGACCCCCCAAAACACTAAAAATATGAGTTCTGACCTTATTTTTAAAGATATCAACCTGATTTTTTTAATAATACTTTTTTTAACATAACCGAATCAACGAACCATTACAGATTTCATTTTGGGACTTTCCTTCTAGGGCCTAGTGGAGCAATAGACCCCCCAAAACACTAAAAATATGAGTTCTGACCTTATTTTTAAAGATATCAACCTGATTTTTTTTAATAATACTTTTTTAACATAACCGAATCAACGAACTATTACAGATTTCATTTTGGGACTTTCCTTCTAGGGCCTTGTGGAGCAAAAGACCCCAAAAAACACTAAAAATATGAGTTCTGACCTTATTTTTTAAGATATCAACCTGATTTTTTTTATAATACTTTTTTAACATAACCGAATCAACGAACCATTACAGATTTCATTTTGGGACTTTCCTTCTAGGGGCTTGTGGAGCAATAGACCCCCCAAAACACTAAAAATATGAGTTCTGAACTTATTTTAAAAGATATCAACCTGATTTTTTTCAATAATACTTTTTTAACATAACCGAATCAACGAACCATTACAGATTTCATTTTGGGACTTTCCTTCTAGAGCTAGTGGAGCAAAAGACTCCAAAAAAACACTAAAAGAAAATTGAAGAAACCATTAAGGATTTCATTTTGGTACTTTCCTTCTAGGGGCTTGTGGAGCAAGACCCCCAAAATCTACGTACTATTACAGATTTCATTTTAGGACTCTCTTTCTAGGGGCTTGTGGAGCAAAAGACCCCAACACTAAAAATATGAATCTGAGCTTATTTTTAAATATATCAAACTGTTTTTTTTAAAAATAATACTTTTTTAACATAACCGAACTAAGAAACCATTACGGATTTCATTTTGGGACTTTCCTTCTAGGGGCTAGTGGAGCAAAGATCCCAAAAACACTAAAAATATGAGTTCTGAGCTTATTTTTAAAGATATTAACCCGATTTTTTTATAATACTTTTTTAACATAACCAAATCTACGAAACAATACAGACTTCATTTTGGGACCTTCCTTCTAGAGCTAGTGGAGCAAAAGACTCCAAAAAAACACTAAAAATAGGAGTTCTGAGCTTATTTCTAAAGATGTCAACCTGATTTTTTAAAGAAAACTTTTTTAACAACTGACTTAATGAACCATTACAGATTTCATTTTGGGACTTTACTTTTAGGGACTAGTGGAGCAAAAGACCCCCCAAAACACTAAACATATGAGTTCTGACCTTATTTTTAAAGATATCAACCTGATTTTTTTAAAACACTTTTTTAACACTGAACTTGGTAACTTTTACAGATTTAATTTTGGGACTTTCCTTCTAGAAGCTAGTGAAGCAAAACACTAAAAATATTTTTTTAATGTGAAATTTTTACATAAATGATAAATGTAATCATTGCAGATTTTGATTTCCTTCTAGGGTCCAATGAAAATGCGCTTGAATCAATTCACAGTCATATTCAAATATTATGTAGTATTCTTAAAAAAAATTACATTAAGACAACTAGATTAAGGTTTCATAATACTTGGTATAGAAATACTGTACAAAGACTGAAAATGATGATGTATCCTAACAAATTTAAAAAAATTTTAAAAAGTCAAAAACTATCTACATAATTGAAAAAAATTAAGTATTCAGTGTAAAAAAAGAAAACTATTAGTTATTGATTGGTTTTTCAATTGCAACAAATACATCATGTCTTTTGCCCCACTAGCTTCTAGAAGGAAAGTCCCAAATGAAATCTGTAAAAGTTACCAAGTTCGGTTATGTTAAAAAAGTGTTAAAAAAATCAGGTTGATATCTTTCAAAATAAGGTCAGAACTCATATTTTTAGTGTTTTAGGGGTCTTTTGCTCCACTACACCCTAGAAGGAAAGTCCGAAAATGAAATCTGTAATGGTTCTTTGATTCGGTTATGTTAAAAAAGTATTATAAAAAAATCAGGTTGATATCTTTAGAAATAAGGTCAGAACTCATATTTTTAGTGTTTTTGGGGGTCTTTTGCTCCACAAGCCCTAGAAGGAAAGTCCCAAAATGAAATCTGTAATGGTTTGTTGATTCGGTTATGTTAAAAGAGTATTATAAAAAAAATCAGGTTGATATCCTTTAAAATAAGGTCAGAACTCATATTTTTAGTGTTTTGGGGGGTCTATTGCTCCACAAGCCCCTAGAAGGAAAGTCCCAAAATGAAATCTGTAATGGTTCGTTGATTCGGTTATGTTAAAAAAGTATTATTAAAAAAAATCAGGTTGATATCTTTAAAAATAAGGTCAGAACTCATATTTTTAGTGTTTTGGGGGGTCTATTGCTCCACAAGCTCCTAGAAGGAAAGTCCCAAAATGAAATCTGTAATGGTTTGTTGATTCGGTTATGTTAAAAAAGTATTATAAAAAAAATCAGGTTGATATCCTTTAAAATAAGGTCAGAACTCATATTTTTAGTGTTTTGGGGGGTCTATTGCTCCACAAGCCCCTAGAAGGAAAGTCCCAAAATGAAATCTGTAATGGTTTGTTGATTCGGTTATGTTAAAAAAAGTATTATTAAAAAAAATCAGGTTGATATCTTTAAAAATAAGGTCAGAACTCATATTTTTAGTGTTTTGGGGGGTCTATTGCTCCACAAGCCCCTAGAAGGAAAGTCCCAAAATGAAATCTGTAATGGTTCGTTGATTCGGTTATGTTAAAAAAGTATTATAAAAAAAAATCAGGTTGATATCTTTAAAAATAAGGTCAGAACTCATATTTTTAGTGTTTTGAGGGGTCTATTGCTCCACAAGCCCCTAGAAGGAAAGTCCCAAAATGAAATCTGTAATGGTTCGTTGATTCGGTTATGTTAAAAAAAGTATTATAAAAAAAATCAGGTTGATATCTTTAAAAATAAGTTCAGAACTCATATTTTTAGTGTTTTGGGGGGTCTATTGCTCCACAAGCCCCTAGAAGGAAAGTGCCGAAATTCAATTTTCAAAGAAATACGTGTATATCCAGTCATATAAGAGAGCCTACAAAAAGAATTAGGTTGATAACTTTAAAAACAAGCCCACAGTACCCTCCCAAACTTTGGTACTGAATTTCATTTCCTATAAGTGTACAAACTTCCCCCCCCCTTACGTAGGAATCAACGTTTTAAAACATATTTTTGGTTTAATTCATGTTAAATGATAGCAATAACCAAATTTTAAATTTCTAGTACCAACAGCTACCGGCTAGAACCGTTTGATGAGGTTTTTGAATGAGAAAAAGTATTATGTGAAGATAGGTTTCGTGACTTTTTGCTCTAAAGATAGTAATAAAATGGCAAAACAGCTGGCAAAAAATGTTTTTTTTTTTATCATGTCACATGATTTAAAGCAAAAATATGTCTCAAAAACTTGATTCCTACATAATTTTTTTATGGCAGATTTGCCCTAAAAATAGCCCAAAAACGGCTGAGCCGTTAGCCGTTACTTTTCCAACTTTTTGTTCGATTTAGGGAAAATAGACCTACCAAGGATTATTCATGCAAAATTTCAGATCGAAATTCGAATTCTAAGTGCCATTTAATCATTGATTACGAGATGGTTGCATTAACCCCCCCCCCTTGGTTGTGGTGCTAGTTCGATTCCTAGATTTTTAAGTTTTCGTGATTTTCTAGACTTATATTCAAGATATACGACTAAAATAAATTCAGGCATTAAATAAGTAGTTTACATTTTACATATTCCCACAAAGTTTCATTAAGATTTGCTTATTCGTTGGGATGCTAGATTGATTCCTAGATTTTCACATTATAACTTTTACAAGGTTTCGGGATTTATTTTTAATGTTGATTTTTTTATGACACTTTTTTCCGGATGTCCATCCATATTTTTTTTAGCTTCGCTACTTATGGATGGTGTTATCCTTAGTTTACATTTTACTTACATTTTCTTCATCTACTTCCATTTCATCAGCATGGGCTCGTTTTCTATTTTCATACATTTTATTTTTAAGGTAAAAATTATTTTATCAAATTTCAAAAAGGAAATTAATAAAATTCAAAAACACGGATTAATATCCGGTGGATTAGAACCGGTTCTCATCTATACAAAAAAACTATGACTAGCATAGTATTATATCATTATCCAGTTTTCTACGAATATAAAAATGTACAATCACAAGATTTAAAGCAGTTTTCTTAGCCCAGGCCTTCGGCATCTCGGGGCTAAAAAAACTAGTTTTAATCTTAAAATGGCACCTACGTCCTACATTTTATATTACAAATCGTTTAATACGATGCGAGATATAACTCTTACATTTTTTTATATTTCAATATATTAATTTATTTAGTTATAATAATAGGTGCTTTTCTCGGTTGAGAGCACTGATACCCTACAAATATTTATTCTTAATTCCTAAATCCTGCAGGAAGCCCTAACCCTTTGGGGCTTCCCAATACCCAATATAACCTTACCTAAGTATCAAACAAAAAACTAACTTCCTTTTTCTTATTTAAAAGGGGGGAGGCAGTTGTGACACTTTTCGCACCAAAACTAAATGTCAAAGGAACCTAACTTAAAAAAATTATAGCACTGAAAGAGGACTATCCACGAACGAGAGCACATGATTCTAAGTACCTTCCAGCATTGATCCTAAGTATTTTCTTTCACAATATAATAGTTTACCATATAATTATTAATGTATTGAAGAGAAAATTTATGTTTCACCATGTTTTTTTAGGTATTGTAAATGATTTTGAAAACTTTTCTGAAGCTAATTCTTTTAATAAAATGGATATTTTAGGATACATTTGCGAATACTTGTGTTATATAGATGGTAAATTAATTCATATTAGCATTAATTTAAACATACATATGAGATATAGTAAATGTGCTTTTGACTTTTTTATAATTTTTATTATTTAACAACATGGACAATTAAAGACACCTTGAACTCAACAAAACGTTTGAGTGAATTTTGATAAAAAATACTGGACATTTTTTAACTTTTCTTCAAATTGAAGTGGTGAAACCTAAATTTTTTCGTCAATATATTAATAATTAATAGTGACCTATTATATTCTAAAAGAAAATACTTAGGATCAATGCTGGAAGGTACTTAGAATCGTGTGCTCTCGTTCGTGGATAGTCCTCTTTGGTATGACAGTTGCTTTAAAGAGTTACAATGTTGAACTATGAAAAAACGGCGGCGGTACCGCCGCTATCGCCGAATTGTTTTTAGGCGGGAAACGGCGATAGCGGCGGTTTCGCTAACTTTTCTTCAAAGTTCCACATTGTACCCCTTTAAAGCGACTGTCATTCCAAATTTCAGTGTTGTAACTCTTTTTTAAGTTGAATTCCTGTACTTTAGGTTTCAAAAAGTGTCACAACCGCCCCCTCCCTTTATTTTAAAATAAGGAGAAGAAAATTAAAAATAAAACAGGACATGTTAAGGTAAATAAAGAGTATGAACCTTGAAGGTATAGCGTTATAATCATGTTGGAAATCTTTTTTCTCCGTCTTTTTAAACAACTCCACAGCGGGGCCAGCAACCTTCCCCTTCTTCTTGTCCCCAGATATTATATCCGCCAAGGAGAATACCATTGTGTGCTTGTCAACTCTGAAATTAATTCTTTTTATTTCTTTTTACAATAATAAGTAATATTTGGGCCAAATAAAAAATATCACATTTTTAAGGCCAAAATGTTTAATAATAAGAAAACAGACAGTTCCTCTCAAAGTGCCTAGACGAGCAATTACCCCCCCCCCCCATCCTCTCCTATTCAAATTTTGTTGAGGGGGGGGGGGGCGAAAATCTACATTCCCGCACATTTTCAATTTATTTTTTAACTAGGGGGAAGTAGGCGGGGGGGGGGGGCTTTCTTGCTCGCTAGAATCTTTAGCAGGGTAAGCACAAAAAAACACTTTTTAAAGGGGCGCTACTTATATTTTATTTATCAATAAAATAAATAAAAAATATAAACAAGGAGATGTGAGGTAAAGGGTTCTGATAAACATAGCGTACATAGAATTAAGTAATCATCATTTGAAAACAATTACTAAAAAGTCTAATTTAAATCTTCTTCATATAATCATCTTTAAATGTTCCGATCTCATTTTAAGTTGCTTATTCATAAAACGAACAGCTACGAGTTTGACCCAAGCCTCTTGAGACTTTGTATTGGGTTGGTTCATCACTCTGAAAAATAGCCTCAAAATACAAGAGCCTAGGAAATCCTCTTATTTATTTGATCTTCATTTTAAAAATTAATAAGAACCCCTAACCAACCATCTCCATCTATACTAGCGCCCCTCTATTGTTAAAATTCTAGTTCATCTATTCTGACAGGTTCAGGTAAGGGGACAACACTCTTTAGCAGGCGGTCACGTGACAAAGCTTTGCGCATGTCGTACGCATCCTCCTCGTTTTCTCCACTGCAATCAACCAATCATCAAATAATCAATCAATCAACAATTTCATATATTTTTAGTAGCGCAGCTAATCCACAATTAATATTTACCCGTCCATTTGTCACTCTTTAAAGAGTAGTTTTGAATCGATATATTAATACATGGATGTTTCACCAGATTTTCATGTACTCTAATAAAGTGATACTCGCAGCTGGTTAAAATAATATGCTTATCTTAAAGGGGGGAGGCGGATGTGCCACTTTTTGAAACCAAAAGTAAAACGTGCATGATCTCAGCCCATAAAAGAGTTATAACTCTAAAATTCGGCACAGCAGTTGCTTTTGTGGAGAACAATGTGGAATTGTGAAGAAACGGCGGTGGAACCGGCGCTCCCGCCGAAAACTTTTTTTCTCATAAACATTTCCCTTATATTTTCACGTGACACTTGTAATATGTCAATATTAAAAAAATTGCAAGTGTAAAATCTTACAAGTGTCAAGTGAAAATATAATCCAAATTTTTATGAAAAAAAATTCGGCGGAAAACGGCGGTTTTCGACGGGAGCGTCGGTTCCGCCGCCGCTTCTTCACAGTTCCATATTGTTCACTACAAAAGCAACTGCTGTGCAGAATTTTAGAGCTGTAACTCTTTTATGGGCTGAGAACATGCACGTTTTACTTTTGGTTTCAAAAAGTGGCAAATCCGCCTCCCCCATTTAGATAGCTAAAACATCAAGCAAAATATTATCACTGTATGCTAGAGATTTTTAACATAAAAACTCTTCAACTCAGCTTGAAATCTATCGCAAAAAGTGGACAATGTAAGATAAATAATCGTTTTTCTTAATTTTCAAAGCAACCTGAATTTACGTCCATTATCCTATTAACGCCTCCCTGAATATTTACGTTAAAATGATTAATGATTGGTTGCCTGTAATAATCCAACACAGTTCTATATATAACATAACCCAGCTTCTCGTAAATTCCGATAGCCAGCTTGTTGCTCACACGGACAAACAGATCTACAAAGTAGCAACGCTTCTTGTCCGATGTTACTTCTAGTCCGTCCATCAGACGTTTAGCTAACCCTAAAAATAAACAAGATTTGTTTTTATTAAAACATAACTCCTAGGTATGCTTTTTAGAAGTGAAAAAAAATGTTGTCATTTCGTGTACAGACAAACAAAACCCGTATAACGCTAGGTAAACTTATAAGCTAAAATATCAACAACAACAAAAGGGTAAAGATACGCCAAATTTCATTCAGACAGACACATATACTAGCAGACTGGCCAGCCAATTTTGAAAATAAAAAACGTACATAACGTACACAAAAAAAATACGTTACGTACATAAAAAAAGTAAAAAAAACGTACAAAAACGTACATTCCTAATAAAAATAAATTAAATAATTTCCTAGTTATCTATTATCAATACATTTAAGTCTACTAGCGGCTACCTGTAAAGGAAAACCATAGCGGACTGACAAGATATCCTATTACTCTATTTAAAAGAACTAACGTCTACGCTCCTAAAGGCCTCTAGGGGCACTTGAGGAAGGGAGAGTTGAATTCAATAACCCAATTTTTTTATTTTAGATTTAAAAAGAAAAAGTAAAAAAACATGGATGACAACATAAATAAGTAGCGAAGCTCAAAGAGTCAAAAGTTATATATAGACATCTGGAAAAAAAATTAACTTAAAATCAGTGAGCAATTAAAATTTATTTTTGGGGGGAGGAGGTAATTTTTTTCTAAAGTCGATTTCTCTTGGGAGGGTGGATGGTGATACTCTTCCCCAAAATAGTTATAAAACTTTCAAAAACCTATGAGAAGCTATCCTGTTAAGGAGAACCATATCGGTTCAGTGTTAGCGAGATCCTTTGGTACAAACAAACAGACATCCTGTTATTACGTACAAAGTTTATCCTATTATAAGGACCAGCGACTACGCCCTTGGAGGTCTCTAGAGGAACTTGATTAGGGGGGGAGTTGAATCCAAAAACCCATTTTTTTATTTTTCATTTAAAAATAAAAACTAAAAAACAAGGATGACAACATCCTTAAGTAGCGTAGCTAAAAAGTTATGGATGGAGATCTGGGAAAATAAATAAAATATAGAGTAGTGTCATAAAAAATAAGGATTTAACTTATTTTAATAAATCATTAAACCTTTTTAAAAATATATATTAACAACGTGAAAATCTAGGAATAAATTCAGCCCCCCAACCAATAAGCAAATCTCAATGAAACTTAGTGGAAGTATTAAGAATGAAAACTTATACAATCCCTGAAAATTACAACCGCCTTCAAGAATATGAGTAGAGAAAATCACAAAAACCTATACATCTAGGAATCGATCTAGCACTGCAACAAATAGACAAACCTTAAAGAAACTTTTTGAAAATATGTAGAACGTGAATTTATTTATTTCCTGAAAATTTCAGCCGTCTATCTTGAATAGAAGTCGAGAAAACCATGAAAACTTGAAAATCTAGGAATAGATCTAGCACCCCAACCAAAAGGCAAATCTCAATGAAAATATGTAGAATGTGAACTTATTTAATCAAAAAAACAGGAGCCGAGAAAATCACGTTTCTCCGATAGCATAACGGACTGACAAAGTGATTATAGAGTAGCTTTGCTAATAAATTTTTTAGTGAGGGAGGGGGGAGTAGACCACCCCCTTTTTTATTTCAATTTTAAAAAGAAAGAAAAAATAGGGGAAGGGTGGTGATTTTTTTCTAAGAGTGATTTCTCTTGGGAGGGTGGTTGTACCCTCTCCCAGGACCTATGAGAAGCTACCCTGTAAAGGAGAACCATATCAGTTTAGCGGTTAGCGAGAACCTTCGGTACAAATAAACTGACAGACAGACATACATCCTGTTATTACGTACTGAGTATATTCTATTATACAAAGTAGTAAGTTTTTTTGTCTGATGCTTAAGATTTTCATTTCTGAACCGATTAATTACTCAATTTCAGGGAAACTTCACACAGTTACCGAGATGGTTTTAGGCTATTTTTCTACCATTTTGAATACAGGTTCTCGAAGGGATATGGAAGGACAGAGAAAATAGCCTACAACCTCACAAAGATTATGTCGGTTCAGCAGTTAGCGAGATTCTACGCTACAGGAAAAAAAAGGATTTATAGGATATACATGAACCTAGTAATAGTGTCTAACTTTTTATCTTTGTGACGTAACAAAAATCCATCTATTTTTTAGGGGTTTCCTTTCCCACCTCCCCTCTCATCCTTCGATTTTTTAAAGTCACAAAGATAAAAAGTTAGACACTATTACTAGGTTCGATATACATACAATAAGATATAGGGTTATTTTGTCTAATGCTAAAGATCTCAGAAAATACTAGTCTTTAATACAAACTAAATCAAACAGATTGGGTTCTAATCTTCAGGGAATATATCTACTGGTCCTGTGGTGGTTTTAGGCTATTTTCTTGGAGTGTGGGAAACCCACCCCTCCAAAAAAACATCAACCACCCCTCAATTTATTTTTGTAAACTAATGCAAATAAGCGGGGTGGGGGAACCCCCACCGCACCCTGGGGCGAAATCTAAATGAAAAAAATCATCACAATCTTTTTTTTCGTTTTTTTGGACAAATTTCGAACAAACGATTCTATAAAGGAGGGGAAGAAGCCTCTAGAGGCTAGGGGCGAAGCCGCTAATCCTAGTAGTAAGTAAAAAGCTTTAAGTGTCCCTCCCCTCAAGACAATAGCTTAAAACCATCACAGGACTATTAGGTATATTCCCTGAAGAGTAGAGTCCAATAGGTTCATTGGTTACTGAGATCTTAAGCTTCTGATAGACAGACGGACAAGGAGACGGACAGACATCATTCTACTTTGTATTATAGATAATATACTATTTTTGTAATACTTTTTGTACAAATACAAATACATATACATATACAAATACTTTTATAGGTACTTATATTTGATTCTTACTCTTTAATAAATGAAAATACAAAAAAATAAGACTTTTTAATCCTAAACTGATCACCTTATGATATATTGGAAAATTTACCTAAGTATATATATAAAGAATTTGAAAAAAAATTTCGTAAATCTTTTAAAGGGGTAAGTAGTTGCTTAAACTTGAGTTTAGTCAACTGCATATCTTTTTCTGTTCAATAGTTTCAACTAAATCTATAGAACATATATTTCAAATCCATAAATTTAAAC
Organism: Acartia tonsa; assembly: GCF_053477335.1. Lineage (NCBI taxonomy): Eukaryota > Metazoa > Arthropoda > Copepoda > Calanoida > Acartiidae > Acartia > Acartia tonsa. Next base: position 11,210,847 of record NC_137268.1, read on the forward strand.
TATAAGTTCTAATAACATAATTTACCTAATTTACCTACATATTTTTGTTCTATGAAAATTTAAGATAATATTGAATTTATTTAATATAATACACCTATGGTTTTTGTTAAAATTTTCGTACAAAACATACAAATTACTTTTCTGCTAATATTTGATTCTTATTATTTAAAAAAAAACGTAAAACGTACAAAAATACAAATTTCAAAATACGTTACGTACACATATCAAAATAACGTCCAGAACGTACACAGATTCGATGCGTAACGTACAAAACGTACAAAACGTACACTCTGGCCAGTCTGTACTAGTCTACTTTAGCAGATATACTACCAATTATTGGAGAGAATTATTTGATATTATCTTCTATTACTGTTAGCGAAATATTTCGGGGGTTGACGGTTAATAGTAATACGCTAGTTACCTATTGAATAGCGTCGCTACTTATTGACAGAGAGGGGACAATGGGCTTTTCATTTAACTAGTTCCCAAAGTAATGCTTTCTTATTCTTTAGTTTACCAACTTAGGGGACTTTAGTGAATTTTGATTTGTTGATTCATAAAATTGATTTTTGAAACGTTTCAACCACTAATTTTAATCTACAGAAGGGGTAGTTTTGTGTAACTTTATTGAAATTGTACATCAATTTATCGGCCATTGTCTTATCTCTTTAGATCCCTATAAAAATCCTACCTAATCTTCTATAATCTGGCCCAACTGTAACTGCAGTCACATGTCCGTGCCAGTTTTCTCCCACACCCTCACATTTACCCATCACATACCCCATCAGGTCTCCACTGGGAGATTCTGCTACCTAAACAAATATCGTATTTAAGGGGGCTGGCAGGGGTGTGTATTCGGCATGGGATCCCCTGTTAAAGAGGGTGGGGGGAAATAAAAACATTTTGGATCTACGTAGTTCACGGTAAAATATTGCTGGTAAGCAATATTTCAAAAAATCTATGAATTTTAAAGGCTGCTAGCTGCTAAACGGCTGAACGTACAGATCATACCCGCACACCATTTTAAGCGGCATAAGAAGGCCTACAAATAATCTGGAATAGCTAAGATCCAATGATGCACAGGAAAGCTTCAGTGAAGAAAAATTTCTCTGCACTGCGAGATAATTATGCATTATTGATTTATGGCTATTCCAGATTATTTGTAGGCCTTCTTGTGCCGCTTAAAATGGTGTGCGGGTATGATCTGTACGTTCAGCTGTTTGGCAGCTAGCAGCCTTTAAAATTCATAGATTTTTGGAAATATTGCTTACAAGCAATACTTTACCGTGAAATGCAGTAGATCCAACATTTTCCATCTTCCCCTTCTTGGGGGAAAAGCTGAATGGGGGTGGGGCAAAATTAATCTTGTGCAGAATATACACCTTAGGGGCTGGATAAAATGTCTTGATGAACATTAAAGTAAAAGAATAGAAGGTGCATAAGTTATATGTAACTCTGCCCACAGGGCGGGGACCATGTCACAATTTTGTTTAGGGTCTTTGAAATCAGCTAATAGCGTCGGAGATAAAAACACAGCTGAGTCCCTACAAAAGAACAGAACGCAATTTGCTAGAAGACGAAAATGGTCTTCAACACTTGGGCAGATAGTTGTCTGGATTATAAACTTATACAGATACGTTTATTAGATGAACAATCAATAGGTAAATTGGACAAAAATAACAGTGTAGGGTCAGTTCAACCACATTATATTACATTGAGTATTCATGCGACCAACAATTTAACCATGATAAGATTTCCGTAATGTATTTTGTCTGAAAATTAAGATTTCAATAGCTATACGATTTTGGCTAATATATTAATAACAATTAACAAAACTTGTTTTAATATTATTATTGTACATATAATATTTAATTTAGTACAATTATTGTACGATACGATACGTGATTTTTCAGTGTGTCTGAGAACCGGTTCTTATCCACCGGATATTAATCGGTTTAGAAGCCATACTGGTAATAAAATGATGTAATTCTTACCATAAAGTATTCGGGCCATCTAGCAAGATATTGTAAATAAAACCCGAGTCCAAAGTTTTCTGTCAAGGGATCTAAATAAGATATTTAGTTTTAACTTGTTATGCTTTTATGTCTGCTTAAACATCTAGAATTTATTAACATTTACAAACAATTAAGTGTTTTAACAATGACTTGTCTCAAATAAGGTTATTTTATATGATTTAGAAAAGGAGATAGTTAAAAAAGAAAAGGAGTTCATGTAACAGAACTGCTCATGTTTTTAAAAGCGTAGCTTTTCCATAATTAGGATCGGTCAGTCCGTACGTCCGTAACGGTTAGCTCTTTTCTTTGTAGGCATGTTAAGATTGTCCTATCGATTTCAAACTTTGCATGGTGATTCCTGTAGTAGGTACAATTTAGAAAGCGTAGCAACTCTAAAATCGTTACCAGAATGTCCGAACGTCCATTTTGAACATGTTGATTTTTAACTTTTTTAACAACAAATTTTTATATGATAGAATCATTCGATTGATCTGATTTTTGGAATACTGATTCCTTGGACAACAAAGTACAATGTGATAAGCAAAGCATCTCTATACTCAAGTCCTAAAAATGTAAGTATGTCATTACACATTATCTTGAATTAGAGCAGTTTTTCAACAAATTTGCTTAAATTTTGTTTCTAATTTTATACATTTATATTATGATTATTCAGTTATGGCACTCTACACGTGTTATTGTTCATTAGTCCTACCGTTTCAGAGCTTCGCTTTTATGGATGTTGTCATCCTTGTTTAAGTAAAAAAAATGGATAATTCAGACTTTTTACTTTATAGAGATTTTGCTATTAATTCAATGGATGTAGTTAGTTCAGATTTTTGTTTATTTCAAAGAAACCGTCATTTTCTTATTATTGGAAGCTTGAAAATACAAAGGAGTAATAGTTATTGATCGAATCTTAATAAAGACAGCTTTCTGCAGATACTAAAATGAAAATCTTTTTAAAAAACCAATGTTAATTTTATGTTTTTTTATTTTAATATTCGAGGAAAATTGTCTGTAATACGATGCTATACATTATTTTTCAGAATTGCTAAGAACCAGTTCTAATCAAGCGGATATTTATCGGTTTCAAAGCCATACTGAAAAAAAAATTAGAATTATTGTCTTTATTGACTATGTATGTAAAATTATAATTCTTACCTAAATTAATTCCATTAAATCTAAATAAATCATCACAGGTGAATGGTCGTAAAGTTGTCATTTTTATTCTGAAAAACAATAACAAAAATTAATAATCAACTTTTCTAAAAATATATTTCTATTGATTTTTAAAGGGATATCTTTATTGATGTGGATTTCCATATGGAAAACATGTACTGTATAGGTAGGTTATACCTCATATGTTGAATTAATTTTTTGTTTATTAAGCCAAAACGTTAATAATTCTCCATATATAACTACTTATCCATAGGTACTAAAAGTAATTTTAACATGTAAATTTAAATTTTCAATTCACCTAAGTATCACTTATTTTGATTAATGAAATCCAACAAGTTTCTTTACATCCGTGATAGTTTGTGACGCTATGTCCCTTGCACTTTCTTCTCCTTGCTTTAATATGCTATCAAGATAAATTTCGTCCTTCAATAACCTAAAATTTAAAAAGCTTGTTTCAAAATGGGTATAGAATATATACGTGGATATTATGACAGGGGAAAAAATCATATGGAATTCATATATTGGTCAGTTTGTTCATCCAGTAGGATGGGAGGGGGTGGGTTTAAAGAGGGATATTTCGTTATTTTTAGCCAGCTGTGAATTTCACTTTATTAGAGAACAAGAAAATCTGGTGTCAGATCCAAGTATAATATATCCATTTGTTTCAAACCTTTTAATTTGTATTTGACATTACAAAAGCAATTTTATCCATGAGTCGCCTAAGCAATAAGAAAGAAGTACAAAGTCTTTGGAATTATTAACAACAAAATGACACAAGTCTGATAAATGATGATTACTTTAAAATCAAACTGAAACATCCTAGTTAGGTACAGAGTATCTGTGCTTTAAAGGGTACTGTGCATGAAAAATAGCAAGTGATTTTAATAACCTTCCAGCAGTGAGTTTAAGTAATATTTTTGGTGAATATACTACGTTTCTGTTTAATATAGTAATATTACCATGGTTTTATATGAAAAAACTTTGAAATGTTAAATTTTTTTAAAAGAAATATCGTCAAATGTTTTGTTTAGTTCAGAGTGCAAAATAAAATAACACATTAAAACATCATTTAATGCCGTTAAATGCCAAACTACATTAATCGAACTGCTGGAAAGTACTTAACATCACATGATCTCCTTAGTGCATAGTCCCCTTTTAGACATGGTATTGGTAATTATTTCTGTAAGCAAATCACCTGTTCATTTCAGCTCTGATAGGGGACAAATGTTGAATTAAAGAGTCTGTAACCATTTCTTTAAACTTCACCTGAATCATAAATCAAGTTTTTTTTTAAAGAAAACTTTCACCCATAATTAATGCATTTTCAGAGAAGCGGCTATAAGCCTCATTGTTTCAATAAATAAAATGTAATATCTTTAAATTTTTTAATTATATGTTGTCTAATTGATCCAGAAATAAACGACGATAACGGGTACTTCGCCAAAAGTTGAAGATAACCATCAACTATAAAAAAAATATTGACTCAAATTCTTTCATAAGCTATAAGTATTACCTATTTGGTATAGTCCCTTTCGTGGCAACGCACCTTAAGGGGTGATTCTTCGTATTTTTCACAGTAGCTTTTCTCCTATTTCTAGCCCCTGCGGGGCCAATTGCCTAACCCTGTGGGGCAATCACCTAACCTAATATAACCTAACCTAACCTATAAAAGCCATTTTAAAAATACGACGAATCGCTACTTAAGGGGCGTTGCCACGAAAGAGACCATTCCCGTATTATTTTCTAGGAATTCATCTACAATAAATATTGAAGAAAACTCCACCTTATTCATATCATTTTCCATGATAAATTGTTCAACTTGTTCTGGAGTTTGATTACTTAATGATGCTTGGATTAACATTAGATTTGCTACTCCTAAATAAATAACATGAACAAATAAGTGATTTTTAAAAAGAATTTGGCATTTCTCACTACTTCGGTCGAATTTTTTGTAAATTATAATAGGTGCACAAATTTTTATAAACATATTCTCCAATTCGTTGACTTTGGGTACTTTAATAACTTGATCATTATCAAACTAGCAATGTCCAAATTTTTTCGAGAGAAAATATTTATAATTATTATTTATATATTATCCAATAATCCATTTTCTTATCCCCGGAGATCCCTGCCACTGCCGAGTCAAACTATATTTATCAGGGCTCAGCAGCCGCGCGTCAGCCTCACCCGTATGGATGCTTTCAAAGAGGGACTGCCATATTTAGGTCATGTTAGACTTCCAGCTGATTTTTAAAAAAAATATGAAAGGTTGATTTTCTGAGGCTTACTGGCAGATGACGCACAGCTGACGAGCCCTGATATTAACTGTAAATGTACAATAATGATAATTACGAACCTGGACGAATTTCAGGGTCATATCTTATTTCTTTAATTGTATCTGTTACACTTTTCTTTATTTTGTCTCTTATAATATCTGAATTAGAAATTATTATGATGATTAAAATAAGTAAATTCTTTATAAATAAGCAAAATATTTCAATTCAATTATCATGTGTTTAGTTAACAAAAAAAATTGGAGGGGTTAGGGTGTCACAACCCCCCAAAGAAAATAACCTAAAACCGTCACAGGACCAGTAGGAATATTCCCTTAATAGTAGAATCCAATCGGTTCAGCGGTTACCGAGATCGTAAGATTTAGACGTTCGGACGGAAAGACATTTTTTTTGTAGTACAGATAGTTTTGTGATTTATGCAAATAACTGGCAATGAAGTATGAATGGACATCTCCTATTTTTCAGTAGCTATGCTACAAGCAAATCTTACCTGGTTCGTCATCGATATAAATACAGGATTTAGTATCCGGATCCGATTTGGACATTTTCTTTTCTGGATTTCTCAAGCTTCGAACTCGGGCGTTATTACTGTCCGGTAAAATAGCCTGAAATAGAACCAACCGTTTTACCCACCGGGTTTTTAATATTTCAAGCACGGTTATGCCTCTAGGCATTGTTGCAATAAAGAACTAAATAAATATTTCCAAAGCACAAAGTATTAAATATTACAATGAAGTGGTACCTGTATGTCAGGAATAAGGTATAACCAACAAGCAAAATAAATCTTTTAAAAAATTTGGGGGGCAAATGTAGAAGTCGTCAATATTACGATGTTTTGCCCCCCAACGACAGCTGAAAAACACGTATAGGTTTTGTGATTTTTAAAAAATCAATTTTGTTATTGGTATAAGCTGCCTATATGTCTTTATTAGAAGCACGGCTATTCTATTGGATATTGTGCCCGTGGAGTTTTGTCGTCAATTTAGGTTGCTAATATAGTCCTAAGTGTTTGGTCAATACGTCCCTCCATGGTCAGGGGGGAGGGGATGGGGTAAAGTCATAAGGGGAGGGGGCGTTATCGTTTTATTAGAAGATAGCTGGGAGTAACATTTACGAGTAACGAGAATCTCTCATAATATCCACATATCTTATATCCATTACAACTATACAAGAACTAGAATATGTTTGTATATCCAACCTTCGATTATTGATTCATCGCTCGTATGTATGTAGTTTTTTTTATATACATTATAGATTAGGTATGTGATAAACAATAAACATTGTTACCTTAGGTTTCGGAAAGTAGTTGCCATACATTAGGTTGAAATTCTTTGTTAAATGCTGAAAACAAAACCTTATGATTAAGTATATAACAAGATTCCATTTAAAATTAAAGAAGGTCTTTTTTCGCGAATTTTCCGTATAGTTGTGTGCTACTGTTTAGTCAAATTCGCTTATTGAGTAAAATTGTTCTTAATTTTGACCAAATGTAAATATATGAAATGATCAAATGTCTTTGTAAAATCATTGCATAAACTACCTGGGCTATTTGAATATTTTGTATATTATCCTCCCCTACGGGTATATCTGTTGCTTTGTATAATAAAATATCAGCTGACTGTAATACAGGATACAGATACAGTCCTAAAAAATTAAATATACTCTGTAATTACTGTTGAAAATTATTCGTTTCTATCTATGACGTCATATTTTTTTCAAGGCACTTTTCTTTGACCTAATCTAATATTACTAAATATGAAATGTTTTTCACATAAGCATGCACTGTATGAGAGCTACTTTATAAGTATTTTTCTCAACTATATCTATATTAGCTTTATATTGCTGCACAATAAATGTAACCCAGACAACTACCTGGTTCCAGTGGAAGTGACGTTTTTCGTCTGCTAGAAAATTGCTTTCTGCTCTTTCGCAGCGGCTTAGTTGTATTAATAATTCCGACGCTATTGGCTGATATAAAAAGACCCAATTGAAAGTCGACACAGTGTCTCCGCCCCGTGAACAATGTACATACAGTTATTTTACCCCTGCCCCCTCTATTCTTTTACTTCAATTACTGAACTACTGTAGTACATAATAAATTATGTGCCATTATCAAACAAAGTTATTTACCTAATAGAACTTCTTTTAGTTTGGCAGACTTTTCTTTATACTGCGTTAATTGTGCTGAAATAGAAACATAATGTGGTTGAAAATTAGATTCTAGAGAGATTGTTAATGTAATGCACTCTTGTTTTAGATAACCAAGAAGAACCATTACCTAATAATCAAAGGCCTCGAGACAGTGAAAGTAACAATAGATGGATAATTCATGAAACCTTTACAAACAAGAGACACAAAACCTTTAATCTGTTACTTAGTGCTTTCAGAACAAGCTTTTCAAATTGACCGGGTGAGTTAAGTTTTAATCTTATTTGTTAATTGGTTTCTAGAATAACAGTAAGAAATCCAAGATCAAATATGAAATGAAAAGAAGACTACGTATGTTAAGCACCTTCCAGCAGTGATATCAAGTAAGGTTTGATTAATATACTAGGTTTCTATTAAATATTAGTTAAATTTGCATTATGAAAAAAAAAAATATATCCTAACAAGTTGTAAATATAAGTCATAGATGCTTTACTTTATTTGTTTTTATAGTTTGAAAAATGGTTAGGTAGTGAATCGATACCACGATAATATTTTTTTTTGTGCACATCAAACTCAATAAAATATTTTCAAACAAAATTCACTCCTATACTTAGGTACCTTCTTATATTTCGTTTATAAAAAAAAAGATATATGTACCTAATCTAGGAACTGTACAAACGGTACCCAAAATCCAACAAAGCTCTGCATGCTCCTAAAATTATTCATCATATAAATCAAATATTTTTCTAATAATAGGGTATTTTATTTTGTCTTTGATTTCCCTGTGTCTTGTTAATAAAAAAAAAGAAAAAATTGAATATAAGGGATGGGATAAATTTTCGTTTGTTTGTTTAAAAGTGTAGGACAGGTTATATTGGGTATTGGGTCTCAACGCAGGGTAACACATATGAGAAAAATACTAACTCCCTTTACATACCCTTATTTTAATTTGTTCAAAATATAGGGGAGGGGCAGGTTTGAGCTAGAAAAGACACTTTAAATATAAAAACTGTAACCAGCAAGAGATGGCATAAAAATTTAGTAAAATAATTCCTACATAAGCTTAAATTATGAAATACTATGTTAATGTTATACCTTAACAGTAGATTGTTGGAAAAGAATACATTTATCTGGATCTAACCCGCAAGCTACCAGGCTAGCGGTCATTTTCTTTATACCAGACCTTGACAAATAAGATTATAAGTTTCAAGTATTTGAATAAACCCACGAATGAAGATTAAAGCGTAGTGTCAGATTCGTATCACCGTGCAAGAATGGGGAAATTATAATAAAGAACTTTCATTTTATGAACAGACAAGGTTTATGTAATCAAAGGATTGGCTGTAAGATTGAATATTGCTACTGAAAAAATACTTCCTTGTGAAAGCACCTAATTTTAAAAAATCAGGTGCTTTCCCAGCAAGCACTAAACCTCCCATCCTTGTTTTTGAGATTAATTGTAAATAAGAGGGAATATATGTTTTTTTCTCAATGCCTAACTTATGTGGGGCTATTCTGGCCTGTATAACCAATATAACCTAAAGTAATAAACAAACAAAAGAAATATATTTCAAAATAAGGGAGTGAAGGAACTTTGAGGGAAATTCTAAAATCTCAATAGAAACTTTACCTTAAAGTTTTAGGGTCTTGTGGTAATGTAATTGCATGGAGATCTACTACACAATAAATCTAAAAAAAGGTATGATTATGTAAATAAAACAAATAATCTGGCCTTATCAAATTTAAAAAATGCATTTATTTAATTGTTATCTTTACCTACAAGAAAACAAAGGTTCAAAGAGTCAAAAATTTGCTTAGGTATAAAAAAATAAGGTATAAAATATGAAAACCGTTAGTTACAGATAAACAGACAAACACGGCTAATTTGAAGAGTAACTTCGATACTTAACACAAAATAAATTTACTTTATTTAGTCTATTTTCTACAGATAATTCTTCTCCCCACCGCTTTACAGCACCCAAATAATTTCCTAAAAATAATTTCTGAATTTATTTGTTTAGGTAAAGTGAAAAGAATATTATTACATGAGAGGAAGGGGACATTAAATTTTATATTTGGTTCCCTAAGTTATGACCAAGTTATCTTATTCATTGGCTAAAATCTTTGGGTACTTTTATCTAATTTTGATAGATGGGTTCCAAACAATTTTGTCCAAACTTTCCAACTAATAATTTTAATTTACAGAAGGGATAGTTTTGTTTGTCCTTATTTATTGTTAATTATCTTCTGTACCAGCCGTTTCACTCCGCTTGGGGGGAGCATTGGCCGCTGACAAACTTTCTCCATTTTCTTCTGTCTTGTGCTTTTTTCTCTGTATTTCTCAACTTCGGATCCTTCAGCTCTTTTTCCAGCTGTCTCCTCCAGGTATTTTTTGGCCTCCCCCTATTTCACTGTCCTTGAGGGTTATAATATAAACTATGTTTTGTTATATCATCACCTTCTTTTCTAAGGGTGTGGCCTAGCCATCTTAATTTCTTCTTATTGATTTGAGAGGCAATTTTTTCTTGGCCACTCCTTTCCCACAGGTCTTTGTTCCTAATGGTAGTAGGCCAAAATATCTTAAAGATTCTTTTAAGACATTTATTTATGAAAACTTGAAGTTTATCTTCTTGTTTCTTGTTCAGAAACCAAGATTCTGATCCATATAACAAGATTGACTTGACATTAGAATTGAATATTTTGATCTTTGTTTTTTGTCTTAAGATTTTAGAGTCCCAGATTTTGTTTAGTTGGCTAAAAGCAGTTCTTGCCTTGTTTATTCTTGCATTTACATCCTCTTCAGTACCACCGGAAGGAGTAACAACACTTCCAAGGTATGTAAACTTGTCAACTTCTTCTATAGATTCATTTCCTATTTTAACAACTCTGTTGCATTTTGGATTTAATTTCATGATTTTGGTCTTAGCAACATTGATATTTAATCCTACTTGTGCAGATTTTTCTGCAATTTTTGAGGTTTTTTCTTGCATATGGTCATGAGTGTGGGATAGTAAGGCTATATCATCTGCAAAGTCAAGATCTTCTAGTTTCTTTGTTAGAAAGTACTGGATACCAGTTTTTCCATTTACACTGTTTTTCATTATCCAGTCAATTATAAGTAAAAATAAGAAAGGTGAAAGTAGACAACCTTGTCTTACACCAGTCAATATTTGAAAGAATTTGCTTAGCTTCCCCTTAAAGAGGATTTGTCCACCAGAGTCTTCATACATTTTTTTGATAAGGTTTATGATTTTTGTAGGTATTCCATAATGAGCCATAATCTTCCAGAGTGATTCTCTGTCGATGGAGTCAAATGCTTTGGAGTAGTCAATAAAGTTAATATATGTTGAGGAGTTAAATTCAGCTGACTGCTCCAGGATAATTCTGAGCGTAGATATTTGATCTGTGCATGATTTGTTTGATCTGAAACCAGCTTGATTATTTCTGAGTAATTTGTCTACAGTATTTCTCATTCTGTTTAAAATAACTCTACTTAATACTTTTCCAGGAATAGACAACAGCATGATTCCTCTATAGCTGTCGCAAAGAGTGAGATCTCCTTTCTTTGCAAGAATGGTAATAAATCCATTCTTCCAGTCGTCTGGGAATGTTTCTTTTGTCCAGATTTTGTAGATTAAAGGATGAAGAATTTCGGCAGATAGATTTACATCAGCCTTCAAGACTTCAGCTGTTATATCATCAGGGCCAACAGCCTTATTGTTTTTCAAGCTTATGATTGCAGATTTGATCTCCTCTATAGTTGGGGCATTGCAGTTTATATCCAGGTTTGTTTCAGCTGGAGGTATTACAGCAGGGTTTGTAGGTGCCTGTCTGTTTAAAAGTGAGCTAAAGTGTTCAACCCATCTTGCTTCTATACCATCATCATTATCGATTATATGTCCATCTTTGTCTTTAATATGATTACTAGCATTTTTCTTAGCTTTTCCTGTAAGTTTCTTTGTTATTTGGTAAACATCTTTTAGGTTGTTTTGTTTCATTGCTTCCTCCGCTTCATTTGCTAAATTTTCAGTAAATCTCCTTTTATCTCTGCGTACAGATTTCTTAATTTTTTTGTTATAGTCCTTGTATTCTTGATTAAGTATAATCTTTTCAATATCTGAAGCATTCAAGATTTTTTCCTTGATCTTTCTTCTCTCCTCGATAAGGGTTATAGATTCATCAGATATCCAAGGTTTAGCTTCAATTTTTTGATGGCCTAAGATTTCACTGCTGGTGTTGTTTATTGCTGTTTTGATCTTTTTCCAATCATCATTTACATTTGACTCATCATCAGCTGCTTCTTGCAATGCCAGGAATCTGTTTCTCAAAGTGAGAATGAAGTCTGCTCTTATTTGGTCATTTGTCAACTTTTTTGTGTCAAACTTCCGTCTTGTTTGCTTAGGCTTGTCCACAGCCTTTAACTTTAGCTGCAGATTGGCAGTGACAAGATAGTGATCTGTGTTTGCATCAGCTCCTCTCCTAACTTTGACATCTAAAAGAGAGTTTCGGAATTTTTTATTTATGCAAATGTGGTCAATCTGATTTTTTGTTCTTTCATCAGGAGATATCCATGTTGTCTTATGAATATCTTTGTGGGGGAAGATGGTTCCACCTATAACCAATTCTTGTCTTGTGCAGAAGTCTATCAATTGATCACCATTATCATTTTTGATACCTAGACCTTCTCTTCCCATAACATGTTCGATGCCAACATTACATGTGCCAACTTTGGCATTTAAGTCTCCAAGAAATAATGTAATGTCTTTAGAACTTTTGTTTTTTGAAATGATGTTCTCCAGTTGATCATAGAATTGGTCTTTATTTTCATCACTTGCATCATTTGTAGGGGCATAGCCATATATCACCTTAAGTTTGATTTTCTTGTTCTTTGTTTTAAAAGTTGCTTCAAGAAGTCTGTGTCCATGTGGTATCCATGAAATTAAAGATTTTTGAGCAGCTTTCGACAGTAAAAGACCAACACCATGGGTGTGGACTTGATCTTGAGTTTGGACTCCAGAATAGAGCAGTTTCTGGCCAGACAAAAGTTTGTGTTCACCAGAATTGTCCCATCTGACCTCAGCAAGTCCCAGAATTTCAAGGTTGTATCTTAACATTTCCCTTGCAACATTTTCAAGCTTACCAGCTTGGTATAAAGTCCTAATGTTCCAGGTTCCTATTTTGAAAATCTTGTGTGGGCTGAGGATCATCGGCTAGACGTCATTTGTTCTGCGTTTACAGAGGCCTCAGCATAATCAAGATTATTTGAAGAATTTGTAGAAGTATTTGTCAGTGTTTCTGTAACAATGTAATTTTTTTTATGGGATAGGGTTGTCAGCCCTACGCCCAACCCCCAACCTGGAGGACCAGGGACTACTCTCTGTCAGGATCCTCCCCACAAACCTCTCCAGCACGGTTGAACTAATCTGGCACAGCTTCATGTATCATCAGACCACGGTCCGGGTGAGCTGCGTGGAAGCGGTAGTTCCTCATCATCCCAATTATCTTATCCCTCCCTGTTGATTATCTTATCCCTCAAAATTTCTGTGACTGATATATTAAATTTTAACACCCCCCCCCCCCTAAAAAAAGTGTTCAAAACTTACAAATAGTACCTATGTAAATGCATTAAACGCTATTGTCTATAAACTGCGATATCATAGGTTATTAAAATTCTAACAGTGTCTTAATTATTTACCTAAATGTACAGTCCCAGTAGGTTGAATTCCAGAAAACACTCTGGGTTGACTTTGAGGTTTATCTGCTTTAGTTTCAGGTTCATTTGATGACATCAGTCTTTTCATTAATCTTAAAGAATTAGACCTTGGGTTAACATTTTGTATTCGAATCTTTTGTAGAATCATCTGAAAGTATGGTTAATACAAATTAACATTGGCTTAAAAGTATTATGATTAGGTAGTAACAAAAACATCATTAAAATATTAAATTATTTTGTTCTTCTGTAGTGAGCATATGCTCTATTCTGATCGCAAATCCTAAAGAAAATTAAACTTTCATTTTTTATTTGAAAACTTACAATTTAATCAAGGGACATAATGAGAGATGTATTGTACAAAGTACATCATACACTTAATGTAATATAAGGAATACTATCATTCTATGAACTTGTCAATTTAAGCTTTAAACAGCCCCTAAAAAAATTTCATCTTTACTAAAAACTCAATGGAAACTTTCCCATTACACATAATTATTATGATCAGAATAAATATAGGTTCAAGAAGTATGCTGTCATATGCTTTCATTAAGTCAAAAATACAAAGTCATAGTTTTTGTCTATACCTACTTGATAAGAAGATTTCAAAACAAAGGCTTTAAAAATCTTTTATAACTAAAATATAAAAAGAATAAAAGTTTTCCTGTGATATTCAATTTTCTTGGCAACCGCTCTTCCTGTATTATTATAGGCATCTATTATCTCTTTGGCTAATGCTTCCCAGATCCTACAAATAGTGAAAGTTGGTAATGAGTTCCGCCTGTTTTTGGCTAAGTATTCACTCTACCTATTCTAACTTTTTATGAGGCGCATCAAGCAAAGCAGCATGGCAGTAAGAACAGTTTTAACGTGTTTAGTTATGATGTCTAGCTGTGAGATACGAACCCAACACCCCCAAGACGACCTTAGGAAGACTGAACATAAAATTCTTAAGTTCTATCCACAAAATTCAACTGATTTTCTAATCTTATCAACCAATATTTCTATCTTAAATAAGGGGATATTTTGTTTAACATCATTGGGAATGTATATAAATCTATCCTCTATTGACTTTTTCCTAAAGATCCCTAGTACTGAGATAAAAACTTACATAATTGAAGGTCTCACAGGTTCATCAGGATTCTTTTTTCTTGCAATCCATCTGGGATTACCTCTCTCGTCTCTGGCAGAATGGTGGATCCATCTCATTCCCTCGAAATAGGATCTAAAAAACATAATTTAATCATGGATTGAGTAGATAATGGGCCGTTTATTACACTAGTCCCCACATAATTATAATATCTTTTTATTATAACGTTGGCTAAATAATTTGGGGACTTTTATTTAATTTTGATAAGTTCATTAAGTTGATTGTCCAAAGGTTTCAACCAGTAATTGTAATCTGCATAAGAGAAAATATGATCCATGTCAAATTTTCAAAGTAGGAATCAAATATATAATATATATTTAACTAAATTAAATAAGTACCATGGAGGGTAATAAACACTATGGATATTTAGGATATGAAATGCTAGACAAGGAAATTTATCCATAAGCAACATAACAAATATATACAAAAATAACCCTGAAAATAATCGTACCTGGTTTCAGTAATAGGTGCTGGTACTCTATATTGTACACCTCCAACCCTCACTTTCTCCAAGATTAGGTACGGCCTGAATATAAACTGTTTTAGTCAAGCCTCTTCTAATTGTCAAAGGCTGTTAAATGTCATAATAAAGACTAAGTGTACAACTAGAAATTCTCTTTACGCTCGGCTTGTGTAAATAAATCAGATGTAAATGCATTGGCTGAGATGCAGGCCTAACTGATTCCTATGGAAAGAATATTTAGAAACAGGACTTAACCTAATTCCAAAAGATTGAGAATATTTATTTATTACATCGTATTATAAAGAGTTTTTTCGCGTCGGAAAAAGGAAAAATAAATTGGATTAATTCCAGTTTTGTTGGCACCGTGTGGCCAACAAAAGATACACGATTTTTCAGTATGAATTAGAAGTTGAAATTAAACAGAGGTGGATTCTTTAAAAAAAATTGCCCCACTAATCGCTTAGTGGGGCAAATTTGTTATCGTGAAAAATCCTTTTCGTGAAGAGATTTTTAATGTGATTTTGGTGAATTTATCACGAAAACAATTTTGCCCCAAGCGATTAGTGGGGCAAACTTTCTTTAAGAATCCACCAAATTTTCTACAATGATATACATATTGTTTCTTTACGGGTCACAACTGGTTATAAACCAACAGATTTTAATCGGTTTCTATGCCATACTGGAAAAAGATTCTGTAGGTTTATAGTTAAAGTAAAGGATACAAAAAGTTCCTACCTGGCATTCTCAATGGCCTGTTTGATAATTATAGATGGGTCAGTTTCTACACCCTTGCCTTTCTTAAGCTGAATTGACTGAAATAATATACAAATTATAATGACTGAAAATTAACAGGTTTCTTTAACACACTTAAAGGACCCGCTGGAGGGTGAAATTTGAACTTAAAATTTCCAAACTAAAGAGGACTAACCACGAAGCAGAGCAAGTGATTCTAAGCATCTTTCAGCATTGACCCATAGTATTTTTTCAGTAAATATACTAGGTTTATGTTTAATATTTGCTTTATCGACAAAAAAAAGTTAGGTTTCACCATAGTTTTATATGAAAAAAAAACTTTGAAATGTTAAGCATTGTTTGGTGCAATATTATCGAATGTTTTGATGAGTTCAAACTGTTGTTTAAAAGCTTTGACACAAAAGAATTATTGTGATTAAAAATGTATATTTAGAAAAAGAATTGGTAACTTGTAAAACAGTTTAATTAATGTACTTTTGCAATTTACAATATTTGATGCTTTTCTGCAGTGTTATTTTATTTTGTCCTTTGAACTCAACAAAGCATTTGATGATATTGCTTTAAAAATTGCTTTACATTTCAAAGTTTTTTCATATAAAACCATGGTGAACTTTTTAGTCGACAAAGCAAATATTAAACATAAACATTAAACACTCGCTCTGGTTCGTGGATAGTCCCCTTTCCTCAAAGATTAGATTCAATTGGATTTTCTGGTTGCTAGAAATGAAATCTACGCATCTTGTGTAGCTATATGGAATTGATCTAGTCAAGATTAATAATTTCATACTTAATTTTTGCAGTAATGAACCGTAAAGTGTACCTGTAAAAAAACAAGAATATAATACCTTAATAATTTCATAAGTTTTAAGCATAATCATTTCTCCTCTAAGTCCATCAGAGTGAAGCTGAACCATCTTTGTAAATTTCAGTAAAAGAGGATCCTGCAAAAAAGAT
Source organism: Acartia tonsa (assembly GCF_053477335.1). Taxonomy (NCBI): domain Eukaryota; kingdom Metazoa; phylum Arthropoda; class Copepoda; order Calanoida; family Acartiidae; genus Acartia; species Acartia tonsa. The sequence continues at coordinate 11,227,513 of NC_137268.1, forward strand.
GTGGATGAAAAAATCATCGCATTATTTATAGATTTTATCATAGTCAGTTATCCGCGGATATCAAAATGAGAAAATATCAGATTAAAACCAGGTTGTTACCATAGGGTCGAAGGTTCGGTTCTAACAATACTGGTTTTAATTTTATGGTCTTTATTTCAATACTCGTGGAAAATTGTCTGTAATACGATGCTGATTTCCAGTATGTCTGAGAACCAATTCTAATCCAGTGGATATCAATCGGTTTTGAATGAATCAATAGTTATTATGACTTAGAAACCACCAACTAACTGCATAATAGTATTTTTTTAATGTTGATAATAATCCCTACAAAGGGGGAGGTAGGTTGTGCTAAAATACCGTAAAGGTGTGAGTTTTAAGGCTTAAAAACAGTAGTAGAACGATAATATTAACTATTCCTTATTAAATAGAACCATAGGCCAAAAAATTTATATATGTTTTTAAGCCTTAAAACTCACACCTTTACGGAACTTCAGCACAACCTACCTCCCACTTTTTAAATACGGACCAAATCTGAAATTAATTGCAAAAGATAAAATCAGCTAAAATGCTACCCAAAAACAGACTGACCCTACGCCGTAGATGTTTTATACTTACAGATTTTACATTATGATGGGAATGTAATTGTACACAAGAAAAAATAGAGGTCTAGCAAAAATAGCGCCAGAGTAAAATATACTTTACCCTAGCGTTGATCGTACGATAAAACAGTGAATTATGGAGTAGATTCAAAAATAAAAATAGAAAATACCCACCTGGAAATAAGCAAAAGAAACATCTTTTAGTGCAGCCTAAAAATTTGAATATATTAAATAATAATCATTGTCTTCAAATAAAATAATTAACATAATTTTTTCAAAATTTGTATTCCAAATATTTTAGAGTAAGGTCATATTATCAAGTTATGTTTAAAGATCACAAATATACCTATGGAAAATTCTAAATCATATATTTCTATATTTTACAGATATATCTTTGAAACTTTATTTAAATATTTTGATTTGGTGCAGTCCAATGTAAAATGTTCCTGGTAACGATTATCTCCAAAAGTCTAGGGTAAGAGGGGGGGGGGGGAAATTTCGTTTTTTTTTCGTTTTTTTTTGAAAAAAAATGGGGTAAATATTAATATTTTCAAATGAAACCAAGACCAGTAGAAAGCTTACGGAAAGGACTATCAGGTCCTATAAGGACATCATCCTAGGACTTTTAGAAGTTGGCCGAAATTGACCGCAAAAAAGTTACCGATATTTCCCCACCACCGGGGGAAATATCGGTAATTTTTTTCAACCTAAAAAAATCGATGAAAAACGGCCAAACGGCCAGTCGAACATAAATAATCATAATTAGTAGAGGTTATAGGGATTATCCACAAAAAGTTTCATAATGATCGGACTATTCCTTCTATGTTAAAAATGAATTTTTTTGAAAGACGCGAATTTTCGATTTTTTTTTTCGAAAATTTTTTTTTTAAAAACTTAAAATTAATATAAGAAAAAAAATATTTTATTACTTTTTAGGCCTGATCCTAAAAAAGCTCACATTGAACTATAGATTTAGCCCAAAAAACATGAAAATTGATTAAAAATTAACCTTAAAAATTTAATTTGAAGCAAAAGTGTCATCTTTGCAAAAATCTTGACTACATTTTACCTTAAAAAAATCGATGAAAAAAGGCCAAACGACCAAACAAGCGTAATAAATCATAATTAGTATAGGTGATTGGGATTAACCACAAAAAAATTCATAAAGATCGGACTATTCCTCCTATGTCAAAAATATTTTTTTTTCAAAGGACCAGAAATTTTGATTTTTTCCTCGCAAAATTTTGATTCAAAAAATAAAATTAATTTTTTGTTTTGTTTTTTATCTGTTCTATTCATTTTTAGGCCTAATTCTTAAAAAGTCCTTATGGAATAATAGATTTGACAAAAGAAAACATGAAAACATGACCTTAAAAGTTGAATTTTAATTTCTTTTGAAATTACCGATTTTTCCCCCGGCGCCAACTTGGGTCATTTTTGAAAAAAATATTAACCCGATTTTAAAGCTCTCAACGGATTTGGAAAAAGCGGGCAATTTCTAGTTCAAAAAGTTTTTCAGATCAGCTCTAGGTCTTACCAATTTTTGTGTAGGTCGATCTTTACACACCTACTAAAAAATTTTTGGAAAAAAAAAAATTTTCGTCCGACTTTGAGACCCAATAAGTACCATTAATATTCATCTCACAAAAAAATTGTAGGCAATTTAATAAGGAACAAATTTGCTTTTATGTTTTTTTCTGTCATTTGAAAGGAACATGGAAAAAAAGGTCATTTAATGAAGGTAGGTCGAAATTACCGAGAATAGCCCCTTACCGAGAATAGCCCCTTACCGAAACTTCCCCCCCCTTACCCTATCAACTTTAAAGGCTGCCAGTTGCCAAACTGTGCTGAACGTACAGGCCATGTCTGCAGACCGTTTTAAGCGGCATAAGAAGGCCTATAGATAATCTGAAATAGCTAAGATCCAAGGATGCACAGGGAAAGCTTTTTTTACGTGCGTTTATGTGCACTGCGAGATTAATGTGCGTTAATGAGTAAAGGCTATTCCAGATTATTTGTAGGTCTCCTTTTAAAGTTTACAATTTTGTGCCAGCATAATCAAAACATTTCACCGTTTAGCCGTCAGCAGTTCGTCGATTTATAGAGATAATCGTTACCAGAAATATTTCACTAACTGAACTAGATCCAAATATTTTTCTTTAAATTACCACCCTCCTACCTTTAGAGGTACAGCTACTTTTCTTTGGTATTCTGTGGATCCTTTAATCCTCTTTAATTCTTTCATATCGGATATGGGATCTTCAAATCTTTCCGGCCACATTACAGTTCTAAAATCAAAATTTATAAAACGATCATACTATACGTAAGATTTTGCCTTTTAAGAATAATGGACGATTAGTAAAAGTTGATCCCAATTGATGATAAAAAATATTCCTTTTTTAGATTTAAATTATTGGTGAATAAGTTGGGACCCTGCTAGTTTGCACCCAACCGTCATTATTTAACAAAAGCACCCAAATTTTTTTTTATGCTAACGAATTAGAGAACAGGTTTAATATAATTGGATATAAGTCTAATTTACAGCGCTAAATTCCCTTACTATCTCTGATTTTCCAGTATTGCTTCGAAACCGATTTATATCCGCTGGATTACAACCAATACTGAAAAATTATGTATCATATCCAGTTTTCTACCAATATACAAATGTACAATCAAAATATTAAAACCAGGGTTTCGAATCCGGATCCGCATATTTTTGAGTCAAAGGATCCGGATCCTTGGACTCAAAAAAAATGCGGAAAAAATGGAAAAATCTACCTAAAGGGGTAGTTTCATGAAATGCATTTAAACTTAATTTAATGAACCGCATATTTTATCCTGGTTAAATGTTTAAACTACATTTATATGGCATATATTTGAAAGAATTTCAATTTTCTACCACGTAGTTTTTAAAATATCAAGACTTGAAAATCGTCTTTTTAAATTGCATATATCACAAAAAGACAATTTTCAAGTCTTGATATTTTAAAAACTACGTGGTAGAAAATTGAATTCATTTCAAATATATGCTATTTAAATGTAGCTTAACCCATTAACTAGGAAAAAATATACGATTCACTAAATTAAGTTCAAATGCATTTCGTGAAACTACCCCTTTATATAAAATCTCAGACATTCTCTTGATGAGAGCCAATCTTTAAGGTTTAGGTTCAGACTTGAAAATTAAAAGTATTTTTGACTTCGAATTAAAGAATAATTTTTTTTTTGAATAATTTGGTGATTTTATTTTTATTGTCAAGGATCCGGATCCGGTTCCGCACTGACCAAATTTTGAGGATCCGGATCCGCATACAATCAATGCGGATCCGAAACCCTGATTAAAACTAGTTTTGTGATCCCGTGCCTTAGGCAATTCAGGGCTTTAAAAACTTATTTTAATCTTATAATTATAATATCCGGAGAAAGCTGTTTATAATACGATGCGATTAAAAACTATAACAAACCTGAAGGGAACAACACTTTGAGCACTCGCCCGTAACAATAAACTTCTTCCAATACTCAAACATTTTATCATTTTTTCTGAACAAATATTACAAGATTTACGCTTTTTAAAAGGTAACATTTATACCAAATTATTAAAATACAAAGAATACAATAGAATTGTAACAACATATATTTATTTTACAACTACTGTCATTTGGTATGTTTAAGGAAAGTTTTCATGCTAAAAAATTTGACACTTTACAAACTTTGTTTCAAATGTTAAAAAAGCTTTATTTAAATGCACAAAATGGATCAAGGGGGGGGGGGGGGGGAAGTTTTGCCACTTTCGCGTAATCCGTGATTATTAGGCTAGGTATTGATGTTAGACTATAGGTTATTTGGGATAAAAGTTTACTTTTGGGTAGTACTTCACGTATATTTAATCATTTTTTGGATAGGTCTCCAGGTTCAGGTGCTGCAGGCTGGAAGGTGGTTTCTGGACAGGTAAAAAAAAATTAAAATTTTTGTTTGAAGAGTTAGAGATCAAATTATTAAACAAAATATGCATCTTTATGGATATTATTGAAATACCAGAAGAAAAAATTAAAATCGGCCTCCAGGTTCAAGTGCTGCAGGCCTCCAGGTCCACTCTGGACAGGTAAAAAAACAAGTTTTTTATTTGAAGAGTTAGAGGTCAACTTATAAAACAGAATATGCATATTTTTTTATATTATTGACATATTTGAAGAAAAAATTAAAATCGGCCTCCAGGTTCAGGTGCTGCAGGCCTCTAGGTCCACTCTGGACAGGTAAAAAAACAAGTTTTTTTATCTGAAGAGTTAGAGGTCAACTTATTAAACAGAATATGCATCTTTATGGATATTATTGAAATATCAGAAGAAAAAACTAAAATCGGCCTCCAGGTTCAAGTGCTGCAGGCCTCCAGGTCCACTCTGGACAGGTAAAAAAACAAGTTTTTTATTTGAAGAGTTATAGGTCAACTTATAAAACAGAATATGCATATTTTTTTATATTATTGACATATTTGAAGAAAAAATTAAAATCGGCCTCCAGGTTCAGGTGCTGCAGGCCTCCAGGTCCGCTCTGGACAGGTAAAAAAACAAGTTTTTTTATTTGAAGAGTTAGAGGTCAACTTAATAAACAGAATATGCATATTTTTTTATATTATTGACATATCTAAAGAAAAAATTTAAATCGGCCTCCAGTTTTAGGTGCTGCAGGCCTCCAGGTCCACTCTGGACAGTTAAAAAAACAAGTTTTTTATTTGAAGAGTTAGAGGTCAACTTATAAAACAGAATATGCATCTTTTTTGATATTATTGACATATAAGAAGAAAAAATTAAAATCGACCTCCAGGTTCAGGTGCTGCAGGCCTCCAGGTCCACTCTGAACAGGTAAAAATCAAATTTTTTATTTGAAAAGTTAGAGGTCAACTTATAAAACAGAATATGCATATTTTTTTATATTATGGACATATTTGAAGAAAAAATTAAAATCGGCCTCCAGGTTCAGGTGCTGCAGACCTCCAGGTCAACTCAGGACGGGTAAAAAAATAAAAAAAATTATTTGAAGAGTTAGAGGTCAACTTATAAAACAGAATATGCATTTTTTGTTATTATTGACATATTAGAAGAAAAAAATTCAAATTGGCCTCCAGGTTCACGTGCTGCAGGCCTCCAGGTGCAATCTGGGCAGGTAAAACAATCAATTTTTTTATTTGAAGAGTTAAAGGTCAGTTTTTGAAACAACATTAGCATCTTTTTAGATGTTACATGTATATTTGAAAAAAAAAAATAAAATTGGCGTCCAGGTTCAGGTGCTGCAGGCTATTTTCAGGTATATTTCCTATTTATTTGATTTCCCCCCTACTTTTTTTTCTATTCTATATATATTTAAACCTGGTAGTTATCATATTTATTGAAACTTTTTGATGGATCCCAGTGACCGCTGTTGGCCATTGGCCAGGTAAATATCCAGGTAATTTTTGAATTTAGAGGAAAGGTATGTATTAAAAAATGGTTGAAATAAGATAATATAGTAAAATTAATCATTTAAGGCTTCAAAATGTGTGTCCAGACAGGCTCCAGGTCCTTAAATTTCACTATATTATTATATTTTAAGTTTTAAACTTATTCTATTTCGAAATCTTTCTTTTAAATTCCAAAATAACCATTTGAGATATTCACCTGGCCGGCAACAACCAGCGTTCACCAGGATCCAGGTTAAAGTGTCACTGTCCATATAAAAAAGTAAAAATGTATGATACCTACCTACCATGTTTTAAAACAGGAAAAAAAGTAAAAATACCTGAAAATGAAAGCCTGCAGCACCTAAACTTGAAGGCCGATTTTAATTTTATCTTCAAGTATATTTATTATATCCAAAACAATGCATATTTTGTTTTATAAGTTGACCTGTAACTTTCCAGATAAAAAGACTTAATTTATACCTGTCCAGAGTGGACCTGGAGGCCTGCAGGATCTGAACATGGAGTCCGATTTTATTTTTTTTTTCAAATATGTCAATAATATAAAAAAAGAAGCATATTCTGTTTTATAAGTTGACCTCTAACTCTTCAAATAATTTTTTTTTATTTTTTACCTTTGTGGACCTAGACGAGGCCTACAGCACCTGAACCTTTAGGCCGATCTTAATTTTTTCTTCAAATATGTCAATAACATCAAAAAAGATGCATATTCTGTTTTTAAGTTGTCCTCTAACTCTTTAAATAAAAAATTTTATTGTTACATGTCCAGAGTGGACCTAAAGGTCTGCAGCACCTGAACCTGGAGACCGATTTTAATCTTTCCTCCAAATATGTCAAAAACATCAAAAAAGATGCATATTCTGTTTTGTAAGTTGTCCTCTAACTCTTCAAATAAAAAAATTGATTTTTTACCTTTCCAGAGTGGACCTGGAGGCCAGCAGCACCTGAACCTAGGGGCTGATTTAAATTTTTTCTTCAAAAATGTCAATAATACAAAAAAAGATGCATATTCTGTTTTAAAAGTTGACCTCTAACTCTTCAAATAAAAGAAATATTTTTTTACCTGTCCAGAGTGGACCTGGAGGCCAGCAGCACCTGAACCTGGAGGCCGATTTTAATTTTTTCTTCAAATATGTCAATAATATCAAAAAATATGCATATTCTGTTTTATAAGTTGACCTCTAACTCTTCAAATAAAAAACTTGTTTTTTTACCTGTCCAGAGTGGACCTGGATGCCTGCAGCACCTGAACCCGGAGGCCGATTTTAATTTTTTCTTCAAATATGTCAATAATATTAAAAAATATGCATATTCTGTTTTATAAGTTGACCTCTAACTCTTCAAATAAAAAACTTGTTTTTTTACCTGTCCAGAGTGGACCTGGAGGCCTGCAGCACTTGAACCTGGAGGCCGATTTAAATTTTTTCTTCAAAAATGTCAATAATATAAAAAAAGATGCATATTTTGTTTTATAAGTTGACCTCTAACTCTTCAAATAAAAAATTTGATTTTTACCTGTCCAGAGTTGACCTGGAGGCCTGCAGCACCTGAACCTGGAGGCCGATTTTAATTTTTTCTTCTTATATGTCAATAATATCCATAAAGATGCATATTTTGTTTAATAATTTGATCTCTAACTCTTCAAACAAAAATTTTAATTTTTATTTACCTGTCCAAAAACCACCTTCCAGCCTGCAGCACCTGAACCTGGAGACCTATCCAAAAAATGATTAAATATACGTGAAGTACTACCCAAAAGTAAACTTTTATCCCAAATAACCTATAGTCTCACATCAATACCTAGCCTAATAATCACGGATTACGCGAAAGTGGCAAAACTTCCCCCCCCCTTGTTTTTTTTTTACTTGTTTACTTGAAAAAGTATCTAAATTTTCCAAATTCTTTCATGAGTTGTTCCCTTACTATATTTCATTAGTATTATAATAGATTGACAGATTGTTTAGACAGGGCCCTGGAGGAATAGCTCAATGTACCTGCCACCCATATTTTTCCTAAAAGTATATCAAATGTTATTTTGCTGTGTTAGAGCTGAATTTTGCCTAAAAGAAATATTCTATTGATATTCTTTTGAAAAGACGATTACTAGGACGATTTAAACATTTTCATTTTCAATAAATGAAAAGTATTATAATAAATGCTGTCCTTTTGTAAGTTCAACATTTTGTCAACCCTGTCCAAACTCACAGATTTTCTGAGGTTTAGGTATAGTAATCATATGGTTCAATAAATGGACCAGTGTTTTTTTTTACTGCATAGTTTAATCCCCAGCAGACAGCCCTACCAATGCTATTCTAACCTAAAGCTTACTTAACACCAAAAAGGTATTAAAAATCCTTTTTCTGTATTTCTTTCGAATGGTACTAGCAGCTACAGCCATAGCATCATATCTAGTGACTCTATATTCAAAGGGGGAGAAAAAAGCCAATAGCCTAAAACCATCCCATGAACTATAATATAAAGCTTCTAATAAAATGAAGAACTAAATCAGTTTAGTGGTTAGCGAGATCTTAACGGATAAAGGTGGATAAATTATATACCTGTTCATCATCATAGCAGCTTTGGCATCTTCTTCTGATCCAAACAGCGCACTTGCAGTACCAGAAGGTCTATTGCAATAAAGGGAGGTTGTTAATATTAAAGATATCTCGTAAAAAACGTACGATTGGGTGAGAAAAGGAAAATCAGTGCTTCCAACAAGAATCTTCTGCAGTGCCAGATTTTTAAAAAGAACTTTTGTTTAAAACAAAGTATATATATTTCCAGTATGGCTTCGAAACAGATTAATATTCACTGGATTGGATTCGAACCGAATCTCAGCCATACTGAAAATTCGTGTATAGACTCGTCGTATTACACGATTATCAACATAGAAATCATAGAATTATAGGTATCAGTTTTTGTTAGCCTAGACCTTCGGCCTCTTCGGAATAGCAAAATAGGTTTTAATCTTATATTTTTTTTATTATAATATCCGAGGAAAGCTGTCTGTAATGCGAGGGGATAAATAACTATTCTCACCTTCCATTGTCATTGTAGTCTATTTCAACATCTACCACAGTAGCAACCAGAGCAAAGAACTAGAATACAACAAGATTAGTATTCATGAAAACTGATGCCTTGTTAAAATTAATCATCCCATAAAAAGTCCATATAATGATCCCTGTAGTACACCAAAATTAAGTTCAACGAACAAGAAAAAAAGTAACCAAACAAACGAACGGACAGACACACTTATTAGGGACCATCGTTTTAGCTGTCCAAAAGCCATACAAATGACTTGAAAGCATTGAATATTCTTTTTTGTATTGGTGGAAAAAGTGAAAACTAGATGCCTTTTTTCAACTTTTAGGTTAATATACCTAGGTACTAATATGTGTAAAATAAATAATCACATGATTTTTTCACGTTTGTTAAATAGGTATGTTATGTTTTTAACAAGAATGTGTGTTCGAATTTTATGAAATATGGACCATGGCATGGTAAATTCATTTACTCTTCGCAATTTTTGCAAGCTGTCAAAAATAGTATCCCATGTAATGAGAAAGATTGTTTTTTAAAATCTATTTTTAATACTTACATCAGAAATATCTCTGGCAGTAGCATTGAATGGAACTCCTCTCATTTGTACACAAAACTGACGACCTTCTATAAAAAAAAAATATATTTGGTTTCATTGGTAAAAACTAGAAAGGGGGGAGGCGGATGTGCCACTTTTTGAAACCAAAACTAAAAGTCAACAAAGGAACTCAACTAAAAAAAGAGTTACAGGTCTGAGATTTTGCATGGCAGTTGCTTTATAGGGGTACAATATGGAACTGTGAAGAAACGGCGGCGCAACCGCCGAAAACCGCCGTTTCCCGCCGAATTTTTTTTTGCAATTCTCGGCGGTTTTCGGCGGTTGCGCCGCCGTTTCTTCACAGTTCCATATTGTACCCCTATAAAGCAACTGCCATGCAAAATGTCAGACCTGTAACTCTTTTTTTAGTTGAGTTCCTTTGACTTTTAGTTTTGGTTTCAAAAAGTGGCACATCCGCCTCCCCCCTTTTTTATTATGCAAAAGCGTTATATATTAGGCAAGTAGATTTGGTGTGTTTGTTAAAAAGATATCAAAATGTAGATTTTTATAAAATATTTAGAAATTGAACTTTTACAGTATATGCAGAAACTTTAGCAGAAAAACATATATTCTCAATCCCTTTGAAACAAAAACAAAATAATTTCCAATCTAGTTGAAAATCAATATTGCTTTATTTCTTTCTCTTTTTTTTGTTGAAAATAGGACTATCCACGAACTCGAACAAGCAATGATTCTAAATGTTTTTTTGGTGAATATATTAGGGTTATGTTCAATATCGTTGTATCGACTACAAAAATCAAGTTTCACAATAGTTTTCTGTAAATAAAACTTTGAAATGTTAAGCATTTTTTAACGAATTAATATCATCAAATGTTTTGTTGAATTCATTTACTTAAAAAACATTTAAAATCACTGCTAAAAGGTGCTTAGAATCACTTGCTCATGTTCGTGGATAGTCCCCTTTGGACACTACAGAACATTATCATATAAAATAAAAGAAGAGATTATTTATTTTCCTTAAATCCTAAAAGTGTAAAGCACTCACTCTTGTTAAAGAACGAGGTACCATACCCACCACCCCCGCTTGCTGCCCCATATCCACCAGATGCGTCCCCATAGCCCCCTGAGGCACCACCATAACCCCCGGATGCGGCGCCATAACCACCTGAAGCAGCACCATATCCGCCGGAAGCAGCCCCATATCCGCCTGAAGCCGCCCCATATCCACCTGAGGAACCCCAACCTGCACTGGCAGTCCCTGAAGCACCACCATATCCCCCTGAAGCGCCCCCGTAACCCCCTGAAGCGCCTCCATATCCCCCTGAAGATGCACCCCAACCTTTAGCAGCGCTACCCGCAGAATAACCTCCCTCGCTATAACTGTCACTGTAGCTGCCAAAGCCTAAAGTGTATCTTAATTTTGTATGTTTAATTTTTAATTTTATGACTTTGGCATGAATATTGCCCAAATAAACGTGTTCATTTTTAAATAATAAAAAGTATTAAAAAAAGAATTTATATTTCGCATTTTAGAGCAAGAAATGGAGACTAAAACATGATTTAGAAGATTTTGAGTATTCTCTAAAGGCATAATGCCAGTTTCATGTGGATGTCTTAAACTGTTTTTAACCTATTTTTAAAACATATATCAAAAATATACTATGACACCAGTAGAATTAAACTGCAGAGCCTAAATTTGAATTAAGTCCCCAATAAACTTTTTTGATGGGATTTGAAAATTAATTTTACTGTTGCTGTGGTCTTTTTTGATCAGAGCAAAAGGTCTTTTTTTATTTGGGTAAAATTCGTAGCTTTTAGAGTGTTTTGCTTCATATATATAGTATTCTGGTATAGAGTAAAATTAGGCCTTTTGATTTCATCTAAATTAATTCATTAAAAACTTAATTCTTTACAATATATCAATGAATTAACTTTATCGTGCTTGTTTTCCATCACTTATTTAAAACACAAAAAAATTGGCTGTAAAGGGTTAAATAGTGAAAGATGACAACAAACGTTTACGCAATACAACAATTTTTTTTTTGTCACATATACAAATATGATAAAATATAAGATTATTCAAACTTATTTTTTTAAATATTTTTTAAAAGCATGTATCTTTTATGTGTATAGTTTTCATTATTTCAATTTAATTAAATAAAAATTATTTAACTACATTGGAAATAAGTCACTTTGTGAAAACACTCTTTTTTGAATTGTAAAAAACTGAAATGAAACAAGGCTTCTAATTGGTTCTGACTTCAGAATAATATGTTTTATTTTAATGTTAAATTTCTTCTATATAAATTATTGTTTTAGAAAAAAAATATTTGCATCGAACAGAGTAGAGTTTTTATTATTGTATTGATATAATCTGAATCACATCAAATTGTTCTGTAAGAAACAATTTAACCCCAAACTAAAAAATGCTTTTGCTTCCATCAAAATGATCACAGCAACATACAAAATTGATTTTTAAATCCCCCAAAAAAAGTTTATTGGGGACTTAATTCAAATTTGGGCTCTGCAGTCTGATTCTACTGGTGTCATAGTATATTTTTGATATATGATAAAAAAATAGGTTAAAAACAGTTTAAGGATGATTTCGTTAAAATAAAAAAATTCAAAATTGCGCAAAAAATCCTTACATAAATTTTTTTCAGGGGTGTATATTCTGCAAAAGATTTATTTTTTTTCCCCGGCTAAAATTTTTTTATTTTTTTTTCCCCCCTAGTTTTTTCTCACCAAGAAGGGGGGAAAATGGAAAAATATTTTAAGAACTCTTTATTTTATTTATTTTATCCCTCCTAACACACATTTTTTTAGTTTTTTTCGCCAAGGAGGGGGGGGGAAATGAAAAAATGGAAAAAATTTCTTAATTTTTACATTTTTTCCCCTCCAATCACTTATTTTTATTCCCCCCCCCCCCCTGAGCCGGGGATCCCATGTAGAATATACACCCCTGATTTTTTTTAATGATTTATTTAAATATTGATATTAGACAAAATCTAATGAAAATTAAACGTTGGTATAGACTAACTTATTAAAACCAAAATAACCTTTTAACAAAAAGACAAACAGCCTAACCTATAAAAGTAAAGAATATCAGTAAAGAGAAAAGAAACTATCATACCTGAATCACTGAAAGAAGGTCCCATACCACCTCCTCCCTAGAATAACAAACAAAGATCTATCAAAGGTAATCTTAAAAGAAATTAAGGTTTGTGAAAAAAATGTTTAAAGAGAGAAAATATAGTTTTAGCGCTTTGATTTATTAATAAATAGTTCTAATTGTTGATAAAAAATTAATGCCAAGACCTAATTTGGGGGAAAATACCCACCACAAAAAAAATAAATAAGGTTGTGATTTTACCCACCCTCGAGAAAGAGCTAGCGCCTCCCATCATAGGCCCACCACGTCCTCTCATTGGCCCTCCCCCACGGGGTGCCCCACGTCCACCCCCCATTCCCATTAAAGGCCCGGGGGGGCCCATATTATATCCACCCCCATAGCCTCCAGAATAATCTTCCCCCCAGTCATTCCCATACCCACCACCATATTGACCCGGGCGTTCATAGGGGCTGGGGCGTCCAAACCCACGACCCCCCCTCATGGGGCCACCTCCCCCACCACGGCCTCCCCGACCAAATCCAGGGGCAGCCCCCCCGGGGCCACCAAAAGTGCCCTCTTTCTTATTCATCTCTCGCTCAGCATCTCTCTTAGTGGTCTCAAATAGCTCAAGATACCTAATGAGTTAAATTATTAGAACAAGTATATACACACAGATGTTTTCCAGTGATTACAAATGATAGAGATTATAAAAAATGATAGAATGATTTAGTCCGAAGGTAATTAAAGGGAGAAATGTGTACAAGGGACACTTTTATATTGAGATGATTTAATTACCTAATTAACCACTCCCTCCCCATAAAAATGTATAAATATAGGTAATATAATTAAAGACTTAAAGTTTTTAAGTTGTAAATATTCTATTTACTGTTTGATGATAATCTTGTAGTCTATGTATGGAATAGAACAAAATTTACCTGTAGCCCATATTTTTGTTGTTGTTTTGCATTGCTTTTTCCACATCTTCAGCATTGTTAAAGCTCACATAGGCCTAAATATCATAAATATACTTGTATAAAAATAACGTGATTGCTGTCTGTCTTTATTTATAGCAAGAGATCTCGCTAACCGCTCAATTGAAATGAGTCTTCTTTAGAGTGAAGCATTATATATGTAGGTCTACATAGGTTTGAATCTATTTTGGAGATCGAAGAATACCTCCACCCTCCCATGAGAAATCGCCTCGTGAAAACATACGTCCCACCAAAATGATTATTTTAATGATATTTTATGAAAATTTAAAAACAACAGTTCTGAAAAATTAGATCAACTACAAAAAATTCTCTAAAAATGTTACCGATCCGTTTTTGTGGCCACTAAAATTCTCACAAAGCAATACACCAACAACTTCAATGCCTAAAATCATTAACAATTTAAAGTAGAATAGTGTTTGCAAAGAGTTTAGCTGTTTCAAATAATGTTCTTCAATTGTTACTGTAGATTATGTTTTAGATTAGAATAGTTATTAAGGTAAAAAAACAAAATCTTTCATCACAAGGCTTTTGAATAGCTACAGTAACTGAGATATTTTAAATCCCTAATGTTAGCATTTCAAAAGTACTATTACTTAGAAATTATTTGCACATTTAGGTATTGCTTTTTAAATCCTCAATTTTTTTAAGGATGATCATGGAACCTACTATAAAAAGAGGGAAGGGATTATGGTAGTATGTAAAAGGGATGATACAAGTAAACTTTCTTTAAATCTTCTATGGCCATATATCCTTATTTAAAAGTAACAGGATGGCTGTAATGTCTATTTGTCTGTCTGTTTTTAACGAAGGATTTCGTTATCTGCTGAACCGATGTTGTTCTCCTTTACAGTGTAGCTTCGCATGGGTCCTGGAAAGTTTTTTCAGTCGCCCCGCTAGTGTAATGATATTTGAATATTTTTAAATTAAATCAATTTAAAGCTAATTTTTCTTTTTACAAGTTAAGTCTCAGATTCTTACTTGAAGTTCCAGAATCCGAACCAATGCATGCGTTCGTAAAAAAGGGCCTACCTTCAAAGAATATTCTAAGCTCCTCAATTCCAGCTTCGAATGGAAGACCTCTGACTCTGACCATGTAGTCACTAGGTACCTAATATACGGTGCATTATTTGCCAAATGTACCACTTTTCTGCACTACCTCTCCGATTTTGTTAATACTCTATATTTTGGTCCGTTGGGTCATTCAAGGATGCTGGATGGCCAAAAAAAAGTTTCAGAGTCCCTGGATGTCTAGATATCTAGCTATCTATGAAGGTAGGTAACAAAATTGTAAAAAACACCCATTTTTTCACAATTTTAAAAATTATTTTTTTCATCAATCTTACATCCAATCTATACATTTTATACACCAAAATGATCGTTTATTCATGTAAAAAGCGCACATAATGCTATTTTGGCCAAAACTCTAATTTTACAGGGTGTCCAACAAAAAGTGTATTTTGGATATCTAGCGTAATACCCAAAATACCTGTCCGAAAAAAATCATTTTTTTTGGCTTAAATCCTGTGTTTTATCTGTGTGCATATGTGGTATATAACGGTTCGGACCACCCGGGACTATAAGGTTGTCAAATTTCACTTTGGGACACCCTGTAAATGTGATATTTGCGTCTGTAGAGCTAAAACTTGGTCCAAATTGGCTATTTTTTTCAAATTACTCTAATATGTGTCTTAGTATGTTTGGCCATAGTGTTTTCTGACCAGATCAATAATTTCATATTTTTTGGACACCCTGTATTTTTAAAAAAAGAGAAAAAAAATTTTTGTTTTTTTTTAAATTTTTTTTCTATTTTTAAGTTACTTAAAACTGTCATATAGATACAGATTTTGACTAATAACAATAATATTTGCCTATTTTACATTTTTTTACACTTTTGGGACACCCTGTGCATGTTTTTGAAAAATGATGGTTTTTGCCCATTTTTGGGGGGAAGGAGTCGTTTTAGGGCCATAGACTATTTCTTCATTTTTGTAAAACTTTTCAAGACACATCATTTGTTATTTATGCAAAAACCGCAAAAACCGACCCGTTTTGCCGTTATTTACCGCCAAAGGCAGAATTTTTTACGTTTTTTGCCATTCCCGAGGTTCTAATGGGCATTTGTGGTAAGAAGACGTTGATTTATCAAGATAACCGTGAAATACTTTTATTTAAGCATTTTAATTTACTAAATTTCATGTGAAGTAAATTTTTTTGTATATCCAACCGATTTTTGTCAAAAGGAATTTCAAATGCACATGATTTATGTTTCTTTTATCACTTATGTTATAGCAATTATTTATGTTATATTCACTTAATTTTCTTGTTTTAACAATTGAAATCCATCTTGATGAAAAACGGTTAGCTGCACAAAAAATTTTACTTAATATGAAATTTAGTAAATTAAATTACCTAAATAAAAGTATTTAAGAGGGATCTTGATAAATCAACGTTTTCTTACCACAAATGCCCATTACAACCTCCGGAACGGCAAAAACGTAAAAAATTTCGCATTTGGCGGTGAATAACGGCAAAACGGTTCGGTTTTTGCGGTTTTTGCATAAATAACAAATGATGTGTCTTGAAAAGTTCTACAAAAATGAAGAAATAGTCTATGGCCCTAAAACGACTCCTTCCCCCCAAAAATGGGCAAAAACCATCATTTTTCAAAAACATGCACAGGGTGTCCCAAAAGTGTAAAAAAATGTAAAATAGGCAAATATTATTGTTATTAGTCAAAATCTGTATCTATATGACAGTTTTAAGTAACTTAAAAATAGAAAAAAAAATTTAAAAAAAACAAAAAATTTTTTTCTCTTTTTTTAAAAATACAGGGTGTCCAAAAAATATGAAATTATTGATCTGGTCAGAAAACACTATGGCCAAACATACTAAGACACATATTAGAGTAATTTGAAAAAAATAGCCAATTTGGACCAAGTTTTAGCTCTACAGACGCAAAAATCACATTTACAGGGTGTCCCAAAGTGAAATTTGACAACCTTATAGTCCCGGGTGGTCCGAACCGTTATATACCACATATGCACACAGATAAAACACAGGATTTAAGCCAAAAAAAATGATTTTTTTCGGACAGGTATTTTGGGTATTACGCTAGATATCCAAAATACACTTTTTGTTGGACACCCTGTAAAATTAGAGTTTTGGCCAAAATAGCATTATGTGCGCTTTTTACATGAATAAACGATCATTTTGGTGTATAAAATGTATAGATTGGATGTAAGATTGATGAAAAAAATAATTTTTAAAATTGTGAAAAAATGGGTGTTTTTTACATTTTTGTTACCTACCTTCATAGATAGCTAGATATCTAGACATCCAGGGACTCTGAAACTTTTTTTTGGCCATCCAGCATCCTTGAATGACCCAACGGACCAAAATATAGAGTATTAACAAAATCGGAGAGGTAGTGCAGAAAAGTGGTACATTTGGCAAATAATGCACCATACATATTACATAATATTTCTAATTCCACTCTATGTACCTATAGAAGTTTAAAGATAATACCTGTTGATATAAAGCGTTTTAAGAAAGGTAATACTCAATTTAACTTATCTAGAGACTTTAAAAAATGAAAAATAGAATACACTTATTATACCCACTCTACCACCCCCCCCCCCCCCCCCCAACTTCCTCTCCCATACATGAATCAATACATAAACTTATAAGATGACAGACAAACTAAGTTGTATAGAAGGTCTTCTCTAAAAAGCAGCTCAGTAAATATCACTTACGAACAAACGTACAAGGTAAGCTATAGAGCAGCTTGGCTTCAAATAAAACTTACAAATTCCTTTTCTTCAATGTTGTCGTCATCCTTTTTCTGTTTGTGAATATTCTTCTTGATCATCCATTCAACTTCACTCCAACGAGCTTCGAACACTACAATTTTTAATGAAGATATTAAAAAATAAAGTTGATAACATCTATACCTAGGCTAAAAGAGATGCTCTGAGACGGTAGGACAAACCAACTTTAACACTTGTAGAGTGACAGAACTGTATAAGCAAAATATAAATGTATAAGTCTAAGCAAAATTTTAAGTAAATTTGTTGCAAAACTGCTTAAATACAGGATACTGTTGATTAAAGGACATAATTACATTTTTGAACTTTATTATAGAACTGCTTCGTTTATACCATTGAAAATTCTTATTCTAGGAATCAGTAGTAAAAAAAACTTATAGAGAAAAAAACCGTAAAATTATAGTTAGTTGTCTAAAAGTAGTTGGAAATATAGCACAATCCCTAACAACAAAGATATAATCCATGTAAAAACACTTCACAACCTCATATGGCAATATCTCATCTGTATACATGAGAATACACCAACAATAATATCTAACCTTCTATGTATCTGTGTCCCATATGTTTCTTGTCCATTTTCAGGGCTTCCTTCAGATCTTTCATAGTTTCCATCTCAATATAGGCATCTCCAGACCTTTAACAGTATCAACAACATTTATGAAACAAGGACAATTAGCGCAACAATAACAAACTAGCAACTTTGTAATAAATATAAAACAAGGATGACAACATCCATAAAAGGAAGAACAAACTAACAATAACTCTTGAAGAGTTTCAATACTTGATAAGCAGAACATTGATTTGAAAGTTTAAACGAAATTAAACTTAAATTTATTGTAAAATTGAATAAATGCAGGATACTTTTTAAGGGCACTCTTTCATTTTTATGATTTGATTATAGAGATACATTGCTTATAATATTATACCTTGTTGTCATAAGAATCATCATTTTAAAAATAAGATGAATAGGATAATAAAATCATACAAAACTTTGTTGTCAAAAAAAGTTAAAAATCAGCATGTTTTAAATGAACGTACGGATTTTCTGTTAACGATTATAAAATTGCTGCGATTTCTAAATCATACCTAACTAACAACCATTGTAATAATCATAAAACAAAGTTTGATATTGATAGGACAAATCTAACATGTCTAAATTAACGAAAGAGTTAACAGTTACGGACGGAACGACCCTAATTTTATAATAACTTCGCCTTTAAAAAGTAATCTAGAGTAAACTTACTTGCGTCCTTCTCTGTTCTTGGTAAAAAAGATGCCTTCAGTTCCACCCTTGATACTGCTTGCCTGAAAAGCACAAAAATTAGTAATTTTCTTGTTGATATTAATGACAGAATCATTATGCATGGCAAAACACAGGTTCTTCATTATAGTGAATTGAATAAAAGTTGGAAGGATAAAAACTTTATTTCTCATATTCATTCGAATCCGGTGGATAGGAACCGGTTCTCATCCATACGAAAAAACTATGTCTAGCATCGTATTATATCCAGCTTTCTACGAATATAAAAATGTACAATCAAAAGATTAAAACCAGTTTTTTTAGCCGGTGCCTCCGGCACCTCGGGGCTAAAAAAACTAGTTTTAATCTTTTAATTGTACATTCTATATCCGCGGAAAGCCGTTTATAATACGATGCGAGAAATAACTACTAAAGTATTTAGGTGATTTCTTCAAAGTGCCTTGTTTAACAGAACCCCCAACCACTTATCTTTGAAAAAATTTAACAAAAAAAGGGGGGGGGGGTGTTATTTGTTTGTTTATTACTTAAGGTCAGGTTAGGTTAAGTTTGTTGTGTACCGATTAGCCTTGAATAAAAAAACTATCCACCTTCCCCTATTTTCCATAAAGGGAGGAGTAGGTTGAGCTAAAAATCCGTAAAAGTGTGAGTTTAAAGGCTTGAAAATAATAGTAGAACAATAATATTCACTAAATATGTGTATTTGTTATTGAAAAAAAAACTAGACAAAATTTTTTAAAGTTAACACAAATTTTTATCGTACTACTGTTTTTAACTTTAAACTCACAACCATTACGGATTTTTAGAGCAACCTACTCCTCCATTTGTGAAATAAAGGTGGGGGGGGGGGGGGGGTGAAGGAGCAGTGCTCAAAAAACTTTAAGGAAGAAAGAGTACAAATATTTTTCTTACATTGAAGAAATCCACAATTTGGTCTTCATCAGCGGTGAATGGTAGCCCGCGGACACGAATAACAAATCTTTCCTCGCCCATTTTGCACTAGGTACTAGTAAGGTATCTGAAAGAATATTAAGTACATTTACAAAAAGAAAGGACAAATGTTTTATGACTTAGATTATTAGTAGATTACAAATATATATTATTGCTTGTTATTTTTCAAAAATGAAAAATTGGAAAACATAGGTATCTATTTTTTTCCAACCATTTTTAACCATCTCCTTTAAATTAAACTTTTGAATAACATAATCATGAGGAACATTGGTGTTCTTTTATTATTTAAGTTTAGGCTATATCCTAATCCAGAAAGCCATGTTGGGTTACTGAGATCAGAAATAAAAACCTATGTTGTATATTTTCCAATGGATAAAATTGACAAAAAAAGTAAAAGTTCAGCTAAAACCTTTGAATCAAGTACGCAAGTACTAATTCTACAATTTACACAGATACAAAAATTGTTTATTTTATACATGATACAAATCAAATTAAATTTCTTTACAACAAATAACCGATAATGGTAAATATTCTTTTTTCTATTGTTGTTTGAAGGGTAACATAAGACTTAATTAATATTTAGTTAAAATCCATTTTCTTACTCAAAAGTTGATAAATCATATATTAATGAATTATACTTTACTCAAGAATTTGACTCATGTTAATATGTTCTCTTGTAACTGACTGTTATCTGAAATTAACCACTGAATTTACATGACAAGAGTAGCCATATCGTTAGAGGAATGCTCATCATCCTCACTCTGGTGTTGCGTTGTTGCAAAGTCTCCAGGTAGCTGGTTGGGGTTCACTGATTCTTGGCTGCTGCTACTCAGATCACTGCTGATGGAATTCCTTTACACAATTCAATTATGAATATTTTGTTACATTAATATAATAAGGGGAAGTGTTTAAGTGTAATCGATATATAAGAATAGATATATAACTTAGACTAATACCTGGCCCATGAAGTTAGGACCTTTTTCCTCTGCTGGCAGATTGTTTTCTGCTCTTTTGAAGCGATTTTGATGTGTTTTTATTTCCGACTCTATTGGCTGATATCTAAAGACCCAATTAAATACCGACACAAGGTCCCCATCCCGTGGGTAGTTACATCTAACTCGTGTCCCCTCTTTTCTTTTACTTTAATTTTAGTGCATTGAGGAAGCGGACATTGGGACAGTAAATCAGATTAATTATGTATAACAAAACAACCTTATATTTCATTGGTCCGCATGGAAGAACGAACAACCCCAAAATATACAAATAATATCATGAATTAAACATTGTATATAAAGATCATACCTTGAGAATCCATAAAATCTATCAGGCTTCAAACCCTCTTTGGCAACGGTAAATTTCCATCCAATGTGGCAGTAGCATCTAAAAAGTAATTACCTATGGAGTTTTAAGAAAAGAAAATTAATTTGACTTAATTAACGTTTTTTTCAGTCAATGAGTAGAAATGGGAGTTTGACATCAGATATCGGAATGGATTTATTATTACTTGGATCTTACACCACTCTAATAAAGTGAAACTTGTAGCTTCTAACAACAACAAATAACCCCCCATCCCCTCCCCTCCTACTGGATGATGAACGAACCGACTAATAAGTGATGTCCAAATTTAAAACCTAAATTGACGACAATTTTTCCCTGTCATAATATCCACGTATTTTCTATATCCATTTATTTTAGGGGGTGGAGCTTTTACATACCTATACATGAGAAACACTTGGAGTCACCACAACAAAAATAAAAATTACCTCTTACACTCACAAATGGTCCAGGCATAGCCGGGAAACCAGGAATATTCTGTGGAGGGATGTCCAACCAGTTTCAAATTTTTGGCCTGAGTTGAAATATATATACAGTGAAATTCTTTGATCATGGAAAGAAAACAAAGTAACGGGTTTCATCGTATTTTCACTTTTGTTATTTTATGTTAGGTTGGGTAAATGTTAATAAATCCTCCGAAATAGGCCCCGCAGGGTAAGAGTCCTTTGCAGTGGCTAGAGAATACAACGAAACCCGCTACTTTCTTTTCTTTCCATGGTCCAAATTATTTATTTAAAGTAACTAAATGTGCGTTGGTGTGACATACGTACATATACGTTGTTGCTTACAACCTGTATCAACGTATAATTTTGAATGGAGTTTTTTATTTTCATTTTCCGATTTTTATATAGTACTAAGGGCTGCACCACTTGCATGTAGGATCTCTGCATATGAAGGGGTAGTTAAAGGAGAAAATATAGCTTATAACATCTCATGACTTACCTGTAAAAATTAAATAGTTCCAAAACAACACAGGACCTATGTGAAGCTTCCATAACATGAAGAACTTCAACTACCACCAGTTGATTAGTTTTTGAAATCTTACTGCTTTGTATAATAGGATTGTTAACGGAGATACTTTCATAACCCAAATTTAAGAGAAGCTGCGCTATTAAAATGCCTAATAACATTTATTTAGGCTTATCTTATAGTAGACGTAATATTTACCTTGTATACTGTAAGAGTTTCGTGTATATGACCGCCAGGATTGATGAATGCACCCTGTGGTCCATCAGAACTCATGGAGAATATATCAGATTGATCTGCTAACTCGTTCTTACATCGTTGGCACACCAATCATCATTGCCTTTTAGTTCTCGGCAGAACGTAGGCCATGCACAATGGTTCTCCAATCTTCCTTTTTTTGGGCACGTTTTGAGGCATTGCTGAAAGATGGAATTTTCTTTTCTTTCAGTTCACTTAAGAGTTCCCTCCTCCAGGTTGTTTTTGGTCTACCTGGTTTCCTCTTTCCTACGTGGGGGTTCCAAGTCAAGGCTTGATTGGTTATATCATCATGCCCTTTCCTTAGAGTGTGCCCCAGCCATCTCCATTTTCTCTGTTTTATTGTCAGTTTAATGTCTGACATATCACTGCGCTCTAGAAGCTCAGCATTTGTGATCTTATTTGGCCAAAAGATCTTGTGGATTCTCCTTAGACATTTATTGACATATGTCTGTAGCTTGGAGACCACTGCTGTGTTTAGGAACCAAGTTTCAGCCCCATACAGCAAAACAGAGAGAACATTTGACTTGAACAGTCTTAACTTGGTCTTTATGGAGATGTTGTTGGAATTCCAAATTTTGTTCAGGCTGGCAAAGGCTGTCCTAGATTTGTTAATTCTAGCTTTAACATCTGTTAAAGTGCCTCCAGCTTCATCAATTTTACTTCCAAGATACTCAAAACAATCTACATCCTCAAGAATTTGGTCTCCAATAGTAATTGGTTCTTGGGAATTTGCATTTAATCTGAGTATTTTGGTTTTAGGAACATTTATTTCTAGTCCAACTTTCTTGGAAGTTTCAGCTATCCTGTTAGTCCTTCTTTGCATTTGACTTCTATTGCTTGTTAACAAAGCGATATCATCAGCAAAGTCCAGATCTCCTAAATATTTGGGATTGCCAAATAGCTCCCAACGAATGCCATCATTACTTTCACAGTTCTTCATGATCCAGTCAATGGCAAGGAGGAAAAGGAAGGGAGAAAGAAGGCATCCTTGTCTGACGCCTGTTACAATCTCAAAAAAGGTTGATAGTTTACCTTTATACATTACATTTCCACCTCCTTTATGATAGATAGCTTTAATGATATTGATTATCTTTTCTGGAATGCCATAGTGTCGGCAGATTTTCCAGAGAGATCTTCTGTCTAAAGAATCAAATGCTTTTTTGTAGTCAATGAAGTTTACAAAAAGCTCAGAGTTCCATTCCTTGGATTGCTCTATGATGATTCTTAGAGAGGTTATCTGATCAATAGTGGAACGGTTTGGTCTAAATCCAGCCTGATTAGGTCTTAGCTTTTCATTAACCTTCTTCTTTATTCTATTAAGAAGAATCTTACTAAGGATACGGCCAGGTACTGAAAGGAGCATTATCCCTCTGTAGTTTCCACATTGGGTCAAGTCTCCTTTTTTGGCTAGTATTGAGATATGTCCATTCTTCCAGTCCTCTGGGCATAACTCATCATTCCATATCTTTGTGATCAGAGGTAGGAATGCCTCAGCAGATGTATCTAGGTCTGCTTTTATGACCTCAGCTGGGATGTTATCAGGTCCAGCGGCCTTGTTATTTTTCAAACTTTTAATGGCCTCCTTGATTTCCAATAGATTTGGCGCTCGACAGTCAATGTCAAGTGCATCTGAGGGTGGAATCTCAGTTTCTTCCTCTGGAACTGGAAGATTCAGCAGTTCAGTGAAGTGCTCTGCCCATCTATTTAGAATATCTTCATCAGTTTTAAGGAGTGAGCCATCCTTGTCCCTGATGTGTGATCCTGATTTGTGTACTTTACCTGCAATGCTCTTAGTAATCTCATAGACATCTTTCATTCTATTTTGATTAAAAGCATTTTCTGCTTGCATAGCAAGGTTTTCCAAGTGTTCTTTTTTGTCAATTCTGACACTTCTTTGGATTTCCCTGCTGAGCATTTTATACAGGTCTTTATCTTCTGGAGAGTTTCTGGAGAGTGTCTTTTGTCTTACCTCTCTTCTTTGATCCATGAGATCAATGGATCTTTGAGTGATCCACGGCTTTTGGTTAGCCTTTTTAAAACCTAATTTTTCTTGGCTAGTATCATTATAAACTTTTTTGATACCTTGCCAAATATCTTCAACTCCATCATCCTCTTGAAGAGTCAACAACTCAAATCTGTTCTTTAGAGTGAGCTTAAACTCTTGTAGCTTTTCAGAGTTTTGAAGGGTTGTTAAATTATACTTTTTCCTGGGGTTAGGCTTTGTGTCCTGCTTTTTAAATCTAAGCCGAACTTTAGAAGATAGAAGATAATGGTCTGAATTAACATCAGGTCCTCTTTCAACCCTGACATCAAGGAGAGAACCTTTAAAACGTCTAGATATACAGATGTGATCTATCTGATTAAAGGTTCTTTGATCTGGTGATCTCCAGGTGGCAGTATGAATCTTCTTGTGTTTAAAGATGGTTCCACCAATGACAAGTTTGTTTTCAGTACAAAAACTTACAAGTCTATCACCATTGTCATTTTCCTTGCCATTACTTAAGCCTAGGCCATATCTGCCCATGACTTCTTCTAAATTCTCATTATTACTCCCCACTTGAGCATTGAAATCACCTAGGAGCATGGTCAGGTCCTTTTCTTTATGACCATTCTTAAATACAGAGTCAAGCTGGTCATAAAATTCGTTTTTGACCTCTGTATCTGCTTGTTCTGTAGGAGCATATGCTACTATTATTCTCAGATTGATGTTTTTATCTGAGGATTTGAAGTAAGCCTCCATGATTCTTGGACCATGGGGTTGCCAACTGATCATGGCCTGCTCTGCTTGCTTGGTCAGCATAAGAGCCACCCCTTGGTTATGTCCTAGATCCTCATTCATATGGCCTGAGTAAAGTATTTTCAAGCCAGAATGATGTTTAAACTCTCCATTATTTGTCCACCTTGATTCGGTGATAGCCAGGATATCAACCTTGGCTTTAAGCATTTCTCGGCAAATGTTTTCTGTCTGGCCTGACTGAAACATTGTCCGAACATTCCAGGTGCAAATTTTTGCTGGTCTGCGGGAATTCAGAATCATCCGCCTGACTGGTCCTTTAGCGGTTTCCCAGCCAAACATCATATTGTTGTTTCCAACCTCTACTTCGTTCCCGAGCCCAAAGTTAAATTGGTCTTTACTTTGTGCAGATTGAACGTGAGCAGGTTTTTTCTAGGGAAGGATTGTTAGCCCCACCCAAACCCCCTGAACTGGGGGAAGTGACCAGAATTCAGTCTGGCATCTACCCTAGGACCTTTCCAGCACAGTAGGACTCTTCTGGTGTAGCTCCTAGGATCATTGATGCACGGTGCAGGATGGACGGCGTGCACGTAACTGGTCTCCCATCCCGTTGGCACACCAATACCTATCATAATTATTCTCTTTCAAGAAGCAAATAAAATATTATGATAATTTTAAAATCTTTATCAGTATCGCTTCAAAACCGATAAATATCCGGTGGATTAGAACCTGTTAACTGTTAACCTGAAAAACTATGTATAGCATAGAATTAAATCCAGTTTTCTACGAATATAAAAATTAAACTAGTATTTTTAGCCCGTGCCTTCGAGCCTTAATTCAATAAAGTTGTTAACGATTCTATATCATTTCAGCTCTTTAGTTATCAGAAATGAAGTCGGCATGTTTTTATCATGTTATTTTTAGGGTTCCAATGATATTTAATATTTAAATGACTAATGTGTAGAGTGTAGTACCTGAATAGTTGCTAGTATTCCCAACTCAACTCTTAGTCTTTGGATGTCACTGTTGATCCTTAAACAAATTAAACTTATAACAAGATTCCTTCATGAATTGTTCCCCTATTTTCCTTAGTTTGGTGGATGACGGTTCAATTCTACCCTCAGCATTTCAAAGATGTAATGAAACCCCCGTATTCTCTGGACTTCATAGTCAAATAGAGAGACGCGCCTGATGATGATGAATGAAACCCCCCTGGGTCATAAGTTAGGTTTAATTCAGGAGGGTTGAATAAATTTGGATATTCATAAACCTGATCTGAATAGAATAACCAATTCGGACCAGTAAATATTGAAATATTTTACCTCCGACAAAAAAAAATATACTTTAGATGAAAGAAATTAATCTTACCCTAGAAGACGATATTTCCAGGAGTCTTGGATAGGAAGGTTAGCTGCCAGCCACCAGGAGAGGTCCTGTGGGGATGTCGGGGCTCGGCCAGCTGTGTACCAACCACAGTTTGATAGAGCAGTATGTATACGTTCCACTAGGCTCTAAACATTCACAATTTCAGCAAATAATATTAGGCGTTTTTCCTCTAAGTGCCTTGTTCAGCTTAACCCCCCCCCCCCTTCCCCATTTGAAACAAAATTGAAGTTAAAGGGTGTGTAGTTTATCGTTCGTTTTCTTATTACTTTAGGAAAGGTTAGGTAAGGGAATATTGGTCACTGGGAAAACTGCGGTTAGGACCTTGATAATAAGATCACTAAGACAAAAAAAGGATTTTTTGCATATATATATTTTTAAGTTCGAGATTTGGGATGGGACAATGGATGTAAATTGCCTATTTTGCATTCTGAGTAATAGGGAAAAAGCACCTTATTTAATTTTTATTATTTTTAAGACTTTGGGTAAATAATAGTACAAAATGACGCTACCTCATTGTTTATAAATTCTAGTACATCAGGCTTGATGAAAATAATCAGGAACAGAAATGTTAGGTACCTATCCTTTTGTCGCTAAAGAATGTACATAGGTTTGCAAACAATGGGAAAAGTAGGTTGCGGGTAAAATCCGTAAAGGTGTGTGTTTTAAGGCTTAAAAATAGTAATAGAACGATAATGTTCACTAAATATGTATAGGTATTTCTTATTGAAAAGAACTAGGTACCTATAGACAAATTGTTTCGTAAAAAAATTAACATAATTTTTTATCGTTCTACTCCTTCTGTTTTTAACTTAAACACACAACCTTCACGGATTTTACCCGCAACCTACTTTTCCCTTTGTCTCTTATTACCTTGCTATCATATAGTTTATGTACATGGTATGGAAGGGAGGATAAAGCTTGAATATTTCTTTTCATTGCTTTGTCTCCTAGCCTATCACAGCTTCGTAATCTGAAACAAATTATCATCATAAAAAAAATAATAATTTTTATTTTATTACGAACTAGCAGCTACGCTACTGGAGGTCTCAAGGGGCAGTTTAGGGAATGTGAAGGGAATAGTGTTTTCACTTTCGATTTGAATCTTAAAAAGAAAAAATATCTTTTTTCTTATAATTATGGTTTATTTGTGTTTTTTTATCCTCGTTAAATTGTGGGACATAAATCATATTTATCTCTGCGCTACCTGGTAGGGTCCATTTTCACGATTATCAAACGCACAGCTATGTTTAAAACCATCCTTACACATGATTACATCTGACTTTATGACCTTAATCAATGCAGAGATGGAGCAATTTTTAGTTTTACCTGGATGAATTGAAAGGATTTGACAGGATAACTTCAGGTAACATTGTGACTAGACCCATCCTAACACCAGAAGCATCGGTATGGGCGGATTGCAGACGAAATCTTTGTCGTCCTTTGGCCTAAACATTTACAGGTAAAACAACAAAGTAATATAAATCGTATAAAAGATAAAGCTAAGTTTTAATAGCGCGGCATTTAAAAGGAAATACAACAGGTAGTTATAGCAACTTTGTATTTCGCTTTTTCTGTCCTTCTGCCCTAAATGAGATATGTGGTTTACTTTTCTGCTAACTGAGATTGAGGAGTGATTTTTTCCCAATGAGGATCTACTCTATAAATCACTTGGTTCGTTTTTTAATAATGTTCTGGAAGACTGTATATATTTTTTAAGGCTAATAATACTCCAGAGAAAATGCAGAAAACTTTCCTACCTTAACTTTAAAGCCTAGAGTATCAGTGGCAGGGTCTCCTTGATCTAACTCATAATATTCAAATATCTCAGCTGTGGTACCTATACATCCCTGAAAATCAAATGGTATTAAATTGCTTTTGTAGGTGATAATAAAAAGAATAAACTTAAAGATAAAAATTTCCTGACAGCCTAGCTAATTAATTTGAAAGGACTACTTAAAAAGAGTGAAAATAATATGATCTTATGAACTGTCTTGGCACGCAAACGGGTCTTTGTCTTAACTGCTTGGCAAAATTTTTGAAAATTATTACTTGCTATTCTGATCTTGAGGTGATCGCATCAATCAAAATTGTTACTATTGTGTGATTTATGTAATGATTTATCTAATAATTTTATTCTGATTGCAGTATTTCGGTTTCAAGGCTATTGCGATAATAAAGGGGGGGGGGGGGGGGGGTTTAATGCAACCATCTCGTAATCAATGATTAAATGGCACTTAGAATTCGAATTTCGATCTGAAATTTTGCATGAATAATCCTTGGATAGTCTATTTTCCCTAAATCGAACAAAAAGTTTGAAAAGTAACGGCTGGCGGCTCAGCCGACTTGCCATTTTTAGGATATCTTAAAGGCAAATTAGTCACGAAACCTATTTCCACATAATACATTTTGTGGCTCAAAAACCTTATCAAACGGTTATAGCCGGTAGATGTTGGTACTAGAAATATAAAAAATGGTTATTGCTATCATTTAACATGAATTAAACCAAAAATATGTTTTAAAAAGTTGATTCCTACGTAATTAATGATGAATTTGCCCTGAAAATAGGCAAAAAAAACGGCTGAGCCGCCAGTCGTTACTTTTCCAACTTTTTTTTCGATTTAGGGAAAATAGACCTACCAAGGATTACTCATTAGGGTGGGCCCATTTCCCCCTTTTTTTAGATTTTACTATTATCATAAGTTGTGGAAGTCATATATATGTATGATAAGCCCCATTCAAGTTTCAAAAGTGACTTGGCTCTTATAGCTGCCGGCGCGCGGGGGGTATAAAAAGTGCCCACCCCCTTATAAAACCAAAAATTTATATTCCTTCAAATACAGGCATGTTGCATATCAAAATGACCGAATTGAAATGCTGATTACGAATCTGAAAACCATTTTGAAAAATATTGCTCCTAGTTCGAATAAGATCTCATAATTACCTAAAAACAGCTGATTTGGTCGAAATTGTTCATTTTGGTAGGTTACTTGAAAATCATTTCAGACTTCTGTGAGCTGAGATCTGAAAAAAGTGTTACCAAGGCCCCATTGAAGGATTGAAACCATGAAGCTCGAAAAGTCCATCTTTCAACCTGCCTGCTGGCACAGGTGCTCTTATCCCGCTAGAGTTGGGCTAGAATGGTGTTTAAGGTGTTTGAAAAAGGTCTTATTGTGAGTAGGAGAAA
The DNA here is from genome assembly GCF_053477335.1 of Acartia tonsa. Taxonomy (NCBI): domain Eukaryota; kingdom Metazoa; phylum Arthropoda; class Copepoda; order Calanoida; family Acartiidae; genus Acartia; species Acartia tonsa. The sequence goes on from NC_137268.1 coordinate 11,257,162, forward strand.
ACATTAAAGGATGCCTAGTCTAAAATTCGTACCCTGAAGAAAGGTAACCAAAAAAAATTTCTATGTTTCATCTTTGCCTTCAAAATCCAAGTTTTGACTTTGCCAGGTCTGCCTAGAGAGCTAAAGACAGTAGATAAATCTTTGTTGTTAATGTGTCTATAGAGAGCTTTTATCATAACAAAGAGAAAACTTTAAGGACTGAAAGTCTATTTCTCACCCAGCTTACACCAGAAGGGCAAAAGTCTTGCAAAAATTAGGGTCGGTCCGACTGTCCATGTTTCCAAGACAGTTAATTTAGACATAATGATTCATATAACAGTAAAGTATGATTTTGGAAGCATAGCAACTCTATAAACCAAATGTTACCAAAATATCCGTATATCCATTTTTATATGATGTAAATATCCTTTTCATCTGATTTTTCGAATACTGATTCCTATTACAACAAGGTACAATTATATAAGTTTAAACATGTCTATAATCAAGTTCTAAAAATTTAAGTTTGTCCTTAAACAATAATTTGCCATTTTCGGGGTTTTTTTTTGTAAGAATTGCTGTAAAACGGTTCAAAATTGAAATATCTTTAAAAAGGAATACAGATACTAATGGATAAATGTCTTAGTACATACTAACTGATATACTCTATCTCTTACAGGGAGGTCATACCATATCGCCAAGTCAAGTCATTAGAGGGTCAGTTTTATTGGTCTTAGGTAAACTATCTGACCCAGCATATTACCCTGACAACAAAAACACCTTTGGAAGTGATTTGGACACCTAGAACTGATTCTATGGCCAATATACTAACCCAATAATAAAATCCAAAAATCTTAAAATATTTTCAGTTCTCAACTTTTATGCCACCTTTCATGTCGTTTCAGAATATATGTTCAAATGGTACCTCCTAGTAGAATCCAATGCCATTACTAAAATGCTAAAACATTTTTCTAGCTCATCTGTGGCCAATTTTAGAGTTATTGTCTTAAAAACTAGGTTGAAACTTCGATGTTTTTCAGTTCTCGATACATGACTTTAGAGTACAAAGGGATCCTTGGTTTGACAAATTTTTCAGATCTCAGACCACAGATGGGCCAGAAAGGCGTTCTATATCTTTTTAGAAATGGCAAGGCAAATGAAAGGCAGTTACCGTTTGAACTTATGGTCTAAAATGACAAACCGGTGCCCTTAGGACAGCCTAAAGACCGGTAACCGATAACCTTAATGTTCAGGTTTAAAGATTCATTCTTCGCGTATTTTCGAAAAATCTTGATTTTACCTTCTACCACTTAGAATCAAGATAGAACCAAAAAAATTCATAGTATTGCTTATTTTTATGTATAGAACAGGTATTTAAACCGCGACCAAAATTTTTTTTTTTTGAAATTACCTAGCGCCCATTGTTTTTGGAATAAAAAACCTCTTTCAAGTTTCACAGGTTTTTATACTGGCCCAGTAACCCTTGCCAATGTCTACTAATGTGAAATTCCAAAATCGACCCACCCTATTACTCATGAAAAATTTCAGATCGAAATTCGAATTCTAAGTGCCATTTAATCATTGATTACGAGATAGTTGCATTAAAAAACCCCCCCTTATGTATAGATTATTTACTTGTTTTTTGATTGATTAGATATTATCAGATCAGTAAGTCACCAAAGCTAATCAGAGCAGGGGGGCACCGTAGCTCTGTGGTAACACACTGAGTTACGGTGATAAGAATTCGAGTTCAAACCCACTCGTGTTGCAATCACAACATGTTGTCTCAAATTCTCTGATGTGGATTCACGCAACCTCCCCCAGTTGCGATGTAAGGGAGATTGTTAGGTAGTTTGGAAGCCTAATAATCATGTGTAAAATAGCAACACATCCCTTAATTCCAGGCTCCTCTGAGGAGAGTGTCATTCATTACGGTGACTTAATCTGGAACACCTGCCATACTCAAAAATCGGCGAGGGTGAGGTAATAACGAGGAGCTCTCATGAGACAGCGTGTCAAGTCATACTTGAATGTGGAGCTTGAGCTGGCCCTGGTGGCTATACAAAAGTGTCTCAACATACTCCAGGAGTCTTAGATCCAAACTCTAAGAAACTATGGCTAATCAAACAAAAAGAGCTTTGGATCTGACATGAAATTATTATCAATCTTAAAGAATCTTACAAAAGCGGAATAATAAATGGTAAATATTAATACCTTTACATTAGGCTGGTCTTTAGGTACACTAACCATTCCAAACGTTTTCTTTCCGGCCAAAGCATTCCTTAACATAGGTTAATCAAATTAAAAAATTGAAGAATCTTTCCGCGCATCAATGTTTTATAATGGCTAATGACTTAGTGAAATTCTATCCTTTATCATATTAATAATATCTCATTTAATCAAAAAAGATGGACAGACCCGTGTTATTTATTGAGTGGCTGCGCCACCATAAGAAAACAAATCAACTATTTACCTGACCATAGTAATAGATGGAGGATCAAATAGAGTTAGTGGAAATATTTGTCCAGGCATCAGAACAAAGTGGGGGTAGTGGATTAGTGGCAGGGAAAGAACCTTCAAGAAAAAATATGGATTTTAAATTTAAGATTTTCAAACAAAAGAACATCTGAAGATAAAAGAGATATAACATACCGGATCATATGAAGGAAATGAAGTCATTCCTAAAAAGGACAGAAATTCCCTTCCAAAAAGGACAGAAATCATCTTCCTTTTTCTCAGATATCTCAAATATGGACAAAAATCACTCTCCTTTTTCTCACATATCTGAAAAAGAGGATAAAAATCACCTTCCTAAATCTCACTTAATCTTCCTAATTCTAAGAAAATTAACCCAATACCTCTAAGTTCTTCCTTATTCTCAGATAGCCTACCTTATTCTAAGAAATTCTTCCTTATTCTAATAAGATCTACCTTATTCTAAGAAATACTTCCTAATTCTATGACAATCTACCCTATTCTAAGACATTCTTCCTTATTCTAAGAAATTCTTCCTAATTCTATGAAAATCTACCTTATTATAAGACATTCTTCCTTATTCTAAGAAAATCTACCTTATTCTAAGACATTCTTCCTTATTCTAAGAAATTCTTAGTTATTCTAATAAGATCTACCTTATTCTAAGAAATACTTCCTAATTCTATGAAAATCTACCATATTATAAGACATTCTTCCTTATTCTAAGAAAATCTACCTTATTCTAAGACATTCTTCCTAATTCTATGAAAATCTATCTTATTCTAAGACATTCTTCCTTATTCTAAGAAAATCTACCTTATTCTAAGACATTCTTCCTTATTCTAAGAAAATCTACCTTATTCTAAGACATTCTTCCTTATTCTAAGAAAATCTCTTCCTAAATCTCACTTAATCTTCCTAATTATAAGAAAATTAAAACATTACCTCCTAGTTCTTCCTTATTCTCAGATAGCCTACCTTATTCTAAGAAATTCTTCCTTATTCTAATAAGATCTACCTTATTCTAAGAAATACTTCCTAATTCTATGAAAATCTACCTTATTATAAGACATTCTTCCTTATTCTAAGAAAATCTACCTTATTCCCTCAAAGTCTTCCTTCTCATCACATATCCTTCCTTTGTCTCAGATAATTTAGCTAATTCTTGCTAATTAGACCAACCATTCCTGGGATCTTAAGCTTCAGACAGAAAAACCTTACTATTTTCTTCATATTCTACCAGGAGATAAGAACAGTGCTGTGTTGCAATAATTTTATGTAGATCAGATTTTTTTCATCCAAATAAAAAAGCTAGCTTTTTTTAAGAGTGAAAAATAAGAATGTTTTTAATTTAATGACAAACTAGCCCCTAGAGACCTCTTTAATTTTAGTGGGTTTTAATTTTTTTTTTTTTGGGGGGGGGGAGATTTTTCCTAGGGGAGATATCTCTTTAGAATGTGTTAGTACTCTCCCCCAAAATAGCTATAAACCTTCCTTTGTCTTATAAGAAGCTAAACAGTAATGAAGAACCATACTGCTTCTATATATAATATTAAAAAAATATTCTTATAAAAAAGATAGCTTTTAGAAATTAGAAAAAAAAACGTCCGTCAGCTTGGCTAGCCTGGACAAGAATTTGACGCAGCACGGCGGCCTACATGGTAAGGGAGGGCGTGTATTTTTCAAGAACGAACACAAACCCACAGACATACATTTAAAATAAGACCATAGACTATGTATATTTAGAATTTAAAGAATTTTAATGGATAATTAATTTTTTTGTTTTGTTGGGGGGGGGGGGGGGTGACCATACTCATCCCCACATTTTTCATTTCTGTTTTTTTTATTTTAAATTAAAAATTTTTGTAAAGGAGTAATATTTTTCAAGGTGGGTGGTGGTACCCTTCTTAAAATAGCTATAAACCTTCTCAGGATCTATGAGAAGCTAAAGTGTAAAAGTGAACCATATCGGTTCAGCGGTATCTAATTATTTTAAAAAAAACTTTTATATTACATATTCTATATTTATAAATTGTCTTTGATATGTTGTCCTTGTCCCATGCCGAAACAGAGAAATCAACCTATAATCAGGAATTAAGAGGGATAGGACAATGGATGATAAATCAATTTACTTAATTAATTAAATAAAAAGTCTCTAAAGTTGTTGAGCCCATAAATAAGAAATTGTTAAAATAAAACTTAGTGTACTATGTAATAATCCAGGGAGGGAGTGAATATTGAGCTGTTTATTACACTGCACTGGTCCCCAAAGTTTTATAATAACGTTTTCTTATTCAGTGACTTAAAACTTTTATTGAATTTTATTGGTTTGTACATTAAAATGAGTGTCCTGTCCATTAACGATTCAATTCAACCACTAATTATAACTTACATATGGATAATTTTATGTTTAATCAGTGAGGATTTACATCAACTTATCGGCAATTGTCTTATCCCTTAGATCCCTGTTAATAGTAAACGATTCAACCACCAATTATAACTTACAGAAGGGATAATTTTATGTTTAATCATTGAGGATTTACATCAACTTATCGCCAATTGTCTTATCCCTTTAGATCCGTGTTAATAGTACATTAACGGAATGAATGAATAATAATAGAACATATGGGATGACCAACATCAGAGCTAAAGAATTGTTGATTTTCGGATAATTTTACAATTAAAAATATATGTTCAAAAGATATAAAGGATTATGAATTTTCTTAATATTCATATTACTTACTACCAAAAAATAAAATATTTCTTAATATCAAAACTTTTTGTATTTAGATTTTAGTATTGGTCTTTACAAGCAACAATTTTGGGTCGGGTTGGGTCATTTTTTATAAGGATGGTTCGATTTTTAAAGTTATAAGTACCCTATCTTAATGACATAAAGTTACATAGAAAAGTTGTCGCCAAATTAAGTTGCTAACCTGTTTATTGGTCAGTTTATTCACCATAAAGAAGGAAAAGAGATAGGGTAAAGGGGAGAGGGGATAGATAATGTTTTAACCATCTACAACAATGATATTTTAAGAGGATACAAAATTATGGTTCATCATCCAATTAATTTTATATTGATTCACATGGATACTATCACAGGAGAAAATTTTTAGTCAGTTTAGGTTGCAATTTCCCTTCGATTTTATTTGGTGGGCCATTTTCCAGTAGGAAGGGAGGGAATAGGGTAAAGGAATTGGGTGGAAAAGATCGTTATTTTAGCCCGCAAGAGAGTTCACTCTATTATAGAACATGAAAATCTTGTGTAAGATCTAAGTAATAATAAATCCATTGTGGTGAATTCAAAATTGAAAAAAAAACATTGAAAATTGACCCACTCTAATCTTCATAGGATATATTGCGCAATCGCAAGGGGAGTTATGTGTCAATTTTTTTTCTTATTTTGAAAAGCTAGCTTTTACACAAGAACATATATTTTACTATCCTTACAATAAAAGTAACAGGATCTGTGTCTGTTTATCTGTGTGTATATCTTGTTAACTTCTAAACCAAATATTTTTTAAAAATTTAAAAATTAGGAAACCCACTAGGGGCATAGCAGCTAGTTTTTCAATAAATTAAGAAGCATTTTTATTTTTTGCTCTTATAAAAAGCTATCTTTTTTATTTGGATGAAAAAAATCTGACCTAGATAAAATCAAAATTATTGCCATCCTGTTCTCATCTCCTGGTAGAATATGAGGAAAATAGTAAGGTTTTTCTGTCTGAAGCTTAAGATCCCAGGAATGGTTGGTCTAATTAGCAAGAATTAGCTAAATTATCTGAGACAAAGGAAGGATATGTGATGAGAAGGAAGACTTAGAGGGAATAAGGTAGATTTTCTTAGAATAAGGAAGAATATCTTATAATAAGGTAGATTTTCTTAGAATAAGGAAGAATATCTTAGAATAAGGTAGAATGTGGGGGAACAAGGTAGATTTTCTTAGAATAAGGTAGAATGTGGGAGAACAAAGTAGATTTTCTTAGAATAAGGAAAAATTTCTTAGAATAAGGTAGAATGTGGGGGAACAAGGTAGATTTACTTAGAATAAGGAAGAATATCTTAGAATAAGGTAGAATGTGGAGAAACAAGGTAGATTTTCTAAGAATAAGGAAGAATTTCTTAGAATAAGGTAGAATTTCTTAGAATAAGAAAGAATTTGGGGAAATAAGGTAGATTTACTTAGAATAAGGAAGAATATCTTAAAATAAGGTAGAATGTGGGGGAACAAGGTAGATTTTCTTAGAATAAGGAAGAATTTCTTAGAATAAGGTAGAATTTCTTAGAATAAGAAAGAATTTGGGGGAATAAGGTAGATTTACTCAGAATAAGGAAGAGTATCTTAGAATAAGAAAGAATTTGGGGAAATAAGGAAGATTTACTTAGAATAAGGAAGAATATCTTAGAATAAGGTAGAATGTGAGGGAACAAGGTAGATTTTCTTAGAATAAGGAAGAATTTCTTAGAATAAGCTAGAATTTCTTAGAATAAGAAAGAATTTGGGGGAATAAGGTAGATTTATTAAACATGGTTGTAATAGTGAGGAAAAGGAAGAATTTCTAAGAGCTAGGAAGAATTTGTAAGATGGTGGACAGAGGTCACCTTCCTTTAGTGAGAATTTGTAAGATAGTGGACAGAAATCACCTTCCTTACTGAGAATTTGTAAGAAAAAGGAAAGGAAATAGCCTTCCTATACCCAAGGAAGGCAATTTCTGTCCTTTTAAGGAATGACTTCATTTCCTTCATATGATCCAACATACCTACTATTAGTAGGTCATTGAAAGGTAAATTAACATGTGTAACTTAAAAGTTAGGGTTGGCAATCCGTCTAATTTTTTAACCGGATTTGGATTGTTACAAGAATCCATCCAAAAATAAAACGGATTATCTGCGGATTCCGGATTCTAGCAATATTTTAAAAGGCTTTAAAAAAATAAATTAGGGGATTAAATTATACTGGTTAATGGGTAGAATCTAAAGCTGTGTTTTCTCATATTTTCTGATATCTCCACTTGGTGGTGTAGGTGAGAGAGATGGGGGGGGGGGGGGGGGTAAGCTTTGCCTTCAAAGAGGGGAGGGGGAAGAAAAAACTCAAGAATCCGAATCCGCTATAAAAAACTAATTCAAAGAGGGGAGGGGGAAGAAAAAACTCAAGAATCCGAATCCACTATAAAAAACTAATTCTGGATTCGGATTCCAAAATTGGGCGGATTCGGATTGCCAACACTACTTAAAATACAAGAGATTCGGATTGCCAACACTACTTAAAATACAAGAATCTTATTTTCTTAGTTAAAAAATAAGTCGTTAAGGTTGTAATTAGAAGAGCACAAAGTTAACTTGTGAGTATACCTAAATATAATTTGAAATACATATTTATTCCTCGTTATCATCAAAGAATGTCCTGCCATGGACTTCGCCTAACGTTCCCAGGTACAAATGCTGACCGGGCAGCTGTCGGTCAAAATTTTCAGCTTGATCTCCTATGGCGGCGCGCGGGTCTACCTGGCTGGCCGCGTCATCAGAATCATCGCGACGGTTGCTAAAATTTCGAAACACCTGTAGGATGCGGGGAATCAATCGAACACCTCCTTGACGGGAATTATTCACTGGTTCTTCATCCTCTAAAAATATTTTTTTATGAAAAAAATAGTAAATGTTAAAAATCCAATTAATTGGTAAATAATTTTATTATAATTTAAAACTGAAATGCATAAGAATGGATAAGAAGTAAATTGCAATGCAGACCACATGGCAGCATTACCCTGTCCCGGATTTGAGAAATTTTGTTAAAATTTTTGTCCCCAGCCAAAATATGGTTGATTTATGCATAAAAATGACCCATGCAAAATATTTTTTCTGTAATGCAAAAATTGCGACGGTACAAGAACTGCAAAGTTTTTAAAATCTGCAAAAAACCCTGTTTTTATGCCATTTTTGGGGCTTTTGTACCATCCCAATTTTAAAGATTTTTACAAAATTTCAATTCAAGTATGTTGATATAAACCTGAAATTTACCAAAAAAAATGGGGGCAGTCTCAATTATAACATATGAAGGTGTAGCAAGTAATCTTCCAAATACAAAATTGTCAAATTGCATACATATATAATAGGGTTGGGCTGGAAACTTTTTTGGACGGATATTGGATATCTGGCTGATTTATAATGCCGGATATCCGACATCTGGCCAGATATCTAGCAAATATCTGGTAATTTGGCCGGATATCTGGTTGTTCGGCCGGATATCCGGTAATTTGCCGGATACCAAATATGTTGCATTATAAATCATCCGGCGAAAAAAGTATCCGGCATACCTCTATTATATAAGTATGAAATTTGTTTGATACACAAAACTATCCCTTCTGTAGATTAAACTTAGCGGTTGAAACGTTTATACACTTAACTTAATAAACCAACCAATCAAAATTCAATAAAATTCTCAAAAGTTGTTAACCTAATGAATTAGAAAAACAATTATAAAACTTTGGGGACAAGTGAAATAAACAGTCCAATTTCCCCTCCCTCTCTGAATTATACCAGAGTGTACCAAAAGGAGGCAGAGCACAATGGGCTGTTCATTACACTAGTCCCTGAAGTTTTAAAAACTTTTTCATTTGTTTGCTCAACAACTTTTTAGATTGTTTAAAATTTTAATTGGTTTAATAAGACGTTCCAACCATCTATTGTAATCAACAGAAAGGGTAAGTTTGTGTATAATCATGGGGTATACACGTCCATTTATCAGCCATTGTCTTCTCTATCTAGATCCCTGTACCCAAAGTCTAATAATAACTTGAACACTTATATTTTTATTACATAACAAGAAATAACATGTTATTCAAGAATCTAAAGGGATAAGACAATAAATTGATGTACATCCCCAATAATGATACAAAAAATTATCCCTTCTGTAGATTAAGACTAGAAGTTGAAACTTTTAAACACTTAACTTAATAAATCAACCAAATAAAATTTACTGAATTTCCCCAATGTTTTAACCCAAATATAAGAATAATAACTAGGGAGGGAGTGGACAGAGGGCTGTTTAATACACTAGTCCCGGAAGGTTTATAATAACATTTTTTTATTTCTTGGCTCAACAACTTTGGAGACTTTTATTGAATTTTAATTGGTTGGTTCATTAGGTTTAGTGATCAAACGTTTCAACCACTATGTAATCAACAAAAAAAGGATCAGTTTGTGTATTATCATGGGATATACAAATAAATTTATCAGCCATTGTCTTATCCCTCTAGATCCCTGTACCCAAAGTCTAATAATAACTAGAACACTCATTTTTATTACATAACAAGAAATAACATGTTACTGAAGGATCTAAGGGATAAGACTATGGCTAATGAATTGATGTACATCCCCATTAATAATACACCAAATTAACCCTTCTGTAGATTAAAATTAGTGGTAGAAACGATTGAACACTCAAATTAATAAACCAATCCATCAAAATTTATTGAAAGTCCCCAAAGTTATTAAGTCAACGAATAAGAAAAGGTTATTTTCAAACTTTTGGGACTAGTGTATTAAACGGCCTATTTTGTCCAACCTATTTCTGATACTTATTGAATGAACTCCGTAAAGGTTAGCTCATTAATTTAATCTAAGCAAGTTGAAATTTTTTGATTGAAAACTTTGGTTGATGATTCCTGTAACAATAAGGGTTTAGAAAGTGTAGCAACTCTGCAATCAATACTTCTGCTTTATAGCTTTAGTGTTTGATATATTGAAGACATAAGTTTAATGCAAATTATTGCCAGTTTCCCAAGTGCCAAGTCGAGCACATCTCCCGACCTTGAAAAAAGGAAGGGATACTTTCTAGTTTGTTTCTTAATTATATAAGGTCAGGTTAGGATAGTTACCCTTGCAAGTTGATATAAGAAGGGAGGGGTTGTCAGTGATCAAAAGACACTTTGAGGGAAATCACCGAACATCTTTTATAAGCTAAGACATCTTTTTCCAAAATTAACAGAGATAAACAATGAATAATGACACATAAAAAGATAATATTAAAAATTATCTAATTTTCACAAGAAGAGCTTCTCCATAGTACTTTCTAGCGGTAACGCCCCTAAAGGACTCTTGGGCACCTGAGAGAAGGACTGATCCTCTAATTTTATTTAAGTGGTAATAACTGAAACATTCCCTGGATCTATCAGAAACTTTACTGTAAAGAAGAAACAATTGCATACATATATAATAGGGTTGGGCCGATACTTTTTTGGCTGGATACCGGATATCCGGTTGACAGATAATCGTTATATGGCAAATTACTGGATATCTGGCCGAATAAAAGAACATCGGCCGAATAACCGGATATCTGGCCGAATGACCGGATATCAGGCCAAATAACCGGATATCCGGTCGAATAACTGGATATCCAGCCAAATAACATATATTTGCCGGATATCCGGCATTATAAATCAGCCAGATATCCAGTATCCGTCCAAAAAAGTATCCGGCCCAATCCTATTATATATGTATGCAATTTGACAATTTTGTATTTGGAAGATTACTTGCTACACCTTCATATGTTATAATTGAGACTGCCCCCATTTTTTTTTGGTAAATTTCAGGCATATATCAACACATGTGAATTGAAATTTTGTAAAAATCTTTAAAATTGGGATGGTACAAAAGCCCCAAAAATGGCATAAAAACAGGGTTTTTTGCAGATTTTAAAAACTTTGCAGTGCTTGTACCGTCGCAATTTTTGCATTACAGAAAAAATATTTTGCATGGGTCATTTTTATGCATAAATCAACAATATTTTGGCTGGGGGCAAAAATTTTAACAAAATTTCTCAAATCCGGGACGGGGTAGGCAGCATATACCAACTTTTGTCCTATGATCAAAATACTTTAAGATAATATAAGGTAGTTAAAAGTTTTCATATTTAATGATTCATTCATTATCTAGACAATAAAATGAAAACCTACTGCAGAAATATTAAAACTTACCGAAGTCACTAGGAAGAAAAGGTCCATCGTCAAGTATTCTGTGTGGTCTATCCTCATAATTGCTGCTACTGCTTTCCTCGTAAAGCTGTTGGCCATCAACACTGTCTTCATCCGTTTCAATGTTGTTGTCAGCTTCTACTCTAAAAACAATAAAGTAGCGTTAATTTCATTTTTAATTTACCATGAAGTTTTCAAGATATAGCAATGTTTAATAATAAGTTTGTTGAAATTCGTCATTTTGGGCCTTACCCGTCTGATTCAGAAGAATGTTCAGATACCAAATATATTTCCTCCTCGTCCGTCATCAGATCATTTTCCATTGGCACTTGTTGTTGCTGCGCCACTGAGCGCAAGGCTGGTACATGTTCAATTTGCAGCTCAGCGAGGTCCTGGTCCGTCAATTCGTTATCTTCATGATCAGTCAATTCATGTTCTATCTCCCCTGGATCCATTTTTAATTATCAAATTCATCCATCAAGAATTTGATACGAGTATTATTTTAGACAAAAAATCTGAAGATCAAGTTTTTTGGATTCATTTAGACTTTAATGATGTGAAGTTTTTATATTTTAGATCTAAATACCAGCGCGCATATATTCTGCCATTAGAAGCGAAGCTTTTCTTCAATAAGGGTCCATCGACATTAATTTCAGCATGGTAGAATCTTCTTATCGATTTCCTTGTCAAATCGATTTAAAAAGTCTTTGTTTTTAAGTTGTATGTTTATTGTTTAATCATTAATTAAGTACGTACCAGGATTTTTTAATTGAGATTTAATTCTTATTACACTTCACAATTTTTTATATGGTAATTATCTTAATCACCTGATTAACGCCGATATGTGAAGCATCTCGAGTACAAAATCTTGAAATGTAAGTAAGTCCATATCATGCTCCCCGTGTTTTTGTAATTTTGGGATCGATTTGTGAAGAATTTTTATACAATATAAACTCGATCGATCGTGATGTTGAATATGAATTGCATTGTACTCATTTTCGTTTGCCTGACGATCTTAGTTGACGAGCTTGGCTTTTAAGGCTGTTGTCATCGTTGTAAATAAAATAATATTGAATACATATTGATAAATGTAATATATTGTAACTTTGAGATGTGTATTTTCGGCATATTGTTTTTACATGGCACAAGGGACAGAAAATACTTAAACAATCTTTCCCAATTTATTTCATAAAAAAAATGTTTTAAATTTTCACATTACAGTGCATCGTAGCAATTTAATTTTAAAGAATATTAATTAAAGATAAATGTGGAATGTTTTTTTAAGGAATCATTATTGATTTAAAATACCTATGGGCTATCAAAAAGGGAACTTTTAACGCAGAGAAATAGTGTCCTCCCCTGAAAACGTTTTAGCCGCGTCGTTTTTACTATTTTTAAATGTCGTTGTTTTTTTTTTAAAAAAAGCTACAATATTCTCCTGTTGAAGTTTCCTTTCTATGACAATTGTACTTTTTAGGATTTACCGAGTAGCTGTATTATTTTATCTGACGTTTTTATTACAAAACAATTTATATTTGATATTTTAAGTTTTAGTGATTCATTTACAATATGATTATGCAGCATATAAAATCAAATAAAAATGATAATTTTTAGGGCACACTCTATTCAACTTGGTAATTTTTAAGAAATGTTTAGTTTGGATTTTTTACTATTCTATTGAAACAATTGATTATGCATATGCAAGCTTTGTTGCTAGTCGTTGTCCAAGGGGAGAAAATGTGAATATATATTTGGTCCAAATCCATAGCAAATAATGCGACAAATATTATTACGATAATTCTTACCCATTCTTAACAACTAAAGAAAGACAGTTCATATTTCTATTCTTTAAAAAAAAACCGACATTTTTGCGTGTAGTTTTATAACATTACTTCAGAGAAACAGTTGAATACTAAAATTTTTACTTCATTTTTCATACAATATTCAACTTTGGTGGATTTTTTGGTAAAAAAAATGTAAAATTTTTAGATGACGTCATCAAAGATTTTGTTTAAATTTTAATTTTTTCACGAATTGCAAAGTACAAAATTTACTAAAAGCCATAAAAATGCCGCGTTTATTTTTATTTATCTCTCCCCTTTCCCCCTCCTCCCTCTCCCTGGCCTCTCGCAGTCAGTGAAGTGAGTGAGTGAACGAGTAAAGGGATGTGAAAATTTTGCTTTATGACGTTATTATTCATCAAATGACTATTGTTTACTGTTATTTTAGGTATATTTAACCATAATATGTGTTATTTCTTGTTGTTTATATGTATTTTATGATGTTATAAACACTATTATATAGTTTTTATTTGGTGTTGTGAAAGTATAAAAAGTACACACACAATTTAAAATGACAAATTTAATGACATTTTTATTGTATTTCCAACAAATTTATCGTTTTTTTATGAGACATTACTAGCAAACATCAAAAACGCTGTATTTCTATTTCATTATAGTAATTATTTGATTAGATTTGGAAATACAAAGTTATATTATATACACTCTTCAGCTAAAAGGAATAGTTCTAGGAAGTGTATTTAACGATTCAAAGAATATCAGAATATCGATACAGAATTAATATACGTTTAATATTATGTTAGGGTAAAATAGTCGTCAATTTAGGTTGTTAATAACATGGTCATCACTTAATTATTGGTCAGTTCGTACATCCATTGCGAGAAGATGGGGTAAAAAGGGGAGAGCATTAATTTAGCCAGCTTCAGTCTCACTTTATTGAGGTACATGATAATCAGGTGTAAGATCCAAAGTCATAATAAATATAAGTTAACTTTCATTGGGCTTGTTTTAATTGCCCAAATAAGGTGTCTGATTTGTGGTAGCTAAAGTTATCGTTCCTGTAAAATGAAGCATTGCGCGCCTAGTAAAAACCGACTTTTATTTTGTTTAAAAAAGACCTAACATTAAATTTTAGTCTTAGTGGATTTCGTGAAACTATATTTATTCAAAATTCTGTATCTATACTAAATATAATTATAATATAGATTGTTAACACAGTTTGAATCTTAAGCTGATTTATATTCTAGAAGTATAAAATGTTTCACAATGGCGGTGTAAGACCGCCACCGAATTTCCGAGGAGGCGGGTTTCGACATCCGCCCCCATCCGGAAGAGGAGGGGGCTTTGGACCACCTCAGAGAGGTGGATTCTATGATAATTCCTTTAGAGGACACAATAATGGGCCTCCAAGAGGGGGAAGCTTTAGGCCTCGGGGATTTCAGCATAATGGTGAAAATAATTATAGAAATAACAGTGATAATAATTATCAAAAGAGACAAAATGGTCCAAATCAAAACAAGCCCTGGATAACGCAGGACATCCGCGTGGCTATCGGCTGTAGGAATCAGTTAGCACAGAAAGCAAGACAATCCAAATCAGGGGAAGATTTTGATGCACTAAGGGAGCAAAAACAAAGGGTTGAGGCAATGATTGAAGAATCAAAGATGAAATTTTTTAAAGAGGTAAGAAATATAATTAGATTTTGTTCTTAAAATAATCCTTTGAATATCTTAAATTATACTGTTTCTTTCTATGTAGGGTATTTAACGATATATTGAAGCAAGATTCTTGTATGTAGGTAGTTCTAAAACCCAACAAGAATAAAAACTTAAATATTAAGAGCAAGAATACTAAGATTACTAACTTCAAGCAAAATCCTTTTTCATGGGGATCAATTTTTGTTTTTTGGATGACAACTTAATATTGCAACTGCTTATTTATTTGAACAAATTTTAGAACCCTGAGAGAGAAGAGGAATGGTTACATGTTCTAGCAAAAGAGTCCTTTACCTCAGCTACTTGGTGTGATGTTTGTGAGAAAGGGTTTGAGTCAGTTCATAAATTGAAAGGAAATATTCTTATTTATTAATGAAAAATAATTTATTTGTATATGCAATCTAAACTTTTTTGTTTTCATTTACAAATGCAAACAAATTTCACATATTTAAACTAGGGAGGTAGATTGTTTTATGGATCATTATCCTTTAACCTTTTTAAAGGAAGTTCATTTTCACCATCTTTTTCTGACATTTTTTCCCATTGTTCATGTAAACATAAAAATATAATGGCATTTTTTGTATGGCTTCTTTGAAAATAAGAATATTTGTTGGATCTAGAACATTCTGCCGAGCACGCTACTTGCGGAGTGGATGGCTGTTCCTACACTGCTCATGAATCTTTACTTGAAAAACATGTCAGACATCAACATTTGTCAGGATTGTTCCAGAAAATTCCCCAAGGTAAAAACATGTTTCTTCCTTTACAAATTAGTATAAATCGTTTAATATTGCCAAAAAAAATTGGCTCGTCTATGATTAAATTAAAAGAATAATAGAAGGGCCATTAGCTATATGTAACTCTTCCCTCAGGGCAGGGACCCTGTCCCGATTTTGTATTTAGTCTTTGAAATATTTTGGAAATGTGAACAAATTAAGAACAAAAAGCAATTTGCTTGCAGGGTCTAAGCCATTTGAACAGCAAGTTTTATGGTTTATAGATATCTCTACTTATTCGTGTTTTGACATATTTAGGTCAGTCAAGAGAAGAAATTGAGAAATGGCGGGCTGAAAGAAGAAAAAATTTCCCAACCCGCGATAAAGTAGCGGTCAAAGACGCGGCCAGGGAGGAAGCGAGAGAACGTGGAGAAGTTCTTAGGCTTCAAAAGGTAAATGTTTTTTTAGTCCATCAGATTTTATACAATTGGAGTATGTAACATTCGTCCGTCTGTCTATATTACTCTTGTTGGAACTTTAAAGAAAATCTCTTTTTTTATGGTAATATCAAGTTAATTGTAACATTGCCTACATCATGATTTTAGGAACTAGCAGCACAGAATTTGGAGGCAAACTAGTTTTTTCTTTATATGGAAACAAATATTAATCATCATGATTTCTTGATCTATGGACATCTAAATAAGGGTCAAAACAAACAAAAAACATAGATACATACGAACATACCCATTGATTTATCCTACAGAAATGTGTTAAACTTTCTTTCCTAATCCTTTGTTATAACATTATGTAATGTTTTAAAACCAAAGCTTTTATACTTGAGGGGTTAGTCCGTCTGTTTGTAGCGGATGGATAGCTCTGATAGTTAATCTATACGCAATAAGCATAAACATTAAACACTAAATGACATAGAATGTTTGAACAGATTTTTAATAAACTTTTTTAAGATAGATTGTTTTACTTGACTACTTATGTATATGGATGTTGTCATCCTTGTTTTTACAACCCTTATCTTTTCACCCATGTCTTATTGAAAGATAAGAAATTATAACTTAAATATTTTGAAATAATTTCAGAGTTTCAAAACTAATAATTTAACTATTGATCTATCTATAGACTTTCTTATCTCTACAATTTTAAAATTTTAATTGTGACATTAGTTCAATTTTAAGGTCGTTGTGTTGATTATATTATTCTTTTGTTTAGAAATAAGATACAATGATAATTTTTTATTAAGCATCTCTACGGCAAGTTATTTAGATGTAACTCAAAGTTTAAAATCATGTTATACCGATATTCCAAATACTAAGCTGACTGTTTTTAGTAACAAAGCTTCACTATCTATCACTTTGTTTATCAGTCAGTTCGTAACGCTATGGGGTAATGTGATTTTCTCGTATGCTATTTAAGATAGATTGTTGACTTTATTTGTGAAGATATACCATTTCATTGTGATTTTCTATCATTCTGATACTTTCTAATCTTATGTCCTTATTTATTTTCACCCTGTCTTTTCTCTGACCAATACATATTTGCTCTATACTTCACCCAGTCCGTTTATTAATCCATGATTTTTTGTGCCTCGCTACACATAGATGTTTTCACCCTTGTTGTTTGTTCAGATTATTAATAAGTATACTGGCGTGAAGGATGAAAGTGAAGATGGAAAAGAGAATAGATCTGGCCGACCACAGGAACCTGACTGGGAATGTAATTGCAAAGCCAGGTAAGATTTTAGGCTTAGTCTATTCAGAGACAACAAAAAAATCTTATACCTGCAGTTGACACATGTATTTTTTTTGAAACGGTAGTGTCATGTTAGAGATATTTTATAAGTGCCAAGGGAAATAAGTTTGTCTCAAATTTTTAAAGATTGTATAGTTTAACAAATAAAGTAATAATCATTGAGTTGCCATGTTTTTCAAATTGTAACTGACTGTTACAGGAATCATCTAAGAAGATAGAAATAGATTAGACAATTGTAACCTGCACTAATCAATTTTAAGGGCCATCCGTACGTACGCACCAAAAATAGATAAAAAGGAGGAAAGATTCGTTTTTTATAAAAATTTCTAATTTCAGGTTTATCTTGAATGGTGGAAACAATACACGGGGTCGAGGAGGAGGAGGTAGGGGTAACAGAAACTATCATGTCAATATTAAGAGGCTGAAACACCAATCACATTGTCAAGAATTGGTTAAAATCAGGTAAACATTATACAACACTTGTTTATAGTTACATGGTTTGTTTATCAGAGATGAAGGGATAATACAATGTAAAAAATCCTCCAATTTGTATTATAGATAGTAGGATATTTGCATATCATTCTGGCCCACTTTCTTTATTTGGTAGTTTCTATTTGATTTTCAAATTTTTGTAGCTAAGGGGGGGGGGGGGGGGGGTTAATGCAACCATCTCGTAATCAATGTATAAATGGCACTTAGAATTCGAATTTCGATCTGTAATTTTGCATGAGTAATCCTTGGTAGGTCTATTTTCCCTAAATCGAACAAAAAGTTGGAAAACTAACGGCTAACAGCTGGCGGATCAGCAATTTAGCCATTTTTTGGGCTATTTTCAATGCAAATCATCACGAAACCTATCTCCACATAATACTATTTTCTGCTCCAAAATGTTTTCAAACGGTTCTAGCCGGTAGTTGCTGGTACTAGAAATCTGAAAATGTTGTTTTTGTATCATTTCACATGATTTAAAGTAAAAATATGTTTCAAAAAGTTGATTCCTACGTAATTTATGACAGATTTGCCACAAAAAATAGCCAAAAACCGGCTAAACGGCTGAGCCGTTAGCCGTTACTTTTTCAACTTTTTTGTTCGATTTAGGGAAAATAGACCTACCAAGGATTACTCATGCAGAATTTTAGATCGAAATTCGAATTCTAAGTGCCATTTATACATTGATTACGAGATGGTTGCATTAACCCCCCCCCCCCCCCCCCCTTTATATTATGAAAATAATATGAATTCCACTCGTTCTATGTGGATGTTCGTCTATAGATTTTGGAAGAGATATTTTTTTTTGCTTGTGAAGTTATGACCTACTCTACATCCAGGGTCAGTCCGTCAGTTCGTCCGTCTGACACAAGTAAGTTTTGGTAAACAAAAATTTATTTATTCATGGGCTGTTAAAGATAGAGGTCTTTTTTTCTAGCGTTGGTTTCCCCAATTTTGGGCATGTTTTTAACTGCTTTTTTAAAAAAATTACTTTTATCTAAAGCCAACCCATTAAACATTTTGTAAGTTAACAAATAAGTTTTATTTAAAGCTTAAGCAAGTTCCTATCTTGTTGGATATATTTCTAATAGAATTTAATTTTGTTTCAGAGAAAGAATAAAAGCAAGTAACGAGGAAAAGGCTAAAATAAGACTGGAAAAAGCACAAGCTTATCATGAAAGAAAGCTTAAAGAAAAAGAGGTAAATAATAAAAACGGAAAGGGTTAGTTTAAGATTTTAACCCTCGACTTATTGTAGTTTCAGGGGTGTAAATTTTGCAGAAGATTTATTTTTTTTCCCCGGCTACAAATTTTTTTTTTTTCTCATCAAGTAGGGGGGGGAAATGGAAAAATATTTAAAGAACTCAATATTTTATTTATTTTAACCCTCCTACCACACATTCTTTTATTTTTTTTTACCAAGGATGGGGGGGAAATGGAAAAAAATGTTTTCAGTTTTCTTAATTTTTACATTTTTTTCCCCTCCAACCACTAATTTTTTATTCCCCCCCCCCCCCCCCCTGAGCCGGGGATCCCATGTAGAATATACACCCCTGTGTAGTTTTAAATCGAAAAAAAATATTTGGGGAGCTATTGTTTTCTATGGATGATTTCCCTTTGGAAATACCCTCTCCGAAAATAGTTAAACATTTAAGGGTACTTTTATTGAGGGTAAAGCAAGGAATTAGATGTTTTTTGTTTTTTTTGGGATGTTTCAAATATGCGTTATGGTAGTTTAATAAGTTGCTTGTTTATTCAGAAGCATAGCTCCTGAAAGCTAGAGTAAATCCGCAAATAATACAAAAAATAATATTTCATTGTTTTTTGTTGTTACCAACTAAAACCTTGTTTACATAACTCCTAAATAATATCTATTTATTATGTAATCTCATGTTAAGTGTTTATTTTGTATATAGACAGTACCTAGACATTCACGCAGTATCATTCTTAGATAATATAAAATCTTTCTTCTGTGTGTAGATTTGATCATATTTCAAGTTTTTTTATTTGAAGTTTTTTAGTAGCTTTACCACTCTTCATTTAAGATATGGTTGTTGGTATGTAAACGTTATTATTCACTTGAAGAAAACCAATGGACACTTACTTGTTGGACTAATAATTATAATAATATCTCATTTTTATATTTACATTAATAGTGGTTTCGCCCCAAGAAGTGCACGGGGGATTGTAAAAGAAGTTTTTATTATTTTAAAGAGTTTGTGAGTGGATTGCACAAGTACCTAACCACTGCAGGGCTATCCCATTCCTAATATAACCTAAACCACTTAGGGTAAAACATCTTAAATTACAATTTGAATTATGTTCCAGGAGAAGGGTGAAAATGAGGAAGAAAATAAAACTGACGTTAACAAACACAAAGCAGAGCCTAGTCGAATTCCAGTTGAAGCTTTGGATAACATTGAGGACAGCGACAGTGAGCCTGAGGGAATGTGTGGAACACTTGCCATGTTTCCAGGTATAGGGGTTGTTCCATGAAAGTGCAATCATAAAAATCATAGTGACTCTCTAATCACTCTTTATTTTAAACAAAAACAACTTTATAAATAGGCTGATAAATTGTTATTCATGCCCAATGATGATAAACAAAATATCCCGTTCTGTAGATTTAAATTAATATTCAAAAAATTAGACAGTTGGTACTAACCAATCAAAATTCAAAAACCCAAAGTATTTGCTTTATTGGCTTTAATCATATTCAATAAATATATTTTACCGTATTTAAGGTTATTCTAATTCTTTATCAGAGTGATTGCTGGCATGCTATTTCTGTGCTGCTTGTCAATAAAGTTGACCTTTTTTCAGGTATCGGTAAAACCTTTTTCCACAGCAGCAGCTTGTCCGTGCTTTATGGAGAGGCACATTCAGCAGATAATCCTTTTCATATCAGTGATGATGAAGACGACTTTAGTCCAGGTATATTAACTAGGTAAAGAGTACAGGGATTGGTCAGTGGTAGAAAAATTCATCTTTACCCTATTTTTTCCTTGCGATGAACCATTTACATAAGTTTTCCTTAAAGTACCTAGTTGAATAAACCCACCTCCCTTATTTATAAGATATATTAAAATTATGAAGTTCTTTTTTTTTTGGGGGGGGGGGGATTTTTTATGTTTTATTTATACTTTATGTGCCGTGTAACTCTACAGGGTATCCTCGCAGAATTAGGGCCATCCTTAGGGTTATGGGGGAAAAACCTACCCCCCCCCCGCAATTATTTTTAACTTTTAAAATAATCTGAAAAATAATCTCAAACCAAATCACTTACTTCTTTTTAAATATACATATTACATATAACACTTAACTTACTTTATATTGTAGTAGCCGAGGAAAGTTACCATATAAGTGATGATGACGATGATATACTAGACAATTCTTTCAAAACAATCGATAAAGCTCAAGATATTCCTATTTCTGACGAAGAAGGGTCGGATTATGAACACATTGAAAACAGTAATGTTTCTGATGAAATTGACATTATTGCAAATAATGAGAACGTGCCTCCAACTGAAGTTAAAATGGTAAAAGATAAATTGAATGAGGTTTGTGTTGATAATAAAGAGCCTGATGATGATGGGCCACCAGAAGAAACTGCAATTAACAAGACAGATCCAAATGCTTTTCCGACAGGTAATAATAAGTATAAAGGAATTATTTCTGCAATTTAGGAAAGTTGGTTTTTTCCCTCTTAATGCTACAGAATACCCCCCCCCCCTCTTTGCCTACAATAGGTACCTACAGATTTTTGTACTTTGTGCTATATTAATTTCGCCATGGACCAATTTTTTTTATCAATTACAATGTTATTTCAATTTCGTCATATCATATGTAGGGTTCTAAAGGGATAAGACAGTGGCCGATAAACAATAATGATAATACATAATTTTACCCCTTCTGTATATTACAAGGGGGGGGGGGGGAAGTTCTGACACATTTGCGTAAACCTGGTGTATAGGCTTCATCTTTAGACTGAGAGGATAGGTTATTAGGGATAAAATCATTCTTATATGATGAATTTCCCCCAGATTTAAGATTTTTTGGATAGGCCTCCAGGTTCCGGAGCTCCAGGCCTCCAGGTGGTCTCTGTACAGGTAAAAATGAAAAAAAAAATTTTTTTTAAAGAGTGAGATGTCAGCTTATGAGACAAAATATGTATGTTTTTTCTTCAAATATGTGAATAACAATTAAAAAGAAGCATATTTTGTTTTATAAGTTAACCTCTAACTCTTCAAAAAAAAAATTTTATTTTTAATTTTTACCTGTACAGAGACCACCTGGAGGCCTGGAGCTCCGGAACCTGGAGGCCTATCCAAAAAAGCTTAAATCTGGGGGAAATTTATCATATAAGAATGATTTTATTCCTAATAGCCTATCCCCTCAGTCCAAAGATAAAGCCTATACACCAGGTTTACGCAAATGTGTCAGAACTTCCCCCCCCCCCTTAATAGTTGAAACGTTTGGACACTTAATGAACCACCATCAAAATCCAATATTAGTCCCTAAAGTTGTTAAGCCAACGAATAAGAAACGTTATTTTGAAGCTTTGTGGAACTAGTGTAATAAACAGCTCAATGTCCCCCCCCCCCTCTTCCCTGGTCACACAGGAAATACTTACTGGAACATTATTATTTTAGATGAAAACAATAAAAAAGAAGATAAGGAGAAAAAAACTACAAATAAAACTGACCCAGAAATGCCACGATTTCAAACACGTAAACGCAAACAAAAGGGCGACATCAATACAGAACCAGGATCTAGTCAAACTAAAGATAATAAAAAGAAGGTTAAAAGTGTATTGGCACAACGAATTGCACCGCCAACTCTTCTAGAAAAATTGTTGTCGGACGAAATTTTGCATGAACGTAATGTAATTTTGCAATGTGTTAGATATGTTTGCAAAAATAATTTTTTACAGCCACTAGAAAATAAAGATAATGCAATATGATTTTATTACATACAGAGGCATTTTTCCTTTAAAAATTTAGAATTTAGAATACATTCAGACCATAAAGATATTTTTTGTTCTGTAACAAAAAGTTATTTTGCATAACTTTAAATTTGCATTGTAATTTTTACCTGAATATTGATCATTTTTTTACACAACAAATTATTTTTTCAGAAGTATGTGATTATACGACAATGATGGAAGTTGTGTTAAATTGAACGTCTAGGAGCCTTGTGCCATATTACAACATCCAAACTCCATAATAGACTTTAATAGACCATCATGCTAATGAATGGAGGTGGAGGGGGTCCGCCAGGCGCCGCCGGAAACTTTGGCGGAGCCCCGTCGGTCCCGCCCCCGCTCAGTCCTGTTGGGGCTGTAGCCAGTCCGATCGGCGTTTCGGCGAGCAACAGCGTGGGTGGCGGCGGAATACTGCACCAACACCATCCGTCGGCCAACGCGGCCGCCAAATATATGCAGCTTAACGTGACACTGGAACGGGCGGAGATCACGGGTTTTGGTGGATTTATCCGCCCCGACCCGTACGTGGAAGTGAGTGTGGACGGAAAACCGCCGAAAAAGACGGACACATATCGCAACAGTTTTCGGCCCAAGTGGCACTGCGACATCTCGGTGATTGTGACGTGCTACTCGAAGCTGGTGTTCCGCGTGTACAACCATAGCACGTTCAAGAAAGATACATTGATTGGTCAGGCCTCCCTTGACCTCTTCTCTGTACTTAAGCAAACTAATGGTAAGAACACAAAGTTAAACAAAAAACATTTTTGAAAATGCTTTAATGCACAGTAGTTATGTTTTGAATTTATAAAAAAAAAGTATGATTTTCGGAACGTCAACCTGTCCTAAATAATTTGAATCTTTACACACAATCTTTGTTTATGTGCTGTTCAAATTTTTAGATATATTTAGTTTACAATAATAGTTACTACTAGGTATACGTTCTAATACTTCTCTTTTAAGTATCTAATACATTACTTTTATTTGTTAAGGTAAATGTGATAATCATGAGATGGTTCTTGAGCTTTGGTCCAAGGACCATAAGCACGCCAACCACCACTCATCCCAGGAATACATACATGCTTAAATATCAGCTGAAACAACAACTGCATCTAAAGTGTATTTTCACAGAAGCTTTTCTCCTATTTCTAGCAACTGCGGGGGGCTCTAACCTAACGTAACCCAATAATCCGATTGTTAGTTCTAAGAAATTAAGAGTATACCTAATAAAATAGGAAATATCTGGTCAATCTTGTGTATCATTGACAAGTTCACAATTTCTCTCAAATTGATCAAGAGAATAATACACTTTCAAATAAACTTTTATTTTCTTCCTTTTTTTACTAATGTACGTATTGGAATTAGGATCCGGCCTTTCCTCCCTCAGAAATCAACGTGGGCGTCCTATTTGTCAAACTGAACGGCGTAGCGGTCAACATGGACAACCTGCTGCGGGGCGGCGCTAACGGCGGGCTGGTCAGCGTACCCGTCCCTGGCGGCAGCGGGGTAGAGTCAGCTAACAACTCAGGTACATGATAATCCTTATATTAAAGTAACAGGATCTGTGTCTGTCTGTGTATACCAAAGGATCTCGCTAACCGCAGAACCGATTTATTTCTCCTTTACAGGGTAGCTCTTATAGGTCCTGGGAAGGTTTACAACAATTTTGGGGGAGGGATCCTACACTCTCCCAAGAGAAATCGCCCAAAAAAATATAAAGTGCTGCCCAGAGGATATTGGTAAAAAGTTGATCTAACCATAGATTGAACAGAAAACATTTTACGTGTCCCTATATACATCTAGGGGCTTAGACTCTAGTCCCAGGAATAGAGTTAAGTATGATAAAGTAATCCCCAATAGTCAAATTTTTAAGATTATGACTTTGTAGTTTGTTAAGCCTAGGAATATAAATTGAAATCTAAAAAAATTTCAGGTGTAAGCAGGTTGGGCCCCCCACCTCCCCCACCTGGAGACCCACCCTCCAGACTAGCGCTGCAGCCTCCTGCCAGTCCATCAGATCCTCAGGCATAGACAACTAGAAATATTTGTTCGGAATTTTTTTAGGAGTACAGTTGTGACTCCTGTCCAAGGACGTCCATGCTTTTTATTTTGATGCAATAAAATGAGAGGTTTTAAGGGTTTGATTATCTTTGGTATTTTTTAAATTTTTAAATCAGAAGAACCACTTTTAACGTCTTTGGTTATGACATGCCGAGATTCGAACCTCTTACCTTCCCGACAACTAGCTGAAGCGCAACGTCGCGGGTGTATAAATACCAACCTTACATTTAATCTAAAGTTGTCTATGACCATAGGGTATTCCTGTTAGTCCTGGGGACCATGGGGTTGCGTCCCTGGCAACCAGTCCTAGAAATTCTTTTCATAGGTATGTACAAATAAAACTAACATTTTTTGCTAATATACAATTTTAAGTCAATAAATAATAAGGGAGACTTCAATACCACTTTAAGATTAACCTAAACAAATGAACGCAGCTGGTAAAAATAGCTAAGCACAAGGATTAAGAACAAGAATCTTAAAGGAAAAGACAATGGACAAGAAATTGATGTTCAATTCCAAAAACAAAAATTATCCTCAATGTAGATTTAAATAATTTGTGTAAAAGTTTTTAGGGTTTTAAAAACTTTGGGTTCTTGTTAAGTGGCGATTCCGCCTCCCATCTTTATAATACTAGGAAGGAAGGGGCTATTCGACTGTTAATTACACTGGTACCCAAAGTTTTATAACTTCGTTATCTTAGTTTTTTTGGGCACTTTTATTGAATTTTAATTGGTTTGTTCAAAACTAAGTTGTGTCTTAACTTTTCCTGCAACAATTTTAGTTTGTAGAAGGGATAATTTTGTATATTATCTTGGAGATGTTCCTCAATTTATCGTCCCTTGTCTTATCATCTAAGATCCCAGATGAAACCTCACTGAAGAAATTTTATTTTTTTTAACATAATTAAAAGAATCGCAATAAATATATTATTAAACTTTTTATTTACTTTTTAGTTACCAACATTTATTTTGTACATAGAAATATTATAATAATAGCTACGCTTTGCACTTAAATTCTTTTTTATTTTATGGGCTATGCTGTGTAGGTAATTAAACAAAAAATGAAAATTATACTTTTTAGTCGGTCAAAAACTTAATACCTAAATATTTTTTCATGAGATGAGATTTATTTGTTAAGTCATGTTAATTACACAGTAACACCCTACCTATGTAAAAATAATTTTCAGGGAAGCTTTAGAAAACGGTGGCGCTATAAGTCGAACCCCCCTAGTGGAGGGTGGGGCCGTAGGCACCAGCAGTAGCAGTAGTAGGGCACATTCTGCACCTGAGTCAAATAGCAGCAGTAAACGGTCTGGCAGTAGTAAATTGCCGGCCATACCAAAACCAAGGTATGCAGTTGTTAAAAGTTGCTTTCCCTCAAAGTTCCTATCAAGCAATGAACTACCCTGCCCCTACGGGCCTACCTACCCCCCTTTACCTAACCTTACAAGGCTACTCATTACAAAATATATAAACATAACCTGACCTTAAGCAATACACAAACAAATGAAAAACTGCCCCTCCTTCTTACCCTATTTCAATTTATTTAACAAATAATTTGGAGGGGTTTCCTGTGCTCAACAAGGCACTTTGAGGGAAAACGCCACTTGGTAAATTTGCGAAACCAATCAATCTGATCGTTCATTTTTTTTTTGTTTTTTTTTACGATGAGTGCATATTTTTTTTATATTTTCATAAATCCACAGTGACTAAAGAAGATTCCGCAGAAAAGAATTAAATGTACATTTTCACATAGAAATAACACCTATAAATTCAATTGCTTTGCTTTTAATCTAACTCCTATATTATTTTGATTTAGTTTAGCAATGTATTGCTATACTTTAAAAATAGTTATTGTTATCAAATAAAGCTTTTCTAAACAGAAATTTAATTTTTTTTAGACACATTAATGCGCAATTATTTACACATAAATATATTAGATATACCGAGAGAAAAAAAATTTTGTTATAATTATGAATTATAGAATAGATTGATATACTTTATTTTAGTAATTGTGTGGGGGGTTATTTTATCACAATTGCCTAATCTCTGAGGTATTTCAGATCAAGTGGGTCTGGGCCGCCCTCAGCATCTGGGAGCAGCAGTACGAGAAATGGTCAACTTCCCCCCCTCACACATAATAAACATTCCAGTCAGGTAAACATACATGATTTTAAGAAAGAAGGGTTTTTCGCCATCCATTCTACAAACTACAAAAATCTCGTTTTTTTCCTAAATAATTTAGCATTGTAATGCATACTTACTTACAAGCATAAGAATATAGTACATGTTATCTTAATGGCCATATATGACAAAAATGAAATTTTTCTGTTTTGGATATATTTTAAGAGAAGAGATGGAACAAAAAATAGCTAAAAATCTCCCAGTTACCTAATCGGCTTTTTACTTAAATGGGGAATTAAATCAGTTCAATGGTTAGCGAGATCTTAAAGAACAAACAAAAACCTTTCTACCTTACATAAACGTATAGTCATTAAAACTCCGTCATAAACATAATATGTTGATTTGCTAATTGTTTTAGTCACAAGAGCTTAGTACTTCAACCGCTGCTACTCCCAGCCGGCATTTATCGTTGCCGCCCATTTCTGACGGTTCCCGTGCAGCTCTCGTCAACGGAACTTCACCCACACAACCACCAAGTGAAGGTAGGGCTTCCATAATAAACATAAATAGTCTAGATTCTCTATGTCTTAATTGGACCGATAGAAAACAGTCGAATGGTTAAAATTATTGTGTCTGTTAGACCATCTAGGAAAATTCAAAATACATCTATTGAATGAATTAAAAGCAAGTTGAAATTGAAGATATTTTTTACTGTCCACCGATACATGTTTTTTATTATTGTTTAATAGTTAATTCTAGATTGAAAAAACTAAACTAATTATAAGAAAATATTCCTAAACAAGAGAATATTATTGATCTCAAAAATTCTTTTAGTTACAAAGTATCTGTCAAAGTCAAATTGTTGGCTAAGATAGATATTGTTAACAGACAGACACAAAGACTTCTAGGCACTTTGCTGGAATAAATTTTGTACCTGCTGTTTATACAGTGTGTTGGTCAAATCTGCTTCCTGTTCTTTCCAGCCTCTAGTCCTCCAGTCCCGGGTTACCACTGTGGTTGTCCGGGCATATGTTTCTGAAAATATGAAGGTCGTGGAAGTAGGGGGCAGGTTGATGTTGGTTTGCTAAAAATAATAAATATTAATATGTGAATCAACATTTGAAACCTAAAGCTTTATCCTAGCTACCAGCCTTAGTTTTCCCTCCCCTTAATTTAGATACAATAGGGGTTAGGATACAATATTTACCTTATAAAGAGAAATGGCAGCTCTATCTGTATATTGGATAGTGCCAGCCTAGATTTCTCTTAAGAGCCGGCAGACATTATAGATAGACGGTCTGAAAAAAGTTTTGTTTTTGAATAATTGGAAAAAAGAAAGAACAGACCGATTATTTATAATATCTGCCGCAGTAGACTGAAAGCAACCTTCTGTTCTGGCTCGACCTAAAAATGGACAGCCGTTAGATTGGACTGCACAGTATCCTTCAGCCCAAAATTGTTATCACTCACATTTATGTATAACTTAATATTTTTTAAGGTGAAGGTGTTGGTGGGGCAGCTGTACCTCCAACATCAAGTGGTCCACCTCCATCAGCCTCCGCTGCTTCTAGCAGCAGTCAACAGCCGCCAGGTAATATACATTTAGCTTCTGTATAAAGTTTGGACAATGATGGTTTGACCAGCGAAAGAGAGACGAGTATATAAATGTTTTGGAACTAAAGAGTGTTAAAAAACACAATAGCTCACAATTTTTATAATAGTATAATAGTCCAATTTTCAATTTTAAGGAAATTTCAGGGGTGCATATCCTGCAAAAGATTTTTTTTCCCGGCCGCAATTTTTCAAATTTTTTTCCCCTCCTAGTTTTTTCTAGCAAGGAAGGGGATAAAATGGAAAAATATTTTCAGAACTCTTTACTTTATTCATATTATGACCCCTTCCACATATTTTTTAGTTTTTTTTCACCAAAGGGGGGTGAAATATAGGATAAAATGCTTTCAGTCCTCTTAATTTTCACATTTTTCCCCCCCAACCACATATTTTTAGTTTTTTTACCCCCCCCCCCTCAGCCGGGTCAATTTAAAAAATATACACCCCTGGGAAATTTCAAAAAAATTTCCAACAAATATGAATCTCCCCCCCCCCCCCCCTTTGTTATAATAAAGTAATTAAACAATATTCTGATGTGTCAATATTAGCAGGAACTGCAGAGGAGCCCCTACCCCCGGGCTGGGAGATGAGGTTTGATTCATACAGCAGAAAATATTATGTAGATCACAATACAAGGTAAGCTCTCCTGTTAAGTTTAGATCTGGGTTATTAACAAAATAATTTCGGAGCATCGTCTTTAGGGTAGCCGGATTACCAAAAATATTTTTATGAATAGCTTCTTTTACATTAAAAGTCTTCAAACGGATAATATCTTTCGTTAAAAGCCTGCTGTAATTTTAGAACATTTTTTCGGAAATTTTTATAGGTATTTTACTTTATTACATGATGTAACATAAAAGAATCTTCGTATTCTGTGAGGTATAAGTACTTGGAATATATATTATTGATATCATGTGTAGCATCGTATTACAGTCAATTTTCCACGAATATTAAAATTAAAGTAATAAAATCAATACCAGTTTGGGTAGCCTGGGCTATCAGCCCTTCTGGGCTAAGAAACTGTTTACAATCTTTTATTGTTTCATTTTAATATACGCGGAAAACTGTCTATAATACGATATCATAAATCACTATTCTTCTTTTTAGATCCACTACTTGGGAGCGTCCACAGCCGTTGCCTCCAGGGTGGGAGATGAGACGAGACCCACGGGGCCGTGTTTACTATGTGGACCACAACACCCGACAGACAACCTGGCAACGGCCTAATACACACAGACTTCAACAGATGGCTAACTGGCAGGTCTGTAATTTTTTTCTTTATCTAGATGAATTGTAAAACAATGTACATGTGAGTAGGGGAGGATTGCATACTCATAGTATGCGTTTTGTTATAATTAAGACCAGTTTGACCTAATAAGCGCATTTGACTGGAAGCTTGTACTAAACTTTACGGAATTACGCTAAGAAAATGACCCTCTTTTTTAAAACTCAATAATCATTTCAAGGATGAGCGGGCAAGAGTTATGCAAATGAAAAACCAGAGATTCTTATTTCCCGACCAACAGCGGACGGCAGAGGATGATCCCCTCGGGCCACTTCCTGAAGGTATAATAATATAATTTTGAAATTTTATTAATACCTATTGCTTAAAAATTTTGAAATCAAGATTTGATAATAAGTTCCCTCATATATTTTAAGCCAATGCATAAAAAAATGTGTTTATATTATTTTGGTATTAGTATAATTTACAGTCCCCAATGTTATTTTCCTTGCTGGAAATTTCAGACCCACAATTTTAACATGGTGGCTGCTGATCTTGTTTTCTTCTCGTTGGATTTGAAAGTAGTTAACAATAATGAATGCTTTTGGCGAAGCCAGCACAATCTTTGCCCGTAGCCTCAATGACCTGTATCTAAAGGGCGCAAAATAGCATTAAACTATCCTAACAAAACAGTAAAGTCGTCCTTAAAATATGAAAATGATTTTTCAGGTTGGGAGAAGCGCGTGGAGCCTAATGGGCGTGTCTACTTTGTCAATCATAAGAACAGAACCACTCAGTGGGAGGATCCTAGGACCCAGGGACAAATGCAGGGTCAGCTCCAGGAAGAACCCCTGCCTAATGGCTGGGAAATGAGGTAAGGATCCGTCTTACTTCTTTATTTTCAACTAGCGTCTTTTCCCCTAGAGGTCTATAGGGACACCTTAGATGAAGGCCCGAAGGGGTAGTTGAGTTCGACCGCCCGATTTTTTAGTTGATAAAGAAGATGTAAACAATTTTTGGGGGATGGGAGTCGACCTCCATTTTTGGTTATTAAAAGAAAAATAAAAAGAATAGAATTTTGAGGGGTGTAATTTTTTTTCTAGTGGCAATCTCTTGGGTTGGGATGGTGGTACACAAAATAGTTATAAACCTTAACACCTACGAAGAGTTCCAATGTAAAGAAGAACCATATCGCTAATCATGGATTTTGTTATCCTAATTTATTTTTAAAAGACATCAGTTCTCTTAATCTTGTATTGAAATTATTTATGGAAAACAGTTGGGGAAGGATTTGTTAAAAATATAAATTATTTAAGATTCTAGTCAAGTGATTTTGATTTTCTATGACGAAAATTGCAAATTATTTAGGTTTAGCAAAATAAAAATTTATATTAAAGGAAAAGAAAGAAACTTAATTAAATTTTCTTTTTATACTCTCGCTCCAATTTTTCTGGCTGTACAATTATCCTTCATAAAAAAGTTTTAATTTCAGTAAAACCAATTAGCCAACATATTTGAAAAGTTCTATTTTCTTTCTCTTCTATTATTAAAAGCATAGCTTTTAAATATTTAAATTTTTCTTTTCGCACGTAATTTTGCTCTGATACTGATCATATTAGATATAAAACTTAATTCTATCATCTTGAATTTTATGACGAAATTTTATGCCACGGTTATATTTATTTATATTGTTTTATTTTGTACTAGCGGCTTCGACCCTTGCCTCAAGGGGCTTTGCCCCTAAAGGTAATTTAAAAAAAAAATTGATGGAGATTTTTTTGGTGGGGGGGTAGGGGGTTGTTCAACTCCCCAAGAAAATAGCCTAAAATCACCACAGGACCAGTAGGTATATTCCCTGAAGAGTAGAATCCAATCGGTTCAGTGGTTATCGAGATCTTAAGGGACGGACGGACAGACATCAAGCTACTTTGTATTATAGATAAGGATAAAAAGATTGAATTTGATTTGGACTAAATTGCAGGGAGGGAGGGAACATTGAGTTGTTTATTACACTAGTTTCCAAAGTCTTCTAATAAGGTTTTCTTTTCCGTTGGGACTTTTATTGAATTATGCTTTTTTTGGTCTATTTTGTCATGTGTCTAAACGTTTCAACCAATAATTGCAATCTACAGAAGGGGTAAATATTTGAATGTAAATTTATCGATCATTGTCTTATTCCTTTAGATCCCTAACTAAATTGTCTTTATGTAACTGACATACATTCACATTGTTAAATTACTATTTTTTTTTGTAACAAGAGTGATTGCATCCATAGACGTCTTAAGCGTTGATGACATCTTGAACAATAAAGCCTTCTTATTGAACTTCTCATATATTTTTTTTACAAATATAAAAATATTTACCGAGATTGGGGTGTCGTACCTCCCCGCATAATATCCATGTAAAGAAACCTTTAAACTGTCAAGCAAGAACAACAATTTTTTACAATGACTAATTTTCAGAGAAAACCAGCCTTTTGAGGTCACAAATTTTTTCTGGGGGCCAATGCATTCCCCATAGTTAAAATGCCAGAATTAGGGCTAGAAGTATCTATTGTGTGACGTACAGGCATGAAGCTCAACATCTTAAAATACCAAATACCACCAAATCTTATTTTGTTTCAACCCTTGGAATGCATTACATTTGTCCTTCTAGATCCACCCTTTCACACCCTACTAGTCAACTCACTTAACATAACAGCAGTAAGAACCATTTAACGTCTTTTGTTATGACGTGGCGTTGGTCCGAGATTCAAACCTTTCACCTACCCGACAATTATACGCTACAGTCACTGGTTATTATCACAACTTAAAGACGGAAAAAAATTATAAAATACCAAGTTATTGAGTGGATGATCCGTGAATAAAAGATGTTCATTTTCAGTGCACTTCAAACTTTTCTTTCTTTCATCTTATTTACAGAGTTTCTCTCTGGCTGTGTGAGCGTCTTTACTGCTGCTCAAACAAAACTGTCAAAATTTTACTGGGAAGTAGGGTACATTAAAATTTAAATGACACTGGTACCCAAAGTTATTAATTTATAATAATGTTCAGAAAGAGAATATGCGATAAATCATAAAAAATAAATAGCATTGTCTTTTGAAGTATGAACGAGACAGACGGACCTATTAAGTTTTAAACTGGATGCCTATTGATACAGTGACTCATTATTACCAAAAAAATAATTTTCTCTCTTAAATAGCAACCGAGAAAATCAGATTTCCAGGCCAGCGTTTCGGACTGACTGATGTTGGGAGTCTGACGTACAGACACAGGACATTATAGAGTAGCTACGGAGTCTATCTAGATGTATTTGTAAGGAAAAATATTAAGAATTGATGATTTTTCTTAGACTTGAATGTCTTTTTGTTTGCTTTTGCCTCTGTTGTGGATCCAAATATGTATAATCTGAAATGAAGGTTGTCTTGCAGATTTGTATTAAGAAGATTGTCAGAGATAAAAACCTTATCAAATTAAATACCCCAATTTTGATAATTCATCAAAAAGATATATATGATTTGCCGCTTCCAAGCCATTATGATATATTAGTTAATAGTTATTTCTCGCATCATATTATATACGGCTTTCCTTCGGCACCTCGGGGCTAAAAAAACTGGTTTTAATCTTATGATTGTACATTTTCAGGGTGACCACTATGTACGTTATGTTCAATATGTTCATATTGAACACCACTTTTAGGTTTTTTGGTACGTTTTTGTTCATTATTGATTTTTGTGTACAATATGAACATTTCAGCATACGTTATTGTACGTTTTTCTGTAATGTATGATTAGTATTAGTAATCATTAATGTATTTGTATTTCATAAAAACTACAAAAAAAATTTCTTTGCGCTTCGCGCGCCATTTAACCAATTTATCCTGGGGTTTATGACGTCATAGTGAAGCTTCCATAAAATAATAAAACTTGACTCAATCAAGCATTTCAGTAAGTATAAAAACAAGGATGACAACATCCATAAAGGTGAAGCACATAAACGGTAGGACAAACGGACATTACCACTTGTATAGTGTCAGAACTATTGTTGCTTCGCTTATAATATTGTACTTTGTTTTCCCAGGAATCAGTAGGTATACAAAAAATCGGATCAATCGGAAAATTAGATCACATAAAAATTTGTTGTTAAAAAAGTAAAAAAATCAACATGTTTAAAATGGACGTACGGACATTTTGGAAATGATTATAGAGTTGCTACGCTTTCTAAATCGTACCTAACTACTACAGGAATCACCATGCAAAGTTTGAAATTGATAGGACAATTCTAACATGCTTAAATTAACGAAAAAAGCTATCGGTTACAGACGGACGGACCGACCCTAATTATAGAAAAGCTTTGCTTTTAAAAATTCCTCTAAACCAATTACAAACCTGATCAGGACATATGCGAAGTTAAACTTTAAAAGAGTATGATATTTGTTCATAAGTTAACAAGATAATTTTTAGTTGATATTTATGTTTTCTTGTAGTTATCTTAAGAATGAGATACTACTGTCTATGATACAAAGTAGAACGATGTCTGTCTATCTTTCTGTCTTTCTTAAGCTTAAGATCTCGGTAACCGCTAAACCAATTGGGTTCTACTCTTCAGGTAATATACCTACTGGTCCTATTGTGGTTTAAGGCAAAGAATCCCCCCTTTAAAAAAAAAACTTTACAATACCTCTTTTGGCGATGCCCCTAGAGGCTAGGGGCAAAGATGCTGGAATATTTAATCGTACTTAAATAAATTAATATAAACCTCATTATTAGTTGGTACTATTTACATGATTAAATTGGGGTAAATTTTTTTAGGGGAGGTGATTAAGGGGGGGTAGTTAACACCCAAAACAGATTTCAGAGGGTAGAAAAATTTCCGGCGCGCTTCGCGCGCAATTTAAAGATTTAATGTAATTTACATAAACTTTCAATTATGTCTTTCCATATTTTTACATGATATAGATTATGTAAATGAAAAATTTAAACAACTGTGATTTTTTTCAGATCAAAATTTAGAATATGATGTTGATATTTTAAAGTTAAAGGGTTTTTCCTTAATTTGAATCCAAAAGTTGATATAATGTATACTATCTATAAATACTAGCGGAAAGACATCGTTCTACTTTGTATTATAGATATACTAGCGGCTTCGCCCTAACCTAACCCTTTTCAGTTTTATAAAGAATTTTTTTTAGTGGGGGTATTTTTCATTTTTTTTAGGGGGGGGGGGGTGTCCCACCCCCCAAGAAAATAGCTCAAAACCATCCCAGGACCAGTAGGTATATTCCCTGAAGAGTAGAGCCCATCGGTTCAGTGGTTACTAAAATCTTAAGCTTCAGACAGACATCGTACTACTTTGTATCATAGATGTATATGTGTTTAATGGTACGTTATTTTTTCAAAAAAATGTACGTTATTGTGTTCATTGTAATTTTTTTGTAGTACGTTATTTTCAATATTAATATCAAAAAGGCGGTGGTCGCCCTGCATTTTTTATTTTCGTAGAAAGCTGGATATAAAACGATGCTAGACATAGTTTTTTCGAATGGATGAGAACCGGTTCCTATCCACCGGATTCGAATGAATACGAGAAATATCATTACTTGCCAAGCGTCTTTTTAGTAGAGTAGCTACTCTTTAAATCCGAATTGTTCATCTGTCATAAACAAGGTATTCCAAATTATTTTCTACACTATTGTATGTACTTATATATGAAAATACTAACAAAACTCAGAAGTAAAAAAAGTAACAACCATAATTGCATTTTTTTTTTTTTTTTTTTTGCCTATTTCCTATCCCTGTAATAAAGAAGATTGTACACTCCGATGCGTAAACTTTTAGAATAATGATATATATAAAGTTTATTAATAGAAAGAGAAAATTAGTATTTTATATTTATATTTAGAGCATTTTATATTGCGACAGAAATTTTTATTTATTACATGTATTATATATTGTCAAAAGCATTAAATAGATAACTTAAAATTTTCTGTTCTGCTAAATATGGACACTTTACCAAATATGATGAACAGAGGGGGGGGGGGGGGGCGTGGCGAAAGTGACACTTTTTGAAACCAAAACTAAAAGTCAACAAAGGAACTCAACTAAAAAAAGAGTTACAGGTCTGAGATTTTGCATGGCAGTTGCTTTATAGGGGTAAAATATGGAACTGTGAAGAAACGGCGGCGCAACCGCCGAAAACCGCCGTTTCCCGCCGAAATTTTTTTTGCCTTTTCTCGGCGGTTTTCGGCGGTTGCGACGCCGTTTCTTCACAGTTCCATATTGTACCCCTATAAAGCAACTGCCATGCAAAATGTCAGACCTGTAACTCTTTTTTTAGTAGAGTTCCTTTGACTTTTAGTTTTGGTTTCAAAAAGTGTCACTTTCGCCCCCCCCCCCCCCCCCCCCTTTAAATAATGATATGCTTGTAGGGAAGAAGTTTTTTCTTGTTTATGATAGCGCATTTTCTAAGATCATTTGTAGGGAACTAAAGGGATTAGACAATGGCCGCTAAATTTATTTATATCCCATTCCCCAATGATAATACTCAACATTACCCTTCTGTCAATTGCAATTAGTGGTTGAAACGTTTGGACTCTCAACTAAATGAACCAACCAATAAAAATTCTTCCAAGTTCCCAAGGTTTTTAAGCCAAGGAATAAGAAAACGTTAAAACTTTGGGGACTAGAGTAATATACAACTCAATGTCCCCTCCCTACCTGGATTATTTGACAAGAAGAGTTTTTTCCTTCATCCTTTTTAAACTTTTAAAACTTGACAACAACTTTTCTCCTAGCAAGTTTATTAATATTCTGTTTATACAATATTTACATACATTTTTAGTAACATTGATAATTATCCAGATAAAAAAAATTAATATAAGGATATCTTGGTTGAAATGTTAGTTGGAAAGACAGTAAGAAAGTAAAAATAAAGACAAATAAGAAATTTCTGTAACAAAGAGCATTATTTTTTCATATTTCTGTAAAGATAGGTGTAAGCTTACCGTCAAATGCTCTTATTAGGTCACGGTGTCCTTAATTATGACCAAACGCATTGTATAATTAAACGCATATTTAATAACAATTTGACCTAATAAGTGCATTTGACTGGAAGCTTGCACTTAATTTTCAGGAATTATGCAAAAAAAGACGCCCTTTTGAAAAAGTGATTTAACTTGCTGTTAAGATTTTCTTAGTTTTTCCTTAGGTAGGTATAGAAAACATATCGTATTCTTTCTAGATGAATGAAAATAAAGGCAATATACATAATAATATTAGAGTATTAAAGTATTCCTTAAGTAACCTTAACCACCAAAATAAAAGTCTTTATTTTCTAAAATTCTTAACTCTGTGGGGGATTTCTTATTTTCTCGGTACATTGTACATCCCCATTGATGATATACAAAATTAACCCTTCTGTTGATTAAAATTAATGGTTGAAAACTTAACTTAATCAACCAACAAATTAAAATTTAAAAAAAAGTCCCCAAAGTTGTTAAGTAAACGAATAAGAAAACTTCATTGTAAAGCTTTGGGGACTAGTGTAATAAACAGCCCAATGTCCACTCCCTCCCTGTGTTGTAATCATTATCTTTTGTTCTAAACTTGAGTTTTTACTAGGATTGGCAATCCGGAATCCGGATCCGGAATCCGCCCAATTTTTGGGCCAATTTTGGAATCCGAATCCGGATCCGGAATCCGTTTTTTAATAGCGGATTCCGGATTCTTAATTGGTATGCTAAAATTAGCATCTGGAGTTTTTTCTTTCAACTCTCGCTTTTAGAAGGCAAAGATTATCATCATTACAAATAAAAATTTTTAAAATCTGGTTCGATTCTCGGAAGTGAATTATAGAGAACACCAAGAACATTAATTTTTAGGTCATATGTAGCACTTAATTTTTGTAATTTTTTTAAACGCCTTTAAAAATACTGCTAGAATCCGGAATCCGTAATTTTTTAGAATCCGTAATCCGAATCCGGCCCAAAAATTCGACGGATTGCCATCACTAGTTTTTACTTTAGATTTACGGATGCTGGTGTGAGATACTTTGTTGACCACAACACTCGGACAACAACATTTGACGACCCTAGGCCAGGAGCTTCTAAACAAGGTAACATTTTGCTGTTGAAAAAATTATAGGTCTGAAAAGATAAGACAATGGACGATAAATTGATATACAACCCAGGTAAAAAAAAACTTTGGATTCCAGAATAGTTTACAACAATACAATGTCACCTTTACCCCTGAAGAATTTCTTAATTTGTAGGTATGTACTGCTGATTAACAAAAAGTTTGATTTTCTTTAAACAACAATTATGATAAAACTTCCGTTTTTAGGTACCAAGGGTGTCGATAATGTAACAACCCATTATGAGTGGTCAATGACCACTAATCATTTTTCATTTCTTTGTCCAATAGTATGCTTAAATTTTGTTTCTTTTATAGGTACCAAGGGTGTTTATGGTGTACCAGCCCAGTACGAGCGGTCATTCCGGTGGAAATTGAATCAGTTCCGATACCTCTGCCAGTCAAACGCCCTCCCTTCCCACAACAAACTTACTGTCTCAAGACAGGTAGAAATAAAAGTATATAAAAGGTTGTTTGAAAACGGTCAAAGGTGGGGGGTTAAACTCCGTACAACTACAAAAGCATCTCTGTTAATACGTCTTAAAATATTAAGATTAGAAGTTAGAACTATGTGTTGTTTCTTTGTAATTTTATTATATGGTAAAACCCTGTACACGCAACTCACATCTGTTTTTATTTTCAGACACTGTTTGAGGATTCTTTTCATCAGTTGATGCGACTACCCGCTTATGAACTTCGTAGACGATTGTATATTATTTTCAAGGAAACCAATTGTTATTATTTTGTACTTTATATCTTGTATAAAATACCAACATCATAAGGAGTGAAAAGACGATGGGTAATGGTGGATATGATAATAAACGAAATATCAGTCTTTTTCTATACTTCAAAAGAAAAATATATTTTCTCGTATTCATTCGAATCCGGCGGATAGGAACCGGTTCTCATCCATACAGGGGTGTATATTCTGCACAAGATTTATTTTTTTTCCCCGGCTAAAATTTTTTTTATTTTTTTCCCCCCTAGTTTTTTCTTACCAAGAAGGGGGGAAAATGGAAAAATAGTTTAAGAACTCTATATTTTATTTATTTTATCCCTCCTACCACACATTTTTTTAGTTTTTTTCACCAAGGAGGGGGAGGAAATGGAAAAAATGTTTTCAGTTTTCTTAATTTTTACATTTTTTTTCTCTCCAACCACTTATTTTTTATTTTTTTTCCCCCCCCCTGAGCCGGGGATCCCATGTAAAATATACACCCCTGCATCCATACGAAAAAACTATGTCTAGCATCGTATTATATCCAGCTTTCTACGAATATAAAAATGTACAGTCATAAGATTCAAAAGATTTATATCCGCGGAAAGCTGTTTATAATAAGATGCGAGAAATAACTATTCTAGTATTTCTTTAATTTCTTGCTGTTTTTATTAATTTTAATTTTAGAAGAAAACGTAAAAAATATTTCTCTGGAGAGGATGAAGGTATACCCCCCAAAAATAAAACCTTTTCCTGACCTATATGAAGTATCACTATAAAGGAGAATCATATAGGTCCAGCGGTTATCGAAATCCTGTGCTACCGACTTACAGACTTTCTGTTCATTTGCTGTTGAAATAACTTTTGGTTTTTGACCATGCAGGGTGAAGAAGGTTTAGATTATGGTGGTGTTTCTAGAGAATGGTTTTTCGCAGTTTCACATGAGGTAACTTTTGAAATAGTCAGTTGAATAAATGTATTAGTATAGATATTATATAACCAAGACAAATACCTGGACCAAATGTTGGTTACCTTTTTTACTTTTAACAAATTGCTTTATTCTCTTTCATAGCGACTTTGCAGTGTTAATATTTCTGACGCTATTGGCCGCTATAAAACTTTCAAAGACAAAATTAAAAGTCGGCACAGGGTCACGGGGTGAGGACATACAGTTCCTTCCCATTCCTCAATGTCCGTGGATACATAAATAAACAATTTTGTCAAACACTGGTTTGCTAATATTTTTGTTAAGCTTTCTGTATAAAACAGTGAAAGACACGGGTTTCCTTCAGATCCATTATGGCCTAAATCAAGAGTCTATTACCTAAAAGTTTTAGTTTAATGGTAAAAGAAGTAAATGGAAAAATTTTGGTAAGGTATTCAAACCAATTGCCATATCCTTTCCTCTTAT
Organism: Acartia tonsa; assembly: GCF_053477335.1. Classification (NCBI taxonomy): domain Eukaryota; kingdom Metazoa; phylum Arthropoda; class Copepoda; order Calanoida; family Acartiidae; genus Acartia; species Acartia tonsa. The sequence continues at coordinate 11,297,325 of NC_137268.1, forward strand.
AGATTGTGTTCAAATGTTTAAAGGCATTTACTATGAAGTTAATATACTTCCTAAATAAGCCTTTGAACATTTGCAGTATTCCCAAACACAAAATAAACAATAATAGAAATAATATTAAACATCATTCAACTCTAATAGTACTATAAACTAATACACAGCTTTAACTAAGGCCTTTCCTCAAAGTTAAATTAGATTTGCAAATTTCAAAATTTAGCCCTCTGTGCGTGTGGGTGTGTGTCTGTGTGTGTTAGAATGCAGTAAGGGAACTCTTTCTGTTCTGTTATATTTATGCATAGTATTAGTTTTCAGAGATAGTGGGACAGTTAAATTGGCATGAATTTGTTAGCTGTTATAATGTAATGGATTTATTATTTGGATTGTATACCTATAATTCAAATAAAAAAAACTTGTAGCAGGTTAATAACGATCTATCCTATTCCCTCCTCTCCTACTGGATGAACAAAATGACCAATAAATGACAGGGTAATAGCAAACTAAATTGACTACAATTTTTCCCCTGTTATAATATCCAAGTGTATTTCATATCCATTTATCATGTACAGGGATGAGATGTTATCATACGGTTTGGCAGGAGGGTTTATAGTTGAGCTCAATCTGCTTTTTAAGAATTCTAAAAGAAGATAAAGAAACCCAAAAACATTAGAGCGTAAAACCTTTTAATGAAAGTCCTAAATATGCTTAATTTACCTAATTTTATTTTCTCTTTATCCATGATTATTTGAAAATGAATAAGGCGTGATACAATGCTTTTTAGAGGATAGGGAAACTTTTATATTTGTTTTTTACAAAGTTAGTATCTATTTGCAATTTCCTTGTATCGATACTATAGGCAATTAGTATTTAAGGACTCTGTTTGTTAAGGCATAGGGAAAAGCAGAAAAATAGCCTAAAACCACCCCATTGCTCATAGTCATATGTAATTATATATATTAGCATACAACCACCTTGACACCTATATTAGGCTTACCTTAAATGAGAACTCAATCATAATTAGTAGTTACCATATCAAAAGCTAGAGAATAACAAAACAAAGGATATCTTAATAGCAAAATATTAATTTGGACCAAAGCAAGGATTCTAAGGGATAAGACAAAGGATGATAAATTGTTCTACATTGCATTAAAAAGAAAAGGGGGGGGGGGGGGAATGTGGTGACTCGTCACACGACATACCAGCAATTTTTTTTTTGGTGCCATATCCTTAGTTTTAGAGATAATTGGGTGAAATCTTTTTGGTTAATTAGTGACACAACCAAAAAGATTTCACCCAATTATCTCTAAAACTAAGGGAGTAGCACCCAAAATAAAATTGCTGGTATGTCTTGTGACGAGTCACCACATTCACCCCCCCTTTCCTCTCTGTATATTAAAACTATTGGTTGTAAAAGTTGGAACTATGCTAGCTTGAACCAACCAATCAAGATTGAATTCCAATTCAACAAATGTGTACTTTGGGTATTTGAATGATTAACAGTTCAATGTTATTTCGTCCCTGACTGAAAGCAATTTTAAATAGGTTTAGGTTAGCCAGAAGAGACAGACTGACAGATAGACTACCTTCTCATTGTATTAAATTTTAGGAATAACCATATTTGTCCCATACCACAGCCCTTGTCCTGGCGGGATTATGATTTATACATGTCAACTTTTGTTGTTGCACAAACACAAACTATGCTACTATACAGAAAGAGGGGACATTGGGCGGTTTATTACACTGGTCCCTTAAGTTTTATAATAATGTTTTCTTATTGGTTGGCTTAACAACTTTGGGGACTTTGAGTTTTGATTGGTTGGTTTTTTTTGTTAAGTGTCCAAGAGGTAATTTTGTATATCATCATTGGGGATGTACATCAATTTATTGGCCTTTGTCTTATCCCTTTAGATCATTGGCTACTATTTGCTTTTCTGTTTTGGAGCAGCAAACCTTCTATACTGTTATAGTCAGGGGGACATTGGGATGTAACCACGTTATATTATTTGTTGGCTCAAAAACTTTGTTTTTTTTTGTTAATTGGTTGTTTCCAAATTAATTGTTTCCAAACTTTTCAACCAATAATTGTTATGTACAGAAAGGTCATTTTTACATTTAGTAATTATACATTCATTAATTTTATGTGCTGAGTGGCAAAAATACATTATTGTGTGCGTGCGTGCGTGTGTGCGTGCGTGTGTGTGTGTGTGTGTGTGTGTATGTATGTATGTATGTAAGTATGCAGTTGTTGGTTTCTCTTTCATAGATTTGCATTGAGTAGGATAATTATATTATTGTATTTACAATTGTAAAGGTAATTCAAGGGAAAATAGAAAAGTTAAAAACTTAATTTCATAAAAAAATGGTGTGGTGGTCCTAACATTGAGTGAGAGAGAGTAGACTATAGGCTGTTTATTACACTAGCCCCCAAAGTTTAATAATAATGTTTTCTTATTCGTTCAGTTAACAACTTTAGGGACTTTTAATGGAATTTGATTGGTTGGTTTATTAAGTTGAGTGTCCAAATGTTTCAACCACAAATTTTAATCTACAGAAGGTGTAATTTTGTTTATTAACATTGGGGATGTACATCAATTTATTGGCCATTGTCTTATCCCTTAAGATCCTTGCCTAACATTACTTTGCCCAGTACTACATATATTTTACCTAACCTATCCTTACTCAATTTAATAATCAAACAATAAAAAAAATGCATAACCCTATGTCACATAATTGGTATTAGCTTGTTATTGATGCATTATTCGAAATCCTATTTTCTGTGATTTGATTTCTTGGTTTCCATATTTTCTACATACTTAATCTCTGAAAGGGAATATTGATCAAAGGAAACTAGTTGAACTTTACAAAAGGAATTTGTCCATAGGCCCACTATACTATTGAGCCGAGGCAAATTCTTATTCTTCAATGAATTGTAGAACCATTGGTTTAAGAAAGAAATAAAAAGTATTCAGATTTAGAAATAATAATCAAGTCGGGGAGATGATGAGTTTGAATCTCGTCTAAGGCCGTCTTTTCAAAACTTAAGACGCTAAAACCTGTAACTAGATATTACGTTATAGCACACAGATGTAAATGTAGAAAGAAATAAGAATGCATTGGCCCATAAAAGGCACAAATCATTAACATGCATGGTTTGGACTTCCAGACAAAGATAATAAAATCAAAGGGTTGTATGTCTCTAGGACGTTTGGCCGCGTGATCATGCACTTCATTAACAAGATTTGGTCCAGAGATACGCCAAAATACGCGTTTTACGTTCTATAGAGGTTATCTAGGTTAAAGCCTTGGCCCAAAACAGGTGCAACTCTTTACCATAGGTTCTAAATATAAAACGCAAAGGAAATCTTGAGCTGAGTTTAAATCTGAAGCCAAATTGTAAAAGCTTCAAAAACTTGTAAAATCACGGAATCTCTCTCATAGTTAGATTGAAACTCTTATTAATGTATTCTGTTAAATTAGTAGGATAATTCCAATTCAGGAGGAATATCGCTTCAGATGGAAAGATATTTTTTCATTATTTGAGGTGGACACTTATTCAAAGTCCATTTTTTTTTCTCTGAAGACTCCTAATTTTCTTAATTTTTGGTAACACAGCTACTTTATAATTCACTTTGTCCGCCTGCAAAGCTATTGGAGAAATGTGATTTTCTCAGTCGCTATTCTAGATAGACGGCTGACTTTTTTGTTTGTATAATTCCCTATATTAATGAGCAACTTATGGATGTTTTTATAAAATTATTTTTTTAGGTGTTAAACCCCATGTACTGTTTGTTTGAGTATGCCAACAAGAACAACTACAGCCTTCAGATAAATCCAGCCTCATATGTTAATCCAGATCACCTACACTATTTCAAATTTATAGGTAAATTATCCTTAATAAAATGTAGAACGATGTTTGTCCATTAAACCAATCGTAAGACCTATAAGGTTTCAGTTTTTCTAGAAATATATTATGGTTTTAGGCTCTTTTCCATTGGGTGAAATTAAAATTACTGTCAAATTGATTTATAACCCCCTATTCCTACGAAAGTTGCATGTTACTAAAGACAGATTTTAACACATTAAAAAAGAAGGGAAAGAAGAGTTATTTCTCGCATCGTATTACAAACAGCTTTCCGCGGATATAAACTGGTTTTAATCTTATGATTGTACGTTTTTATATTCGTAGAAAACTGCTTATAATACGATGCTAGACATAGTTTTTTTTTGTATAAATCAGAACCAGTTCTAATCCACTGGTTTCGAATGAATACGAGAAAGTGTTTGCCCATTGTCCTATCCAATATCGTTAAAAGAATTGTCTGGTTGTAATGAAACCTTATTAATCTATAATTAGCTCACATTAATTCATTTTAAAGTTTTTAAAACATCTTATTTTTATTCGTTCCGAGAACTAAGACTGTCTTTTTGGTAAACAGTTTATACTTGTTAATGGAAGTTTTATTTCCATTGAATAAAATCCTGGCCATTTATTATAATATGATGTGCATTATATGAGTTAATTTTTATTACAATTTTCTAATGTATGCTACAGGAATAGATACCCAAAAAGTACATTTTATATTTCACCAAAGTGATTGTTGTTAGAAGTGCATTTCAGAAAAATGATTTTAAGCAAAAGTTTCATGTATACCATCAAACATATTATAATTTTGTATTACAATAAATAACAAACTAAATAAGTCGTCATGCTGATTTTGTGAAAAAAAAGCCAGTTATATGAATTGCATATAAAACGGAATTGTTGTATTTCTTAGGAAAAGGCTTTCGTCGCTCGTTTGTACTAGAAGTTCCTTTTTAAGTTGGATAGTTTATTTTGTATGATTGATCCTCTAGGGTAATAAATCTATTATTAAAATTCACCAATACATAATATTAGTGATGGCAATCCGTCGAATTTTTTGGCCGGATTCTTAAAGAATCCGTCAAAAAAAGTGGCGGATTTCTTGCGGATTCCGGATTCTTATTTTTGGCAGATTCCGGATTCGGTTTCCGGATTCTAGCAATATTTTTAAAGGATTTTTAATTTTTTTTTAAATTAAGTGCTCCATATGTCCTAAAAATCAATGTTCTTGGTGTCCTCTATAATTTGGCCAAAAATTGGGCGGATTCCGGATCCGGATTGCCAACCCTACATAATATATACCTATATCCCTGAAATTCTGCAATTCTTTTCAGGACGTTTTATTGCGATGGCAATGTATCACGGAAAATTTATCTACAGTGGCTTTACTATGCCATTCTACAAGAGAATGTTAAATAGAAAACTTACAATGAAGGTAATTTAATTTTTTTAGGTTTTGTCAAAGAAGGATTAGCTCAAACTATCTTTGTATATACTTTTTAAACCAATCGTTCTATAAGTTAAAAAGATGCATTGCTCCGAACCACAGAATTCCTCAACAATCTTTTTACCAAACTTTACTTGCAGTATTTTGTATTGACAAAAGAAGTCTAAGAATATACAGTGCTTTCCCTCAAATTGCCTATCGAGTAACCAGGCCCCCCCCCCCCCCCATTCACATATTTTAAAATAAATTGAAAAAATGATGGATGAGGGGCTGGATGGAAAGTATTTTTTTCTATCCAGTATCCAATATAAAAGAACTTAATCTGACCTGAAAAACCAACAAACAAACAAAAACCATCTCCTTTTTTATTGTATCTCAAAATAAGGGGGGGGAGGGGTTGGGGTACTGTGCTCAACAAGGCACTTTGAGAGAAATTGCCAAATATTCGTAGGCATATTGAAACTAGATTCAGGAAACCATTATCAATGCACAAACAAAATGGTGTGCACACATTTCCACATCCGCATATACCTATCACATCGCCATTTGCACATTTTATATTTACTTAACAGATAGATGCTTTTTTAGAAACTTGAGGGAGGGGAACTCGTTCCTCCACTTTAGATTTTTAAAAAGACAAAGTTGAAAAATTCTTGGTCATTTTTCTTGCGAAATATAGTTATGAACCTTCACTGAATGGATATATGCTATGCGTAGAAATATTAACAGGGGAAAATTTGTCATCAATTTAACTGGCTAATATGGTCCTCATTTATTGGTCAGTTCGTTCATCCAGCTGAAGGGAAGGGCTCGTTATTTTAGCCGGCTGGGATTATCACTTTATTAGAGTACATGAAAATCTGGTGCAACATCCAATTGATTATAATTACTGTTACTCTTCTGTAATAGAAAATAAACCACAATACTAATAAAGGTAGTAAATCAAGTGTTAATAAAATGCGGTTCGGATAATTGTATAATATGTTAAATGTGCGGATATGAAGGCACAATGACACCTAAAAATATATTAAACCTGTCACTGTTTTCCTTATGTCTTATTGTAAGATTTTTCCAGGGAGGGGACATTGGGCTGTTTATTACACTTGTTCCCAAAGTTTTATGGTAAAATTTTTTTTTTGTTGGTTCAACAATTTTGGGGACTTTTTTTAAATTTTGAATGTTTGGTTCATAAAGTCGAGTGTCCAAACGTTTCAACCTCCCATTGTAATATACAGAAGTGTTAATATTATGTATCATCATTGGGATGTACATCAATTTCTTTAGATCTTTGGATTTTTGTCAGGGTTATAGAATAAACAAGGAGGCTAAATTTAAAGATATCATAATACTATTTACAATTAAAAAGAGAAAAAACGAACTAAAAACCAAAAGACCTACCTAGCGCATTTAGAACCATCCTAGAAAGTAAAAATTCATTATTGACAGTTATTGGAAAAACAAGGATCACATTGACAACATCCAAAATCTCTAAAATCAGACAGCAGGACAACATATATAATTTGTACACTTGTAGATTGTCAAAACTTAACATGCAGAATATAAATTTATACGTATAAACAAGTAGATTTTATGCAAAAATACGTGATACTGTTTTCGGGACTTGCTTACATTTTCAGGACTTTATTATAGAGATGATTCTTTCATAACATTGTAACTTGTCCTAGGAATCATATTTCCATAAAAAAACAGATTAAGATGACAATTATATATGAAAGATTGTTGTCAAATATTTTTAAAATCAACATGTTTTGAATGGACAAATGTTTTTTCTGTTAACGAATATAGAGCTTCTACGCTTTTTACAATCTAAACTGTTACAGAACTCATCAATCAAGTTTGAAATTTGATTAGACAATTCTAATATGCCTAAATCTGTTACGAACGTACGAACAGACCCTAATTATAGAAAGTTTAATTTATAAAAAACGTGAATTTAACTTTAATCTTTTACCAATATCCTGTGTATAAAAATATCCAAATAAAAAGATACAATATCATCATCTTACCTCTATTCTCCAACCCCATTTCTTTTTGAAATAATTTACGGGCAAAAAATTAACAAGTTAAATGTCCTTTTTAAAAGCGAATCTTTTTAAATTTCATTTCTGTTCAAATGTTCATAACGGAAAGCTGGAATTTTAGGATTGGCAGAATTATCCTATCGTTTTTAAACTTTGATTTGTAATTTCTTTTACGGTTAGGTATTATCATATTTCCTTCATATTTTGAATATTGATTAATTGGACGATTTGGCATAATGCCATAAGCGAAGTATCTATATTATTAAGTCTTTTAATGTAAGTATGTTCATTGATATTAAGTCTCCTGAATTTAGCTAATTTTTGTATAGATTAAAACGTAGGTTTTTTCTCTAAAAATATTGAATATTGTTAAAATTCATTTGTCTGGCCGACTGATTATGGATGTTATCATCCTTGTTTTGATTTAAATCCTAGATTTTTTAGAGTGTTTCCTAGTAGTAAAGTTTGAAATCTGTGATCCAATTTTGCACAAACATTTTCTTACATCCTAGTCAAAGATTTATGCACTGCATAGCTCAGAGTTGAAAGCTTCGGGTTTGTTTTGGGGGGAAACGGGGATGTGTAAATTGGTTCAAAGCAGTTCTTCCCAGCCGTGCAAAAGACTGGCATGCTGCTACTCAATTGTTGAAAATTGTGATGCGGCTGTGTGTCATGTTGAAAAAGTTACCCAGCTGCAAGTTTTTTGGTTGAGTTAATACAGGGTCAATTTTGTACATTACTTTAAATGTACGTATTTATTAAGATATTGTATTTATAGAGTGTATAGACGAAATTCGTCGAATGACCAAAAGTTATGGAATTTTAGGGCATCTAACGGCTGTTTCTTTAGCACCTAGGGTTGCTGCAAAATAACCTCGGACTATTTCGGAACCTATGTGGTGATTCCTTACAATTGTAAAGTTAATCAGTTCAGAGATTTGTACTGAACAGAATAAACGGAATGTCTGTAGGTAGATCATTAAGAATATTTTTTTTTAGCATTATTACCCATTCCTTTAATTGTTGGATTTGTTTAGTTTTGACTTGGTAATTCGTGTATGCTACCTTGTTTGTGGATTTGTATGTGTGTGTGTGTATGTGTTTGTGCGTGTGTGATTTCATTTTCAGATGTGGTTTTGTTTATATTCCTAATTATCTTTCTTAAGATGGATATTAGGAATATTAGCAGCTGAATACATACAGTAGAAACTCAAGGATATCATCAGTTTTATGGAAATTTTTAACAAACCTTTCGTTCAAATCTATTTAAAACATCGTTTTGAAAACTTCTTATGCCTTTGAAAATAAGTTATCTAGTTTCTTTCAAATAAATAAAAAAAATTTGATAGATCAAAAGGTTATTTTTGTTTTTTTAAAAGATTTTCAAATATACTTCATATACAAAAGAATGTACTCATAAATTCGTTGTATTTCTTCCAGGGATCTCAAGGGATAAGACTTTGGACGATGAATCGATGTATAATAATAAAATAATCATAACTAACCTAACTGTAGATAAAAACAAATTGGTTTGTAAACATCCAGTTTGATTTAACAAATCAAAATTAATAAAAGTACCCCAAGTTAAGCTTTTAATTCAACCAATGAGAGAACATGTTATTCAAAAATTTTTACCTTCCAATGTTCTCTCCCTCCCTGATATGTACAGATTATGTGCTTTTATACCAAGAAAGAGAAAATCAGTTCCATGATTTTTATTAAATTAACAGACAAAGTTACCTAATCTTGCTATTAACTAAATGAGTTAAGAAGTACATGTTATTTCTAATACGTCTTTATGGTTGTTGTCATCCTTGTACAAACTTTCGTTTGTCCCTTCATTTGATTCGTAATTTGTTTTTGTCAGGAATGGAGTGAACAATGTACCCAAAGTTTTATAACCACATCTTATTCATTGGTTCAAATACTTTGTTTTATTTTTGTTGAATTGTGATTGGTTAGTTTCAATCTTTAAGTGTATTTTAGTGTACATAAGGGGTAATTGTCTCAAACCTCATTGGGGATGTGCATCAATTTATTGATTATTGTCTTATCCCATAAAATACCTTGCATTTATGGATATTTTCACCCTTGTGCATATTTAGATTATAATTTAATCAACAGACAAAATTTACTTATCTTGGTAGTAAGAAGTTCAAGTTTAAGTTTACCCCAAAGTAACATGTAAAGAAAACATTTACTCATGTTTAAACTTTATACTATAGAACTTCATACTTTAACATTATAGAATGATTTAGCTTGGAATGTAAAGCGCCCTCAGTATAGAAGGTGTTGGGTTCGAGTCTGGCTTTTTCAAGATGGGTGACACTAATAGTATGGTGGATAAAAAAAAGTTCTAATTCATAATGACGCGCAGTGTAGTTGTGATTAAATGTATTAAAGGAAAAGGAATCTTAAGATATAGGGCAATAGATGGTAAATATATGTACATCCCCAACAATGATCAATAAAATTACCCCTTCTGTAAATTTACATTATCGGTTGAAAAGTATTAAAACTACTAGGTTAGAACCAACTAATAAAATTCAATAAGAGTTCCAAATTTTAGGGGCCATCGAATAAGATATCGTGGTTATAAAACTTTGGATACTAGTGTAATTCCCTGATTAAAGTGTGTAGATTCTCTTGAGAGTAAAAATACTATTACCCTGACGGTGGTCGTACATTAAATTGGCCTTAAATCGATATATTGTTACTTGGATGTTGTACTAGATTTTCTTGTATTGTAATAAAGTGTTATTCGAAGCTGGCTAAAATTACGATACTTCCCATCCACCATCTTTATCCCATCCCTTCCCTCCTGATGGATGAACGAACTAAGCAATAGATATGTTGTTGATATACCAAAGTATTCTATATCCTTTCTCAGAAAAAAAATAGCAACAGTATGTATGGTTTCTAAGTTTTATACTTTTATCAAAAAGTACAAAGTTAGAAGGAAAAATGATGGAAATGTTACCTTCTACTGTGGAATATATATGAAATATATTAAACTGTAACTACAACATGATATGTATGATTGAAATGCATTCTAATCAAATAAAGATAGATTCTTGGATAAAGGAATATTTGATAGATATAAAGCAAGTTATTTATGAGAAAATTTATAAGAAATAAAAATTTTAATGTTCAAGTTACAATGTCTTAAGAATGAAATTTTAAATGTAAATTGTGACAGTAATTTCAATCTTTTTGAAAGGTCCAGGGATGGCTTTAACCGTTTTAGTACGCTCAAGGATAAGGATGGTTTAAAGCTATTTTTAGATTTCTCCCTCCGCCCCCTCCCCTTCGATTACAATATGTATATTAAAAGATAAAAATATTTGTAAATATATCTAGGATCGCGAACTTTTGATTTTTTCTTCATGTAACAATATCTTTATAGAATTAAATGAAAAAAATGAAAATTATTATACTAATTCAATGATTCATAATAGTTAGTCTTACTCTTTTAAGTTTTTTTTTTATTTTTCTTTATCCCTTTATATTTGCTTTGTGTACATTATAATATAAAGCATACAAACATGAATATTATAATAATATAGGTTAGACAACAAATTATGGCAGCAGATTTAAATTGCATTTAATTTAACCTAACCTAGCTTACATAGGTTTGTGACGTTATTATTGACTTTATTGTTGTAGGTTTCAAACTGATAAAATAATCCTATTCAATTGATTTTTGAAATATTAATTCCTATGACAATTATGCATATTGTATTAATACTATTAGCAAAGCATCCTTTATTTAAGTAATTTTGATATGTATTTACACTGAATCTTTGGTTAAAACATTAATGTTGGTTGTAACATGTAAATTTTTACTCTATATTTGTTAATGTTAATATGCTTGACTGTCTTGATTTGTTGAGCGCGCGCGCGTGTGTGTGTGTAGCTATAGTTTCTTAGCCTTTAGTAGTCATGGAGTAGGACGTTACACTTAGGTATAGCCACTAGGGCCCGTTCAAGATCCACGTAGGAGTACATTATGACTTGACCCGCTGTCTCATGGTATCTACTCTTTACCTCACCCTCGCAGAGTATGGCAGGTGTCCCACTGCGCTACGATGCCCCTATGTGAAAGTTGTTATCATACTTTTATTTTAGGATATTGAGAGTATAGACCCAGAGTTTTATAATTCCTTGATATGGATTAGAGACAACAATCTAGAGGAATGTGGACTAGAAATGTTTTTCTCAGGTAAAGAAAGATCACTATATTTTAGATAATATAATATTCGCATACAAAACTTGTTTTAACTGAATCAAAGAGAAAATGGACAATTTACTGTAATTGGATCTTATATTGCGAGATCTTAACTGACAAACATACAATTACAGATTTACGTTATGGGATATTATTTTAGTTTGTTAATCCTATCCTATCTTATCCTTTAATATAAAGTTTTTTTTTTGTCTGAATCTAAAGATCTCGGAGAAACTGAGGTGAATTTTTAAAAACTTTTTGGTTCACTGCCCCTTTACTAAAATCAGTGAGGTTCGCTAAAAATTTAGAGGGGTTAATTTTGCCTCACTATTTTAATGAGGCAGAGAGCCAAAAAAGTTTTTAACCCTTTACAGTCGGGCCCCTTGCCGCACCTTAATCGGTCGGGGGGGGGGGGGGGGCGTTCAACGCCCCCCCTTATTATCTCAGTTCCTATTAAAGCTAGAGGGCTAAATTTTTTTGTGCAAGTCCCCTGTTTGATAATGAATTTCCGACCTTTTATAAGTCTAAGTCAATTTTCGCTTCCTTCACCCTTTTATTTAACAACCTTTGTTTTTAGGTCTTTTTTTACTTAAAAATTTCAAACGGCTGTAATTTTCTTATTTTTGAAGCTAGAAGAAAAATTTTTTTCCAGAAAATGTTTATCTTTATGTAAATTTTACATTAGAAATATCAAAATATAAATTTCAGCGGCCGCAGCTGTACTTGGCAGCTGCCAGCCGCCGCAGTCGGCGGTCGGCGGGAAAACGGCGGCGGATCTTTATGAAATTTTGATACATTATGTAGACATGTAAGAAAAGCTTAAGTTTAAAATTTGAAGTCTCTAAGTCAAAAATTGCGGCCACAGGAGCCTTTTAAAGATTTCTGGAGACCTGGAGGATCAGGACCTGCAGGATCATACCTGGAACCTGAAAGTGACTTGAACACCTGTATTTCATATAAGGATGTACTACTAGAGGATTTTTTAGTATTTTGCTATGATAAAATGCTTTGTTTTAGTCAAAAAAATATTTTTGCTCTTTACCTGGATGACCCTGCCAGGTTTGCTGGCATCCTGTGCCCGCCAGGATGGAGATATTCAAAAAATTCCAACTCTCAGTTATGTGTCATACCCATACTTAAAAAGTCAAGCAGTTTGGGCTCTTTATCTTTCACACACAGAAAATGAGATAGAAAAAACCGGATGGGGGGGCGTTCAACGCTCCCCCCCCCCCCCCCGACCGTTAAGGGTTAAAGAATTCACCTCTGATCCTAAATGGATGTACTTATCAGGGAAGCTTACTATATGTCTGGGAATGATTTTAGGCTATTTTCTTGAACTTATTCGCCCTCTTGAGATAAAACTTAATCTTTGTCGTCCCTGTTCTAACTTGTATTGTTTTAGTTGATTTCGAGCTGTTGGGCGAGATCAAACCACATGAACTGAAACCTGGGGGAGGGGAGATCATTGTCAATGAAGAAAATAAGGTAAATATTGGTGCTTTCCCGCCAAAGTGCCTATCGAGCACTGAAAACCCTTAATTTTGAAATACATTGAAAATATGAATTAATTCTGACCTAAAGTAAAAACAAGCAAAAAACTACCTTCTTTTTTAATGTATTTAAAAATATTGGTTTCGTGCTTGACATGGCACTTCGAGTGAAACCAACAAAAAATATTTGCAGTAGAAGTAGCTGCTGAGTAAATTAAACAGGAGATAATCTTAGCTTAACTTAACAACCTTGGGGACTTTTATTAAATTTTGATTGATTTGTTTATGAAGTTAAGTATATCCAAGCGCTTCAACCACTAATTGTAATATACAGAAGGGATATTTTTGTGTGTCAATAGTATCATTAATCAACATCAATACATCGGCCTTTGTCTTATCCCTAGAAACCTTCACATTTTATTTTTAACCTTGTGTAATTTTCCAAAAATATTATATTCTAAATGACATAAGCCCTATTACACATACACAAAATGTAAAATAATTTAAAATGCAGAAGGCAAGCAGATGAAAGAGTTTTCTGGTTATTACAGTCCATTTAGTTCCACCATTGTTGTTGTTGAATTATTACGTCATTTACATAATTCTAAACTCAATTCAATTTACTCATAATAAATGCAATCAACATTTTGGTATTCTAGACTCGAAATTACATGAGAGTAATTCAGAGTATACATTTTAACCTAGGGTTTAAATGTTTTACACTGTGCCTTAATTGTTTAATTGTTGCTGAGAAAATCAATGTATAAAGCATAAATTAAAAACTAGTAAGGGCCAAAGCATTTTCTTTAATTTTTGATATTTTGTGATACAAACTTGATCGGGACGTCTTAGGGGGGGGGGGGGGGTTGAGTGTAATCTCCTCCCCAATACCCCAAAAAATGTAAATTTTATCGCCATTTTAACACTTCGACCCTCTCACATCCAAAATTAGACTAATTTCCTTTTTGTTTCCTTCCATCTAAAAAATGAAAGCTTGGACTTCCTTGTATAACATTTCCCGACAATTAGCCCATGCGTGACAATTTTGTAATTGTAGGAAGAGTATTTGGAGTTGGTGACTGAGTGGCGGATGACGCGAGGCATCGAGGAGCAGACCAAAGCTTTCCTGGACGGTTTTAACGAGGTAAATCAAGGATTTGGAAGTCTCTTTTTTCTAAAAGTATAAGAATGTATGTTTATCTGTATAGTGAATATATTTGAGTGGGTTCATATCGGAATTAGACAAAGAGGGGATGTGCAACTGATAAAACTAACATAAATAAAATTTCTGACCGAAAAAGAATTTTTAAAAAATTATATTTAGAATGCGACCACTTAAAAATGTATTTCATTAATTAAAAATATGCAAAGACGACATTTAAGTCCTTCCACTTATTATCTCAGTTCATATTAGTGCTAAAGGGCTAAATATTTTTGTGCATTTACCCAGTTATATAATGAATTTCCGACTATAAGTGAGTCAAAGTCATATTTCGCTTCCTTACCCTTTATTTACAAACCTTTTACTAACGACCAGACATTCATTTGTATAGCTATTTGTCAATGAGTGTCAAAAATTTATTGAATCAGAACTATGGCTTCATGGTGCTCCCAGGAAAGGCATTGAAAAGTAGAATCAGGAACGTTTGTCCGTTTTTAAATATCTTGTTCCTAGCCTTAGAAATTACTAAAAAACCTCCATTTTTTAAGGTTTATTGAGAATAGTCCAATTTGTAGAGTTTTTTTGAGATTTTCTCAGGCTAGGAACGAGATTTTTTGAAACGGTCAAAAGTTCCTGATTCTACTCCTCAATGCCTTTCCTGGGAGCAACATGAAGCCATAGTTCTGATTCAATAAATTTTTGACACTCATTGACAAATAGCTATACCATTGAATGTCTGGTCGTCAGCGGTTTTAAGACTTAGGATAAATTTTAAATCATCGAGAGGTGTATTATACTCATAAAAATCATTTGCAGATCCCCGTTTTGGTCTCAGAAAAAAAATGTCCATAATCGACCAACCATAGTATTTATAAAACTTTACCTATCTTTTCCATTTTTCATCTTATTTATTTTTTCCATTTAAAAAAGCTTTTCATGAAACTGATCTTATTTTCTTTTTTTTTTCCTTGGAATAATAGAGTTGTTGGTTTAACTTATTCCTGTTTTGCCTTCATTAATTTTATCCTTACAATTGTTCAGGTTGTCCCCTTGGAGTGGCTGCAGTACTTTGACGAGAGGGAGCTTGAGCTTATCATCTGTGGTATGCAGAATATTGACGTTGAGGTAAATTATATAGAAACTTTGCTCTTATTTTGTTGGAAAAAAATACCTTTATTTAATCCTAAGTATCAAACATTTAAAAATTATATTTAATATCATTCTATTCAATTCTAATAAACATGAATAGTTATTATTCACATCTTATTAAAGACAGCTTTCCGCGAATATTAAAAAAATTAATCATAAGATTAAGATTAATTTTAAGATTTTTTTATTTTTATATTCGTGGAAAATTGTCGATAAGACGAAGTTATAATTGTTTGTTTGTTTTAATCCAGCGGATATTAATCGGTTTCAAAGCATACTGAGCTGGATCTTTAAATGTGTAGCTGTTGCCGTAGTCGTGGTCAGAGGTACAGCCACCAGCTACGGCTACAGCCACAGCTACGGCAGCGGCAACGCCAACGGCTACACATTTAAAGATCCAGCTCTGGAAAAAATATTATATGATTCAATAAACTTCACACAGTGAAAACAGTTGCAGATGTAATAAAAAAATGAAATGTTTTATAGTGTAATGTATAAAAATCTTACTGCTTTTTATTGCATGAGAACATGATACTTTTGCAGTGTTTAAAATATAAAAGATACAAGACCATAAAAGCGAAGGCATACAGAAAGAAAATCCTAGAAAAATAACGCTTTAAAAACTTTAGAAATCGTAAATTCTTCATCACTTTGAACATAAATTGTTGTTATATTTTTATTGCAATATTCTTAGAATTTCAAAATATTTTGAATTTTTACATTTTAAAGGCCTTTGTATTCATAGTGTGTTTTTCGTCATAGGAATCATCATTGTAGCGTATCAAACGTCGTAACAGAAAAGCTGAAAATTATTATGTCTAAAACGGACGTACTGTCCTTCTGATCAATGCTATAGAATTTTTTTTTTTACCTTATGATGGAGCTCATCAAACAAAGGACTCATTTACTTATTGTAAAACCTATTCTTTAATAATAGGACTGGCAAAAGAACACGATATATCGGCATTACACGAAGACCAGTAAACAGGTCCAGTGGTTCTGGACATACGTCAAGGCCATGGATAATGAAACCAGGTAAGGTCTTGTTGACAGGGACTTAGACTATGTAAATAGGTCCAGTGGTTCTGGACTTATGTCAAGGCCATGGATAATGAAACTTATAGGAAAGATCTTGTTGTCAGGGACTAAGTAAACAGGTCCAGTGGTTCTGGACATACGTCAAGGCCATGGATAATGAAACTAGGTAAGATCTTGTTGTCAGGGACTAAGTAAACAGGTCCAGTGGTTCTGGACATACGTCAAGGCTATGGATAATGTTGTTAGTGACTAGGTAAATAGGTCCAGTGGTTCTGGACATACGTCAAGGCCATGGATAATGAAACTAGGTAAGATCTTATTGTCAAGGACTAAGTAAATAGATCCAGTGGTTCTGGACATACGTCAAGGCCATGGATAATGTGTTAGTGACTAAGTAAATAGGTCCAGTGGTTCTGGACAAACGTCAAGGCCATGGATAATGAAACCAGGTAAGTTAGTATCAGGTACAGTAGATAGATTTGTTAATAGAAAACAATAATAGTTAGATATCGCTTCAGGGGTGTATATTCTGCATGGGATCCCCGGCTCAGGGGGGGGGGGGAAATAAAAAATAAGTGGTTGGAGGGAAAAAAATGTAAAAATTAAGAAAACTGAAAACATTTTTTCCATTTCGCCCCCCTCCTTGGTTAAAAAAACTAAAAAAATGTGTGGTAGGAGGGATAAAATAAATAAAATATAGATTTCTTTAAATATTTTTCTATTTCCCCCCCTACTTTTTAAGAAAAATCTAGGGGGGAAAAAAAATAAAAAATTTTGTAGCAGGGGGAAAAAAATATATCTTGTGCAGAATATACACCCCTGTATCGCTTCGTATTATAGACAGCTTTCCGCGGATATTAAAATGAAAAGTTATAAGATTAAAACCAGTTTTATTAGACCTGGATGAATTCGTTCAATTGACTAAAAAGCCTATATACCAGGTTAACGCAAATGTGTCAAAACTTCCCCCCTTCCCTTGATACCAAAATAAATTTCTGGAAAAATGATATCAAAATATGATGTTTGTAAAATCTTTCTTGGACATAACGCTGCTAAAACTATTCAGTATAAATTCTAATTTCGAAAAACATTTTATCATGTAGCTATTTTTATAGTTTTGAGTTTTTTAGATCTAAATGTCGCTATTCTTCCTATTTTGGACAGAGTTTTATTTTTAAAGATTTTGCGCGTTTTTGCTTATCCCTTTAACTCCAATAAAATGACATGTGTAATATCACATCCATTGGAAGTGGGTATTAAATACACAAAGGATAAACTGGAAATTAATACTTCTGTTTTGAACTAGATTTCTACCATATATTGTTCAATGACATAGACATATAAATTGCATCCATTACAAAGAGAGTGAGTTACAAAATTGTATTTAAATGTACTGTTTCTAATTAAACGTTGAATTAGATACCAAAAATGAATAATAACATGTGTTTAAATTAAATTTTAATTGTAATATTTTGTTTAATAAGTTCCTTACAGTGCCTGTGTTTAACTTGGTCTTAATCTTTTAAAAACTTTTTTTAATAATAATAATGTTTATTTGGTGCTGCCAGGTACCCCCTAGCTTAGGAGATAGCACATACAATACTCTAAATTGCTGCTATCTATTGACAATTTAGAGTTTACATTATGATGTTTAGTCTCATACAAAAATAATATAATATATATAATTAACCATTTTAAGGTTCCAACTGGTGCAATTTGTTTTTGAAACTTGTAGGGATAGTGTTTACCTAACCTAACAATTTTTTAAGGTCTCGACTGTTGCAATTTGTCTGTGGAATAGGCCGGCAAGAAAATACATGTTTTGTATAAAATTATTTTCTACATGGCATTTTCCCGTGCTAATACATATAAAAAGAGGTTTTTTGATAAAAAATATTTTTTATTTTTATTATTTCAGCTCTCCATAATTTTTTTCAAAAAATGCAAAAAAATATAAAGGTTGCATGATTTTTTTAGTATTATTGAGTAAAAAATAACGATTTGATCACATTATATACAAAAATTAATTTATATTTGCTGTTTAAACTAATTTATATTCTCAATCTTTAGCCAGGGCTTCTATATCAGAGAGGTTGAAGTCTGATTTGAGCTTCTTTCTATTGTTTTTAACAACGTGGAAGTTGTTTTGTCTCTGAGCCTCTGATTTATAGCTGTTACAGAAATCCTGCACAAGTCTGATATTACGTTCAGCTGCATCATTAACAGCTGTCAGCTGCTTGACCCACGTAACAAAAGATGCATCAACCACTCCATTTGTACCCCATGCCAAAATATCTGCCCTTGTTACTCCAGCAACCTCCAGCAGGAACCAGCTCTTAGGGCCAATTAGATCTGGAAGTTTTGTGCTGGATGAAATAGTTGGTAAAACTGGTTTCTGAAGATCATAAGTTTCTGGCGCTGGATTATTCAAGAGTTTTGCAAGCATTTCTTGCCTAATATCTTTGTCAAGATCAGCATCTGCTAGAGCTAATACACTACACTCCTGTGTAAGATACCAAGTATGACGCTGCAAACTAATCAATAGCTCACCTCCTAGAACAGGATAATGTTTCTTGATTGTCATGACCTGCTGAAAACACATAAGATCGTTACTTGGTGCTTGACTGACAACGTAAGATTTAAGAAACCACACTGAGTAGAATATGGAGATAAACAGAGCAGCTGTTTCAATCATCTTACTCTCCTCACTGCTCATCAATTTTGAAACATCACCAGTTATCCTCAACATCATTATATACAGCGCATCTGCCATGAATCTAAAAAATTAAATTTATATTAAATCGATAGCAATTTTAAAGTTAGAAAGATGTTATTTATTTGAGCAATAAACCAAAAGTGAAACTGAAAACTGTAAAGTTAATCCTGTAAATTGTTTGTTTAGTTTAATTAAAAGATTATACCTTGCTTCATGGCAGGCACCTGGCTGGTGAAATGAGAAATCCCAATGTACTTCTTCTGGAGTAAGGTAGAATACAACAAGCTCTACCATTTTTCTATAATCTCCTCTTTCAAACAGACAAGTTTTTAAGGCTCTTGTGCCAAAGGTACGAGCTTCCTCTGCCATCCTATAGATATCTGATCCAACAGTAAATGATTTCCAGTTGAATTTAACAAGATCTTTGTTACCGTGTTCTTTCATGTTAGCTTCAAGCTTTGGTTTCAATACAGGCCATGCATTTTTCAGCCTAACATAAATTTCCCTCCGTGGTGCCTTAGTCTCGACTCCAGTAAGGGTTTCCATGAAGTGGATATGTGTACTTCAAGTATGAATCTACGACACATAAACCAAGCTACAGGTTTCTGGAGAAACTCAGACACAATAACATTGGCTCCTACAAACCTCCCAGTGTTTGAAGCGGTAGTATCATATTCATCACAGATTGCAAAAATTTGGTTGGATGTGATATCATAAAACAACAATAATTCTTGAACAGCGGCTGCTTGATCTTCACCCTTGGAACTATCACAAACAACAACGCCAAGCAAAATATCATCAGTCTCAGCCAGATCAGGTGAAGTTATAGAGACGGCAATTCTCTCTCTGGTTACTGTTATGTTGGCATCTTCATCCAAGTGAATGACCTGTTTCCCGTCAATGTGGAGGCAAAGATTTAAGTTTCTGATCTTGTGAGTTATTTTTAAAATCACGCAACCTTCTAGAAATTATATTTGCATTTTCTTCAGCACATATGTGCAATACTAAATAAGAAAATTGGGACATTTGCGCTGTAATTAAAGGGTATATATTTCTTGCTTTAATTATTTTTATATTTGAATATAAAAATAATATCAAAAAAGCGAATTTAAGGTTAAAAAAATGAAAATGTAAAAAAAATTTTTTTAAATCACGTAACCTTCTAGAAAAATATATTATTTTTCATCAATTTCAAATTTTTTTTTGGAGAGCTGAATTAAAAGATTTAGAAAAAAATATATTTTGAGAATATCTTAAAAAAATACATAGAACAGGAAAATACCATGTAGAAAAAATGTTTGTATTTTCTTGCCGGCTTACTGTGGAACCTGCAGGCAGGGGTGTATATTCTGCAAATTTGACCCGGCTGAGGGGGAAGGGGGTAAAAAATAAAAAAATATGTGGTGGGGGGGGGGGGGGGGTAAAATGTAAAAATTCAGAGAACTGAAAGCATTTTTTTCCATTTTTCTCCATTCTTTGGTGAAAAAAAACTAAAAGAATATGTGGGAGGGGGGATAATATAATTAATATAAAGAGTTTTGACAATATTTTTCCATTTTATCCCTTTCCTTGCTAGAAAAAAAACTAGAAGGGGAAAAAAATTCAAAAAATTGCAGCAGGGGAAAAAATTTATCTTGTGCAGAATATACACCCCTGTCGGAAGTTCAATAATGTTACCTAACCTGACTATATTTCAGGTTCCGACAGTTACAATTTATTTGTAGCACATGCAGTGTTTCTGTGGGCTACCTTTGTTCAATAATGTTAGCTAACCTAAGTATTTTTAAGGTCCCGACTGTTACAATTTGTTTGTGGAACCTGCAGGGTTCCTGTGGGCGGCTTTGGTGAACTCATGGGCTCTAATGGTCCTCAACGCTTCTGTATCGAGAAGGTAAAATCAAATTAGGTTCAGTTAAGGTTATAAGTTAAGAGCAACGTAGGGTTAGAGCCCACTAAAATTAGAATTTAGTGGGAGGTGGATTTCAGTAATCAATAAATAGGTTGAAGTGCATAGACAATAAAGGTACTAAGAAAGAGAGGGAATGTCTGATTGAGCCAATAGGAGAATCGCATCGGAATTTACATTGGATCTCATTGGTTGAAATTGTGTACACATTTTACTACGAAGGCATGTTTTTTTTCATTTCATACATACATAAAAGTCAGCTGTAAACAGTATATTTTCTTAGTAGAAAGCTTTGCGGAATCAGAATTAATTGCCCAAAAATTTCGTTTAAATTTGAAAGCTTAGTAACGAGGTGGATTCTTAAAAAAAAAGTTAGGCTGGCTACTCGCTGGTGAGGCAAAATTATTTTTGTGAAAAATCCTCCAAAATCGAATAAAAAAATTAACAAAAATTAAATAAAATCTTAAAGGGTTATTAACATATGATTTTGTTTCATTTTTGTAGATTTTCAATGTGCTTTTGGATGATTTTTCACAAAAATAATTTTGCCTCACTATCGAGTAGCGAGTCTATAATTTCTTAAGAATCCACATCAGCTTGAGTCGAAAGTAAACAATACTTTTGTCTGCTAGAAATGTTCCTTCTTAGATCTGACGAAAAAAGGGTTCAGAATATGCTTCTATTCTTCTATTTCTATTGCATAGACATTAAAAGGTGGGGTGGGGTTTAAGGGAGGTTTACTCACCCCCAAACTTTAAAACCTCTCATTTTACCCATCCACAATTTTTAAATGCATTAGGTACCTAACCCTCTCAAACCGTTGAAACCCCTTATTTTACCCCCCTCAAAAAAAGCTTGTTTGAAAGAGTTCAAGCACCAAACAAAACAATCCCTAAAACTACGTAACCTACCTACCTTTTCTGAAAATTAAATTCATTGACTGTAATGTTTAGAAACGTACTGCTAGAACCAACCTATCAAGATTAATAAAAGTACCCACATATGAGAGGTCATGTTGATAAAACTTTGACTCCACTGTACAGAGTGAGTCAGAAAAAACTGAGTTTTTCGATTTTTAGAAACAACCAAAAGGAATACAGAAAAAATAATTATATGTCCTTGTTCTCTGTACAAAAGCACGTCAAACTTGTAAAAGGTGTTTTTCATTATCTCTAAAAATGCGGCCTCTATGATAGGTGTATGGTGTCTAAAAATGCCTTGTGTGAAAAATGTTGATCAAGAAAAATTAAAATAACTCATCTATTTTGTATTAAAGAATCTAAAAATTTCAATATTTATTTAGAAAAAGGTCTAAGAAAAGTACCTTAATGAGATTTAAAGGTGAAATGCTTTTTGGCTCCTTACAAAAGCATTTTTAGAATACTGCAATTTGTCATTTTTTCATATTTCTTGATTGTGATGCATGTGGTTTAAAAGAATCTTCTATAATAACGTAGCTTATAGTAAAAAGAAAAAAAACCTTTTTATTTGACAAAAAAATCTCTCAAGATAAAAAAGTTATCAAGGTTTGAATTTTTAAAATGATAATGCCTTTTAGAAACCCTACCCTATTTAAATGTTATTATGATGGATTATAAGTATAATTTGTTAAAAGGGGGCGGAGATTTGGGAGATTAATTCCAGTCTAGCACCAAATATAGAGGAAATTCAGTGGGAGGGGGGGAGGAATTTAGGTAACAAGATGAAATATTTCTAGTCATGAGCTGGTTTTCCGGTCATGGGGTATTAAATCTTAACAACACGTTTGATTTATAATGTGATAATTTGATTTAAATAAATTGTATTTTTAAGATGTTAAATATTTACAATCTGTTGAATAAAAATTTTAATAATCAAAAAATATGTTTGTTTATCTTTTTAGAATGGTAGACATTTTTTATTATAAATAAATCTACCTAAAAAGTACAAAATAATGGCCGAAAAAGTCATCACACACACTTTTTGAAATCTTTATGCTCTAAAAAGCGCCGTTGTTTTCAGAGATATTCAAAAACACCTTTTCTAAGTTTAATGTATATTTTTATAGAGAACAAGAACCTATAATTGTTTTTTCCATATTCCTACTGGTTGTATCAGAAAATCGGAAAACTCAGTTTTTTCTGACTCACCCTGTATTTCACAGTCCAATGTCCCCTCCCTTCCAGCTAACAACTAACTTATTTTAGGTTGGCAAGGACAGCTGGCTGCCGCGCAGTCACACCTGCTTCAACAGGCTAGACCTACCACCATACAAGAGCTACGAGCAATTGGTTGAAAAACTAAAGTTTGCCATCGAAGAAACAGAGGGATTTGGACAAGAATAAACTAAAGAGAATTGTTATGAATAGAGTTTTTTGTTTGAAAATGTTTTACCAAATAATAATCAGAAAAGGTTTCAGAAATAAACGAGACTAGATATCTGCGGGAAAACAGTTATTCAAAAAATTGGGAATATCTCCATGTTTAAATCACTTTCGCTCATTTTAAAGAGGATGGGGTGGCTGATTTGCTTTTTTTTAACCAGACATAAAATACAAATCAACCAAAATAAAGAGTGTTGTAACTCTTTAGGTATTGTCTTGTTCCTTTGTGTTTTAGGTTTGGTTTTTAAATAGTGACGCCCAACCCCCTTTTAAAATTTTTTTATCAGATGTCTAATCTTCTTTATTTCTGACAACTATAAAATAAATGAATTTTGGGAGTTGTTAAACAAAGCAAAAATACAGAAATATAATCACACAGCGATATTTATCATGGCAAAAAATATTACCTACTATTGCTTATTATTTAAACAGTGTCAACATATTGAAACCTGTTAAAACTTGCTAGTTTTCAATTTATATGATATTTATTGACATCAAGACGGAAGTATGATAGAAGGTCCCCTTTTGACACATTTTTAAGCTGCTTACGGACAAATTTTCTGGACATAACTTCAATGATGCATATAAAATGCGCAATAAAGGTCTACAAATAATCTGGCAGATTCAAACATGTACTTAAATAGCAGTACAATTGTAGTAAAACAGCTTATATTCAATTATAATGTACGTTTATGTTGTACGCTGCGAGGCCCCTTGTTATAATAATATCATTGTTATACCAGACCCAAGGGTAAGGCTTTTTATGCGATTAGAACGAAGAGAAATTACAGTCTGTGTTCAGTGCAGATAGCAGCCTTTAAATCGGTCAAAAAAAATTCCTTCCTTCCTATTTTCGAATTGATTTATATATCAATGGTTTTAGGAATATTTATTATTTCGTAAATATATCATAATTTCGAGTACAGCTAAGCGTCAAAATAATACAATTTTTGTTTTATTTTACATGTAAAATACGAATGAACTCAGTAAAAATTAAATCTTTTCAGATATCTTTCAATCATCTCTATCTAAACAAATATTTAGAAAATACATATTTTTTGGATTCTCGATGTAATACAAAACTTTTACTGCTTTTTGATCCAAAAACTAATTTTTTTATAGAATATATTTTAATCTTGTTCCCTTTGCCTTAAAATTTACAAGTTTTTTTTAGGATAAATATTTGATTTTAAAATGCCTAGCATAAAAATACCTAGTCACTTTTTTATAAGGGGTTGAATTACTTTTAGTTGTATCTTATACCTGTACACGAGAAAACTATAGTCAATACAACAATAGTAGGTTTTAAAATCAGTTAATTTAAGTGAAACTTTGTGAAACAAAAATGTATTAATGAATGATAAAATGATCTTCTCTCCCCCCCCTCAATTATAATTAACAAAGTTCCTTCTTTGGTAGATATAAAGTATTCAAACATATATAGGGGACTACATTATTTCTACTCCCCGTCCCCCACTATTTAAGCTACCAAAGGTTGACACCTTTTTTTTTAAACTTTAGTTTTAGTTTCACTTTTTGAAGATTATTAAAGGCCCTCAACAGATTATGACGTCATACGATAAGATATCAATGAGAGGCCAGAATAAATTTTACCATTGGTCAATTACAGTGTATACTAGCCTCTCATTGGCTATTCTATCGTATGACGTCATAATCTGTTGAGGGACTTTAATCATCTTCTCACTCTTTCTCTGTATGATTTTGGAATTTGAGTCTTAAAGATTAGAACTCTTTTCCTTAATCTTTAAAATTATCTTTTGAGCTAAAATTATTATTACGATATGCTAGGCAATTTATTTTCTAAAAATTTAAAGAAAAAAACCTAATTATTTACTTTTGAGATAATAAACTATATAAACTGATATGACACAATATTATAAATATAACATATATGTTTGAGATGAAAAAAAAACATGTTAATAAATATGCATCAAAATACAATTATAAGA
This sequence comes from Acartia tonsa, assembly GCF_053477335.1. Taxonomy (NCBI): domain Eukaryota; kingdom Metazoa; phylum Arthropoda; class Copepoda; order Calanoida; family Acartiidae; genus Acartia; species Acartia tonsa. The sequence continues at coordinate 11,322,692 of NC_137268.1, forward strand.
TGTTAGGTCTTTTTTAGCTAACATTGATTGATATTTGTTATAATTACTCCTTTATTATTTTATATCATTTTATGATTTCTCTATTTATTTTAAAATGCCAATGATTAGATTTTAAGAATTATTATAATGCCGAAAAATAAATTTAGTCATAATTTCATTTTCTTTTCTTTTTTGTAATGTTGAGAAAATTGTAAAGAATTTAATTTTAATTTTGTAATTTTCAAATTATTATATAGGTATATTCTAAGTACAAAATATTTAATTAAATTTTGTTTTTTTAAATAATGTATTTTAAAAGTTATTAAAATGTAGAAAATGAGTTGAGATACTTTCAATTATTAAAATTTAAAAATATTTTGCGAATTTTAATATTAGTGTAATGGATATTAGTCTCGATATTAAGCAAAGATTACCAGCCGCAGGTGAAAACCAGCTGCGGATCATAAAAAATAGTGTAAGCGGCCTGCTTAGAAAATTGTGGATTTTTGCGGCTGCCGATTCCTAGATTAAGCATGTTATGAAATATCTGTCTAAAACTTTAACCATTTCATCGAATCAATTTCAGGATTGTTTTTCTAGAGTGTATAAAGGTTAGGTTAAGTAAATTAAGCCATATTAAGGTAAGGTAGGAGGTTAGTTAAGTCCCAAATAGGTTAGGTGTTTTAATTTACAATTCAACCATCAACAATTAACACTTTTAAAAATGAAACTTTTATCCCATTACATTTATTTTTCAACAATCGTATTGTTAAATATGAAAAAACTCAGTGGTATTATAGCAATTAAAATACAATGAATCATATTTTTATTTATCCAATAGTTATTAAATTTAAATAATAAAAATATTGGATCAAATCAGAATATTGAACAAATATTTTGAAATAATTTTCAAGGCTGTTAATAGCTTAAAAGATGACTGAACTTCAGACTCATTTAGAACCGAATAAAGAACGACTTTAATTAATTTTGAATAGCAAAAGACGTATATAGTTCCTTTCGTGGCAACGAACCTTAAGGGTTCCCCAAAAGACAAAGAAATAATATTAATCTGTTTAATAAAATGTATGAATGAATTATTCGAATTTCTGATTTTCTCCAATATTTTTATACAAGAAATTTAATTAATAGCAAACTGTTAAGAATTAAGTTTTAGCTTCTTAATTAAAAAAACAGTGTAAATTAATTAGTTTTTGGTATGTTTGTTCATAATCTGTGATTTGTAGTTGAGTTTGTTATCATTATTATTATCATTATTATGGTTGAGTTTAATTGATCATTCAATTCAGTAATTTATTATTATTATTATTATTATACGGCGTAGATAGTCATCAATAAATTTAAGTTTCAGAAATTTTAACCTATTATTTCTTTCTTCGTTTTTGTATTGATATCTTTATACTAAAGTAACAGGATGTCTATGTGTTTGTGTGTTTGTACCGAAGGATCTCGCTAGCCGCTGAACCGATCGGGTTCTCCTTAACAGGGTAGCTTCTCATAGGTCCCGGGAAGGTTTATAATTATTTTCTTGGGGGGTGGGACACCCCCTACCCCCCAAAAAAATGAAAAATCCCCCCCCCCAAAAAAAAAATAAATTTTTTTTTTGAATTTTTTTAACTAAAATTAAATTTAACTAAAAAAAAATAATTATTATATTCTTTTAAAATCTAAATTAAGGAAGTTTAATTATTAAATTCGACTCTCTCCTCAAGTGCCCCTTGAGGCCTCTAGGGACGTAGCCGCTAGTATCTTTTTAAAGTAACAGGATGTATGGATTTCTGTGTAGCAAAGGATCTCGCTAACAGCTGAACCGATATGATTCTTATTTTTAGTAATGGTCCCGAGAAGGTTGGGGGAGGGTTCCAAGAGAAATAATTTCTGTTGTTGGAATTAGCGAATCTTGTAATCTATAATACAAAGTAGCTTGATGTCTGTCCGTCCGTCTGTCTGTCTGTCCCTTAAGATCTCGGTAACCACTGAACCGATCGGATTCTACTCTTCAGGGAATATACCTACTGGTCCTGTGGTGGTTTTAGGCTATTTTCTTGGGGGGTGGGACACCCCCAACCCCCCCAAAAATAAAAAAAATCCAACCCCAAAAACTTTTTTTTTACATGCTTTGTAAAATCTCAGTAACTGCTGATCAATTTGGGCTCTACCCTTCTGGGAAAATACCTACTGGTCCTCTGGTGGTTTTAAGCTATTTCCTTGGGGGGGTGGGACACCCCAACCCCCCCAAAAATAAAAAAATCCCCACTTCCAAAATTTTTTTTTTAAAATCTTTTTTAAACAAAAAACAGTAATTGGGGTGGGGGAACCCCACTGCAACATGGAGCGAAGCCCCCATGAATCCCCCCCCCCCCGAAAAAAAAATCAAAATATATTTTTTTGAATTTTAATTTTTGTGTATGCGAACAACCTAGGTCTAATTTTTACGAATTAAAATTTTTTGGTATACGGCAAACAACCTGGGTTTAATTTGTACAAATTAAAATTTTTGTGCATAAAACGCACAACCTGGGTTTAATTTTACCACAGAGTAATTAAACAAAGAATAATTTTTTGAATATTTCTATTGAGGAGGGTTGACTTCCCAAAACTATATAGGGCGAAGCCCCTAGATGCTAGGGGCGAAGCCGCTAGTCCTTTTAATAAAGTAACAGGATGTTTGTTTGTTTGTACCAAAGGATCTTGCTAACCACTGAACCGATCTGGTTCTCCTTAACAGAGCAGCTTCCCATAGGCCCCAGGAAGGTTTATAACTATTTTGGGGGAGGCTACCACCTAACTCCCAAGAGAAATCGCCCGTAGAAAAAAATCCCCCCCCCCCAAAAAAACTCTAAATTTAAAAATATGAGGTTTGGTAATCAACTCCCCTCTCAAGTACCCCTAGAGGCCTCTAGGGGCGTAGCCGCTAGTTTGAAATATAATGTGCTAGATTTTGCGGACATGATGACTCATCTCTATTGTAGAATAGCTACTCTTCTTAATATTATATTTTAAATGTCTATCCACCATTCAACATGTATAGTTTAAAGCTTTGCCTTTAAAAATTATTTATTGCAGCAGAAAACTGCCATAACAAGTAAAGCTAAAACACTACCTTGATGATCAAAAACTGCCTAAACTTCACATTAATGTACTATACATGGTGACAAATTTTCGTACATACAGACATTATAGAGCAGCTACGTTACCTTAGATTCCCTTCTACTTTCTTAAATACGTCAAACATTATCCTTAAGTCGAAAATACATTAATTAAAGTCGCCTTTAAAAATTAAATAAATATTTATCTATAATACAAAGTAGAATTATGTCTGTCCGCTTAAGATCTCAGTAACCACTGCACCGATCAGATTCTACTTTTCAGGGAATATATCTACTGGTCCTGTGGTGGTTTTAGGATTTTTCTTGGGGGGGTGGGACACCCCCAACCCCCCCAAAAACAAAATGCCTCCAATTTTTTTGCTGAAGATTTCCTTGGTCTTTTTTTTATGATCATCTTTTGGGGCAAAACCCCTAGAGGCTAGGGGCGAAGCTACTGGTCCGACCGATCATCTAGGCTATTTTAGGGGGAAAACGACGACCTATCTCGGAGCTTTGGCCAAAATAAATAAATTCCCCATCCTAAATTTTTTCCCTTTTCTCGACAGACAATCGATACTGATTAAGAAGCCCATATTTTTAAGATCTAAACCTATAAAATCTAACTTATATAATATTTTATAAAATTGAAAACTGTTAAAATATTATGAAATATGATGAATAGACCAGGGATTTTAAAGGATAAGACAATGGACATTAAACTAATGCGACCCCAAATTTAGATTTTCCTCATGTTGCATGTGGACCATAAGTAAGCTTAGGAGGCGTATTCCTTATTAGGTTAGGTTAAGTAAAGATTAGGACAGCCCCGCAAGAATATCACATATAAGGCCTAGCTGGGTATATAAACATTTTTTCAATTATTTGTGAAAAAGTTTGAACATTGTACTTTGTCAACACTTGTTCTATGCTTAAGAATAACAAAGAAATTACAAATATATATCAACACCGCCCCCAGGCGTTTTTTAGTCCTTGGATACTTGAATTATATTGTGTTAAACCTATAGTATTTATTGTTTACTAAAAAAAGTTTATTAATAGATTTTAATACAATGTAATTATCATTTAATGTTGATATTAAATGTATATGTTGTTTTGTCCCAATAAATATTTGAATTTGAAACAATTGTTGCTCGCCCATAGTTCCTTCCCTCCCTGTGGATAGATAGATAATATTTATGATTTGAAAGAATGATGCTGCAAATCTTTTTCCAAAGAAAAATTACTTAAAGAAAAAATATATATATGTTTGTGTTTTTACTTTAGGTTAGGTTTTATTGGGTACAGGGTAAGGGCTTAGAGAATAATGAACAAAAAATACCCCCCTTTATTGTAATTTTATTTTAAAATAAGGGGGGGGGGGATATGTTCGCTAGGCATTTTTAGGAAAAACATAAAATATAATTCTGGTTTTAAAAATTAATATTTGTTCTGTGTAAAAACAGTAATTTTAAACTCAATGAAATACTTATTAGATGTTTTTTAGACATTCATGAAGTAGCATTATTTTTTTTCTCATATTGTTTTATTCTAAGTACCTATTTACTTTCCTTAAAACCTGCTTTGCACTCTATAAAATGTTAAATCTATGGCTTTTATAATATGAGAAATGGGAACTTTTAACACATTAGCCACGTTTCACTACATTCCATTTCTAGATATCTAAGAAAATCATCAGATATAGACTAAATTTTACTTTCATTTCATGTTATGATTTTAATTATTGAAATCATATATTCTAAATCTCCTCAATGTATTTTATCTAAAACCAGCTTCTGTGACCTTTTGCATCAAGAGACTATTCGAAGGGATTAGGAAGGAAAGAAAAATAGCCTTAAACCACCCCTTGACCTGTGTGAAGCTTTGGGGGGAAATATAAGGACTCGGCAGCCACCTGGAATCAAATCAACTATAAGTCTAAACCTGGCCTAAATAAGGACCATATCGGTTCAGCGGTTAGATCCTTCGATACAGCCAGACACACAGAGATCATGTTACTTTTATATAAGGATTTGTATTTTGAAGAATTGTCATCGTAAAGATAGAACAAAATTACGATAGTAAAAATGTAACGTATCTTCTTTCCTTTTCACAATACGTATTGGCGTATTTGGGAATGGGTTGATAATTTCACATCTTACAATGAAAAACTTGAAACAACTAAATACTATTTTTGTGTATACTCACTTAAACAAATAGCTAATTTTTAACTCAAAGTTTACAAAATATTCTAGTTTCTTAAATTTTAAAAATTTTATTTGAATAAATAATTACAAAAAATAGAAAACAAATTAATAGTTCTTCCACTTAGAAACGAAGACAAGAGTCAGTCAGACCTACTGACGACAACTAGAAAATCTTTGCTTTTATGTAACTTCGTAACCCAATTAATATTCAAAATATGTCCCTCGTTGTTTATAACGCAGGGCATTGTATAGTAGGATTTCGTTGCTTTCCCACAAAGTGCATGTTTTTTGTATGACCTTGCGGGGCTCATATCTGCGGAGCTGCCCAGTACCCAAAATTACCTAAATCATCTCTGCCCTAAAGTAATAAACAAACAAACAAAAAACTACCTCCACCTTACTTTTATTTTTAATTTATTTAAGAAATAAGTAGTAGGGGGATCAGTGCTAACTCAACAAGGCACGTTAAAGGAATACGCCAAGATCTCTTAAAGTTTCATTGCTTCCTGGTTCCAGGTAATTCTGGACAGGATATGAGGATCAATAAAAAGGTTGTCTCTACAGATCCAGGGATAAAGAGATAGGTAGGTGCTTTAACTCTAGAAACTATTATTGTACCTTCAAACAAATCCATCTGCCTCCTTATTCATAATTTATAAAATAAATATATTTCTAGTTCCTGCGAGGGAGTTAACTCTTTGTAATCATAACCCTACGCGGTACTATATCCGGGGTCCTACAAACCATTATTAACCTAATCAAACTTAAAATATTTTTTGTCTAAAAGATCGTCTGTGATCATGGTCAATATGTGATTTAAGGGGAAAATTAAAAAATAAACCAATTACCCGGCATGATATGATTGGAAATGTTAGTCTAAGGGTAAATAATCAGAATAAAAGACAGATAAAAATAACATTATCCCTTACTATCCCTACAGGGCTATTTTAGCCCTTTTAAACTAACCTAAAATAAATAACAACCTAGTCCACGTGCGATTTAAGGGAAATAACCAATGTGTTTTCATTTATCTATCCCCGATTCCCCATATCTCTGATAAAGACCACTTGTTGTGAAAAATCTTTTGTCTTAAACAATAGAACCCATAAAAAAAGTTGAATGAATATCATTACAGAATCTGAAAGTCTCAATTTTCAGTGTAAATGTGTTTTGTAAGATCAAACGTTTTGATGATGTCAAGCTGCCATAAAATAAAGATTAAATTTCTTTAGGTCACAGCCTAGGGATTCTTGTTAGGGAAGTTTTGCATTCCATATCTTTGATTTTTAGGTTTTGCAAATGAAAGGTTACAAGAGCCCCTATAAGGAAGCACCTCGAAAAGTTAGGCACCCCCGCATGGGCTAAAAAAAGAATATTTTTCCCTGAAAATTAAAGAAAAGGAGTGGAGGAAGGGTGGTCGTTTGTAAAAAGTAAATTTTAGTGAAATAACAAAATTCGGGTATAGTCCCTTTCGTAACATCGCACCTTATGGGGCGATTCTTCGTATTTTTCACAGTAGCTTTTCTCCTATTTCTAGCCCCTGCGGGGGGCTCTAACCCTGCGGAGCCAACTACCTAACCCTGTGGGGCAATCACCTAACCTAGCCTAAAATAACTTATACAAAGCCATTTTAGTAATACGACGAATTGCCCCTTATGGGGCGATGTAACGAAAGAGACTATTACCCAAAATTCAATTCTAATATGACGTAAAATCTTGTCAAAGGTTAAAAACAATATGGTTTGGAATAGCTTTGCTACTAAAAAAGTTTAACAAATATAAATATACAACAAATTTTTACAAAGAATAAACTGTAACATTCTAAAGATAAGAAAATATGTTAAAATAATTACTAATTCCCCCTGAACATTAGACTAAGGCCTGGAATTTTAAAGATAGCGAAGCTGCTTTATATTCCGTGCTTATCATGCTTTCAGTAGGCAGGCCTCAAATGTTACAAAATATTTCCCTAAAGAGGAAAGAGTAAGTTCGGTGTAGTGAGTCAGATCTGAAAGGACAGACTTTATGATACTTTTAAAAATCTTTTTGTTTATTACTTTAAGTTAGGTTAGGTTTTATTGGGTAATAGTTAGCCCCACAGGATTAAGGCACCGAATGTATAAGCATCGCAGTGTTATGGCCACCCGCAGGGATTAGACATAGGAAACCTCTACCCTTTTTTCAATTTAATAAAAAAATAAAGAGGGGGCTATCAGTGCTCAAAGGTCACTTTGTGAGATAGCACCACAAAGTAATATTCATTTACATGTGTGGATGTGAGTTCTAAAGATGACAAACAGAATGCTTCAATGATATTCTAGAAGACACAGTTAATTACAAAAATATTTTTAAACTAAACTTTAAAATTTGGAAAAACTAAAAAAATCTTAAAAGATAAAAAAAATAGTACTATATCAATATAAAGCAAAATTATTTTGGTACCCAAAGTTTTATAACCATTTTCCCTTATCCGTTGGCTTGCAATTTTTTGGGCACTTTCAAGATATCTTAATTGATTTGTATAAACTTTTATAAATAATTTTAAGGGATAGCAATTTTTTTAGAATTTCATAATTAGGGGTGTACTGTGCAGTTCATCAATTTTTCGCCCATTGTCCTACCCCTTAATATCGAAGAAATAATCTCATTATGAACGGAAAGACAGACATTGGTACAAAGTGGGTTATAGAGTAGCTTAGCTATTAAAATAATTTACATTTACTAAATTCAAATTAGTATAATTTTTTTCTCAATATTCTTTTATTTCAGACACCTGTCTAAATTTAAAGAAAAGAATATTCAGGAATTTCTTAAAATCAAGAATGAAAACTTTCAAAAAATTAAAATATTTTGTGGACAAATTACAAAGTTGATTTAATTATTAAAATAGTAAACAAACTTCGAAAAAATCCCCCCCCCCCCCCTATCCCGCCCTACTGTTTTAATTTTTATAACAAATAATTGGGTAGGGTTTCTGAGCTTGACAAGGCTTTTTACGGAAGCTTATTATAAAACATCAATGTAAATATCAGTCAAAACATTTCAACAATTTACAGTGAAAGTCATTACACAGAGAACCCAGTAATAGTGTCGGACTGATTATGACGTAAAAAAAAATTAGCCAATGAGAGGCCATTATTGACCAATGGTAAAATTTATAGTGGCCTCTCATTGGCTAATTATTTTTTTTACGTCATAATCAGTCCGACACTATTACTGGGTTCTTACACAGACAATCTAAATAAAATGTCAGTAAACCCATGCTTAATGAAATTTGCGAATTTGCCGCTAAATTGAACCAATCAGGTGTCTCCTAGTCAAGATATGAGCGTCCTATTAGTTGTCTCTTGACAAGTGGCGTGATTGGTTCATTTTAGCGGCAAGTTAATAAAAATAAATAAAACAAAGTCATGATTTGACATTTTAATAAAAAAAATCTCTCATGTGTAATTCTTGTACATTTTATATAAAGGACAGAACTACCTTATATTGAGATAATCTTTGCTTTAAAAATGATTTTGCAAATTGTAAATAGTAGTAACATGAAATATGTATTTTAAGTTTGACCCTAACATCCGTAAATATAGTGTTGCATATTCGAAAAAATAGTAATAGGTAATAAATTAGTTTTATTTTTGATAGTTAAGAAAAAACAAAAGTTCTACAAGCAAGTTCTCTCATTGCATTGGTGGACTTTAAAACATTGGAGACATTTATTAGATCTTCATTGATTGATAAAAACTAGTTGAGTCTAAACTTTTCAAACAATTATTTCAATCTACAAAATGGGTAATTTTGTTTATCAACATTGAGGATGTACATTCATTTATCATCCATTGTCTTATTCCTAAAGATTCCCGAGTAAACCCAAATGCTCTGTTTGTGCTGTTGTTGAAAATATAATTCATGTGCGGTAAGGAATGTACACCGTATTTTAGTACAATTACTGTTGATAATAGATATATGATTTACGTGGATAAATAGACAGGGGGAAATTTGTCGTCAATTTAGCTTGCCAATATGAACCTAATTCATTGGTCAGTTCGTAGACGGGGATGAGTTGGAAAAAAATTATCCAGATGCAAGCATCATTTTATCATGAAAATCTGGTGCAACATCCATGTAATAATAAATCGATTATGTGGCTAAATAATTAAAAATATTTTCATTTCTACTAATTGTCCGTGTGCCCTTAAAATCTACAAAATTAACTAGAATGTTTAAAACCTCTTTTTTCACCGTCCACTACTATCAAATCATAGCTATTAGCAAAAAAGTTTAATTATATGCATTATCATATATTATAATTTATCTTACAATAAGCTTTCGTAGCATGGGATTTAAAAAAAAAATAAAAAAGTCTCTAGTGTCTACCTTACCTTCATATATTGGATAAAAAAATAACTAAATTTTCAAAGAAATAGGACATACCTTTAAATTCTTTAGACTGCAATGTCAAATTGATATACCTATAAACTTATATTTTGTTCTTCTATGTTGTATAATCTATTGTAACAGACAAATATTGAATTTTAGAAGTCGATATATTATTACTTGAATGTTGCACCAGGTTTTCATGTACTCTGATAAAATAATACTTGCAGCTGACTTAGATAACGAGCCCATTAAATGAATGATAAATTGACTACAAATGTTCCCTCTATATCCTATATCCTTTATTTCAGTACGATGATATGTAGGACGGTGTGCTTTTCCTTGCGCATAATATTACATATGTATGGTATTTTTATATTCGCCAACAAGACACAATAGCAAAGCAATTAGAGTAGTGTTTAGTATTGTGAGTAAAGCAATGCAATGGGGAAACAGAAGATATGCTATTGTGATAATATGCAGTTCTGATAATTTGAAACATATGCGGCAGTGAAGACACGCCACATAGGCCTGTTATATGTAATTATAGCTAAAGCTTTCTATAGTCATTAAAACTATCATGTATAAATTTAAATATCTAAAGTATACCTATTGGAAATAGACAATTCGATATCTTATTAATTAAATAGGCAGGTTTTTGCATTTGTTCGCTAAGATCTTGCTAACTATGAAAACGATTAAGTTCTCCATTTTCGAGAAGCTTCAAAATGTCCTGGATGGTTAAAGGCTATGCTATTTTTAATTTAAATCTTCCCGTCCTTCCGTAACGGATACCTGAGGTGGATTCTTAAAAAACATTTGCCCCACTAATCGCTTAGTACGACAAAATTGTTTTCGTGAAAAATCTTCCAAAATCACATAAAAAATCTACAAAAATTTAATAAAATCTTATGTTCGTAACCCTTCTATGATTTTGTTTAATTTTTGTAGATTTTTAATGTGATTTTGGTGGAATTTTCACAAAATCAATTTTGTCGTACTAAGCGATTAGTGGGGCAAATGTTTTTTAAGAATCCGCCTCTGATCGTTAAATTTTGCTTGGTAGAATAGTTCTGTAGAAAATCAAACTTTCCACAGTGTCACGCAATATTAGTTCGTCCGCCCATATATTTTGTTGAGCTTGTTTTAAATACAAAACACTATAAGGATATGAAATTATACGTATGAGATTTCACACCTAATTTAAAGTATTTCAAAGAATTTACCACGATATAATGAGCAGTTAGGACATCTTGATAGATAGATAGATAAGATAATACAACTAAAAAAAAGGAAAAAGGAAGGAAAATGAAAATTATTATTTTTCAAAAATTTTAAACAATTTAAAAAGAAACAAAATTACTTCTTTTTTTTAAATTAGAAGCTTTCTGATAACCTACAAGGAATAGCTTAAAACCTACATTTGTCTACGGAAAGTTTTTTTTAATAAATTGCCTCCCATCCATAAAAACATTAATAATATAATTAAAAGTTGTGGTCGAAAAAGTTACGCATTCCAAATTGTACCTAACTGTTACATGAATCAACACTCTTAATTATAGAAAAGCTTCGCTTTTTACAAAGGATTAACAATACTAGTAGGTAATTTTGAATGTATATTTTTTTATCTTTAGTTCATTTTTAGTCTTAAAGTCTTCTTGTAATAATAGAGAATTCTTTGTGTCAAGTTAGGTGTCCATTTAAAACAGAAAAATTCTTGTGCCGCTGACTAAAGTTTTGAATTTAAAAGTTTGGACACTGCTAGCATGTACAGACTAATCAAGATTTAATAATAATCCCCTCAGATTTTAAGTCAATGAATAAGACGACATTTAACTTTTTTCTTAAACAATAATTCTCAATTTTAACTGATAAAATTATAGCATACCATTTTATAGGAATTAATATTAAAACAAGGATGACAGCATCCATAAAAGCGAAGCACAGAAATGGTAGGACAAACGGACATTAACACTTGTATAATGTCAGAACTAAATAATCAGAATATAAATGTATAAGAGTCGAAGCAAAATTGTAAGTAAATTTGTTGAAAAATGGCTTGATACAGAATAATGTTTATGGACATACTTACAATTTAGGACTTGATTATAGAGTTGCTTTGTACTTTGTTGTCTCAGGAATCAGTATACCAAAAATCAGATCAATCTGATTATTAGATCACATAAAAATTTGTTGTTAAAAAAGTAAAAAAATCAACATGTTTAAAATGGACGTACGGACATTCTGGTAATAATTATAGAGTTGCTACGCTTTCTAAATCGTACCTTACTACTACAAGAATCACCATGCAAAGTTTGAAATCAATAGGACAATTCTAACATGCCTAAATTAACGAAAAAAGCTATCCGTTACGGACGTACGGACGGACCGACCCTAATTATAGAAAAGCTTCGCTTTTAAAGAACATATTTGTCTCAATGATGATCATTTTTAAATAGCTGAAATGCATTATTTTTCTTCAGATTTAATATCCATGTATCTGTTTCTTATTAGTCCAGACTTGTACCCGACACATCTTGGACAATAAGTAAACAATTTAATTGTCTCGCTATTTTATATCTCCTAAGTAGTCATTGTGGAAACACCAGATGAGGGTTAAAGTTGGCAGACAATGTCAAGAATAGAATACAAGACCATAACTTTAAACAATGGATTTAATAACTCACTGGACAAAGATTTCATGAATTGTTAAAGGTTTAAAAATGATCAGATTCCGTTTGGGAAAAGTCTTATGCCATGATAATTATAAAGGGCCTATTAAGCACAGAAGTCCCTCTTTCTCCACCTTTATTCTGAAATAGATTGAAAATATAGGAGATGGAAAATTATTTTATTCTTAACTCCTACGGGGCATATGCCTAATCCAAAATAACCCAACCTAAAGTAAAAAAAAACCAAAGAAATTATAAACTTCCCTTTCCTCCTTATTTTGAATCAATTTATGGGGTGGAACTGAGCTCGAACGCTGGAACTATTCTACTACAAAAAAATTCATATTATATGAAGCTAAATTGTTTTATCTTTTGTTATCCTATTCTTGGCAGAAAAACATTTGAAGATCACTTTTTTAAAGATAATTGACTTCATACAAATGAGAAAAAGGTATAAAGTCGAATACAATCCTAAAATGCTTCGTCCTTTTTGGAAGTGTTATTAAGTCCATTGTTTAGGTAAAACAACTACAAATATGTATTAATGTGTGTTTTCTATAAACTTGGATACTGCATTAAACAATTTTATATACAAACATATTTTCTTTTTTTGAAAGCGAAGCTTTTCTATAATTAGGGTCTGTTTAAACTTATACAAATTTATATTCTGCTTATATAGTACTGACACTGAACAAGTGTTTTTGTTTGTTTGTCCTACCGTTTCAGATCTTCGCTTTAATGGATGTTGTCATCCTTGTTTAACACGCAAAGAGTGTTACATAAAGCTTTGTATGAATGTTTATTGTGAAATAATTTCATTATTAAACATGGTTTATGTCAGTGTTATTCTTTTTCTGGCCTTTTTATCAATTAATTTATCTTTTAATCCTTTTTTATTACGGGTAATATCTTTATGTCAGTTGTCGTTACTCCCACTTCCCATCCAGTTAGTTAGTCTAAAACCAAAAGAAAACTACCCTTAAGATTGCACGATCAGTCTAGCCGTTTACGAGATCTTAGTGGTCATACATAGAGATATCCTATAACTGTAGTATATATGTAGATATATGCTGTTTAAAATTGAGTATTGTTTAAATATTCAGTTTATAAAAATATTTGACAGGGATACTTTTGCTGGCCATGAAAAATGACTCATTATATCTCAGAGAAAAAGGTATAAATAATAGGTTCTAAAATGTAAATTATGTATAATTGTGTATAATAACGTAGTATATGCTATCTGTAGGTCTGTCTATCTGTGCCAAAACATCCGAAGTTTCCCTTAAATCACATTTGAACTACAACGAAGTTCTCAAGAACCCCCCCCCCTCCCCCCAACATATCTTTAGTATAAAAAATAATAATATACAGATAACTACCTCCCTACCTTTTTCAATGACTTTATTCGTCTGCTTCTAAAATATTTTCTTTTACTTTCCTGTGTTAATACACACCACACCATTGGTTGATTTTCATGACCCTATTTTCAGTAGGCACAAGGACAGTGCGATGGGAAGATACAGTTATTTAACCCTTTCTCTCTCTAGTGTTTTTCTCTAATCCCCCCACCCCAAAAGAAGAGAAATGTTTTTATTTAAAACAAAATGTAACTTGTAATTAACAATAAAATAATTTTGATTTTAAAAAAATATTTCCTTACTATTTTTACTGAAACCTATTTCTCTGTTTGTTAATAATGGGCATATGGAAAGATTTTACACAGAGAGGAAGTAGAGAAATTTATATTTTAAGAGAAACGTACTTATAGGTATTCTTAAAGGGACAGTAGGTTTTCTGATTTTTTCATTTTTCGGTGATTTCCCTAAATGTATCTAGCGAGCTCAGAACCCCACTCTCTTTACTTTAAAAAAAATCTAAATAAGGTAGGCATCATGCATGTGTACCAACTGCAGGGGTGTCCTAACCCTGAGGGGCTATCCTGTACCTAATATAACCTAACCTAAGGTAAAGCCCTACACCCTTAATTTGTTCTGTGCCCGAATGGCATTTTTAGGGAAACCGGCCATTTTCTATAATTGGATTAGAATGTGTATTTGTTTTAAATGAAATCATTATAATAAACATAAAGTCGTTACGCTATTTACTTTATCATTTTATATAAAGTTTAAAATTAATAGGACAGCTCTATTATGCCTAAACTGACACCTGAGCTAGTTGTTAAACTGAACAGAAGGGTTAAAGCTTAATAATGAAAAGCTGTACGTTTAAAAATATCAAGCCCTTTTAATTTTTTTTATGAGATATACAATTAAACGCTCTGCAAATGTCAAGCTGTCACTTAATATGATTTTAACTAAATGTTTTAAGTATCAAAGAATATACATTAAAATAAAAAGAAAAACGATCCGCTAGTTGATGAATACAAGACTATAATTATTCTTGTAATGCTTATATGTCATTTGCATGATTTTAACAAGGATTTTAACTATGATTTAACAATATTTAGTGAATACGGAAGAAGACGAAGAAAGTCGCTCAATGTGACGTCATAAAAATTAGGGATTATCCATATCTTTTTTAAGGGGTTTCTTTCCCAAAAAAAAAGAGAGTGTCCCTTTGAAATAATGATATATTGTTGGGTTTTGGGTGTGTCCATATGTGATTACGTGTGTGTGTGTGTGTTCGTGTATCCATTAGTGTGTGCGTGTGTTAGTGGGTGTGACCCCCTTGGGTCACTTTGACCGGCCATTATTATCTCTCATTACCGTCCTAATTTTCTCCTCTTTTTACCCCCTCCTCCCCTTCCCCGCCCGTACCCACGGGATTATGTTACAGGGGAAAGGAAATATTTTCTTAAAAACAATTAGAATTACTCTTCATTTTTTTATATTTATATTAAAAGAAATCTGCTCAACTAATTTACGACCAACATTTTATTGAATACCTTTTATTTACATCGACATAATGTTCGACATATAGCATTGCGAATAGATAGACAATTTCCAGGATTAGAATAAAGTAACGCCATTCTTATAATTATATCAAGACTATAGTATTACAGTAATATTATTTAAGAAACCATAGAATGTTTATTTTTACTTCTTTTTTTATATTAATTATCCCTTCCCTAGAGTAGGCCTACGCCCTAGCCGCAAAGTTTATAAAAGCCAAGACAATGATGGAAATCTTTAGTTCGGATATCACATTTCCAACCGAAGCATTTCAACATGGGAAAGTAAGACAAAATTTTATTTCATTTTAATATGCAAAATAATAGCTTAAAAACTTTAAAACATATTGTTTAAATTTAATTTAAATCTTAAATTAAAATTAAATCAAATAAAAAGAAACATAGATTTAAAGAAATTGTTATTACTGTAAAGTATCTTTTTGTGGAACAACAAAGCTAAGAGTTCTAACTTACAGAATATAGCCTAAAACCATGATTTGTTTTAATGATTCCGAAAGAAAAAAAGGGCAAATATTTTTTTTAAAAAGGATAAAATTATATTTAAATTATAGATAATGTATAGTTACAGTTTAACTTTATGTAAATTTAGTTCCTAGTAACTTTGTATTTAAAGTTTGGTATGTTGTTAGACCCCTTCTTCTATAAACACAGTCAAATAAAAGTGGATATTTATTAGGGAAGCCTTAATACCCTATCAAACATGTTGTTTTTATATCAACTATGAGCTGTAAAAATTTTAATCTAATACAAATCTCGAAATTAGAAAGAAATATTATAACATGTTTTAATATGGGTTTGTCTTCATATCATTTATAAATAAATCTATTTATTTCATTAATCTTTAAACTAAAAGGAGTGAAAAACATCGGAGTTGACGAACGTCGTATTAGACACTTAACCTAACCTAACCTAATGCCATTTAGAAGTTCTAATTTCATATCACTGTGATTTTTCGAATTCTTGGATATACCTTTATATCTTTCTCTTTTTGGGATAAGTATTATTAAAAATATAGAAAAATATAAACATTTTGAATTTTCTTAAATAAAAAAGGTGTAGGTATAAATAAAAAAAACGTCCTTTACTAAATTTTATTTATCTATAATACAAAGTAGAACGATGTCTGTCCGTCTGTCCGTCTGACCGTCTGTCCGTCTGTCTGTCCGTCTGTCTGTCTGTCCCTTAAGATCTCGGTAACCACTGAACCGATCTTCAGGGAATATACCTACTGGTCCTGTGGTGGTTTTAGGCTATTTTCTTGGGGGGTGGGACACCCCCAACCCCCCCAAAAATAAAAAAAATCCAACCCCCCAAATTTTTTTTTTACATTTTATGTAAAATCTCAGTAACTGCTGATCAAATTGGGCTCTACCCTTCTGGGAATATACCTACTGGTCCTCTGGTGGTTTTAAGCTATTTTCTTGGGAGGTGGGACACTCCAACCCCCCCAAAAATAAAAAAATCCCCACTTCCAAATTTTTTTTTTTTTTTAATTTTTTTAAACAAAAACCAGTAACTGGGGTGGGGGAACCCCACTGCAACATGGGGCAAAGCCCCCATGAATCCCGCCCCCCCCCAAAAAAAAATCAAAATATATTTTTTTAATTTTAATTTTTGTGTATGCGAACAATCTAGGTCTAATTTTTACGAATTGAAATTTTTTGTATACGGCAAACAACCTGGGTTTAATTTGTCCGATCGGATTACACAATAAGGGAATAATCCTATTATTTTTATTTCATTTTCTATAAAAACTCAGTTATATTTTTCTATCCCTTTGGTTTAAAACCGGTTTTTATCCTGTAGAAATAAATCTGATTCGAAGCATTTTGGTTGATATTTATACGTGTTCCTTATCCCGCTGCCCTCAACCTTACCAAATGCACAAGTTTGGGTTGCTTAACTCAAAGATTTTCTACCCAAAGAAATATCAATCATCAGGTTTATTGTCTGCTTTATTTCATCCTGCTATTAACCAACATTGGCAACAAAATATGATTTTAGGGCTACTTTAAAATGTTTGATCTACAAGTTTTTAAATTTTGAGCAACTTTGCTTTTTTGTTTCGTCTTGATTTCAGTTTTAATTTTTGAAATACTTGGAGGGGTGCTCATTAAGCCCTTTCCCCCCCTATCATTTGAAATATCTTGGCCCTAAAAGCCCCCCCGGATAGGGTTAAGTTTTAGCCTGTATACATTTTTTTTTATTTTAAGTATTATAACCTTGGATAAACTTGATAAATTTTCAACAGGCCTTTAAGAACATCAATCAGATTTCTAACTTTTAAATCTTTTATGTTATAAAGCTTTTTTAAACTTTGAAAAACTTCCTTGTTATTCAATGGGTAGTGTTTTTGGAGATATTTTTAAGCATGTTACACTTCCTAATTTATTTTGTTTAGGGGCCAGAATGAGGGAGGCTTCTCCGAGGAGCAGAAGGACATGTACAGAGAGTGCTTCAAGCTCATGGACGTCAACAAGGACGGCACCATCGACAAAAACGACCTGCGCGGTGCCTTCGACAACGTTGGTGTTCTCATGAACGAATCCGAACTCGACGGTCTGCTCGGCGAGATCAGCGGTCCCTGCACCTTCGACAACATGGTCAAGATGTTCGAGGACAAGATGTCCGGCGAGGGCAACGATCCCGATGACCTGATCATCCAGGCTTTCAAGGCCTACGACGTTGAGGGCAAGATGGACGTCAAGATGTTCCAGCACGCTCTCAAGACCTTCGGCGACAAGATGACCAAGGCCGAGATTGATGAGATCTTTGACGAATTCGACATTGATGAGGACTACATGGTCCAGACCAAGCAGGTCTTGGGTCTCTTTGTTGCCCAGAAGGAGGAGAAGAAGGAGGAACCTGAGCCCGAGCCCGAGGCAGCCCCTGCTGAGGCTGACCCCGAGGAAGAGGGAGGCGACAAGAAGAAGAAGAAGAAGAAGAAGAAGGCCGCCAAGTAAATTGGTTCTCCTCTCCCTTCACCCTCCTGACTTGCATTCAATTAAAATTAACATCTAAAATAAGGCACAAGCCATGTCTAGTCATCAGCAGCAACATCAAGATCAGCTGTTTGTGCAGTTTCTATGCTCTCATTGGTGGATTTTCTTTAATCTGATTGGCGGATTTTTTCCTGCCATTTGAATTGGAGGATTTTCTGTCTTATGATTGGTGGATTTTTGTTTCGTGAAGAGGCATGGCTGTCCTCATCAAAATTTACATTCCGAATTCAGTTGACATATATTTTATAAACATGTTTTAATTAAATATAAATATAACAAAGATTTGTACGTACAAATAAATGTATATTTTAACAACTATATTGACTTAATTCATCTGTATGAAAACTATTTGCAATATGTAAAGGCAACATCCATAAAAGCAAAGCCTTGAAATGGTAGGACATACGAACATCAGCACTTGCGGAGTGTCAGAAATGAAATAAATAAATGTACAAGGCGAAACAAAATTTTAAGTAAATTTGTAGCAAAAGAGATTAAATACAGGATAATGTAAAAGGACATACTTACATTTTGAGAAACATTTTAAATGGACGTATGGACATTCTGGTAACTGTTGCTAAGATTCCTGAATCGCGCCTAACTGTTATAGTAATCATCATGCAAAGTTTGAAATCGATAGACCATACCAATTCTAACATGTTCAACTTACCGAAAAGAATTAACCGTTCCGGACGTACGGAATGACCGACCCTAATTATGTAAAAGCTATGTCTTTAAAAATGTTAGAAATTGCATTTAAAAATTGACTTTCAAACTTATTTTTCTTTTAAGTAAGTCCCTTGAGGCTGGGGCTATGGGCGCAATTTTAATACAAATAAATATTTTGGATAAACCATTTTTTTCCTCATGCAATAAAAGTGCATAATTTTAATATTTATCTTTAGTCTTAATATGAAACTGAAAAACAGAGAATTCTTATTTTTTAGAGGGGCGACCGATTTAAAATTTCAATGTTTGTACGTCTAACTTGTCATATAAAAAAATAGTCAAGATAACCCTTAAAAAGATATAAAATTTGAATTTTAAGACAAAGGTTCTACAATTATTTTTAATTTGGGTTTATGGGTTATGCTTATCAAAGAAGTGTTATTTGGGCTTTAACAAAGAAATAATCTTCAAGTATGGCTTCGAAACCGATTAATATCCGGTGGGTTACAACCGAGTCTCAACCACACTGAAAAAACATGTATAACATCATATTACAGAAAATTTTCAGGATTATTAAAATACAGATAATAAAATCAAAACCAGTTTTGTTAGCCCGGGTCTCCGACCCCTTTGGACTCAGACAACTGGTTTTAATCATTTTAATATTCTCGGAAAGCTGTATATAATAAGATAAATAACTATTATTCAATCCATTGCTAAACTTTATAATACACAAATCTACCTATTTCTGAGAATTTAAGATTTACATTTGATGCAGAGAAAGTTATACTTTTAAGTTTTATATTTCTAGGAGATGTGGAATCATTTTCGCACACAATAATAATTGTATTTCTTATTAGAATTTAAGAAATAATTCTTATTTGTAAGGAACATGATGACTGTCAGTCTTTGTTTCTGTCTTAAGATCTCGCGAACCGTTACACCGACATGAATCTCGTATACAGTGAAGGCTTATAAATATTACCTCCACCTTCCTAATAGAAATCGCCCCAAAGAACACTCTCCTGCAAAAAATGTTTTTTTTTATTTCTTTTAAACTTAAATGGAAAGTGGATGGTCGATTTACCAACCCCTCCTCTCAAGTGCCCCTAGAGACCTCTAGTAGCAAACATATTAGACAGGTGAAGTATTGAGAAAGGAAAAGTTTGTGCTGTTACAATAATTTGCGGTTCTACTAATGTAACACAAAGGTGAAAGTGAATGTACACCAACCTAAAAGTATAGTAATCGATATAGAGTATACATGGATATTATGGTTCATTTTATTATATTATATTCAAGATAGGTTATTTATTTATAGGTCAGTTTGTTCATCCAGTAGAAGGTGAGGGGATGGAGTAAAGGTAGTGGATGCGCTGGATCGTTATTTTATCCAGCTACAAGAATCACACAATTAGGGTGCACGATAATCTGATGTAAGATCCAGTTATCAATAAATCCAATGGTAAGGTAAAAGTTTTGAAACGGAAATATAACCACACCCAGGACAATACGGAACTTTGAGTCGTTTTCCTTATCACAATAAATGTATAACTAGAGATATATCATCCAGATAACTATCATCCAATGTTGGGGACCTTTTCGTGATTGGCCCAAATTGAAAGTCGGCACAGGGTACATGGGTTGGTGACATACAGTTATTTAACCCCTTCCCTCTCTATTGTTTTACTTTAGTCTCATTAATATGTTTTATACATAAAGAAAGTTAGAGCTATACTGTACACAGTACTCTTTTAACCGTAGCTTAGCTGTAGAAATGCTACGCATATACAATACTACCCAATCACCTTAGAAATCATGTAGAATATTTTATTACAAAGTTTTTAAAAAATGTTTAAAATTGACGCATGCATTCTATGATAGTGATTTTAGACCTGCTATACGTGTCTCAAATTATACCTAATTGCGCCAGGTCTCCTCGTACAGGTTTGAAAATGTTAGAAAGACCCAATATCCTATAATATAAAGATCACAGAAATTGCCAGTCCGAATGATTAATTATTTTAAAGGGGGGGGGGTATCATATTTTAATTTTGGTCAGTTTACTTAGATAAGTCAGGGGGGTTCTTTACTTGCTAGGCAATTTTATGAAAAGCTATGTACATTCGTCACTTATGGACGAATACAAACTGTATAAAAGCCTTGCTACTAATATATACATACATATAAAAAATATTTTCTTTGAAATAAAATATTTATTTCTTTCATCGTATTATAAACCGCTTTCCGCGGATATAGAATCTACAATTATAAGATTAAAACCAGATTTTTTAGCTCTGAGGTGCCGAAGACACGGGCTAAAAAAACTGGTTTTAATCTTATGATTGTACATTTTTATATTCGTAGAAAGCTGGATATAATACGATGCTAGACATAGTTTTTTCGTATGGCTGAGAACCGGTTCCTATCCACCGGATTCGAATGAATACGGGAAAATTCTTAACTATTTCATCTTTCCTTCCTAATGAGGCTAATTGTTTCTAAAAAGAGAAATGGTCACATTTTTCTAGAATTTTAGCTGTCAAGGATAATATAAGATTACATACAACTATTTGGAAATTCTATATATTTTAAAAACTAAACAATGTTCCTTTTGTGTCTTTCCAAATCTGTGGCCAAATTTTTTTTGGATTATAATTTCTAAATATCTTATACCTGTAATACAAAGTAAAACGATGTCTGAAGCTTAGGATCTCTGTTACCGCTGAACCGATAGGGTTCTAATCTTCAGGGAATATACCAATACCTCTTGGGGCGAAGCCGTTAGTTCTAAATATATCCTAGTTTTATTCGAAGGTATATATTAGAACACGGAATGTTTTCAGTATTTCAACCCCTTTAAAGATACGGTCCAGAGAGAAAATCAATTCCCACTAAGCTAACGCTGAAGCCGCTAAAATGACATATTTTGTTTAATATATTTTGGTCAAAGTAGACAGATCCATAGTGATCTATTCATGGCAGAACTATTAGGATTTAGGTTGTTTATTGTTATAGTGATTTTAATTGTATTTTATATTTTTTTTGATTTTATGACTATATTTAATTTTTTATGCCCAAATAAATATGTTAAAAGTTTTGTACAATCCAATCAAGGTTCAGTAAAAGTACCCAAAGTGTATAGTCAAATCAATGAGATATCTTTTCAATAAAACATTGGGTACCAGTATAATTTACAGTTGAATGTCTCCTCCATCCTTAATGTTAAACACAATTTAAAATAAAACAAGAACACTAATGTCTGTAAATAGGGCAGTGATAAAAAGATAACAATTTTTACTTAGGAAGAACAATTGAGGTTTATTTTAAGGAAACCATTCAGTTTTCGCTAATTTCAGATTTTCAAAAATATGTGGTATGGTCCCTTTTGTGACAACGCCTCTTAAGCGGCGTTTCGTCGCATTTTCACATTAGCTTTCCCCCTATTTCTAGTCCCTTGGGGGGGGGGGGGGAGTTTAACCCTGCAGAGCCAATTACCTATCCCTGCGGGGCAATCCCCTAACTAAACCTAACCTAACCTAAAATTACCTTTCAAAAGCTACTGTGAAAATACGACGAAACGCCCCTTTAGAGGCGTTGTCACGAAAGGGACTATACCCAAAATATGTCGTAAATAACGTAAATGACTAAGTTTGACAAACGTTTAAACCTAATTAAAGAGTAAATGCATCATTAAGTTATATATTTTAGAAGCGGATCAAAGCTACTTTATAATTCACTTTGTTTTTACGCCCATGGAAAAGGTGAATCTATACAAGACTTTTTACCATTAAAAATCGAATGTTTGTTAACGTAGCTACTTAAAACTTTGCTTAGTCTGCCCGTCCTTCAGTCAGTAAGGTTTATTCTAATTTAGACCACTGAGACCATTGACTCTTTTAATCGTTTTTTATGCCCTTTTCATACTAATGGCTGTTTTAATTAAACAAATTATAATTATACATTTTAATCATTAGTAATTAAATGTTAGTTAGACTTTATAATAGTATTTGACAATCAACAACAACAGAAATTCAATTGAGAGTCTAATTCTTATTGTATGATGTATTCTAATTCTAGAGCAGGGGGAGCCATCAATTTTTGGTGGGTGTTATAATGCATACAGTTGCTGCGCTTTTCACCTACAATCAAGGTTTTTATACCTGAAAGTGTTAAAGCAAGGACTACTATGTCCATAAGAGCCACAAGTAGACTATAATATGGCTAATTCCATTCGTTGGCATAAAGACTTTTGTGTTGTATTAAATCCTGTCCAAACTTTCCGGCAATATTTGTTCTACATATGGTTAATTTTTTTCATAATTGTAATTAAGCATTATATTATTTTCCATACTTTTTTTCCTTACAGATTAAAGTAAAAGAATAGAGGAGGCTTGAGCTCTATGTAACGCTGCCCAATGGTTTTTTTGAAATCAGCTAATAGCATCAGAAAGCTGAAAATGGTTGAGTAGTTGTAGACAAAGTAGTTTACTGGAATATACATCTATACTTATACATTTATTCCTTAAGGTATCTTATTATCTACCAATTTTTATACCTGGAATAAATATTCTGTGGTTTCCTAGCCATCCATGCCATGTGGGCGGAAAGAATTTATTGGTTTTCATGCCTGCCAAATTACAATGCATATGCTCACAAACTGTCACTAACTCTTGCTGGGTTTATATATTAAGAATTTATTGGTTTTTATTCTGCTAAATTACAATGCATATGCTTGCAAGCTGTCGCTAACTGATCCTGGGTTTTGAATTAAACAACTGATCAAATTACCGACGATATGTCCTACTTGGCTGCTTTTTAACACTTTTTGCATTAAATGTAATTTTCCATTTATCAAAATAGCTTAAAACCTGCTATGTACTAATTTTATACTTAGCGGAAATGTTTGGGCGATTTCTCTTGGGTGGGATTAGGTACCCGCCCCCAAATAATCATAAACCTAAAAGAGGCTTCACTGTAAAGGAGAACCATAACGGTCCAGCTGATCCTTCGGTACAAACATACAGACAGACTAGAACTATTGATAATATTGAATGAACCCCTAGAGGCTTTTAAGTTTTATTAAATGTAAAATATATTTTCTAGGGGCATATAGTTAGCCTTCCTAGAACTATAAGAAGCTTATCTGTAGAGAAATACCATATCAGTCCAGCGGTTAGCTCGATTCTTTGATACAAGTCTAAAAACAGACAGACAGACATCCTATTTCTTTACATAAAAATGTCATTATGTTACTATTTGTTGATCATAAACAGCTCAACAAGAGAAGGCTAAAACTGAACATTTAATTTGGTAAATTTAAAGGTTTTCATTGGTATTTCCACACAAGGTTATATTATCCCACAGTTCACTAAGCTTAAACACTGTCAGGAATAAGGAAAACTATTCTATATGCATTTAAATTGGTAGGTTGATCCGTGGTTTTTCAGTTGTTCTGCGAATAAAATAAACTCATTTTGATTTGTAATACAAAGTTTAAAGATATCTTTATAACGTGTTTATAAAATGATTTTTTTAAAGTAAAGCGTTGTATTGTTTAATTTATATTAGAAATTGACAGCCGTATATTTAGCCGCGGGAATGCAGCTGAGATTGGCTGCCGCTTTTGATATTTTCGGTTAAAAACAAAACCCTTGTCTTGTCTCTGGTAGCTAGTTAGGTTTTGTCCCGTTTTTTAGCCAACATATTCTAGTTTACTTTTCCCTTATCCTTGAATGTAACTTACCTTCAAATTCTTTCCTTTGCATTTCAGGAAGTAAAACCTAACTCAAGGATTGCAGGGATAGATCATTGCAAGATAAATTAACCTTCCTGCCTAAGTTCTGGAATTATGAGATATGTCATATACAAAATGCAATTATTAAGTTAAAAATATAGTTCTTTTTCTTTAGGTCCCTGTATTATAAAACTAAGATGCAAGCTGTACCAAGAATAAAAACGTCCATTTTTTAACAATCATTAACATCTCCTCTATAACTCACTATGTCCGTTTGTCCATCAATGATTTTTTGAGCTTTACAACGTTTAAATTTTGTCATCCTTGTTCTAATGTACAGAATAACAAATGTATGAAAGTGTTTTTTTTTAACAGAGGGTTGAAGGGTAGAGGAGAATAATAGACATTACCCTAAAATTAGTAAAACTTAAAAAAGAATTTTTAGCAGACAAACACCTCTGTTTATTTATGCTATATAGGACCCATTCAAGTGAAATAAGCGACGAATATTTTTGCCGATATAATATCAAGAAATCTAGCATTATTCCAAGGAACTTAAATATTCATAGTTAATATATTAAATGTTTTGTATTGCGCTAAAAACTAAACTGGAAAGAAATTTATACACAACATAATTTGTCAAGCAAAGCTTTATTATAAGACTATTTAAAGCTGACTCAATATGCGAACGAAATGAAAAAAAATATTTCCTTCTCTACCAAAATCTGTACACAATTTCGATTAATGCCATGGTCCGGTTATTCCCCCTCTGTTATCCTATTGGCTGAATTAGAGAATGAGAATCTATCTCTAGAATATCTCTTAGTAGAATTAATATGGCAAAAACAGCACGAAATGTTACATAATATTATCAATTAGGTTACAATATAATGCAAATATTCAGAACACATAAGAACAATAATTTGCCTAATTTTGGTTAGCAAGTGTAATTGTTATCATACTGCTGCACAAATATTGATCAGGAATATTTTGTAACGACCTTTCGTTTCTATTTTACTTTTCCAATTAATTTATTTTTATCTTACCACTTAAGTACGTCCGTATGATAAAGTAACAGGATATTTGTCTGTCTATCTGTCTTTACTGAAGGATCTCTGTTAAGGTGAAATCACTTTCCCTTTGATAAAATCTTTTATTTGTCTTTAGATCAGATCGAAATCTTTTTGAGCGGCGTCAAGAGATGGATATTATATTTCCTTTATTTAGATGTTAATAGCGGAGAGATAGACGGGTAGCAAAATTGGTTCAGTGGTTATACTCAAAAGAAAATTAACCTTAAATCTTAACTCTTGTTTTTCAGGATAATCAAAGAAGTAATGCTTCTGATACTATATCTCTTTTCCTTTCAGTAGAATACAGTAGGCAAGCACGAGTTCGGTCCTTAAAAAACAAAAGGGATGCACTACTGCCACTAATGCGATTATTGGGTTAATTATATCTGATGTTATTTTGTTGTTTAGGTACAAGAGCATGGGGACGAGTACCGGGTTTGAGTCGAGTCCTTAAATGCGAAGCGCGAGAATCAACAAACAACCTTTTCTTATTCTGAATGGCAATGTTAGGATGGATCGAATGAAAAACAATTATTTTTCCTGAGGAGAGAGGTTTTCTCTTATATATCGGATATAATAAAAAAAAGGCAAGTTATTCAAAATTGTTTTCTTTTTGATTTATTTTTACTTATCAGTTATGCAAGTGAAAATGCTGATATGAAAAATAAAATCGACACTTAATATTACAAGACAATAATAATTTTTTTTTCTTTAAATACAGAATTTAAAAATAATTATAAGTGCAATCAAAATAGATATTACAATAGGAAGACAATATAACATGTATTGTAATGTTACCTTATAACTAAAGTTTGATCCTTAAAAACTAAACTAAATATCGACTATGTTTTTTATACTTTCCTCGAGGGAAAAAGGCAGAAGTATTTCTAATCCTTCTACTACTAGAACTAAGATGTTTTTGAATATGAAAAACTATGTGAAAATACTTAGGCTAATTTTTAACAAGTTCTTTTATTTTTAGGCTAAGAAAAATATTGCTGTTAAAGTGAAAAAAAAGAAAAGAAGTGGAGAAAAGAGATGAATAAAAAACTGTAAAGTTAGAATAAATGTTTCTCAAACTATCAAAAAGTTAAAGTCCAAAATAACAACAAGAGAATAAGGGAAAAATCAAAGTTAAAGAAAACGCCAGCACAGAAATAGAAAAGCACCTTTTATCTACCAAAGAAAAACTTTTACCGAACCTAAAAATTTCTAACCTGTGAAGATTTGTTGACCAAGGGACCAAGCTGGAATGACTGGTATCATATCCAGTTGGTTTTCCCTTTTTATACCTGTAGAGATGCATAATCGTTTTCTGTGCTTTTGTATAAAGGGTTGTTTTTCCATAAGGGGTTGAAACGTTTGTATACCTATATATATATATATATCTATGCATAGCGATGACTCATCCAAAAATACGTATACCCTATTTTGCATTCTTCTTATGGAGTTATTTTAGACTCACTAACATTATAAAAATAAAAATAACTATCAATGTAATACTTAAACATGTTTCTTAAAATTATAATATTTTTCTTTTTTCTGTGATATCTTCTTTGTTTTATCCTTCTTATTTCTTCTATTGTGTGTATATATCCAATTGTTCATTATGTAGCTGTTTTCTACCTGAAATATTTGTTCTGTTATGTATTTT
The DNA here is from genome assembly GCF_053477335.1 of Acartia tonsa. Taxonomy (NCBI): domain Eukaryota; kingdom Metazoa; phylum Arthropoda; class Copepoda; order Calanoida; family Acartiidae; genus Acartia; species Acartia tonsa. Next base: position 11,350,095 of record NC_137268.1, read on the forward strand.
TTATAGCACTCCATTGTTACTCTAGTATTCGCCTTTTTTCCTTACTATCATAAATATAGTCTGTAACTATATAGGCTGGTTCTCCCCTTTTTATTTTATGCGTGGTTACTCTACAATTCTGTTCTGTCAGTTCGACTATTTATGCCTTATGAAATCGGCATAACACGTCCCTACTTTTCCCAAAAAAAAGAACAAAAAAAAGCTCTAATTTCTTACCTCTATTTTTTTTTATTTGAGACTATCAACGGTAGAGGTTAGCCCACACATCTGCAAGGCCTGGATGGATGCTGTTATGATATCAGCATGGTTTAGTAATATATCTCCAGACTTTGTAGATAGGACCATGAGGCCAAGGCGAGAATGTGATAGTAGCTGTTGAATATTAATTACAGCTTGATTCAGGTAACTCTCAACTTCCATTTCATTGAACACAGTTCTACTCATAATACATCTGACTAGCATCTGGCGTTCAAAGAATCGGTTGAAGAACATCTGCGCATCTTCTTGGTTTAGTAGGAAACTCAAAGGTGTGTTGGCCAATTGTTGGGGTAATATGTAGACTACAGAATGATTTTTCAGAATTTCAAATAAGGTTTGAACACTGTCCAGTGGTGTGGCTCCGGTTAAATTCCTGCGGGGGCATTGTTTGATCTTTGCCGCTGTTTCTTCCATTCTAGGTTTTATCCTCATTTCTTGGACTGATGGAGGTGGAAGATTTACCATGATGCGTATTTTTCCTACCTCTAGATGAGTGGCGACTGCTATTTCATGGATACTCCTGACGTCACTGCCTTCTAATGTGGTACAGGTACAATCTTGATCTTCTCCCTGGGTTACATTGAAAGTTTCTGTCTCTTTTTCATTCGGATCGAAGAGACTTTTGTCTAAAGTCAGCTTTCTGAGTTTGGATACTCCAAGATATGATTTGTTCCTTGTAGTGATTGCTATAATCCTGCCTGCTGTAGTGCCGACGTGGACGTCGGCGTATCCGTTAGGTACCTCAGGGTTATGTTCAGAGAACAGATTAATATCTAGAGTAAAAGCTTTCAACATTTTTTCGAATGGTTTGTTGATCAATATTCTATTGTTAGCCATTACGAAGCGGCACCCCTCAGCTATGTAGCCAAGGGGTGTCCCTTCGATTTCAACTGTATTACCACTGGGTACTGTTGCTTCCATATGTTCAGGTTCATGACTATTATTCTCAAGAGTGATAATATCGTTCAAAATAGCTTGGTCCTCCGCTGTAAGTGGTGGAGTATTCATCAGAGTATCTTCCATGGTAACGTCCTTGGCTATCAGATCTCCATCTAGGATATATATAAAATAGAAGAACATAATAGATATATATTTTTCCTTCTTTTGCAAAAAAAATCATGTATTATCTTATATGAAAAATAAAGGAATAAATATATATTTTTCTTTTGCAAAGAAAAAAAATTCACGGAACCTCTTACATGAAAAAAAACAGTATATATATATTTTTTTTTGTAAAATTTTCACGGGATTTTCTTTTCTTTTATATATAAAAGTGTTGTTCTAAAATTCATTATTTGAAAATTATAACGAGATTACATGTTTTGAATATATTTTGATTATTTAGTTACATTCTAAAAAAAACTTTTGCTTTACCTAGAAAGATAAAAAGAGGAAAAAATTTTTGTAAGAAAGAAAATAAAAAAAGTGCTGTTTAGTGAAAAAGGTATAGGTCTTTATTTTTTTTTATAAAGGTTTGATTAAAATTTAAAGACAATGTAACTATGTGATTGAAAAAAGGAAAAAAAATGTAATAAAGACCTGTTTGCGTTGTTTTCTCTTGACAAGCATTTAGGATGGTCTGGAGCTTGAACTTGCCACCTCCTGTCTTGCCTCTATTTCTAGACAGTCGTCGTTTAGAGAATGTTGTTGTTGCTGTTATATCCATAATTCTTGTATTCGCAACCAGGATTATTTGTTCTTTATCTTTCATACTACCCAGGTGTAGTTTTAGTCCACCCATCCATTTGTTCTTACTTTCCATCAGTTGTTCTCTTAGGACAGTGACTTCGTTTTCACTGACGTACTCCTCAGGCATCATGTAGAATGTACCTGCTTCAGAATTCTCCACCACTAATATTTCTGTAGCTTCGATCCCAATACAGAGAAGTGTGATAACCTAAAAAAAATATGTACTTGTTATTAGATTTATTATTGCTTTTAATGTTCCCTTAATCTATAGTGTTAATTGATATATTGATGTTTTAACAACTTAACATTGATTATAAATTGTCTGCAAAAATGTTTTATATATATTGCTTATTAAAATTTTTATATAAATAGATAAAGTATTTCTTTTTCTTTTGTTGTGTTAAAAAAAACTGTTGTTAAATAAAAAGGGAAAAAAAAATAAATAGAAGGGAAAAATAATTGCAAAAGTCATTTCATTTTTTTTTTAATAGAAAATGCTTACATCATTTCGGTTTTGTGTGAATAAAATGTATCTTCTCGTTCTCGTTGTAGGAAAGGAGTCTCTAAAAAAAGCATTGTATTAGGAAAATTTAATTTTCTTTTATCCATAAACTAAGTTGCTAATTTCATGTGTGTGTTTTTTTTTTCTGCATTTAAATTAGTATTGGAAAGCTCTCAGCGTCCTACATTTTAGCAATATTTTTTATTTAATTAGCGGGAGAAAACTGTGTAGGTTTCGTTTTAAATGTAAAAATTAGTTAGTTATAGGGTAGGTTTAAATTGAAACTATATAGAGAGAAAAAAAAACTTACATAGCCGTGGCGAGGATTCTGGAAATGGTTGCATTGTCTGCACACTTCTCTAATTCTGCTAAGAGTCCTAAAAAGAAAACAGTTTCTGATTAATTGTGGAAAAGAATGGATGTATTGGCTAGATTCGTTTTAAGTAGACAACCCTGGGCTGATTCAGAAATTATTGAGGAGGTGCCTGAGATAGAAATGGAAACTTCTAGTGTTTCGAGTTTTTCTACTTTGTCACTCGTCCCACATGTAGCTGTGGATATGGATACGACTACCATGACAACACCATCCCTGAAAAGTTTTGAGAATGCTACTACAGTTTCTCTTAAAAGTTTTGACAATTCTGACAGGGAAGATATTCTGACTAGGTAAAGAAATCTATTTTGTACAAATAACATTTTTTTTTAAAATATGCTTGTTATTTTTTTCTTCTTTCTTTTTTTACTTAACTTTATTTAAGGTGGAGAAGTTGTTATGATGACTTTTTCTGCGTTCGGTATATTTTTTCAGTCGTCCTGGCAGTGTTGGTCATCCTTTTTGTGACCATTATTCTCTGCTTATCAGGTCATTAAATTAATATTGTCTCTGTGGAGTAAGGAATTCGTGTGTGCCAACTCCTATAGTTCACTTTTTACATTTTAGTGTCTTATTATTTTTTTTTTCTTTTCACGTTATTTGTTTTTGATTAATTATCGTAAATACATAGAAAAATTAATACATAAAAAATATTACATAAAATATTATTATTATTTTTGGCAACCCTGGATAGGCTTCTTAGCTCTTATTTGAATGAGTGTCCAACTTTTCTTTTGGAATAAATTAAATTTGTAAATTAAAGATTTAATTTTGATGATGATCTCAGGGTTAGACAAAAATAGAATTGATAATTTTCATCTTAAATATGTCATATATTTAAATAATCTTAATATAAAGTTTACAACCCTGTTTTTATCATTACATTTAAACGGGGCCTGAAATGGGTTATTTTCTTAAAGATGGCGGTCCTGTGAACATGTGCATAGTAAAAAATATTTTATCATTTTTGTTTTTAGTTTATTTGTGTGTGAACTTCTTTAAACGAAGATCTGTTTTGCCCAATGAGCGCTTACTCGAGGTCGGGAGCAACACTGATAACGAGGATTCTATTGGTCAAGAATCTGTCCGTCCTTCGGTCTCTGGTCAAAGGCCAGCCATCAAAAAAACTGATTTGCCTACTTCAATTTCAAATCCCCTGTATGAGGATATACCTTTAGTCCAATTTAATTAGTAAATATGTATACTTTTATGTAATTTTTATGAAGGCCTTCAAAAAGTGTGTAAATATGTTATAACTTTATCATAAAAGTATTTATAGTAATTAAGATTTGAAAAGATTTTCTTGTATTTTTCAGACCCTAGTTATGTCAGCCTTTAATTTTAAAAATGTTGCCGCCGAGGCCGCAGGACATGGACAAGACCTAGCCGCGACTCCTGAGAATAATTCAGTAGACGTCGCAACGCTAGTTTTAACCTCTGCCTCTCTTATCATCAGGTAATAATTTATAAAAATATTCGAACATATTATGTTAAAACTTGCAGTTACTGATGTGAAAGGTCGAGGGGAAAAAAAAAACTAATTTTGTTTAATAGTAAAAGGATGCAAAGAGAGAGAAGAAAAAAAAAACTGTTAAAAATTAAAAAGAAACTAGTTTACTTGATGCTAAAAAAAAATAAATTATCTAAAGCTAAAAAAAACTTTCTTTTTTTAAATGTAAACTTTTTTTTTTTTATAAATAATGTCGCATTAGGTTCTAAAAAGATCTTTTTTTTTCAGTGTTCTCTTCATCACCATCCTTTTTCGTTCCTGGCTCTGGTCGCTGTTGCGGTCTGTCTGTGAGTACGTCGGACATTGGTGTCTGTATTTAGGTAATTGCTTTTGATTTTAATTTCCCATGGTTTTGGTTTGAAAAGATTTTTTTTTTTTTTAAGCCCCCAAAAAAATATTACCTAACCTCTGAAGGGGGAAAGAGAAGTATTTCCTTAGGATTTTTAATCTAAATACGTTAGACTAGCAAACGGCATAAAAATAACATAAAAATAATTAACATTATTACAATTATATAATCTACAGCTAAGCTATCTCTATCAGTCATTGAAAAAAAATTTATTTTTAGCTCAATACGATCCGAGTGAAGATTATGGAGAGGGCAACGAAAGTTCAGATAATGTTTCCGATGAAGAGGTAAATGTAGTAAAATTCTTTTCTTCTTTTTAAGCTTTTATTTTAAGTCAAGATCGTTTATTTATTGTCATGACATGTCATTAAGACTTAAGAATAATAGCTATAGAAAAAACTTACATATCAGTAAAATTTTGAGAGCAAAAGGAAAGAATAGAAAAAAAAACGAATAAAAATATTTGTATATTAATAAAGTTTTGAGGGAAAGAAAAGAATAGCAAAGAAATTTACTTTTTTTTTTAGATTTACAGGTTTTGTTTTCTTTGAATACAAAGTTTTAAACAAAGTTTTATTATTTAGGCTCCCTCGGATCCTGAACCAGTTCCCTCAGCGGCGTCGTTCCCGGTAATGGAACCTACCGCACCTGCGACAGAACCGCTGTTCACGGGAGTGAAACCGGTCGCATCTGGGGCAAAAAAAGTGGGCCCTCCAGATTGTGGTCAAGGTTTCCGCCATAGCAGCCCAATTCCTCACTCGTCCGGCGCTAGCGGCGTTCGCCCTGCGTTAGCCTCGGCTGACCAGAGCTTCGCCTCTAGCGGCGAAAATGTTAATGATACCGTAAAAATGAATTAGTTTTCTTTTCTTCGTGAGTAAATTAGGAGCACCTTGATTTAATTTTATACTTTCTTATAATGGCTTTAAAAATTCTTTTCCTAGTTATAACGATATATTCTTTAATTGTAATGATTAAAAGGTATCTTTTATATTTATTTTTAGAATTCTTGCTTCCTTTTTTACTCATTTAGAAAAGAAAACAGTTCATTTTTTTTAAAAAAAACTTTGTCTGCTGCTGGCTTTTTCTTTTATTATATTTAAATTATTTTACCTGACTCGGTTATACATCTCGCAGCGTGCGCGTAGTTCATGTCAGCCGGTTAAAAGAGGACTAAATACTAAAAATATTTATATTTCCCATGAAAATAGAAAAATCTACTTAGGGGGTTTTGTTTTATTTAGTATTACTTTTTATGTTAATAAAATGTGCGCACCCCATTGAATAATAAAAAAAACGACAAAAAAAAAGCTTTATAGTGCCAGGTTCGAAAATAAAATAGCGAGGAAATTGTATATTGATATCAATAGTAAGATTATTAAAATACCCTTAGGATATATTACCCTGAATGAGAAATGCGTGCTTAAGTTAAATCCAGCTGCAGACATAGTCTAAAAAGTATTTGTTAATAGAAATAGTCTCTTTTTTATTGGTTATAAGGAAAATAGCTTTTTGATAAAAATTATGTCAATAGAACAAAGGAATATGTTTCTAAATTCAGCAACAGATTATTTCTATTATCGAATGAGTGGAAAATAAAATATTATATTAATTTTTGTTTAAAGAGGAGGAGTATGAGGATTTTGTCTCAAAATAGTTAGTAATTTTAAGTTAGTTTGTATTTTTGTTAAAAATATAATTGATATCATAAAGGTTTATTCAGATTGTCTGAAAAACTATTTTGGGACATATTCGATCTCTTCTAAAAAAAAAACGCTTATGTAAAAACTTTTGGCTGTGAAATTATATTTAGATTCATTTTATAAAATTATAATTCTCTTTGGCAGTAGAAAATTTGTGGGGGGAACTATATATATAAAAAAAATGCTCAAATCGTTTTGTTTGGCTGTGAAAAATTGAAATATTTTGATTAAACATTCAAGATTTTAATTTTTTTTTGGTTGTGGAAAATTGTAGTAAGGGGGGGGGGGTAAATATTAAAAAAAACGCTTATAATATATAATAACATTTTTGGTTGGGAAAAATTTTCATTAGGTTTATCATTCAAAATTTCAATTTTTGGTTGTGGAAAATTGTAGTAAGGGGGGGTAATTATTAAAAAAAACGCTTATAATATATAGTAACAATTTTGGTTGTGAAAAAAAACTTTTTTTTTTAGGTCTATCATTCAAAAGTTCTATCTGTTTTATACGAAAATTACAGTATTAAAAGTTGTATTAATTTTTTAAAAATTACTCTTGCTCATTATATACAAAAGTTTAGGCTGTGAAATTTTTATATTAATATTTAGGCACATAAATTTAAATTAAACATTCTGGTATTTGAAAATTTCTGTGATAAAAGGTATTAAAAAAAAATATAAGAGAAAAATTTATATTTGTTATAGCTATATTTGTTAATTTTTAGGCCCATACGTTAAAATTATATATAGAAAATTTTATGTGATTAAAAAAAAAGAATATGCTGCAAAGCGCAGAAAAGAAACTGTTATTTTTGTTTAAATTTATCTTTGTTTAGGCCTATGAATTTAAATTATATAAAAAAATTAGAAAAATACTTCAAGGAGGAACAAAATTAATATTTTGCAAAGTGCAAAAATATTTTTATGTTTTACTTTGATTCATTTGGCCTTATTTTATTTAAAATTAAACTGTATGTAAAAGTTTGAATCTATGGATTCTTTTTAATAAATGAAAATTGTTATGTCTTAAAATATGACAGTTATGGTTAAAAAAAAATAAAAAAAGAATAATAGAAATTGTTAGTTACTTTAGTTATATATATACGGTAATTTAGTTGAAGCGAAGCTACTCTATGAAATAATTATGTTTTCGTAATGTGCTGGAGGAAAAGGGAGAGAGAAAAAAAAATATTCTTTATAAGACTGACTGGTTTAAAAATTTGCTCTTGGTAGGACTAATTATTGTAACGAATGAAGAAAAAAATAAAACTTATGTAAAATCCTTTGGTTACAATTATACCTGGTAGGAAGTCTAAAAGAAAACAATTTTTTTGTGTGCCAGTTAATGGCATATTTAGTTATGGAGCGTGGCCGGAAATAACATGGATTAGTCCGTCAGTATAGACGGTGGTAAAAGAGATATTTTTGTAGTACAAGATTTAAACATATCGTACATCTAAAAAAAATTAAGTGTATGTGTAAAGGAAATGTTGAAAAAAAGTTGATCGACGCATTTTTAGTACTAAAATTCAGAACAAAATGTTCGTGTTAACGAAAAGGTATTAAACTAATACTGTTTTGGAAAAAATATCCTTGTCAAGGGTAGACAAAATATTGGCAAGGTCTAGCTGTGAGAAATAAAATATTTTGGAAATGGAGAAGAAAAAAAAATAGGATATATATAAAGGTTGGTTTATTGTCTGTTAAATCTTTGTCTCATAATTCTTAGAAGTACGATATTCGGATCCGTCGTGGATTTTTGGTACAATGTGAAAAGATATTTGCAACACACAAGGATGAGAAGTAGACATAGTAGCGAGAGGATGTTTATTATAATTTCCTCGTAATCATGTAGTAAATAATTTATGAATTCATTATCATTCGCTGGCGGTAACATGGTATTATTAATGAAAGATTTTAAAAACATTTTCATTTTGGGGGTAAGAGAGTGGGATTGTACAGAAAAAGGAGAATATTTTGTGACTGTTACTTTTCCCAGGTCTTTATCTGTAAAAGAGAGGTTGCCATTAAATGAAATAAAAGCTGGAAAAATGTCCGGATCTGCTTCATACTGAAGGTCGGTTGTGATCCCTCTTAAAATACTAGGGGTGGATTTATGGAATAAAATTCCGTTTGCAAAAATGTCAAAAGTTTTCAAATTCTTAACAAAAATGCAGTGTAGAATTACTCCTGTATCATTTTTATTATTTACTGATTTTAGGCATTGTTCCTTATTTTTTAGCGTAGCTAGAGGGGTTGTATAAGGGATGTCTTGTGTTATAATTTTGTGGTTTATTTCATCATAAAAGTAATTATTTTCTAAGGATATTCCGTAATAGGCAACTGGGATTTGTTTAGTAATTGACTTGTAAGATTTAATAATTAAATATTCAAGTACGAAAATTGCATTTTCATCGTCTTTTCCTGCGGAAATAAAATTTAAGCTATCAAAATCTACGCGGTCCGATCCGTTTAAAAAGAAATTTACTTTTATATCATCATGCAAGGTTCCCTCAGTTGACAATTTTAGGATATTGGTATGGAGATTTAACATAGAGAAAAAATTCTCCATGATTTCTATGATGTTCTCGGCCGTATTAGCAAATGAAGAAAGTTTTGCAGGTTGTGTTAGAAGCGTTTCCCAGCTGCCTGTAGGACGAATTTGCGAATCAATATTTGCTGCAGCAGTTTCAAGATCTACAAGTAATCGGCTAGCAATGTCGTCGTTTATTAAAATATGAAAGGTTTTATCCACAGGGATGGTAGGTTTTGACCCCAGGGAATTACGAATACGTTTAAACTTTGAATATTCATTTTTAATCTTATTGGCTAGTGCTGAGAAAGCGTTAATGAGAATACAGATTTGGTTGTCTTTTAATGTTTTAAGTTGTACTCCTGTATAGCTAAAGACGTTCAGTTTGGTAGCCGCAGCTGCAATTTTTGTATCTGCAGTTGCCATTATATCAGAATGATTAATAATTAAGGCGGTCCTTGTTTCTATGAAGCCACCATCAGCTTGGACGTCAAAATTTTCACTTTTTAAGAAAGTGAATTCAGCTTGAATAAGAAAGAATGGCAGGAAAAGGAAGAAAAGAGCAATTTTGTACATGATCTAAAATATATAAATTTTGTCAATAGATATTTAAATAAATGATTCATATGGTGTGTTTTTTATTAAGTTTTTATATGCTTCGTAAAGACGTATAAGGGTCACTATCCATCTTTTTGTCTCATCCGAGTCCAGTGTGCATAATTTTTTATGCCTAGTACAATATTGTTTTTGCATTTTTCTAAAGAAGTATAGAAATTTATTAACTCTAGTTTTTAGTATATTTTTGCCTATAGCTACATGTCTCAAATATATATTACATGCTGTATTATTTGTTACATGGTGGCAGTGGGGAGCGTTTAATCGTGATAAAAGATTTGTTGCATTTGCTTCAATTCTGTTTAGGCACATAATTGCACAATTTAAAGTAAAGCGATCTATCATAGCTTGGGTCATTTTGTCACAATAGAAAAAATAAAATTTTTGAAAAATATTTATGCACGCAAGCTCAGAATCAACAATGTTCATAAGGTGTCCCTCTAATTAATTTGTCTACTTCTAATTGATAACCTTTAAAAAGGGAGATCCATATTTTGTGTACAAAAAGTGACTTCCCGCATATAACTTTATGTTCAGGGCATATATGAAGTCCAAGAGAATATAACTGTTTTATAATCGATTCCAAATTATGTAGACAATTTTTTAAAGTTATATATTTGAGAAAAATAAACGGACGTTTAGGAGATTTTGTTTCTTGGAAAGTTAGCCTGACATCATTTAGGAGGTTTCTACGAACATTATAGGTATAATTGCTTAACACATAGTATTGTGCCACGTAGTGTTTAAAATTTTCTGCTAGGATATAATCGTCCGCAGGCATCTGAAGAAAAAAATTGTCAATAGATAATAGCGCATAAATTTTATGTTTATATTTATCCCTGATTTTAAGCTAAAACAAAGCCATAAAAAGAAATAAAGATAATTTTAAGACTAAGTGTAATGTACTTCATTTATATATATGCTGGTTTGGTAGACCGCAAATTGTTATAGTGTAACAGTAGTGTAAAATAAGTTTACAGTATTTGTAAACGCATGATAGAGAGGCTTAAGAAGAGTAACATTAAAGTAACAAAACCAAAAAAAAAATGTTTTGTGATTTATTTTGTAAAAAGTAGTGGGATGTCTGTCTTGCCTAAAGTTGAAGGAAATGGGGTTATAAATAGTTAGAGACAGACAACTATATTGAGGGTGAGAGAAAAAGGGTTAGTAGTCATTTTTGCTTGGAGCTGTTAACAAAAAAAAATTATCTAAACTTAATGAAAAGTGTGTATATCTTGAGAAGGTTACAATATATATAATTTATGATTTAAAGTGAAGCTTATAAATTTTTCAGTCATTGTTAATAAAAATGGTTAAACAAAACGAAACCCCAAGAAAATCTGGTGCTGGAAATGGAGGTAGATAAAAAAAACTTTATTTTTTATTAGAAATAACATTATAGAAGCTGTATTTAATAGGCGTTTTAATCTTTTAGTTAACAAAGTGAAAAAGTAAACTTAAAAAAAATAAATATTTTAGGAGCGGCTAGGATGAGCCCAATTTCTGCAAGGAGATTAGAGCGCGAGCGTCATGAGGTTCTTACCCAAGCAATCAGACAAATGGGCGAGAACTTAGGCAATCTTTTAGGCCAGATGGGCAGGGAAATGAGAGCCTTAACGACGTCCGTAAACAACGTGGAGGTCCGTGTCGTGGATATGGTTCGTGAGCACAGGGGTGTGCTCAACTCCATAATGAATCGTAACGAAAGATGCCTTTCCCAGCTACGCAGAGTCCAAGGGATCTCCGAAGGAATTCGGGATCAATTGGATTTTGTGTACTGGGGAATGCACAATTACGTATTCATTAGGCAGTTTGAGGGCACCCCCGAGCGCGCTATGCCTCCAGATGCTCCAGCCCCCAGGATAGAAATGGATTTTAACCGGCTTAGGGATGGGGAGGAGGAGAGGCCCCGTAGGTGCGAACATCAAAGGTCTCCAAGTTCGTCTCCTGATTATGGACCTCCATCGCCTGAGCCTGAGCTTATAGTGGTTGACGATGAAGATGATGAAGAAAACGCCGAAGAAGCGGCTAATTAAATATATTAATATTGTGTAGTAGTAATTTTGTAGCAACACTCTGTTTTATAGAAGTTCATTGTATTTATAAAGAAGGGTGTTTAATATAAAAAATGTCTTTGATGTAAAAAAAAATAAATTTGTTTATTTTTATTTCAAAGTAAAAAAAATGCCAGAAAATGGAAATGTTGTAAGAGATATTGGTATTTAAATAGAAAAATATATAATGAAGGTAAGATTTTTTTTTATATAATTTCTAGGAAAGATAAATATTAATAGGATAGAGTTACAAAGATTGAAAAGATAATTTCTAATGCAAAATTTCTGCAAAAATTGATTTTATATTTTTGTTGAAAGATAAATTTTATGTATATAATAATTTATTCTTTTTCAGGCAGGAAGAAACGGATATGCTTATGAGTTTTAGTATTAGAGGTAAGATCGTCTCTTATATTTTGAATAATAGTTTTTTTAGTGCTACGTGTTACTCTTTGATCTATTTCATCTAGAAAATCTCTTTCAATTTCCTCGTCTGTTAAGTCATTATCAGGGGGGGGGAGATCCATAGAATTCAAAAATTCCAGCAATTGTGGATCCATATCAGATTTTTCAATAAAAGATTCGAAATTAAATGAACCTTCCTTTATTAAGTTGTCTATATCAGCTTGTGTTAAATTAAATTTGGGATTTGAACAAATTTTCTTTACTACAGATGGTAAATCATCAAAATCGGGGTCTAAAGGATTATAATGTTTTACTTCGTTTTTAGATCTGAAAATAGTCCAAGTATCACCAATTCGACATAGTAAAATTTTAGTGTCTGTTATTCTTAAAACAATGTAAGGCGTATTTTCATATAGAGTTTTTAATGGACGAGTATGGCCTTGTAATTTTTGTTTGTCCTTGCAGAGAACTATTTGTCCTACCTCAAAGTTTCTTTTTATTTTGTTTTTATTACGAGCCTCAGTACGTTTCTCAATAACCCTGGTTTCTTGTAATTTAGCCTGGCCCAAAATGTGTGTAAGATTAGAATGTAACTGAAGCAAATGTTCTCTTTCATTGCGCAAATTAGGATGCAATTTAGGAAAATTATTATCTAAAAATGTAGAACTTAAATGCCTATTAGGTCCAAAAACCAGTTGATAAGGAGAAAAACCGGTGTTTGCGTTAGGTATTGAGTTATGCAAATGGGCTACTAAAGCTGGTATTAGTGTCCAATTGTAATCTTTGCCAGAAGCAAGGCATTTCTTCATAACTTATTAAAAATTTTCACGTAGGATTCTGCATTTCCATGTGAGGAGGGGGTATATGCACTAGAGTAAATTACGCGGGTTCCCATTAGGGCAAGGGTTCTAATTGTTTTCTTAGCAATAAATAAGCTGCCGTTGTCAGTATAGACAGCGGCAGGATGAAAAATTTGCCAAATATGATTAGTAAAAATGTAAATAAATTCCTTTGCTGATTTTTCAAATAATGGGCTTAAAATTACAAAATTTGATATTATACATTTAGTAACAAGGATATGGCTAAATCCCGATGATTGTCCTATAGATTCCATAAGGTCCATGTGTAGGATTTCTCCTACATCTTTTAAGTAAGGGAAGATTCCTAATTGTTCTGTTCTATTAGGATGGTTCACAAGTAAGCATGCTATACAACTATTAGCAAATTTGTAACATAAAGATTTCAATTTTGGGTGATGATAGCTGGTTAAAATAAGAATCATTTTCTTAGGTCCACAATGATTGGACATTAAATGTGCTAGTGCTACATATTTGTTTACTAACTCATCGGGAATTAATAATTTTAAACAACTATTGTTAATTTTGACATATAGGGTTCCATTGTGTAAAGAATAAGTGCGATTATTTTCTGTAAAAGATTTTGAATTTGAAATGACACATTTATCAAAAATATCTTGAAATTGAGATTTTTGCAAAGCATTGATAAAATCCGGGGTTAACGATTTTTCTAATGTACGCATTGGGTCATATAAATTTTCTGCATTTTTGAAAGCCATATTCAAGGATAGGGCAGATCCTACTGATTTACTTTCAGGTTTTTCTGTCTCAGTAGATTGATTATTAGTAAAAGTAGATAAAATTTTAATGTGGTTAGGAAATAAATGGGCATAATCGTCCATGTTAAAAATATATTTTGTAGGTAAAATAAAATAACTATTTGTTGATATATTTTCTGATTGTAAAATAAAGGGTTTAGCTTTACTTAATATTTTTTTTGTTTTAGGTTGATACCTATTATGACGAGAAGAAACACAAAGCTGGCTAACTATCTGTGTTGTAGGATTTTCAAAGGTAAGATTTATACGGGGCGGGTAAAAACAACTAGTAAAATCGTTTCCATAGGCAAGGTTTAACAATTTAGCGTTAATATTATTAATAAGAAATGGTTGTATCAAATCAAATAATGTTACAGAATGATTAACTATTATAGAAATCTTAACGTTGGTTGCTGGGGTTTTTTTTTCTTGTTTGAGATACTGTGGATTAGCTTCCACCCATGCGATCCAATCTTTTAAAGATATAATATGATCGGTAGGCATATTTTCATCTAAGAGGGGATCAACATAATATGGTAGTTTAGTTCTTTTAATATCGGGTTTGCTAATATGAAAAATTCTTGTTAGAAAATCACTAGGATTGTGATCTGTTTTAATAAAAACTAAATTTATCCCTGGAAAGTTTACTCCAATCACGGGGCCCCAGTTGGTCACGTGATTGCGAGAAGCGTTTATAATTTCTTTACTAAATGCATAATATAATACTTTGTTGTCGACACAACAAAGGACTTCTTCGTGAGATATAATTTTTTCTACGGCGCGTAAGCTCTCTACAAGTGCATATAATTCAAGATTCATAATGTTTTGATTTTTAAATTCGGGTGGTATGCGTTTAGAATAATATAATACTATTTCAAATGTCCCTGCATGTTTTCCCAAATTATAACTAGAATGTTTGTCTACCAAGGAGGGTCTCATAAATAATTTATTGTCGCTAGAATATAGTAGGAAGAAAAATGGGATTTTAAGTTTCCCATTATTAAATGTAATGAGCGGTTTTTTTTTGAATAGAGTAGTGGAATTGATTATGGTAAAAGTCCTTATGAAAACATGTGCTAGAGCGTTCATTATTTGTAAATTTTTGTCAATATAAAATGTTCCATTTTTGATATTATTAAGAAAATCTTGCATTTTTGCTTTATTTCCTCCAAAATCCTTATCTAAAATCATATGATAAGCCACGTGACCTTTTACATATTCATGGGTTTCTTGGCATATTTTTTAAAAATCTATCTTACAGTCATATGCTAAAATCATAGTTTTAATTGTTATTCCCAAAGAGTTATCAGCGTGTGTGCCATAACCTAATGTTTTATCATTTAAATAATTTGTTTCAGGTGGTTGAGGGATGGAGATGAGCGAGAGATACTTTTTTGTACAAGTCCCAGGGAGGAGAGGGGGAATAGGCTTAACAGGTAATTTGTTATTGAATATAATTTGGTGGGTTGGGTCATCTAGATTTATACCTGGTGGTACAGTAATAATAGAAGTTTTGGGGGGTACCAATTGCCCTAAAATACATCCAAATTGGCTAAGTTCCCCAGAAGCACTGTCCGTTAATAAAAGTTTAGGTACTCCTTTTAGGATAATTTTACAGTATAATGGTCCTTCCATTAGCGCCTGTTGTAAGGCTTTAAATTTTTCTTGTTGTAAATCTGTAGGTTTATACGATTCTAAGGAACTAGAGGTAAGAGGTGTAAGATAATGAACGTTTTTTAATATAGAAAAATTTAATGTATCTCGTAAAAAATTTAAACTTCCACAAAATCCACGCATCCCTGTCTGGCATTTAGGGAAAGGCAAATTCGCTATTGCTTCTACCCTCTTTGGGTCCGCCTGACAAAAACTATTTCCTATAAGCCATCCTAAGAAATTGATTTGTGCCCGTCCTAGGTTAGCCTTAGCCATATCTAATTTAGCATTATGCCATGCAAGTCTAGATACTACTATTTTTACTAATTTAAAATGATTTTGTAATGTTTCTTCATATGTCTCTGCTGCTAACGTATAAATTAAAATGTCGTCGTAATAAATAAGTACGTTATCTAGTTTATTGCATTCTAATATAGGGAAACCATTTTCGTCATATAAAAGTTGGCCATTTTCATATTTGGGGACCATATTTATTATCTTATCTATGAATCTACTAAGGGCGGTTGGGCTGCTGGCCATCCCCGTGCATAGGGTGTTAAAATAGTAGGTCCCAAACATATTGCTAAATTGTGTTAACTTTTTTGAGTCTTCTGTTAATTCTATAGATTGAAAAGCAGATTTAAGATCTAAACTACTAAATATTACAGCATCTCTCATTGTATTTAAAAGCATTCTAAAATTAGATATAGCAATTGGCTCGATTTGAATGAGTTCGTTAAGACTTCGAAAATCAACAACTAGGCGGGCAGATTGATTTCTTTTATCTTTACGTGATACTAAAAAACATGGGGAAGAAAATGCTGGTAAATCACCCCCTTTAGCACTGGCCTTATCTATAACTCTTGTTTTTACTAAAAATTCTAAAACATCTCTCAAAAGTTCAGCATTAGCGCTATTCTCATAATAAATTTTTCGCATTTTAGGCAATTCTACATTTTCTTAGAGACGTATTTGATAATAGCCACAAGTGGCTGAGATATCCCCTCTATCCAGGGAATGTAGGGATACTACTTTAGGATAACTATCAATAAAAATGTTTTTAACATAAGGCCATATATGTTGTTTATAATCTTTTTCTAAAACCATGTCTGTAGCATTTGCTAGCATCGTATTTGGTATATCTAGACCTTTAGGTAGTAAATCATCAGGTGTGATAATACAGTCACTATTAAAACTTAATTGTATTGTTTGGGCAGGGTCATAATATTTAGGCAATTCATGTTTAGGAATAATATTTTCTTTAATGTCTATCCTTTCCTCTGTAAGACTTTTTCCTGGTGTAGTGACGTCATTATTTTCGCATGTAGGGTTAGAAAGAAAAGGAGAATGTTTAGGAAATGTAACATTCATATTATTAATGTGAAAATTATTTATTTCAGGCTGTGCTGAATGGAAATCGTGTATGCAAATATTTTGGATAGAAAATTCAGTTTCAGCAGGTAAATGACATTCGTAGAATATATTAATGTTTTCTTGTTGAAAAGTATTAATAATTGAACTTAATTCGCTCGTATCATCAGGGATGGGTATAGTAGAGTAATTTTTGACTGTAACTAAAGTTCCTTTTATGGTTCCTCTGAATGGTTGTGCGCCAACGTTTTGGGCATAACCAGGGAGGATATAATTGTCTTTATATATTTGTAATTCAGCAATACTAGGAATTATTCGTATATAGCCTATTTCTTTGTAAGGAATTTTATCTTGTGTTATAAAGAGGTGCGCTCCTGAAACATAAAACGTAAGGGCGTGCACATGAAAATGGACAAGTTTTATTTCTTTAGGGTTTAAAAATACAACATCAGAAATACAAGTGTTGCGTTCAGTATCATTTAAATAATATGTTTCCAAATAAATTCTGGGTTCAGTATCAACAAAAAGTTTAGGGGGGTCTGTATAAAGTGATACTGCTACTTTAAAATGTTTTAGTGTGGCCATATTAATTAGAAGGGGGTCGTCCATTCCTTCTGCTACATAGAAATTTATTTTGCATTTTTCATTTAAAATAGGGATGAAAAAATATAAATCGATTGTTCCTAATATTTTGAGAGAATGTCCTGTTATAGAAATTAGGTTATAGTTGGACGTTTGTATTCCTTTTAAAATATCTTTTTTATTATAAGTAGGATTTAAAGAAATAAGGTATTCGCAGTTAATTATTGGCAGACCCGCTCCGCTATCAAAGAAAGCAAATGCATCACCTAGAATATCTTTATTTAAGCCAATTTTACAGGGGAGGTATAATTTTTTTCCAATTTCCATATTAATAGTAGACACTGTTAGTTTTGATATATGTACAGTGGGATATTCAGGTATAGGACTTAAAGTAGATGCATTTGTTGTTTTTAAAAAGACAGATGAAATTTTAAGTTGTTGGGCGGAAGCGGTGCCAAAATCCTATTTATGAAAATTAGCCTGCTGTTTTCTCATTTGCTCTTTGATTTCTTCAGTAGGAGGAGGCCACATTTTATTTGCTTTAAGGAAAAGGGCGCGGGGTCTCATGGGGCAAAAACTATCAGGATGATAAAGTTCCAATTTTAAAGAGCTTTTACAGCGGGGACAATGATCGGGAACCGCCTTAACTAACGCAAAGTTACCGGAATCTGTACGCATCTCGTAACAGAAACCGGTAGATTTATGTCCAGTTTTACCGCATAAACCACAAGAAGGCCTAGGGCTTTGATTATTATTAAAATACGGTCTTGAGTTTGAAGATGACTCACTATTATTATAATATTTTCTATTGGATGCATAAGATTGACCCTGCCTATTAGATTGGTTAATGGGAATAAGATTTGGATTTTGATATTTAGGCTTATTGGCAAAAGAAGGTTTAGAAGTATGCCCATTGGCATGGTATTTATGAGGGGAGGAATTATAATTACTTTGATTCCTATTATATTGAGAAGAATAATTTTGTCTGTTATTATTTCTATTTTGATATCAAATCTCATTTATTCGAAAATTACGGAAAGCTGATCCCTCTAATATTGCATTTCCGGAACGAATAAAGTTTTTTGTAGGACGGATCGATTTTATGTGCGTGAGAGGTTTCGTGACTTGTAAGGAAGTACGATTATTATTATATTTCGAATATTTCTTATAATTAACATCTATAGCAGTAGCAAGTTTACGTAATGCCCTAGTAAATTCATCAAAAGTAGGAGCTCGACTATATAAAGACACAAGAATTTGTCGAGTTTTTTCTCCATCTCCTTTATTTTCTGTAGGAAGATTTTTAAGCAGACA
Organism: Acartia tonsa; assembly: GCF_053477335.1. NCBI lineage: Eukaryota > Metazoa > Arthropoda > Copepoda > Calanoida > Acartiidae > Acartia > Acartia tonsa. The sequence goes on from NC_137268.1 coordinate 11,368,617, forward strand.
TTCAATGGCAGAGTAGTTATATATAGCATTTTTAATTTGTTCAGGTTGATTACTGCAAGCACGCTGTGCTAGATTAATAATTTCGCTAACAACCAAGTCATAAAGTCATATGTAGCGTTATGGGGGGGTTTATAGGTATTTAATAAACTGTTAGCCTCATCAGGTTTCATTCTTTTATCATACTTAGTTAGTAATGAAGAAATAATTTCATTAATTGATAAGTTTCCATCTATAAAATTACAGACAATTTCATAAGGTTGACCCGTAAAACAACGAAGGAATACTGTTTTGAATTGTTCTTCATTTAACTGACATTGTAATTGGGCTGATTTAATGTTTCTTAAAAATTCAGAAATGGACGGTGTTTCTTTTCCCGCAAATTTTTGACGGACAGGAAAAGTATTGTTTACTAGGGTAAGCTTTTGATCAGTAAGTACAGGGCTTGATCCAAATTCAGTAGGAAAGGGGGGGAGGAGGAAAGTTTTATGCTGTGTGTCAAAAATTTCAGCATGTTGCTGTACTACACTATTTTGTACAGCTTCATTAATAGATGCTTGTAATGATTCTTTATTAACTATAGAAGCTTTATTCGATTCCTCTAGTTCATCAAGAAAAATGTTGTAATCATCAATGGTATCATTATAAAAATTTTTAGGCAATGGCGTATTATTTTTTCGAGCAATTTCTACAATATATGCAGTATGATTTAGGAGAATGCGTCCTAGAGGGGTTTTTATAAGTTTACAAGAACTTTTATCTTGCTTTAGCTTAGCTAAAAACGTGTCGTATTCATTATCAAGTTGAGGGTTTAACCCTGGCACGGAATCATCCTTGTAAGGATGTTCTATTATATCTTCATTATTTATACTTTCTTGCAAATCCGATGTGGATTTATGAAAAGATTTATGCCTTAGACGTTCATTATTTAAGTCTTGTGAAAGAGCCTCTGCAAAAGATTTATCCCTTTCTTGCGATTTACTGCGCCTAAACATTTTATGAAACGGTACGAGAAATATATATTAAAGAATCAATAGGTTATAAAATATTTAGGCTAAGATAAAATTATATCCGGTAATCACGAAACCTCGATTTATATGAATAATCTGCACAATAGATGAAAGGGGGAAGTTGTTAAAGCACTTATATAAAATATATATAAGAGAGTGTACTGTGATTAATCCTAAAATCGGTGACTGTTGGAATATCTCTTTTTTTTTATTTAAAAATATTAAGAGAAAGTTGAAATGCACAAGTTAAATGTTGTATCTAAAACCGGAAGTAAAAAAAATTGTGCACTTTTACATGTATGATACACAAAGGCTATGAGCGGGGTGAAAGTACAAAGTATGCAGGAAAATAAGGATAAGTATTTTAGTCAGAAAAAAAAAATACCTATAAATTAGTTATAAAAACTTAGCAATATTATAAAAATATTTTGTTTTTGTATATTTTCAAAAAAAATCGATCGTTTATTTTGTTCAGCTGAATTTAAGTATGTTCAGGATACTTAAGAAATATAAGAATATATTCGGAAGTTATCTGTTTAAAATATAATGCAATGCCTCAAATTGTCGATTTTCAGGTCAATAGGAACCGTAGTATATTAGTGCAAATTCGTATGCAAAAATAAAATATGTATAGATTTTCAGGTAAGTCAAACCTTAGATATGCGCAGAATATTATAAGAAAAAATTAGATTTTTAGGCCAACCCTAAAGCCTTACAATAGGGATAAAAAGCAGTCCCAAAAAAGTATATTGTTGTAGTAATAAGAATAGTTTGGCTAGCACTTTATAAATGAATTTTATAAAAAAGTATACAACAATAAAAATAAGGGTTATCAGGTAAATCGGAACCTAGACTTGTTAGGCTAAATCTTTAACCAAAATTGTTAGGGTAAATCGTAACCAAGAAATATGAGGCCAAAAAAAATTATATGTCGACGTATATATGTTATTGTACTTTAGACAATAAGTAAGATTTGCAGCGCTGCGAGAAATAGTGCTTCCAAAAAAAAATGAAAACGGAAGTAGAGGAAAAATATAAATTTTGCCTGTAGCTGTTTAGAATGAGTATAAAATTCTTGTCAAAAAGTTTCTATTGACAAATTCCTGATGATGTATGCTGGATAATCAGACAGTGTTGTACCTAAAATAAATTGTCAATAAAATAATAGGAAGCAATAGTAAAAGCATGCAAAAATTTAAGCAGTACTACTCTACAAGATTTTAGGTTCAGTTAATTTATAAACTGGCCAGGAGAATAAATAAAAGTTTCTTTTAGTAGAAAAATGGAGTTGGTTGTAAGTCAAATCAACATTTAAGATCCGGAAAGGTTGCACCACGTGTTAAGGTGAAATCACTTTCCCTTTGATAAAATCTTTTATTTGTCTTTAGATCAGATCGAAATCTTTTTGAGCGGCGTCAAGAGATGGATATTATATTTCCTTTATTTAGATGTTAATAGCGGAGAGATAGACGGGTAGCAAAATTGGTTCAGTGGTTATACTCAAAAGAAAATTAACCTTAAATCTTAACTCTTGTTTTTCAGGATAATCAAAGAAGTAATGCTTCTGATACTATATCTCTTTTCCTTTCAGTAGAATACAGTAGGCAAGCACGAGTTCGGTCCTTAAAAAACAAAAGGGATGCACTACTGCCACTAATGCGATTATTGGGTTAATTATATCTGATGTTATTTTGTTGTTTAGGTACAAGAGCACGGGGACGAGTACCGGGTTTGAGTCGAGTCCTTAAATGCGAAGCGCGAGAATCAACAAACAACCTTTTCTTATTCTGAATGGCAATGTTAGGATGGATCGAATGAAAAACAATTATTTTTCCTGAGGAGAGAGGTTTTCTCTTATATATCGGATATAATAAAAAAAAGGCAAGTTATTCAAAATTGTTTTCTTTTTGATTTATTTTTACTTATCAGTTATGCAAGTGAAAATGCTGATATGAAAAATAAAATCGACACTTAATATTACAAGACAATAATAATTTTTTTTTCTTTAAATACAGAATTTAAAAATAATTATAAGTGCAATCAAAATAGATATTACAATAGGAAGACAATATAACATGTATTGTAATGTTACCTTATAACTAAAGTTTGATCCTTAAAAACTAAACTAAATATCGACTATGTTTTTTATACTTTCCTCGAGGGAAAAAGGCAGAAGTATTTCTAATCCTTCTACTACTAGAACTAAGATGTTTTTGAATATGAAAAACTATGTGAAAATACTTAGGCTAATTTTTAACAAGTTCTTTTATTTTTAGGCTAAGAAAAATATTGCTGTTAAAGTGAAAAAAAAGAAAAGAAGTGGAGAAAAGAGATGAATAAAAAACTGTAAAGTTAGAATAAATGTTTCTCAAACTATCAAAAAGTTAAAGTCCAAAATAACAACAAGAGAATAAGGGAAAAATCAAAGTTAAAGAAAACGCCAGCACAGAAATAGAAAAGCACCTTTTATCTACCAAAGAAAAACTTTTACCGAACCTAAAAATTTCTAACCTGTGAAGATTTGTTGACCAAGGGACCAAGCTGGAATGACTGGTATCATATCCAGTTGGTTTTCCCTTTTTATACCTGTAGAGATGCATAATCGTTTTCTGTGCTTTTGTATAAAGGGTTGTTTTTCCATAAGGGGTTGAAACGTTTGTATACCTATATATATATATATATCTATGCATAGCGATGACTCATCCAAAAATACGTATACCCTATTTTGCATTCTTCTTATGGAGTTATTTTAGACTCACTAACATTATAAAAATAAAAATAACTATCAATGTAATACTTAAACATGTTTCTTAAAATTATAATATTTTTCTTTTTTCTGTGATATCTTCTTTGTTTTATCCTTCTTATTTCTTCTATTGTGTGTATATATCCAATTGTTCATTATGTAGCTGTTTTCTACCTGAAATATTTGTTCTGTTATGTATTTTTTATAGCACTCCATTGTTACTCTAGTATTCGCCTTTTTTCCTTACTATCATAAATATAGTCTGTAACTATATAGGCTGGTTCTCCCCTTTTTATTTTATGCGTGGTTACTCTACAATTCTGTTCTGTCAGTTCGACTATTTATGCCTTATGAAATCGGCATAACATCTCGCTAACCACTGAACCGGTTACAGGGTAGCTTCTTATAGGTAGTGGGTTAAAAGGGTGATTACCTCACTTAAACTTTTGAATCCCTCATTTTACCCCTATCAAAATTTTAAAAAAATTCATTAGATTACCCCCTAAAACCTTTTGTATTCCTTATTTTACCCCACCCCCCCACCGCCAAAAAAAAGCTTAGACGTCCATGGTCTGACGTTGCATAGTGAACCTGTTCCTACCCACTTCTCTCCCACTTTTTATTCCTCCTCCCCACTAAACATAAACTTTTTAATGCAAAAACTGGTCCATCCACACAAAGTGCCTATCGAGCACTGAGTTACCCCTCCTCCCCTTAAAAAGCAAAGATTTGCAATGCATCATCCGTGCTGAAAGTTCTAACCTTGCGTGTCTGTACAGTACTTAATTTAACCTAACCCAACCTGACCTATAGTGATGAATACATACCTAAGCACCCATATTTTTCTTTATATTTATTTTAAAATGAATACAAAGGGTTCCACTGCCGGAAAAAGGGTTTTTGCCGACAATTTTGCAGATGTAAAAATATGTCTACGACGGGACAAAATATGCTGCTGCAATATTAATGCTGAAAATCATCTATACTAGCGGCTGCGCCCTTAGCATTTAGTTGCTCTGTATTTAAAAGGGAGAGAGAAAATAATACTAGTAAAAACATCACAAGGCTTAAATTTAAAAAATAATGATTCTAAAACCAACTCAAGAATGAATTTAAAAAAAAACCTAAAACGTTACCGGAAATTTTGTAAATCTACCCTAAAAAAGTGGAGAAGTAAAATAAAAACATCTTGGAGGGGGTTGGAGGCATTTTTTCCAGGGGCGATTAATATTAGAAGGTTTGCGGTAACCTCTCACAAAACCTTCCCACAACCTATGAAATGTGATGTATTTTGGACAATTTTGTAAACCTTCTATTTATTTTAATCTAATCTGTATTTCTGCAAAAATAATTTAAATCTTGTGAACAAATATTTTTAAAATTTGCAACCCTTGTTTTTGCACTAGTAGGTTTTTTTTGCACACTGTCTATCTATCTATCTTCCTATCTGACTATCTATCTATCTATCTATCTATCTATCTATCTGTCTATATATATATCTATCTATCTATCTATCTATCTATCTATCTATCTATCTATCTATCTATCTATCTATCTATCTATCTATCTATTTATCTATCTATCTATCTATCTATCTATCTATCTATCTATCTATCTATCTATCTATCTATCTATCTATCTATCTATCTATCTATCTATCTATCCATCTATCTATCCATCTATCTATCTATCTATCTATCTATCTATCTATCTATCTATCTATCTATCTATCTATCTATCTATCTATCTATCTATCTATCTATCTATCTATCTATCTATCTATCTATCTATCTATCTATCTATCTATCTATCTATCTATCTATCTATCTATCTATCTATCTATCTATCTATCTATCTATCTATCTATCTATCTATCTATCTATCTATCTATCTATCTATCTATCTATCTATCTATCTATCTATCTATCTATCTATCTATCTATCTATCTATCTATCTATCTATCTATCTATCTATCTATCTATCTATCTATCTATCTATCTATCTATCTATCTATCTATCTATCTATCTATCTATCTATCTATCTATCTATCTATCTATCTATCTATCTATCTATCTATCTATCTATCTATCTATCTATCTATCTATCTATCTATCTATCTATCTATCTATCTATCTATCTATCTATCTATCTATCTATCTATCTATCTATCTATCTATCTATCTATCTATCTATCTATCTATCTATCTATCTATCTATCTATCTATCTATCTATCTATCTATCTATCTATCTATCTATCTATCTATCTATCTATCTATCTATCTATCTATCTATCTATATATCTATCTATCTATCTATCTATATATCTATCTATCTATCTATCTATCTATCTATCTATCTATCTATCTATCTATCTATCTATCTATCTAATACATATAGATGCAGTAAAAATGAGAAATGCAGATTATTGACTGTGCTAATTCATACATTTTTTGCTTACAATATTGATTATACGATATTTAACATACAAAGATACAATTATAAAGATTGTAGCTACTCTATAAGTTTGATTTGTGTGTATGTATGTCTATTATATTAATTAAAGGATTACCCGACTTCTAGGTCAAAAAAGACTGTCAAACATACAGTTAGACATATGGACGAACAGACGTCCATATTTAGCTTTCATGAATTTATTTATCACATAACGATATTCTAATAATCATATATTTGTAAAATATATTTTTACGTATAAATGGTTGATATTGACTTTTAGATGTACAAAAGTGTACAACATTTTTTATAACAATTCACATCACAATGTTTTAGAAATGGCAAAAACAAACAAAAAAACTGTGTTTTATTAAAAAGCATAATGAATAGAATTATAAAAAAACAAAATTTTTGCAAATGAAGCAATTAAAGCAAAACTAAAGCACTAAATAATAATTAGAAAATTAATAGGTGTATTTTTCTACCGAAATGAATATTTATTTATCGCATCTCCCGCGGATATTTAAATAAAAAATTATCTATAATACAAAGTAGAATGATGCCTGTCCGTCCACCTGTCTGTCTGTTCCTTAAGATCTCGGTAACCACTGAACCGATTGTATCCTACTCTTTAGGCAATATACCTATTTTCTAAGAGGATGGGACGACCCCCTAAAAAAAAACAATCGTTTGTCCCATTGTGCAATATCGAAGACAAAAAGAGAAATGTAGAATATCAATTTTGATGTAAAATATTTGCTATACCCAAGTGTCTATGACCAATTCTTAAAAGGATTCTCCGTGATTTTCCTTACTTGTAATTTTATATGTTTAAAAAATTGCAGGGAGGGAAGGGATATTTTGGTCTTTTTATTATACTAGTCCCCATCGTTTTATAATAACGTTTTCTTACTCGTTGATTTTTAAAAATTTTGGGACTTTTATTGCATTATGATTGCTTTGTTCATTAAGTTGAGTGCCCTAACGTATCGACCACTAATTGTAATCTACAGAAGGGGTAATTTTGTATCATGATTTGAGATATACTTTAATTTATAAGTCAATGTCTTATACCTTTAAGTTCCTGAATAAATTGATTTCCTAAAAATCTTCCAGTTTGCAGATTTTAAAATTTTAAAATATATATTTATTGAATCTTTTATGGCACAAAGATTAATACGGAGAGTGTGGACGTGGAGGTACCCTTCCTTTATTTCCCCGGACCTATAAAAAGCTTCACTACAAAGCTGTGAAATATATCGCTAATTTGTTAGTGAGATCCTTCAATACAGCAAAGATAAAGTTGGGTTGTCCTTTTAAATGTGTCTATTTTCGCTATAAATGCTCAGATAAAATCTATTTTATGAAATCTGCCATGATTTTTCAAAATTTGAATTTAGGATTAGACAGAACAACTCTATTATAAACAAGATTTTTTTGTGAAATATGTGAATTTAAAAAGTAAGACTGAAGTTCATATGGGCCAACAAAGACAATAAAAGTTTTATTTTTTTTTATTTTACTATCTGCAGAATGAAGTACATGATTTTTCAATGTGGTCCCCACCACTTGAACCATGTAGTTGTCTGGGTTATACATCTGTACATATATATCCTATTATATAAAAGTAGTAAGCGTTTTTTGTCTGTCCCGAAGGATCTCGCTAACCGCTGAACCAATATTGTTCTCCTTTACAGTGAAGATTTTTATAGGTCCTGGAAAGTTTTTAAACTATTTTTTGGGAGGGTGTCTTCACCCCCCTCCCCCCAAAAAAACTTTTAAAATGGGACGAGGTCGACTTTTCCCCCTCCTACCATAAGTGCCTCTAGAGGCTTCTAGGGGCGTATCCTCTAGTTTATTGTACAGAGGGAATGCCAAACATAATCGAAAAAACATACGTACAAGCCCAAAAAAAGAAATACATACATACAGTAATTGATACAGAATTTTAAACTATAACAAAACATTGATATAATTGAACATTTTTTCACGGGCTGAAAAACATCCAATGAAAAATGGTGTGAATACACTTTCACACACGTATCACTTTATCAGATACTATCGGCTTCGCCCCTGGAGGCCTCTAAGGGCACTTGAGGAGGAAGGGGGGGGGGGTCCCCCCCAACTACATTTTTTATCTTAGTTTAAATTTTTTTTCTAGGGGCGATTTCTCTTGGGAGGGTTGTGGTACCCTCCCCCAAAATAGTTATAAACCTTCCCGGGACCTATGAGAAGCTACCCTGTTGAGGAGAACCCGATCGGTTCAGCGGTTAGCGAGATCCTTTGGAACCAACAGAGAGACAGACATCGTCCTACTTTGTATTATAGATAATAATCGCAAATTATTAAAACAACACATACATATACTTTCTTGGTGATTTCATACAAAGTGCTGGTTCAGCATTGATATCCTCTTATTTTTTAGAATAAATTTTAAATAAATGGAAGGGTTTAGTTTTTAAATCTATGCCTAACCCCTGAGGGACATAGACGTCTAAGGGGGGGGGGGGTTAATGGGGCGATTACCCTCCCAAATTTTTTTTCATTTACCCCCCCCCATTTCAAATTTACCCCTACACCCCAACCATTTAGGAGGGGGTATTTACCCCCCCCAAAATAAAAAGCTTGGACGCCCCTGCTGAGGGACCTATACTTGCGGTGTTTTGGCCCTGCGGGACTACCAAACATCCTTTATAACCTAACCTAACCTGACCTAAAGTAATACACAAATGAATGAAAAGATCACACTTCCCCTTATTTATGATTTATTTTAAAATTATTGGAGGCGGGATAATTTAAAACAAGCTCCCCTCTTATTTATTATCCATTATGTAGTTTAGCGATTATAAAACGCAATAAGATTGTAAATATGACAATACAAACGGAAGTGAATACACCCCTTCAAATGGTTTTCCGATTTTAAATCTTCTATTGGTATGTTCAGGTTGAAGGTTATAGATTATTTCAATTTATACTCTTTATTTTTCCTTCTTCTTGCAACTTTAATCTTTTAAGGTTAGCTGAAAGAAAATTAAATAGCCTGAAAATTTAAAGATTCTAATATGGCTTGAAATTAAAAGGGGGACATTGGGCTGTTTATTACACTAGTCCCCAAAGTTTTCTTATTCGTTGGCTTAACAACTTTGGGGACTTTTATCGAATTTGATAGGGTGGTTCATAATGTTGAGTGTCCAAACATTTCAGCCACAAATTGTAATCTTCTGAAGGGGTAATTTTGTGTATCATTTTTGGGTATATAGTATATACATAAATTCATCAGCATTTGTCTTATCCCTTTAGATCCTTGGCACGACACTGATTATGACCAAAGTCAAAATGATGTTGATATAATTACAAGACAAAAGACAAACATTCTACTACTTGGCGTTATAAATACATAGAACAACTATCTAAGAACAACTATCTAACCCTTAACGGTCGATAGAGGGCAAAATAACTGAGTGACTTTTTAAATATATATATGACAAATAACTTTTGAATATCTCTATCCTGGCGGGCACAGGATGCCATCAAACCTGGCAGAGTCATCCAGGTAAAGAACAAAAATATTTTTTTACTTAAACAAATCAGTTTATCTTACCAAATTTATCCTCTAGTAGTAAAACCTAGTCGGAAATTCATTATCAAACAGGGGACATGAACAACTTTTTTTAGCCCTCTAATAGGAGCTGAGATATTAGGAAGGGCGTTGAATGCCCCCCCCCCCCCCTGACTGAAATTGGTCCTGAAATTGCCTGTTAAGGGTTAATGCTTCTTTTACTTACCACTTTACTTGAAAATAAAATGAAAAAAGGTAATCCTAGTCAAATCTTAACATTTTATCTTACTTCGTGTTTAATAGAATTATATAAAAGTATGGAAAAAACCTAAAATTAGACAAGAGAACCAATGTAGGCATACCCCTCCCCCCCCCCTCCACACACACTTCTCATATCAAAAAGGGTTCTAGTCCTTACTTAACCTAGCCTAAATTAGTATAAGCTTCTTTGGAATACAATTTTTAAGGGTTCTATTTTTGCACAGCTCGACATTCAACTAAGTAGTACCAGTTAGAGCTTTAACAAAAAGTGGTTATTCTATTGATAAAACTATTTTCAAATATTATTCTAAAATATGACTGCAATAAAAAGTGTTGATAGCTGAAATAATATCGACATAACAACTGACATTATAATTTTTAACATTTGTTGATGTTTTCACAACACAATTTTTTTTTACAGGAAAAGGAAAAGTCCAAAGAATATGTATGTAAAAGATTCTGTACACTTTTGGTGACGAAAACATACCAAGAAGAAAGGTATTGTGTCATAATACGTTAGAAAATGTCCCGAGGAAAAAGAATGTCCAAAGGTGGCGAGAGGGGGGGGGGTGGAAGTGTTCAAAGCTCATGGTCTTTTAAATTAGATAAATGATGTAAATTTTACATACAAAAAATGTTCGGTTTTACACTCTCCAACTCAACTTGAATTAAGACCCTCCCCCCCCCCTAAAAAGCTTACACGTCCTATAGCCAATTGGTTTAGCCGTTTACGAGATTCTACTGGAAAATTTCATGATTCCAGCTACTTTAGCATAAAAAAAACACCTTTATCTATGGGACTAAGTATCTGCAATCTGCATGTTACATTACTATGTTTGACAATAATCTACATTTATTTCCAGTATTTGTACAGTATTTGTAATCTGCATGTTACATTACTATGTTTGACAATAATTTACATTTATTTTCAGTATTTATACAGCTTTTATAATCTGCATGTTACATTACTATGTTTGACAAATATCTACATTTATTTCCGGTATTTGTACAGTATTTATAATCTGAATGTTACATTACAATGGTTGACAATAATCTAGATTTATTTCCTGTATTTGTACAGTATTTATAATCTGCATGTTACATTACAATGTTTGACAAATATCTACATTTATTTCCTGTATTTGTACAGTATTTATAATCTGCATTTACCATTACTATGTTTGACAATTATCGACATTTATTTCCATTATTTGTACAGTACCTATAATCTGCATGTTACATTACTATGTTTGACAATAATCTACATTTATATCCTGTATTTGTACAGTATTTATAATCTGCATGTTACATTACTATGTTTGACAATTATCTACATTTATTTCCTGTATTTGTACAGTATCTATAATCTGCATGTTACATTACTATGTTTGACAATAATCTACATTTATTTCCAGTATTTGTACAGTATTTATAATCTGCATGTTACATTACTATGTTTGACAATAATCTACATTTATTTCCATTATTTGTACAGTATTTATAATCTGCATGTTACATTACTATGTTTGACAATAATCTACATTTATTTCCATTATTTGTACAGTATTTATAATCTGCATGTTACATTACTATGTTTGACAATTATCTAGATTTATTTCCTTTATTTGTACAGTATTTATAATCTGAATGTTACATTACAATGGTTGACAATAATCTAGATTTATTTCCTGTATTTGTACAGTATTTATAATCTGCATGTTACATTATTATGTTTGACAATTATCTAGATTTATTTCCTTTATTTGTACAGTATTTATAATCTGCATGTTACATTACTATGTTTGACAATAATTAACATTTATTTCCTGTATTTGTACAGTATTTATAATCTGCATGTTACATTACTATGTTTGACAATAATCTACATTTATTTCCATTATTTGTACAGTATTTATAATCTGCATGTTACATTACTATGTTTGACAATAATCTACATTTATATCCTGTATTTGTACAGAATTTATAATCTGCATGTTACATTACTATGTTTGACAATAATCTACATTTATTTCCAGTATTTGTACAGTATTTATAATCTGCATGTTACATTACTATGTTTGACAAATATCTACATTTATTTCCAGTATTTGTACAGTATTTATAATCTGCATGTTACATTACTATGTTTGACAATAATCTACATTTATTTCCAGTATTTGTACAGTATTTATAATCTGCATGTTACATTACTATGTTTGACAATAATCTACATTTATTTCCAGTATTTGTACAGGATTTATAATCTGCATGTTACATTACTATGTTTGACAAATATCTACATTTATTTCCAGTATTTGTACAGTATTTATAATCTGCATGTTACATTACTATGTTTGACAATAATCTACATTTATTTCCAGTATTTGTACAGGATTTATAATCTGCATGTTACATTACTATGTTTGACAAATATCTACATTTATTTCCAGTATTTGTACAGGATTTATAATCTGCATGTTACATTACTGTGTTTGACAAATATCTACATTTATTTCCAGTATTTGTACAGTATTTATAATCTGCATGTTAAAATACTATGTTTGACAATAATCTACATTTATTTCCATTATTTGTACAGTATTTATAATCTGCATGTTTTTAAACTAAAGAGTTTTTAAACTAAAGAGATAGTTGCATGAGGTGCATTTAACAAGTACTTTGCAAGCATAAGTTACAAGAATACTGTGGTATGCGGCACCTCTGGACCATGCAGAAACCAAGACATTATAGTGATGCTACGCACCCAGCTAAATCCTGTTATTATACAATTGTAAAGCCACCTGAAAATATGTCAGATAACGGTATTGGTTTTCATCTCTCAGTTGTCCTGCAAATGGAGGGAGGGGTGTTACCCCTCCCTCTCCCATCTTAAGCACCGGAACCTTCCCCTTCAACCACCAAGTTATCAGCACCACCTCAACCCTGAGGATAAAGGATCTAAGCCTTCCCTCACCTGATAGAATCACCCCCACACAGACTGTTGTTGTCACAAGTAATCATCAAACCTTCCCTCTTTAGTACCCAGACCTACCACTCAACCCCTCTATGCTTATCTACCTATTGTGCTGTTCCATGGGCTATCCTGCCTGCCCCAGACAGGGATAGCCATCTACCTAACCATTGCAATTATCTATGTTTTACTGTATGATTTATCTTTAACTATCTTTATTCCTAATCCATATGTATTTATATTATGTTGTACAAGTTTAGTTATCCTTAGACCAGCAATAAAGAAACAACTGAATAGACTATGTTTATTATTTAGTGATTGCTAGAGAAGCGTAGCTTCTCTATAGTATAGGTGTCCACGTCTGTTCACACTGCCGTAGTCTTTATTCGAACTCTGGTGTCTGCCATTTACCCTAGGCGGATACCACAATACTATCTAACATATATAATTTTGTATTACAATAGATAGAAATCAATTAGGCACAGCCAAAATAGTCATCATGTTGTTTTTGTGAAAACAAGACAGCAATTAAGTTTCATAAATCAAAAACATGATTTTCAATTCTTGATATTTTTAAAACTACCTGGTAGAAAATTGAAATTATTTCAAATATGTGTCTTTTAATTGTACTTTAAACTATTGAACAGAAAAAAATATACAGTTCACTAAATTCAAGTTTAAATGCATTTCGTGCAACTACCTCTTTACTTTACTGTATTATAATGTTTGACAATAATTTAGATTTATTTTCAGCATTTGTACAGTATTTATAATCTTCTTGGTCCATACGTAAACTTGGACTAATTTCCAGTATTTGTACAGTAATACAATTAAACTATCATATTATACAATTAAACATGATGTAAATATTTGTAAAATACGTTAAAATGTCAATATGATTTATCTTAGTAACATGTTCATATTCTATTTAATCATTCTATTGAATATTATATATTGTACACATATCAAAATAATTCTTGGTAGCCACATTACAATAGAAGGAGATTTATCTTAGTATTATGTACATTCTGTCTTACTATCTATCTTACACTATTAGTAAGTTATATGTAGACTAGCAGGCCTCTAAGGGTACTCGGGGTGATGGGTTGTTGAATTAGACCCCCTTTTTTTGGAGGGAGGGGGGGGGGGTATTTTTCTAGGGGCGATATTAGGAAAACCATTTTTGCCTCAAATTTTATCTGTGAATAAAACAATAATTATCTTAGTTGATGAAATTTATTAGTAAAACGATAGAATTTTATTAAACAACATTTTATTTTGAAAATTCCCATAGTAGGAAAAGTTAAAAGAAAACATCTTTATGTAACATTTCCCTCCCCGAGGTTAATGACAAATATCTAAAGAAATCAGCACATAAATGACATAATGCACCATTTATATACTTTTCTAGGATAAAGGAATAAGAAAATGACAAAGATAATCATTATTGTAGCAAAATGTTTTGTTTTAAATGTATCTAGTTGGTATAAAACATCGATTTTACTGCCTTGATAATAACAAGTTTTTTACCTAATTAGAATATTTTTTAAGGAATAACTATTTAGGTTAAAATGAATTTAGATATTCTAGGATTTCAAAATTATACCTTTTTGTTACAGAAATCATCATGTAATGTGAAAATAAAATTAATGAACAATAAAAATGAAACCTAAATTAAAAAAAAACACAGCATTCAAAAACAGACACTTTTTTGTACATTTACTGAACCCTTTTTTTCCACGATGTTTCCTTTTCCCTACTTTTCTACATCAATTATTTATCATGTACAAATTATCCTTAACATACATACTATATCAGGGATCTTAGGGGATAAGACGTTATATTGATGTACATTCCTAACAAAATTATTTCTCTGTAGACTGAAATTATTGGTTGAAAAGTTATGACCAGTTTAAACCAACCAACCAAGATTTGAAAAAATTGCCCAAATATTTTAGGCCAGCGAATTAGAGAAGGTAATTATAAAACATCAGTATAATATACAGTCAAATGTCCCCTCCCTCCCTGCATACTACTACAAAGTTACGAAAGAATATCACTTTCGCCTCAAAACAAAGAATACAATCGAGAAAATCAAAGTAACTAAGGCTTCAAATCATCAATAAAATCTAAATAGCAAAGAAATTTATAAACACAAAAAAAGACTCAATTTAAATAATAGCATCATATAAGAAAAAAACAAACAAAATAGCCAACAGGTATAAAAGGTTTTAATTATTAGGCAAATGATAATTTTTAAATTAAGTTTTTCTTGAGGCATGAACCTGCGGTGTCCTAACCCTTCATGGATACCCTGTCTCTGATAAAACCTACCTTACCTAATCTAGGGTAAACTACCCACCTCCCTGATTTAAAATTTATTCACAAATATAAGAGGAGGGGGGGGGGGGGGTGGAGGTTCTGTGCTCATCTAGGCATTCTCAGAGAAACCACCGTATATTTGAGTTTGGCTATATTTTTAAGTTGAGATATTTATTACGAAAGTTATAGCACACCTAAACTGTGACATGCTGCTTAATGTAAATTTTTTATTATTGTACTTTTGAATTAGGGCAATATTTGTCCATAAGTAGCACATTATTAGCAGTCAACAATAGCTTGGATGAAAAAGAACAGTAAACCTTGTATGATGATATAATTGAGTTCTATAAAATATGAATATTAAACAAGGATAACAACATCCATAAGTAACGAAGCTCAAAAATTATGAATGGATATCGGGAAAAAATTTGCTATAGAGCAGTGTCATACAATAAACATTAAACTTGATAAAATAGGGAAATAACGGAACCTTTAAAATCACGCAACCTTTAAAATCCCGAAAAATTAAAAATCTAGGAATCGATCTAGCACCGCAATTAATGGACAAATCTTAATGAAACTTGATGAAAATATGTATAATATGGGTATGTTCATTCCTTGATAATTTTAGCTATCAGTCCTGTATAGGAATAGAGAAAATCTTGAAAACCTAAAAATCTAGGAATCGATCTAGCACTGCAATTAATAAACAAATCTTAATGAACTTAGTGAACATATGTAGAATGTAAAATCAATTAATCCCTGAAAACTTCAGCCCTCTATCTTGAAAAGGAATTGAGAAAATCACAAAAAGAACCTCGTAAAAGTGTCTGACTATGACGTCAGAAAAAATTAACAATTAACCAATGAGAAGCAAGTATTCACTGTAATTGACCAATGGTAAAATATATAGCGATCTCTCATTGGTTAATTGTTAATTTTTTCTGACGTCATAGTCAGACACTTTTACGAGGTTCTCACGAAAACTTAAAAATCTAGGAATCGATTTAGCACCCCAAATAACAGATAGATGGGCAAAACAATGTATAGATTAGATAAGCAATGAGCATATGTCATAGGAATTTTCCCTAAAAATTTCAGCTGTCTATCTTGAATAGGAGCCGAGAAAATCACGTTTCCCCCAATTCATTAATTACGGACAGACGGACGGACATTCGGAATTATAGAGTAGCTTCGCTAATAAAAACTTAAATGGAAAGTTAGGACACTGCTAGCTAAAATACCAACCAAACATCCTATTTATATAAAAGACCGAACTTATCAGAGAACGTGTTTATAAAAACTTTTGGTACCAGTGTAATTTACAGTTAATATAAAAGAAACATGGCATTTCTTTTACAATTTTGCTACCTCCAACGATCAATTTAATTGCCGTCATGATTTTAATAGTTATTTCTCGTATCGTATTATAAACGGCTTTCCGCGGATATAGAATGTACAATTATGAGATTAAAACTAGTTTTTTTAGCCCCGTGGTGCCGAAGACAGCGGATAAAAAAACTGGTTTTAATCTTATGATTGTACCTTTCTATATTCGTAGAAAACTGGATATAATACGATGCTAGACATAGTTTTTTCGTATGGATGAGAACCGGTTCCTATCCACCGGATTCGAATGAATACGAGAAAATGGATTAACATTTGATTAAGAAAACAGCAAAAAATTATTACAGATTATTTTTCTTTGTTTTCATTTTAAATCTTATTTTTATCAAATATCACATTTTTCGTTGTTGTTGTAAATGATCCTATTTTGCTTATTATTCCAAGAAAAATGGAAGAGATAAAAAATATCATAAAGTATAAAATATTTCTAGCAAAAAAAGTACATTCCCTGTCAAAATATGGAGTCTCTAATATGTACGTCTAAAATATGTTGTATCAATACACTGTCGATATATGTATAATTTAACAAGGATGACAACATCCTTAAAGCGAAGCACTGAACCTGTAGGACAAACGGATATTAACACTTATATAGTGTCAGAACTGAATAATCAGAATATAAATGTATAAGAGTCACAGCAAAATTGTAAGTGTAAATTTGTTGAAAAACTGCTTGATACAGGATGTTTAAAATGGACGTACGGACAGTCTTGTAATGATTATAGAGTTGCTACGCTTTCTAAATCGTACCTAACTAAACTACTAACGGAATCACCATGCATAGTTTTAAATCGATAGGACAATTCTAACATGCCTAAATTAACGAAAAAAGCTATCCGTTACGGACGGACAGACGGGCGTACGGACGGACGGACCGACCCTAATTATAGAAAAGCTTCGCTTTTAAAAATGTCAAAGTTTTAAAGATATATAGTCAACGTAAATATTATCAAAAAACTATTACACAAATAACATGTTAATATTATGTCAGCTACAACCACTTTATATTAACGCATTTACTCGACATAAAACCCTAGAAAATTTTTGTAGGTAGAATGTCAACAGTTTTAACAGGGTTTGCCATCAGGAACCTGGAAAGTACCGTTCAAGCTCTCAGCAGGCAATCAGTGCAGGCTTCCTCTGAACCAATGTGAATGCAAAAAAGAAGTATACCTATACCCAAGGACGTCCAAGGGGGGGGGGTGTAAAGTGGTGATTACCCTCCCTAAACGAACCCCCAAATTTTTTTTCATTTTACCCCACCCCCCATTTAAATTTACCCCCCCCCCAAAATAAATAATCCCTAACAAAAATTTTTTTTGCGCGCTTCGCGCCCATTTTTACTACTAAATATTTAATAATATTTCATAATCAGGTAGGTACCTTTTTACATTATTAAATTACCCCCCAAAAAATTTTACCCTGGGGGTAAATTTCGGGGGGGGGGGGGAATTTACCCCTGCCAACAGATTTCCGGGGGCTAATTACCCAGCCCCCAAGCAAATTTTACCCCCGGGGTCAAAATTTTGGCGGGGTAAAAAAAATTTGCCAATTTACACATCCCCCCCCCCAAAAAAAAATGAACCCCCATTAAACAAATTTTACCCCCCCCCTTAAATAAAAAAGATTGGATACCTGCTAAGTCCATATTTCCGGCAAAGTATAAAAAATATAAAAATATCAAAAATCTAAAGCAAAGAACCTCTATTTCCCTCTCCTTTTTCTGTTTCTTTTAGAGAAATTATTAAAATTCATCATTTGGAAAGCGTATTTAGAGCATTTTTAAAAAGAAAAGTTTTTTGTATAACGTGTGTAGGTCCGTCCATCCTTAACGGTTAGCTCTTTTAGTTTATTAGTTGTAAGAATTTTACATCGATTTAAACTTTGCATGATGATTCCTATAACAGTTAGGTACAGTTTGAAAAGCGTAGAAACTTTATTATCGTTCCTAGAAAGTATATACATTAAAACATGCATATTTTTAGCTTTTTTAACAATAACTTTTTGTATAATATATTATGTAGTTAGTCTGCTGCAATGTAAAAAAAGTAAGTAACTTATACGTAAGCCTTCTTATCTCTAAACCTTAAATAAACATTTATATGTTAAAAGTGCCACGTTTTAGTTTGTTATTATTCGTCAATTTATATAAAACTAGGATTGATATCATTTATGTAATTGTAAAGTGAAGTGAATACAAACAAGGATGGCAACATCCATAAAAGCGAAGCGCTGAAACTGTAGGACAAACGGACATTAACACTTGAATAGTGTCAGAATATTTAGAATATAAATGTATAAGAATCGATGCAAAATTGTAAGTAAATTTGTTGAAAAACTGCTTGATACAGCAGGGGCGTCCAAGCTTTTTTTTTTGGGGGGGGTAAAATTTTTTTAAGGGGGGGGTAATTCGGTTTTGGGAGGGGTAAAATGGCGCGCGAAGCGCGCCGCAAAATATTTTTCCCCCCCCCAAAATTTTTACCCCGGGGGTAAAATTTGCTTGGGGGGGGGTAATTACCCCCCCTTAAATCTGTTGGCAGGGGTAAAATTTGTTTACCCCCCCAAAATTTTAAATGGGGGGGGGGGGGGGGGGGTAAAATGAAAAAAAGTTTGGGGGACCCCCAAATTCGTTTGGGGGGGTAATCGCCCCATTACCCCCCCCCCCTTGGACGCCTATGTGATACAGAATAATGTTTATGGACATACTTACATTTTTAGGACTTAATTATAGAGTTTCTTCGCTTATAATAATGTACTTTGTTGTCCCAGGAATCAGTATACAAAAAATCAGATCATTCGGATAAGTAAATCATATAAAAATTTGTTGTTAAAAAAGGAACACAGTAATAGTGTCTGACTGATTATGACGTAACAAATAAAATTAGCCAATGAGAGGCCACTATAAATTTTACCATTGGTCAATAACGGCCTCTCATTGGCTAATTTTTTTTTGTTACGTCATAATCTGTCAGACACTATTACTGTGTTCTTAAAAAAGTAAAAATCAACATGTTTAAAATGGACCTACGGACATTTTGGTAATGGTTATAGAGTTGCTAACTTGTACCTAACTACTTCAGGAATCTCCATGCAAAGTTTTAAATCGATAGGACAATTCTAACATGCATAAATTAACGAAAAAAGCTATCTGTTACGGAAGTACGGACGGACCGACCCTAATTATAGAATGGCTTCGCTTTAAATAAAAAAGGAGTAAGGGGGGGGGGGGTAATTATATGATTATACGAATAATTAAACTCTCAACATTAAATCTTAAATCATATGCACTCAACCTTATTTGTGAAGTTAGAACAAAAATTCTGCTTTAATCTTATCTAATTCCTGAAATTACATATTTACAGGATGTTTAATATGAACATACTTACCAGGGGCGTCCAAGCTTTTTATTTTTTGGGGGGGGTATTTACCCCCCAAAAATTGTTTTGGGGGGTAAATACCCCCTCCTAAATGGTTGGGGGTAGGGGTAAAATTTGAATGGGGGGGGGGGTGGTGGGGGTAAAATGAAAAAAATTTTGGGGATGTCTACGGCACCCCCAAATTCGTTTGGGGGGGGGGGGGGGTAATTGCCCCATTACCCCCCCCCCCTTGGACGCCTATGATACTTACATTTTTAGGTTTTTAGTATAGAAATGCTCTGTTTTTAACAAAATATTATTTGTTCCAAGGAATCTATAATCATAAAATCAAGATAATAGGAAGGACATACTGATTTTTTGGTATTAATTATACAGTTACTATGCTTTCTAAATTGTACCTTACTGTTAATGTAATCATCATTTCAAGTTTGATATGAATTGAACAATTCTAAATTAACATTAAGAGCTATCCATTATGTACAAACAGATTGACAGATTGATTTTAAATAAAGTAAAGCTAATTTTACCAAAAAAACATAAAGTAACCATTACTGATTTTTTTCCAGAATAAAATGGCAGCCACAGGAAGCTGTTCCTGTGAGCTGAATCTTGGCTGTCACAAAGTATCAACACACGATATTCTCAAATCTCAGAACCTGGAAAGAAAAAGTAAGTTAGTGGATGAGGCAATCAATTTTCTTGGTCCTTCCAATTCACGTGAACAATGCTTAATACAGGATAAGATCAATGAAATCAAGGATGTTAGTGGAAAATATTACTTTGATATAGATAAAAAAATAATTTCCATGCCAAATCAAATTGTTCTTCCAAAACAACCATTTATATTGGATAATCATGATAATAAAAAAGAGATATCAATCTACCTTGACAAATATTGTGAAGATTTACTTCACCAAAATCTCATTGTTGCACTCAGAAATAAACAACTGGTGGCTTTTATCATCAATGGATTTCAATCTGGAGATGTCCTTAGGGCTAAAATTGAAAAAGGAAAAAGTATGCGAGGTAAAGATATTTGTGCAGAGTTAAACAAATATGAAAAAGAAGTTATGGAAATTCTTGAAATTGAGAATGTTTCTGATGAAAAACTTGTAGAATGTATTGAACTGCACAAAGACCTTAAAAAAAATTTGAAATCTTCTGTCTGGCTATTCAAAAAGGAATAAATGTTTTTTTTCATAATTTATTTTACATTTTTAGTAAAGGCTGACCTTTTACTGCAAAATAGCTAAAACTAGATTTGAAAAAAGGCTCAGTTTTGTCTCCTCTTTTATAAATATTTAGATGGTGAAAGGCTAGTAAAGGAGAATGATTAATGAAAATGAGGGGAAGAGGAAAGGGAAGTGAATTGATGGGGTTTCAAGGGAACATGAATTACCTTCTCTTCTCATAACAATAGGTCTAACCAAGAACAGATACAGACACTAACATATTTGCTTTGCTACCAAAAGTAAGATAAAGATAAAAGACATTTATCATTAAAGGTTCTAAAGAGATATGGAAAAACAAAATTGATGTCTATCCCAGATGAAGAATTAGAAGGTTTCTATGCATATAACCATTATTACTTCAGCATTGAAGAGTCATCTTTGGAATATGATTCATTGATGATCATTCCTGAGTATAAGCTTATTGTCAATATTGAGGTCAAAAGAGGAAGTAACATTTCTTTGTTAAACAAGGCATCCGATCAAACCAAAAAACATCTTTCATTTTTTACCAAAGTATTTGGATCCATATTGTCAACAGATTGGAGATTTGTGATGGGAGCCTGTGTTCCAAACTTAGAAATTGAGAAAAAAAGTAATATTCCATGTGCTTATTGCAAGCCATTCTATATCACATATAAAGATATGGTTGACATGAAACCTTGGATTAACTTATTAATCAATGATAAGATTCCTTTGAAAGAGGAGATCTTTAAGAATGAATATGATAATCTACTTATAGGGTTGATAGGTTTTGCTTCCATTAGAAACATTCAACAACTTAACCAACTTATTGTGGATCCACATGACTTTAGCAAGGAGGTAGAAAAAATGCTGATTGCAAGCAATCCTGGTATAAGTGGAGAAAATGAATCCAATAGAGATGAGTTAGAAAAAGCTATTTCAGGACAAAAAAAGCAATTTGACTATCTTTGCTACATGTTAACTCCTGAACAACTAGCTGCTGTAAAGTGTACATCTGCCTTTATCATTATTGATGGAGACTACGGGACTGGGAAGACTTATGTCTTGAAGGAAAAAGCTAAACAATGTGCTGTCAACAATCCTGAAGCTAAAATTGCTTATATAAACCTTTCTGCACAGAGTTTATACAAAAAAAGTAAAATTAAAATATTTTCAACTGAATCTGTAATGGATATCATAGCTATTACTGAGTTTGAGAACTATGACAATATTGATGTCATAACTTGTAAATCATTGGATCAACATATGAAACAAAAACAACAATCTGATATAGAATCCACTTTTGATATTTATAGAATAATAGAAAACTACTTTCAAAGTTGCAAGTATGATTTTCTTTTTATAGATGAACTTCCACCTCAAAGTGCAGGGTCCAAAGTAGATTTGCCTATATTATTTCGACCTTTTAAATCTATATGTATAACTATCAAATGTCATGATGAGAAGTTTGAAAATGAAATTTTGATACTTCAAATGAAAGATCAATGCAATGCTATTAGAATTTTTCTCTCCCAGAATATGAGAAACACAGAAAATGTTATGAAATTGTGCAAGCAAGTAGATATAGTTGCTGATGTAAGACAAGGAAGTCTTATTCCTAGTAAGAATGTGATTGGACCACATTGCTATCACTATAGCAATCAATATGATTTAGATAATCATATCATAGTTGAGGCTATTGTTAAGAAATATTTCTTTGATAAACCAGATGAAACCATAGTAGTTTTGTTTGACAACAGCAGAGCTATGAAAGAAATTGATGTCTTTACAATGAAATCATTTCAAAAACACTTTACCACAGACAGAAAAGTTGTTTATCTTCACAAGTATCTTACAAACACTGAACAACAAACAAATGAGGTGAAAGAGTTTTTGAAAAACCCTGAAGGTATATTTGTTACTGATATTGATACATTTGGAGGTGCTCAGGCTAGAAACGCAATCATAATTCTAGATCGTGATTCAATGTTTCATAATTTCCTGTTCAGGAATTTGATCCTGAGAACTATGTCCTTTGCTATACTGATAAAAAAATACAAAAATATTAAGAAAATTATGCAGCCAGGAATCGTTGAAGACAATAACCTTCATGAATATGTACATATGTGCAGAGAACCACTGAATTGCTATCACTATAAAAATACTCACAATATTGCATACAAACATATTGCAAAGGCTGTACTTGACACCTACTTCCATGACAAATTAGAAGAGACTATTGTAATATTAACAACCAATAACTGGACACTTGATGAAGAGTTAAAGCATTTGATCAATAATTGGAAAATTTGCACAATAAAATTTGACAGGGAACAACTCAAAGCAGAAGGAAACGAACAAGAATTAGAAAACAATACAACAGCTACTCTCAAGAGACCAAACTCGATTTTGATCTTTAATATTGTCAAGAAAGGTTACCATAAGGATCAACTCCCTCTTTCTCTTGATGATGCGAGAAATATTGTAATGTTTTTGGATTCAGAAGCAACATTTGTTAATGATTGCAGAATCTTTATTCAGAGAGCCAGACCCAAATTTTCTCTGATTGTAGGAAGAGATAATGTGGATAAAATCCTCAACTTTCTTAATTTAAAAGAAGTTAATGATATTGAAGACAATATCAAACAAGATTTGTTGAAATAACCAAATTCATACCACCATTGAAATAGTTATGAGGCCAAACAAAAGTTTTTACAAGTTTCTTTACAATAAAATAAAAAATATATAATAGTGTTAACCTTTAATTGAAACAAAACAAGATTAAAGTGGAACTTTTGAATGAATCAATGCCTGTGACTGAAATACAAAATGCTTTGTTTCGGAACGCAATGCCTAGCCGTTCTCGAAATCTTATCTCCAAGCCCTCCGAATGACCAACATAGTGAAGTTTACGAATGTGTATTTATTACCATGAAAACAGTAAGTCTAAAACAAAAATATAAGAATTAATTACATAAAATTAATGGTTATTATTTTTGTAAGATCGAGGTTGCGTGATTTCAATTTAATTAAAAATATAAAATTTCTAAAAACTTTAAATTGGCACGAAACATATTAAATCGCATCAGAAATTGATAATTTTAGATTCAAATGATCAATAAATAAAGGAAAATATTCGTATGATAAAACTTAGCAGTTAAATGGTCTATTAATGATTTAAATTTCTTCATAAAATTGTACCATTCTACGCTTATTATTAAGAATTAAAAGATAAATTCTTACCACATATGATGTCAAACTAAGCAGGAAGGCTTATTTGAGATCTTCCACGGATTAGAGCGCATGTATATTCAACCAATACATTATTTTCATTCACGTAGCTCCTCACATGGGAATCATCAAAGGAAAAGTGCGCGTCTTTTTTGTTTGTTTACAAGCAACGCGCGGAGATAGTTAGGAATGCCGCGTTACACACTCATTCTCTGGTGTAAGGAAAAGGGAATTAATGGGTTCGGACTTGCCAGGGAATACAAGAAATACATTCCAACACACACCCGTCTAGTCACTGGGAATCGAACACATCACCTCATATTAGCATCATGCGTGCAGACAGTGTCCACAAAATCACAATCTCATAACGCATAAATTACAAGAGTTTAAAATGGCATGGCCATCAGGCCTAAAATTAATTATGGTACTTACGAACACCACAATAACTCAAACCGACTCCACTACCACATAAGGATAGGAATAAGGAATGGGAAAAGCATTCAACATTCATGAAATGCACATTTACCACTCACACATCACATTAAATCATGGCCTCATAATCTCAATAAAATTAGAATTACAGACCATGTAATTGCGAATACATGAATTAATAATCAATAGTACCTAAACTTTGATTAGGTACCTACATAATAAAATAGGCAAATGATTTTTATATTAAAAATCGCATCAATAATTAAATAATCAACTCAAACTTTTTTCGTCAAAAGAAAGAAAGATTAAATAATGACATTTTTTCTACTAAATCTTTTTGCTAGAAAAGAAAAGTAAAATTTCATAAAAAACTTCTCAATAATTAGAATTTTTCTCCGGCGGAAAAATACTTGCTTACATCTAAACATTTTTCAGATAAGATAGGTAAGATCCTTAAATCTAAACATGTTTTAATAAAATAGATACTTAAATCTAAATAAAATATGACTGTAAAAAATCATCAAACTTCGGAAAATTAAAATTTCATAATTTTAAATCTTCGTGAATCAAAATTGCGTAAAATTAAAATTGCAATTGAAATATGCAAATTAAATTTACCAAAATAAAACAAAAGCTTTAAGAAGAAAGCAACTTATACATATTCAAACAGTCATAATTAAGGCAATCTGGGGCCTCAGTTAGAATGAATCCCTCAAGATACAAA
This sequence comes from Acartia tonsa, assembly GCF_053477335.1. Taxonomy (NCBI): domain Eukaryota; kingdom Metazoa; phylum Arthropoda; class Copepoda; order Calanoida; family Acartiidae; genus Acartia; species Acartia tonsa. Next base: position 11,394,301 of record NC_137268.1, read on the forward strand.
CTAACAAATCCATCAAATATAAATAATTGCCATGTTCCAGCTATCCTGTCGGACGTTATGTCTTTCCATCACAACTTTTGATACTGCATAATTTCCAACAGGATTTCTGGCGCAGGGCTGCATCAACTGAAAATAAACATAATTAGTGATATTCAAATCAAATTAAGATAAAAAGAATCATGAAATAATTCAAAGACACTTTTAATCATCACTCAAAGCAATCGAAATTAAAACAAATTATCTTATGCTTTAGTTTTGCCGTTCTGCGGTATGTCTGGCCGAGGAAACAGAGCTAAGATACACCGTAGAGCGGTCTTATTAAGCTTAATTCTACGATACTCAAAGAATCTACTTAATTCATCGGCGAAAAAAATCTGCATTTTTTCTTTAGGTACATCAGTTTAAAGGTAAATAGTAATAATTTTAATATGCATGTAATATTAAATTATTTATGTGATTATAATAAATCTTAAGAAATATTTAAATGATGTAAAAAATCTCATTGTGTTAATTTCTTATCATATTAAATTTCAATCCAACAAGGATAAAAATGTTCGTATTTGCGTAGGTACCTAGGAAAATTTCCGCGAAAAAAATCCCTGGTCCCGGAAAGACTTAAATCATTGAAAGAACTTGCGTAAACGTATAAAAAACTTAAGTTTGCATTTCAAATGAAAAAATCTTGCGTCGATTTGAAAGTTTAAACGAAATTGCATCAAAATTGCGTTTTTTGTCTTTCGAAAAAAATCTGATAAATCTACCGTAAAAAAATGAAAAATCAAAGTTAAACAAGAACGATACTTATACTAAACTTTGGGTAGATTGATCTTGAGCAGACGTCTTGCGGAAGTCTCGTTACTCGTGGCGGCTGCGTCATCTGATAATTTATACTTGCAAACCACGGTCCTTCCACCTGGGCGCACTTCTTCTACACGTCCCAATCTGAACTTCTTCATCAAAGCTGTGCTGTCGTCGATCAGCACCACGTCTCCTGGCTCGAGCAGCACCTCGTTGCGGCGCCACTTGACGGACTTGAGTAGCTCGGGCATGAGCTGCTCCTTGTACACCTGATGGAACTGACGGGTCAACTCCTCCAAGTTCTCCAGCCTCCTGGTGATGGGCTCCTTGCAACCTGTTTCGAAGGTGCAGATTGCATCATTGGTCCTGCCGCCTAACAGATCAGCAGGTGAAATTATCCTCCAGCTATTGACGTCATCTCCTTGGGTGGCATACGTCAATGGTTTAGAAATTAAGACTCTAGCGGTCTCAGCACACAACACCAATAAATCATTGAAGGTTACAGTAGCACCAGCCAACTTCTTGTTCAACACACGCTTGACCAGCCCCACCTGCCTCTCCACAGTACCTACGAACGAGTGTGCTGCGGTGGGCACAAGATGCCATTCAAAATGCATCCTGGTATCCTTCAAAAGTTCATCTAGAATGCGTTTGGCACCAGCCATATTGGTGCCTCTATCTGTAGTAACCCTTCTAGGCATATTGTAAAACGCCTGAAGTTTTCTCAAGCCGACCAGCACGGCTTCAGTTGAATAATCGGTCAACACGTCAACAAACACAGCCTGTGTGAATCTACAAGCTACAATCAACAACCAGACTTTGTACTTAGTCTTGGAACTCCTGGTGCCAACGCCAGGCTTCACAACTTCTATCGGCCCCGCAAGGTCCATATGCGCCTCTTGGAAGGGCACTGAGGGTTCAACACGGTCTGGCAGAATATTAGCCATTGCGGGACTCGAACGCTTGGCATATTCAATGGAACATGCAGCACAATTTTTGACCACTTTCATAGCCTCCATGCGGCCATGTGTGATCCAAGCATACCTTCGGCTTTGCGCCAATGTTTTACGATGACCTCCATGTCCCAATTCATCGTGAGACTGTTGAAGGATGAGCTTCGCCAGCCTGTTGTGGCGGCTGAGCAAGACAACACCTGGGCTGTCCTTAATAACTTTCCTGGGGCCTCCAGCTGCGGCCTCAAGGGCTTCATCTCCTCTTCCGGCCATTTTCAATATTGTGAATGACCTAAGAGGAAAACATCCATCATGACCCACTATGGGCCAACAAACCTGGACCTTGTGATGATAGGGTTGAAGGGAGTCGAATTTCCCCTCGGCGTCCATGGTCATCTCCTTCTCTTGGTTGAAGGAAGTCAAAAACAGGTCACAAACAGAATCCACGTATGTGTTTGTGAAAGTATAGTTCTCATAATACCTAGAACTATCATTGTTGCTAACACCATCCTCATTTGTTGCAACACCACGCTTCTTGACAAGCAACATTTTAAAGCAGTTGGCAGCCTTAAGAACTGCGGCCACAGTCCTCCTTGCCTGCCTGTAGGTCCTTCTTGCCAGGGACCTCCAGAAATCATTGTCCACCACCTGTGTGAACATTACCTTAAGCTTCGCCATCTTGGGATTTAGCTCGCTTTCGGGAATGGATGCATTAACCTCACCCGCCGTTTTAACGGGCCACTGGTCCTGTTCCAGGCGCAACCAGCTTGGACCTTCCTGGTATGTAGATCCAGGTTGTACATCCTCAATCGTACACAAACCACGCGTCGCCAGATCGGCGATGTTGTGTTGGGTTGGAACCCATCTCCAATCTTCAGGGCTCGTCAACTGTTGTATCTCAGAAACACGATGACTGTTGAAAACATTTAGCATAACACTGTCACTGGATAACTGAGCCAGGGCACAGCTGCTATCACTAAAAAATACTTTGCCAGAGATGCTGAAAGGTAGAGCTCTGACAACTGTATCCACAAGCCTTGCCAAAATTAGACAACTAAGCATTTCTAACCTTGGTATAGACTCTATCTTCACTGGTGCGACACGTGACTTGGCGCAACACAAAACTACATCAAATCCTCCAGGAACTGGCCATCTCAGGTAGGTGATGGCTGCATAGGCCTGGTTTGATGCATCACAGAAACCAACAACCATTGGAAGCCCCAACGGCTTATCAGGAACCATCGAACGTCTGAACAACACATTTCCAAGTGCCGCCCGGTCCTGGAGGCTGCTCACGAGCTCTGACCTCAACTCTCCAGGTATGACATCATCCCAGTTGCATCCATGTATGCAGACTGAGCGCAGACAAAGCTTGGATTTAAGCAGCAAAGGTGCTGCAAGACCCATCGGGTCGTATAATTGTTGCACAAATCTCCAAACTTCTCGTTTAGTTATCAACTCAGGTAGACTTCTCCAGAGATCCTCCAGATCCAGGTCTTCTAGTAGCTTTCTACCCTTAATCTTCTCGCCGTGGTTGGCTCTGACAGGCAGGAACAATTTATCCTGTTTAGGGTCCCAAACAAGGCCCAAAACTTTCACACTGTCAACATCATCTCCAGAATAAATAACAGATTTAAATCTGAAATTTCCAGGTGCAATCATATCTTCCAGCTCTTGGACCAGCTGGACAGCTTCAGGTTTACTGTTATGACCGCTTAAACAGTCATCCACGTAAGTACAAGTCTCCAATTTGACTGAAGGAGGATCTTGATACAAAACAAATTCAGATCTGAGTGGTTGCTGAACATCTCTCCACACATCTTGCTGGGCTACAACATCAGAACCTCTAATCTTCTCAGATCCATAAACATCTTGAACATCCTGCAGGGAACGTCCACCAAAAATACGACCAGTGAGTCTGAGGGCGGTCACGGCCATATCGCCAGCCAAGGCTTCACCAAAGTTGATGGTTTTGGTGAGATAAACCTCCGGCTCTCCATCAACTGTGTCAGCGAAAAAAACACGTTTCAGCTGGGAATCTTCATAGGTAGCTAACAATGAATTGTAGAACTTCTGAATGTCAGCCACGAATGCACACTTGTAACTTCTGAACCGAATAAGATTGTGCATCAGGGAATATAATGGAACTGGCCCGTCCATCATAATACTATTGAGGCTTAGCCCCTTGCAGCAGAGGCTAGAATTGGCGCATATCCTCAACGGCGTGGAAATAGACTCTTTATATGCGCAGACTAGGCTCGAATAATACACGGGCTTAGTATAAGCTAGATCTTCTGGCGAAGCCTTTGTATACACTCCACGAGAAACAGCTTCTTGGAACACTTGGCAGAAGGTGTCATATTCACCTTTTTTGACCATCCTCTGCCGGTCACGTAAGCAGATCTTGTACGCCTGCTCAGAATTATCAAACAACACACTTGGCGGCTGCTTGTAAGGATATGAGGCCGTCCAGATACGGTTCTCAAGATCCAACGTCAAACCTTCTTCAATCAGCTGCCGCTTACGCACGTCCAAGGCGGACTGCCCGGCGGCAATGGCGGCGCAATGACGGCAGTTCTTACAACCGCTGCACATTGATGGCGGCTGTATCCCCAAACTTTCTGTACTCAGGAACTCCATCTTGCTGACCTCCAACTTAACAGCTTTACAAGCGACAGGATTAGTAACAGTCCTGCCGTCAGCAGACACAACTAAATAGCCTGTACCAAATAAGCTTCTGTACAGTCTAGAATCACCAACCATTTTATCTGCACACGGGAACATAGCTGGTGTTAGATGGCCGATAAGAATATCAATCTTACCATCGACCATAGAAAATCTATCAGGCTTCATGTTGAAAATTTCGGCGGCGGCTGCAGGATCAATAGAACGTAACCCTTCTTCAGTACCAATGCTGGGCACTACCGCCGCCTCCAGAATATGGGAATTCCGGTTGCGGTCAACCAAGCAAATTTTAACTGTAGGACATGCTTGGCTCTTTCCATCTGCCAGAGAAATAGTAGCTGTGCGACCAGTTGATGGCAACTCTAACTTCTTGGCGATACTTCTAGAAATCAACGTCAGATTTGCTCCAGAGTCCCACATAGCATTGACGGTGACTTGACGTTTGTCAGCCGCCAATGCTGGGAGCTGCTGCAACATCAGCATAAAATTGTTCTTGCTAAACAACTGTGATTCATAAACTGCCGCAACTTGTCCAGCCACAGTCTCATGAATCAAACTATTATGGGGTTGATTGCAGCTGTCTATGGTACAGCTGCCAAGTTTATCGGCTCTAGGACAGTCGGCAACCCTATGCCCTTTTTGCAAGCAAAGCAAACAGGCTCCTATCTTCTTGATGAAGATTTTACGTTCAGGAACAGACATATCCCTAAACTTGGAACACTTAAACAACAGGTGATCAGAACTACAACCTTCCGACGGGCAAGGCTGTTTCTTCTTGGTCTTAGCTGGAGACCCAGGCTTACCAACGGCTGTAGCTGCGGCCGCAGGATTACCTTTCTTCTTGGAGGGGGTGTCTACATCAGTCGAGCACCTCATCAAAATGGCGCCCCTCTGTTCCTCTATAATCTTCAACAGCTTTGGAACATCTGGGGTATCCATCGAGCCCAACGCTAGGTTGAGCTTATCTTGAAAATCACATGGCAACTTCTTGGATAACATCTCCAGAAGGATCACGGTCAACCACTGGCTTGTGGTAACCTCATCATCATCATCATCTTTAGTCAGCTGCTCGAGCTGGCTAACTGCACCACCAAACTCTGCTAACACAGTCACAATCTGGTTGGAGTCCGACGGTTTAGACTTCTTCTCCCATTGGTTGAAAAGGCAGAGCATCTGACGTGTTTTGGACTTAAAACGTGCATCAAGGTAAGCCCATTGAGATTCATGCGATTGAATCTGAATTAACTGAAGTCTCAACTCTTTATTTTTACAGACCTTTTCACTGCTCAACAATAACTGTAAATATGACGGGTCCTGTCCTACAGTAAGCTTTTTAAAATTGTCCTTGAAACTTACGTAGGCTGCCTCTTGGCCGTCAAAGCTGGGAAGAAGGCGTTCGTCGACACGATTCATATATCCTGGCGTGAACATAGAACCGGTGCCGAACTGTGGTGTGCCAAACGGTGACACAAATGGCGATGCTGTCGAGGCACCCGCCGTCGTTGTGGGCGGCTTCACAGGTTCAAGCTTAACCTCAGCCAGCCGTTTCATCAAGGCAGACAAAGTGTTTATAATTGGTTCAGGTAAGGGAAAGTATGACCCTTTAATAACTTTCACAATCTTTAAGCATCGATCATATAGTTCAGCCTTATGGTCAGGCAAATTATCACCAACTAAATCAACAACACTTTGAATGTCGCTAAGCTCTTCTATAGCATCTAGAGCATCCTTCAGAGCACTATAGTCTTTTTGCACAGTAACTATATCAGAATAAATGTCACTAAACTCCTCAAGCTCTTGGATTCTCACACCAAGCTTGCTAAAACCGACCATGATGCTATCGAATGTCTCGAACTTGTCATGGACAAGGATTGACTCCTTAGTGAAATGTCTAACGTCAAGCTCTGAAGATTCACTGACCAACTTCATCACTTTACTTAGTTCACTGGTTAGGGCCTCGACGGCTGGGCGCAGCCGCAATCCCAATTGAGCGCCTTTATTCTTTTTAGGACCCATGATTGTCACTAAAGTTAACTGTACTGATTACGACTATAACAATGTGTGGTAAGGTATCACAACCAACACATTCACAAAACTTCACAGATTGTTTTTAGCCGCATCTGTTCTGTCTTGTTTTCATTGTTTCGGAACGCAATGCCTAGCCGTTCTCGAAATCTTATCTCCAAGCCCTCCGAATGACCAACATAGTGAAGTTTACGAATGTGTATTTATTACCATGAAAACAGTAAGTCTAAAACAAAAATATAAGAATTAATTACATAAAATTAATGGTTATTATTTTTGTAAGATCGAGGTTGCGTGATTTCAATTTAATTAAAAATATAAAATTTCTAAAAACTTTAAATTGGCACGAAACATATTAAATCGCATCAGAAATTGATAATTTTAGATTCAAATGATCAATAAATAAAGGAAAATATTCGTATGATAAAACTTAGCAGTTAAATGGTCTATTTGTTGAAAAATTAATGATTTAAATTTCTTCATAAAATTGTACCATTCTACGCTTATTATTAAGAATTAAAAGATAAATTCTTACCACATATGATGTCAAACTAAGCAGGAAGGCTTATTTGAGATCTTCCACGGATTAGAGCGCATGTATATTCAACCAATACATTATTTTCATTCACGTAGCTCCTCACATGGGAATCATCAAAGGAAAAGTGCGCGTCTTTTTTGTTTGTTTACAAGCGACGCGCGGAGATAGTTAGGAATGCCGCGTTACACACTCATTCTCTGGTGTAAGGAAAAGGGAATTAATGGGTTCGGACTTGCCAGGGAATACAAGAAATACATTCCAACACATGCTTTGAATTTGATGAAACCCAAAACTATTCTTGTAAAAGCAGAAAAATCAAACTTATTGTAAATGCTGTTTCAATCTTTCCTTTATGGAGCTGATAATACTTTATCAATGCAACTAAAACTAGTGTACACATTTGCAGAAATCTCATCCAAAAAGCCAAGCCCAAATATGCTTTGATTGTAGGTAATAATCATTTTGATGTAATAAGCTTTGGCATCAACATGTTAGAAGTTGTTGATTATGATGGCTTTGAAGTTCAAGAAGCCCCCAAATAGAAGTAAATTAATGTTCTTGCAAACAGAAATGATATCCTATAAAAAACTGTAATTTGTAAGAGAAGAATTTTGTCCTGTACAGAAGTTACTTATGAGCCTAAGTTAAGTCTAAATTGTGCTTTCAGGATCCTTTTCTGTCTTGCCAATAGAATAAGATTGTCCAGTGTATCATCTATTGATTTTTGTAAATATAGGAAAACTAGAGTTGGCTCGATATAATTATCTCCCTACTGGCTAGTTTTCTATATGCATATCTATTTCTCAATAAATCTATTTTCCTCACCCGGCATTACTATCTAAAGAAAGTAAATATTTAATAATTCAAATGATTTTTAAAAGATTTTTTTAAATTATATTTTTTTCTTTACATTACCATCACCAAAGGGTTAATGATGATGATTACAATTTTAGTTTAATATTTGAACACACAAAATGTCGCCACAATCGAATTCTTTTAAAACATAGTTTTCTTAAATTTATCATATTATAAATTCAAATTTTCTTTTTTATGATTAGAAATTAAATACATCAATATAAGGTAAATAGCAACATGAAATGAAAAAAATGAATTTATTTTTAATAAAGTAAAATAATGGGTCTTATCGTTCTGGGCAATGAGAGTTTATTATTGATTATTGGAGCACTATGAGTTTTAATCATATATTCCTTGGAAAACTTGAGCTCGTTTATAGACATTTATTTCCTATATAGATCTGACATGGATCTTGAAGCAATTAAGCAGGCCGTTTTGTACATGTTAAAAATTGGAAGATTTCATTAAATAAAAGTAATCGCAAATATACTTAGTAAATAATGTAATATTTTATTAAATGTATTGTTAATAAAATATTTTAATTAAAATTGTTAGATTAAAATTTAATAAGGAAGATGACATTAAAAATTATAGTTGGGTAGAGTTTTTGTTTGAAGCTAAATCACTTCTAGGGCTTGACTAATTAAATTATGGCTTTCAAATAATCCAGACCCTAACCAAACATATGTAAGTCCCTAGAGGCTATGGGCTAACTCCTTTTCTCTGTCTGTTTGTTCTTAATAATGCAACAATGTTATTTTAAAGCGAAGCTTTTAAATAACTAGGATTGGTCTGTATCGTTTACTTCTTTTCATTAATTTAAATATGTTAGAAATGTCCTTTCAATTTCAAACTTTGTATGATGATTCCTTTAATAGTTAGGTACGATTTAGGAAGCGTAGCAACTCTATTATCTTACCAGAAAGTCTGTATGCCTATTTAAACATTATAATCTTTAACTTACTGACAACATAATTTTGTATCATATAATTTTCCTTTTATTTTGAATAATGATTCCTAGAACAACAACGTTAACATAATTAGCGAGGCATATCTCCTTAATCCTAAAAATGAAAGTAAGTCCTATAACTGTATCCAATATCTACACAATTCGCAAAATTTATGTTCAAATTTGTTTGAGCTTAATGACAAGAGTTATTGTTTGTTTGTCCATACTCCCCATTTAGAGCTTTGCTTTTATGGATGTTGTCATCCTTGTTTTATCTTGACTTTTAGCATATTAAAAACACAATACATGAAATGGCGATAACAGGAATTAGGAGTTAAGTGCGAATCTTATTATTTCAGCTGAATTAAAATAAGTTCTAGGTTATATATTTTAAAATATCCGCGGTAACTGACTATATTATATTACAATAAATAACTATAGTTTGTCTTCTAAATATCTTTTTACTCTGAAGAGACTTAACTGAAGTATATTTTCTTTCCGAAAAGCGTTGCTTTCTCACAAAGCGACTGTGGTGCACTGAACCACTCTACTTATTAAGAAATTGAAATAAGAGTTTAGATTATTTCCCTTATATGTCTCACCACTACACTACGGAAGGCCCTAACTCTGTTGGGCTACCCAGTTCAAATAGAACCTAACATGACCCCTAATGTGACCTAATTAAAGAAAGAACAAACACATTCCCTTAATTTAAAATTTATTTTAAATATGGAGGGGGTTGTGGTTCTCACACTCGGAGGAGAAACGCACTTTTTGCTTCTTAAGATTATAATTTTTCCAAGAAAATAAAATTTACAAAAGATTTGAATTCTTGTAATATCAAAAGTCACGAAATACTATTTTAACAACAAATCTTATCTATGTTTTTTTCCGTCCACCTGTATTAAGAGAAAATGTTTATTAAATTGATACTCGACTATCATGTTGTATTTTGTAAATACTTTAATTAAAAATATAATAAATGTAAATACCTATCCCAGTATGAAACCGATTAAAAACCGATGTATAGGACCAGTTCTCATCCTTACTGAAAAATAAACATGTCTAGCATTGAATTACAAAAAAATTGCCATAATATCAAAAAAATCATAATATTAACAACAGTCTTGTTAGCCAGGCCCTTTGGCCTATCAGGGCCCTGCTCAGGGCTAACAAAAGTTGTTTTAATTTTTTTATTTTAATATCCACGGAAAGCTGTCTATGATAAGCTAATGCGATGGATAGGATATCTATTACTTTATCTTTTGTTTTATCTGTAAAAGTAATTTGTATTATTGTGATGTTATTTCTTATGTACCATCATTCCCGCTCAAATAAAAAATAATTAAAAACTAAATGCTAATCTTAAAATGAAAAATATGAAATCAAATTGTATTCTATGCATTGCATTTGTATTAAATATTAAAGTTAGCAGCTTTTCCCATAACATATATTTTTAAAGGTTGGGGAAGGAAATAATAAATTCTAAACAACTCCGCTGCCTATGTCCAAGTCTTAAAGAGCAAGATCTTGACAAACAAAAAAAATATTTTCTCGTATTCATTTGAATCCGGTGGATAAGAACCGGTTCTAATCCATACGAAAAAACTATGTCTAGCATCGTATTATATCCAGCTTTCTACGAATAGAAAAATGCACAATCATAAGATTAAAACCAGTTTTTTTAGCCCGTGCCTTCGTTGGCGGCGGCGTTCCTTCTGATAACCCAATCCTCAGCACCTCAGGGCTAAAATCTAGTTTTAATCTCATAATTGTACATTCTATATCCGCGGAAAGCCGTTTATAATACGATGCAAGAAATAACTATTATTAAATCTTGATTGGGTTGTACTAACATTCAGTATTCAAAGTTTCTACCAATAATTATATAAAGTAGTAAGCTAGTCTATAATACAAAGTAGAACGATGTCTGTCTGTCCGTCTGTCCGTCTGTCTGTCTGTCCGTCTGTCTGTCTGTCCCTTAAGATCTCGGTAACCACTGAACCGATCGGATTCTACTCTTCAGGGTATATACCTATTGGTCCTGTGGTGGTTTTAAGCTATTTTCTTGGGGGGTGGGACACTTCCAACCCCCAAAAAACAAAAAATCTCCCCCCCCCATTTTTTTTTTTTTTTTTTTTTTTTTTGCTGAAGATTTCCTTGGTCCTTTAACGAATTTCGCCTTAATTTTTTTATCCCCTCTTGGGGCAAAGCCCCTAGAGGCTAGGGGCGAAGCCGCTAGTAATTATATAAAGTAGTATTTTACTTATCCTAATTGGAAAGTACATCAATTTTTGGTTCATTGTCTTATCCCTTAAAATCCCTGCACTTTGGGATTTATTAACAGTTTGCTTTCAGTGGAAATGATTTCACATTACAATTGGTTTATATTGTTATTTCCTTAGGGAATAGAGCTAATTTTTATTCTCATAACTAAATTATCTTACTTAGACACACAAATAAATAAATGGATAGGTAATAGGGATATATCTTGTTTTTTTCCTTTTTTAGTTTTACATGGGAAAATGTCAATAGACAAAAAAAAATTATGTGGTTGTGTACCCTAACCCCCTCCCCCCCCCCAAAAAAATTAAACCTATAAAAAGCTTCACTGTTCAGGAGAACCAAATTAGTCCAGCTGTTAGCGAGATCTTTTGGACTATACACAAACAATTTGCTACTTTTAAATCAGAATATGTAATATGTATCAGAAAAAATATGTAAAAATATCTTCTTATATTTTCTTTATGTAACTTTTCCATGATTTGTAAAAGCGAAGCTTTTCTACAATTAGGGTCGGTCCGTACGACGTCAGTAGGTAACGAATAGCTTTTTCCGTTCATTTAGGCTTGTTAGAATAACCCCTATCGATTTCAAAATTTGCATGATGATTTCTAGTAGTTAAAAAGAGTAGCAACTCTATAATCGTTACCAGAATGTCCGTACGTCCATTTTAAACATGTTGATTTTTTACTTTTTGTTTTCAACAACTTTTTTTATTTGATGTAATCATCCGATTTATCTGATTTTTGAAGTACTGATTCCTATTACAATAAGGTACAATATTATAGGCGAAGCATCTCTATAATCAAGTCCTAAAAATGTCAGTATGTCCTTAAACAGAATTCTAGATTTAAAAAGTTTTACAACAAAATTACGTATAATTTTGTCAAAACCTATATATTTATGTTATTTTATTCAGATTTGTTACTCTACAAGAGTTAATGTTCGTCTGCCATACCGTTTCCAAGCTTCGCTTTTATAGATGTTGTCATCCTTGTTCTATGTAAATTAGGAATATCACTTTTTGTGGTAATTACATTGTAACAGATACTTAGTTATGTAATCACATTATTGTACAAGGACAATTATGCCAAGAGGAAGCTAGGTGTTTAAGAAATAAAAGTACTTTCTAAGTCTCAATTAAACTAATTTATTAAGGATACTCGCTACGTCGTTGGCGTAACACAACTTCATAACTAAAGACGTAAAGAATGGTTCCTAATTATGCTATGAAAACTGAGTAGGGGTAATGCCTTGGGAGACAGCGGAAAGTGTCATGTGGGACTTCATAAAAATAAGTCTAAAAAGGAAGGATGAGAGGAGAAGTGGGAAAGGAAACCCCTAAAAATCCGCTGTAATATGCCTTGGACCAAAACGTAAGCAACTCATTGCCATGCAGTTAGGTCTTCCAGACAAAAGATCATGCAATCGAAGGATTAGTTATCTATAGGACTCTTGACCGTATTATCATACACATAATTAGTCAAGATTTGGTTCAGAGATACAACAAATAAGATTTCAAGGTGTAGCCGGGCCTTTACTAGGCTATCCAGGTAGGTTATAACAATCCTTATACTAAAGTAACAGGGTGTTTGTCTGTGTGTTTGTCTGTAGGTCTGTACCGAAGGATCTCACACTATCCGCTGAACCGATCGGGTTCTCCCTAACAGGGTGGATTCAGAAAGGTCCCGGGAAGGTTTTTAACTATTTTGGGGGAGGGTACCACCACCCTCCCAAGAGAAATAATAAAAAATCTAATCTTTTTTACGTTCTCGATTTTTATTTATCTGTAAAACTTTAATTTTTAGTCATGCACATATGTACTTTCATATAAGAAAAATTAACAGACAACAAAAAACAAACAGAACTAAAAATAAATCAAATTATATTCGAATACAAATTCTTAACTTCCTAAAACTTCGGATGTACTTAATAATTCATTTTTTTTTGTATTCTTAAATGCAATCTATATTCTTTAGTAGATACCTATTTCTATCATTTCGCAAATGGACAACAGACACAGGACAATATTTGATTATTATTTCAAGTTATAATAGTTCAAGGTTAGAAGAGCCCCATAGCCATAGTATCCAGTAGGGATTGGGACCCACAACAGCTGAAATATGATTATCTATCTTTAAAAATAGAAAATAGAGGAGGGTTGGTGGTTCTTTTATTGGTATGAGTAAGAGAGACGCTACTCGATAACTATGGTTTGTCCAAATGTCTAATTGACGGCAAATGTACCTACCGACAGACAAAAATACTTGTAAAAGTAAAAAAATCTTAGCTATCTAATTTTGACAATTAATAAAAAAACTAACAAATTCTCCAGTGATAATTAAACCTTACTAGTTGTCCACCCAAATAACATCCCCCGGGACTTAGGGTATATACTCCCCTGAAACAACCCCTAAAACATCAAAGGGTGTTATCAAGCTAAAAAGTTTACATTTCCTTTAAATTTCAGAGGGATGTGAAAATTATCTGCGCACTTCGCTCGTCATTTTTCCTTACAAAGAAGGCTTGTACGACTTTTACGTAATTTGTTTATGTAGGGGGTAAACACCTATGGGGTTGGAGCCCCTCATGTATTCTGTATTACACTCACTAAAGCCCAAACCCCCCTACACAACCCTAGAATTTTGTTTAAGTAAGTGACAAAATTTTCAGGTGCGCTTCGTGCAACCTTCTCTGAGATTATCTATTCTAATGTATAGTTCTTAATTGCTATTGCTATGTAACTTGTGGATATAAGTATCCTCGCTGTAATAATATATAACAATTTCTGAAATAAGAAGATAAAATAATGAAAACTTTATTTTTGCAAAATGTTATTAAACATAATTCTTGGAATTTGTTCTTTTTTATAAACTTGTGTTTCTGTCAGAATATCCATCCTTTTAATAAAGTAACAGGATCTGTATCTGCCTGTGTGTGTGTGTGTCTGTCTGTACCGATATGGTTCTCTTTTGCAATGGGAAGATTTGTAAATCTTATGGGATAATCCGAAGAAAAACTACCCCTAGAAAAGAAAGTGCTACTAGGACGTGCTACTGTATGACTTACTGGACTTCCTTAACCACCTTAAAGACCCCTAGAGGCCTCTAGGGGCGTATCTACTATTAATATAAAAAGCTCAAATCCTAAATTTAGTCATGAATCTATCAATTTCAAACTATGCTTGCAGATATCTGTTTAAAACTTCAATGTTAAACATGTCGAGTTTTTAATTTAAATATGACAGAAAGAACTATTTACCGCATTAAGCCATTGACGGGATCTTACTGAACATAATTACGCACAACTTACTATCTTATGATATAGAATGAATGTACTTTTGTACAAGGATAAAGCCATATAAAAAGAATAATGTGTTATGATAGAAATATATCAAATTATTCATAGGGATTATTCCAAGCACTGGATTTCATTTGAAATATTCAAAACTCTTTTGTTTAAGGTTATGATATTGAATTTTCTGCCTTTTAAATAAACTGTATGTTATTGTAACCTCTAAGATAAAGGTTTCTTTTATGTATGAAATCTTATGAACCAGGGGCGTCCAAGCTTTTTTATTTGGGGGGGGGGGGTAAAATTTTTTAAGGGGGGATTTGTATTGGGGGGGGGGTGAGGTAAATGGCGCCTACGGCACCCCCAAGGTAGGGGTAAATTTTAAATGAGAGGGGTAAAATGAAAAATAATTTCGTTTGGGGGTGGGGGGGGGAGGTAATCGCCCCTATACCCCCCCCCCCTTGGACGTCCTTGCCATGAACAATGACTTTATTCGAAATAGTAGTTCTTTACTAGGACAATTATGTCGAATAGAACCTTTGTGAAGCTTATTTGGATTAGGACATAAAAGAGAGAGACAATAGAAATAGAATGAAATTAATAAGAATTCGCTTTACAGACAGACAGACACTCCCTTAATAATGGCTTCGCTAATTACGTGTATACTCAAAAGGCCTAAAGTTATGTTTTTTTAATGGGGTATCTATTAGACCAACCTAGACTGAATCCATATACCAGGGAGGAAGGGACATTTGACCTTAAATTATGGCTTAATAACTTTGATTACATTTAGTTAACCTTGATTGGTTGGTTCAAACTAACAGTGTCCAAATTTTATTTAGATAAGGAGTTATTTTGATGCTCATCTTTAAGGTCTTGCATTAATTTCTTGCCCATTGTCTTACTGCTTTCTTTAACATTCTTATTAAGTAGCTAAGCACATGGAAATAACCTTCATCGAATTATCCTTTTTTGCAAGGCTCAGCAACCTCGACTTTAATAATATTTAAACTAGTTTTAATGCTTGGATTTTTTTTAAACGATTGATTACCATATTTGGGTCAGGTTTAGACTTCCAGCTGATTTTTAAAATCGTAAAAGTTGAGGCTTTCAGACTGCGGACGTGCGGCTGCCGAGCCCGCTTTTTTTTTTGTAATGCATCTAGTTTGGAATTGTCATGGCATGATATGAGGAATATGTCATTTTTGTTTGCATCTCCAGCTTAATTTATGAAGTTGCATGTATTGCAGCTACTCTACAATTCACTCCTGTATGTTAAATGGATGCTATTAGGCCCTAGGAACGTCCAAGCTTTTTATTTTGAGAGGGATAAAATAAGGGTTTTCACAGAAAAATTAAAATAAAAAAATGGTAATCAAATGGGGGAAGAGGGGGGGTAGGTGTTAACTCAAAAATTTATGGGGGGGAGGGTTATACACGCCATTGCCTTCCCCTTGTACATCCTTGTTTCTAACTTTGGAAAATCTTATTCTTGATAATTTATTTTTCTAGATGAATATCATATTTCTTTATTTGCAGAATATTTAATCATATTAATATTTATTTGCAAATCACTCTCTATGCATTTTTTAAAAAAATTTAAATTCATTTTAAAATTAATTCAATATTTTATCTTAAATTCTGTAGAACATGAACAAAAATAGGTTGAAAAAAACGCTTAAATTGACTTAGAAAAATGTTGAGTACACTAGCTGTTTGAATAAGGATTGGAAAATCATCTTAAAAATTTATATCAGAACAGCTGTGTGCACATGAATTTTGCACTTTCCTATTAATACTTTGACGTGCTTATTGCAAAAAAAAATAAGGACGCATTAAAGATTTATGCAAGAGTCTTTGAGTGAGAAATTACGACTAGAGAATCTTATGTAGTGAGATTGACTTACTGTCTTTGTTAATAAATATATCTTTTAGAGTCAGTCAGACATATGTGAGTTTTGAAGAATCAAGAAGAAACAGATGGATTTTCATTTTAACAGACTTCTATAAAATTTCCTAGAGTCGAGTGTTGTCTACGAATTAGGGTAAAATAGATAAGTCGTAGGAAATGCTATCTCTTATGCTGGCGAAACAAATTCATAAGATTTGTCCGATAAAATTTCTTCATTTAATTTAGAACTTTAATGTTTATGTTTGGCTTATTTAAATATTTTATTTTTTTTGAAATATTCCTCTAAACACATACATATGTTGCATAGTTGCATAAAAACCAACGTTGCAGCCAACTTTATGGACAAAGAAAATGTTCAAATTATATTCTAATCGATATACCTGATTGCACTAGATTTAATGAACTCTGATGAAGGAATGCATGCAGCTGGCTAAAATAACGATATCCCCATTCCATCACCTTTACCCATATACCACCTCCCCCCCTAACACTAGATAAACGAACTGACCAATAAATGAGGTCCATATTAGCAAGCTAAAATTTTCCCCTATCAATATATCCACGCATATCCTATATCCATTTATATTCTAAAATATATGTGATAGGATTTTCATTTGTCTGCATGTGTTTGTCTGTCTGTCTGTCTGTAAGTGTGTCCAGAAAGATCCTGAGCATAGACGTCCAAGGGGGGGGGGGTAATGGGGCGATTACCCCCCCCCATTTAAAATTTACCCCTACCCTGAAGGTGCCGTAGGCACCCCCAACCATTTAGGAGGGGGTATTTACCCCCCCCCCCAAACAATTTTGCGGGGGGAAATACCCCCCCGAAATAAAAAATCTAATAAAATAATTTAAATATTTAATAAAATTTAAATTACCCCCCCCAAAAAATTTTACCCCGGGGGTAAATTTTGGGGGGGGGGGTAAACTAAATTTACCCCTGCCAACAGATTTCAGGGGGGGGTAATTACCCCCCCAAGCAAATTTTACCCCCCGGGTAAAAATTTAGGGGGGGGTAAAAAAAAATTTCGGCGAGCTTCGCGCGCCATTTTACCCCCCCAAATACGAATTACCCCCCCCCCCCCTTAATTTTTTTTACCCCCCCCCCAAAAAAAAGCTTGGACGTCTATGATCCTGAGTTATCTTTTTTATTTTCATATTAATAGAAAAAAGATAACCATTATGTTAATTGAACAAATAGTAACACAGTGTAGGTACAATCCGACCTTATTATTTGTTACAAAGTTTTATCAATTTGGGATTAAAAAGCAGTTTTTTATTTCACAAATAATTGAATTTCTTAGGATAAACTTTGCTTGGGAAAATTGTCTAAATGTTCTGCCCTTGTATTAAGAAATTAAACAATAAATGTCCACAAGTTTAAAAAATTGACAATGGTTATCATCGTTTTCATTGTAACTATAAAATTAACATGAGATTATCTATCCATGTCCTGTGTTTTCATTGTAACTATAAAATTAACATGAGATTATCTATCCATGTCCTGTGTTTTCATTGTAACTATAAAATTAACATGAGATTATCTATCCATGTCCTGTGTTTTCATTGTAACTATAAAATTAACATGAGATTATCTATCCATGTCCTGTGTTTTCATTGTAACTATAAAATTAACATGAGATTATCTATCCATGTCCTGTGTTTTCATTGTAACTATAAAATTAACATGAGATTATCTATCCATGTCCTGTGTTTTCATTGTAACTATAAAATTAACATGAGATTATCTATCCATGTCCTGTGTTTTCATTGTAACTATAAAATTAACATGAGATTATCTATCCATGTCCTGTGTTTTCATTGTAACTATAAAATTAACATGAGATTATATATACCTGTCCTGTGTTTTCATTGTAACTATAAAATTAACATGAGATTATCTATCCCTGTGCTGTGTTTTCATTGTAACTATAAAATTAACATGAGATTATCTATCCATGTCCTGTGTTTTCATTGTAACTATAAAATTAACATGAGATTATCTATCCATGTCCTGTGTTTTCATTGTAGCTATAAAATTAACATGAGATTATCTATCCATGTCCTGTGTTTTCATTGTAACTATAAAATTAACATGAGATTATCTATCCATGTCCTGTG
This sequence comes from Acartia tonsa, assembly GCF_053477335.1. NCBI lineage: Eukaryota > Metazoa > Arthropoda > Copepoda > Calanoida > Acartiidae > Acartia > Acartia tonsa. Next base: position 11,412,714 of record NC_137268.1, read on the forward strand.
TTTTCATTGTAACTATAAAATTAACATGAGATTATCTATACATGTCCTGTGTTTTCATTGTAACTATAAAATTAACATGAGATTATCTATCCATGTCCTGTGTTTTCATTGTAACTATAAAATTAACATGAGATTATCTATCCATGTCCTGTGTTTTCATTGTAACTATAAAATTAACATGAGATTATCTATCCCTGTGCTGTGTTTTCATTGTAACTATAAAATTAACATGAGATTATCTATACCTGTCCTGTGTTTTCATTGTAACTATAAAATTAACATGAGATTATCTATCCATGTCCTGTGTTTTCATTGTAACTATAAAATTAACATGAGATTATCTATCCATGTCCTGTGTTTTCATTGTAACTATAAAATTAACATGAGATTATCTATCCATGTCCTGTGTTTTCATTGTAACTATAAAATTAACATGAGATTATCTATCCATGTCCTGTGTTTTCATTGTAACTATAAAATTAACATGAGATTATCTATACCTGTCCTGTGTTTTCATTGTAACTATAAAATTAACATGAGATTATCTATACATGTCCTGTGTTTTCATTGTAACTATAAAATTAACATGAGATTATCTATCCATGTCCTGTGTTTTCATTGTAACTATAAAATTAACATGAGATTATCTATCCATGTCCTGTGTTTTCATTGTAACTATAAAATTAACATGAGATTATCTATCCCTGTGCTGTGTTTTCATTGTAACTATAAAATTAACATGAGATTATCTATACCTGTCCTGTGTTTTCATTGTAACTATAAAATTAACATGAGATTATCTATCCATGTCCTGTGTTTTCATTGTAACTATAAAATTAACATGAGATTATCTATCCCTGTGCTGTGTTTTCATTGTAACTATAAAATTAACATGAGATTATCTATCCCTGTGCTGTGTTTTCATTGTAACTATAAAATTAACTTGAGATTATCTATACCTGTCCTGTGTTTTCATTGTAACTATAAAATTAACATGAGATTATCTATACCTGTCCTGTGTTTTCATTGTAACTATAAAATTAACATGAGATTATCTATACCTGTCCTGTGTTTTCATTGTAACTATAAAATTAACATGAGATTATCTATCCCTGTGCTGTGTTTTTATTGTAACTATAAAATTAACTTGAGATTATCTATCCCTGTGCTGTGTTTTCATTGTAACTATAAAATTAACTTGAGATTATCTATACCTGTCCTGTGTTTTCATTGTAACTATAAAATTAACATGAGATTATCTATACCTGTCCTGTGTTTTCATTGTAACTATAAAATTAACATGAGATTATCTATACCTGTCCTGTGTTTTCATTGTAACTATAAAATTAACATGAGATTATCTATCCCTGTGCTGTGTTTTTATTGTATTAATTAACTTGAGATTATCTATCCCTGTGCTGTGTTTTCATTGTAACTATAAAATTAACATGAGATTATCTATACCTGTCCTGTGTTTTCATTGTAACTATAAAATTAACATGAGATTATCTATCCATGTCCTGTGTTTTCATTGTAACTATAAAATTAACATGAGATTATCTATACCTGTCCTGTGTTTTCATTGTAACTATAAAATTAACATGAGATTATCTATCCATGTCCTGTGTTTTCATTGTAACTATAAAATTAACATGAGATTATCTATCCATGTCCTGTGTTTTCATTGTAACTATAAAATTAACATGAGATTATCTATCCATGTCCTGTGTTTTCATTGTAACTATAAAATTAACATGAGATTATCTATACCTGTCCTGTGTTTTCATTGTAACTATAAAATTAACATGAGATTATCTATCCCTGTCCTGTGTTTTCATTGTAACTATAAAATTAACATGAGATTATCTATCCATGTCCTGTGTTTTCATTGTAACTATAAAATTAACATGAGATTATCTATACCTGTCCTGTGTTTTCATTGTAACTATAAAATTAACATGAGATTATCTATCCCTGTCCTGTGTTTTCATTGTAACTATAAAATTAACATGAGATTATCTATACCTGTCCTGTGTTTTCATTGTAACTATAAAATTAACATGAGATTATCTATACATGTCCTGTGTTTTCATTGTAACTATAAAATTAACATGAGATTATCTATCCATGTCCTGTGTTTTCATTGTAACTATAAAATTAACATGAGATTATCTATCCATGTCCTGTGTTTTCATTGTAACTATAAAATTAACATGAGATTATCTATCCATGTCCTGTGTTTTCATTGTAACTATAAAATTAACATGAGATTATATATACCTGTCCTGTGTTTTCATTGTAACTATAAAATTAACATGAGATTATCTATCCCTGTGCTGTGTTTTCATTGTAACTATAAAATTAACATGAGATTATCTATCCATGTCCTGTGTTTTCATTGTAACTATAAAATTAACATGAGATTATCTATCCATGTCCTGTGTTTTCATTGTAACTATAAAATTAACATGAGATTATCTATCCATGTCCTGTGTTTTCATTGTAACTATAAAATTAACATGAGATTATCTATACCTGTCCTGTGTTTTCATTGTAACTATAAAATTAACATGAGATTATCTATACATGTCCTGTGTTTTCATTGTAACTATAAAATTAACATGAGATTATCTATCCATGTCCTGTGTTTTCATTGTAACTATAAAATTAACATGAGATTATCTATCCATGTCCTGTGTTTTCATTGTAACTATAAAATTAACATGAGATTATCTATCCCTGTGCTGTGTTTTCATTGTAACTATAAAATTAACATGAGATTATCTATACCTGTCCTGTGTTTTCATTGTAACTATAAAATTAACATGAGATTATCTATCCATGTCCTGTGTTTTCATTGTAACTATAAAATTAACATGAGATTATCTATCCCTGTGCTGTGTTTTCATTGTAACTATAAAATTAACATGAGATTATCTATACCTGTCCTGTGTTTTCATTGTAACTATAAAATTAACATGAGATTATCTATCCATGTCCTGTGTTTCATTGTAACTATAAAATTAACATGAGATTATCTATCCATGTCCTGTGTTTTCATTGTAACTATAAAATTAACATGAGATTATCTATCCCTGTGCTGTGTTTTCATTGTAACTATAAAATTAACATGAGATTATCTATCCCTGTCCTGTGTTTTCATTGTAACTATAAAATTAACATGAGATTATCTATACCTGTCCTGTGTTTTCATTGTAACTATAAAATTAACATGAGATTATCTATACATGTCCTGTGTTTTCATTGTAACTATAAAATTAACATGAGATTATCTATCCATGTCCTGTGTTTTCATTGTAACTATAAAATTAACATGAGATTATCTATCCATGTCCTGTGTTTTCATTGTAACTATAAAATTAACATGAGATTATCTATCCATGTCCTGTGTTTTCATTGTAACTATAAAATTAACATGAGATTATATATACCTGTCCTGTGTTTTCATTGTAACTATAAAATTAACATGAGATTATCTATCCCTGTGCTGTGTTTTCATTGTAACTATAAAATTAACATGAGATTATCTATCCATGTCCTGTGTTTTCATTGTAACTATAAAATTAACATGAGATTATCTATCCATGTCCTGTGTTTTCATTGTAACTATAAAATTAACATGAGATTATCTATCCATGTCCTGTGTTTTCATTGTAACTATAAAATTAACATGAGATTATCTATACCTGTCCTGTGTTTTCATTGTAACTATAAAATTAACATGAGATTATCTATACATGTCCTGTGTTTTCATTGTAACTATAAAATTAACATGAGATTATCTATCCATGTCCTGTGTTTTCATTGTAACTATAAAATTAACATGAGATTATCTATCCATGTCCTGTGTTTTCATTGTAACTATAAAATTAACATGAGATTATCTATCCCTGTGCTGTGTTTTCATTGTAACTATAAAATTAACATGAGATTATCTATACCTGTCCTGTGTTTTCATTGTAACTATAAAATTAACATGAGATTATCTATCCATGTCCTGTGTTTTCATTGTAACTATAAAATTAACATGAGATTATCTATCCCTGTGCTGTGTTTTCATTGTAACTATAAAATTAACATGAGATTATCTATCCCTGTGCTGTGTTTTCATTGTAACTATAAAATTAACTTGAGATTATCTATACCTGTCCTGTGTTTTCATTGTAACTATAAAATTAACATGAGATTATCTATACCTGTCCTGTGTTTTCATTGTAACTATAAAATTAACATGAGATTATCTATACCTGTCCTGTGTTTTCATTGTAACTATAAAATTAACATGAGATTATCTATCCCTGTGCTGTGTTTTTATTGTAACTATAAAATTAACTTGAGATTATCTATCCCTGTGCTGTGTTTTCATTGTAACTATAAAATTAACTTGAGATTATCTATACCTGTCCTGTGTTTTCATTGTAACTATAAAATTAACATGAGATTATCTATACCTGTCCTGTGTTTTCATTGTAACTATAAAATTAACATGAGATTATCTATACCTGTCCTGTGTTTTCATTGTAACTATAAAATTAACATGAGATTATCTATCCCTGTGCTGTGTTTTTATTGTATTAATTAACTTGAGATTATCTATCCCTGTGCTGTGTTTTCATTGTAACTATAAAATTAACATGAGATTATCTATACCTGTCCTGTGTTTTCATTGTAACTATAAAATTAACATGAGATTATCTATCCATGTCCTGTGTTTTCATTGTAACTATAAAATTAACATGAGATTATCTATACCTGTCCTGTGTTTTCATTGTAACTATAAAATTAACATGAGATTATCTATCCATGTCCTGTGTTTTCATTGTAACTATAAAATTAACATGAGATTATCTATCCATGTCCTGTGTTTTCATTGTAACTATAAAATTAACATGAGATTATCTATACCTGTCCTGTGTTTTCATTGTAACTATAAAATTAACATGAGATTATCTATCCCTGTCCTGTGTTTTCATTGTAACTATAAAATTAACATGAGATTATCTATCCATGTCCTGTGTTTTCATTGTAACTATAAAATTAACATGAGATTATCTATACCTGTCCTGTGTTTTCATTGTAACTATAAAATTAACATGAGATTATCTATCCCTGTCCTGTGTTTTCATTGTAACTATAAAATTAACATGAGATTATCTATACCTGTCCTGTGTTTTCATTGTAACTATAAAATTAACATGAGATTATCTATACATGTCCTGTGTTTTCATTGTAACTATAAAATTAACATGAGATTATCTATCCATGTCCTGTGTTTTCATTGTAACTATAAAATTAACATGAGATTATCTATCCATGTCCTGTGTTTTCATTGTAACTATAAAATTAACATGAGATTATCTATCCCTGTGCTGTGTTTTCATTGTAACTATAAAATTAACATGAGATTATCTATACCTGTCCTGTGTTTTCATTGTAACTATAAAATTAACATGAGATTATCTATCCATGTCCTGTGTTTTCATTGTAACTATAAAATTAACATGAGATTATCTATCCCTGTGCTGTGTTTTCATTGTAACTATAAAATTAACATGAGATTATCTATACCTGTCCTGTGTTTTCATTGTAACTATAAAATTAACATGAGATTATCTATCCATGTCCTGTGTTTCATTGTAACTATAAAATTAACATGAGATTATCTATCCATGTCCTGTGTTTTCATTGTAACTATAAAATTAACATGAGATTATCTATCCCTGTGCTGTGTTTTCATTGTAACTATAAAATTAATTTGAGATTATCTATACCTGTCCTGTGTTTTCATTGTAACTATAAAATTAACATGAGATTATCTATACCTGTCCTGTGTTTTCATTGTAACTATAAAATTAACATGAGATTATCTATACCTGTCCTGTGTTTTCATTGTAACTATAAAATTAACATGAGATTATCTATCCCTGTGCTGTGTTTTTATTGTAACTATAAAATTAACTTGAGATTATCTATCCCTGTGCTGTGTTTTCATTGTAACTATAAAATTAACTTGAGATTATCTATACCTGTCCTGTGTTTTCATTGTAACTATAAAATTAACATGAGATTATCTATACCTGTCCTGTGTTTTCATTGTAACTATAAAATTAACATGAGATTATCTATACCTGTCCTGTGTTTTCATTGTAACTATAAAATTAACATGAGATTATCTATCCCTGTGCTGTGTTTTTATTGTATTAATTAACTTGAGATTATCTATCCCTGTGCTGTGTTTTCATTGTAACTATAAAATTAACATGAGATTATCTATACCTGTCCTGTGTTTTCATTGTAACTATAAAATTAACATGAGATTATCTATCCATGTCCTGTGTTTTCATTGTAACTATAAAATTAACATGAGATTATCTATACCTGTCCTGTGTTTTCATTGTAACTATAAAATTAACATGAGATTATCTATCCCTGTGCTGTGTTTTCATTGTAACTATAAAATTAACATGAGATTATCTATCCATGTCCTGTGTTTTCATTGTAACTATAAAATTAACATGAGATTATCTATACCTGTCCTGTGTTTTCATTGTAACTATAAAATTAACATGAGATTATCTATCCCTGTCCTGTGTTTTCATTGTAACTATAAAATTAACATGAGATTATCTATCCATGTCCTGTGTTTTCATTGTAACTATAAAATTAACATGAGATTATCTATACCTGTCCTGTGTTTTCATTGTAACTATAAAATTAACATGAGATTATCTATCCCTGTGCTGTGTTTGCAGCCACCAACTACTGTGTGCTAGAAAACAAAGTACGTTTAAGATATCAAGTAATGCAGGGATGTGAAGGAACCAAAAATTATCTATAAATTAAACAGAAAGTTCTGTTTACGCTCTTTCCATTAATATAAATTAGAAAAATGTGCGACACTAAGTTCCTAAGATATTTATTGTAATACCGTTCTCATTATTTTGTTTAGTCTTTAAATAAGAAATTTAAAAAAGACTTTCTTTATTTTTAACAAACTATGGATTAATAGGTTAAAATTTTCCTAATTTTCTAAATTCTCTCATGTGAAGGGATCTGCACTGTAATGACAAGCCGGTTTTTTTCGTTTGTTAAAATCTTACCTAAAATTTATTTTGTTTGCTAGCACACAGTGAATGATGTTATCCTGTTTTTCCTTCCACCCAGAAAATTGACAATCCAAGAAATGGCATCTTGGTGAACAAAACAACGCATAAATATGCAAAAATGTATTCTTTTACCTATATAAGAAACAGATTTTAGTAGTTTTTAAATATCTTTATCATTCATAGCTTTAGAACGTTTACACTAGAATTTATTCATTATATATTTTCATTATTCAATTATGACAAGGAACAAATAGTCGTCAATTTAGAATACTAACATGGGCAGTATTGTATTGGGCAGTTCGTTCATCCAGTAGGAGAGGAGGGGTTGGGGTAAAGAGGGTGGATGGGGGATATCATTATTTTAGCCAGCTACAAGTTTAACTTTACTAGAGTACATAATTAACGGGTGTAAGATGCAAGTAATAATAAATCCATTTCCAAATACCTGTTTGTAGAAAGCTCTACATAGATTTTTTTATATTTTTCTAGAGTGTTTATAAATGTACTAAACACTTCATTTATGTATGTAGATTCAGATTGTAGATTCCAATTAACTCAGTAGTAATAAGCATGAATTTTTTTGTCTGAATCTGATGAAAGTAAGCATCGAAATTACAAGCGGTTTTAGGAACATTTATCAAAAAAGTTGTATAAAGCTAGAGACTTTACCGCAATTATAGCAATTATATAAAAGAATAAGTTATACAATATATCATAAAAGATAAATAAGTTAGAAAAACAAATCTAGAAATTAAATTAAAAACTTTTTTGAAGAATCTCGACATTTCTTTGCACATAAGTACATATTATAAGTCAAGTTATTAGATTATTAATTGAATTAAACAGCTTTGCCCCTAGAGGCATCAAGAACCCCAAGAAAATGTTTATGTTCAGTAAGTATGTATAAATCGTTTGAATTTATAGCAGTGAAATCAATAATAGGCTTGAGATGGACCCCAACTTAACAGATCCTAATAATTTGTAAAATGTATAAAATTATTTAGTTTACACATCCTATTATATAAAGTAGTAAGCTTTTTTGTCTGTAGTTTAAGATTTCGATAACTACTGTACCTATTGAGTTCTCTGTTTTATGGAAGCTTCTTATAGGTTCCTGGATAGTTTTAGGCTATTTGAATTTTAAATCTAAGTTAGGTTTTAGGCTATTTTACTAATTTCCTTACTCCTTTAAATACAGAGCTCCTAGATGCTTGGAGCGCAGCTACTAGTAACTTATAAACTGTTGTTGACCTTGTCTTGTTGCCTCCGACATTACACAAGAACCAACTTTTCCCCAACATGATTTTTAATATCAATTATGAGTTACATTTAATTTTATTAGGATTGATCACCGATCTTAAGAGAATAGACCATGTGCAATAAATTTATGTACGTACACCCAATGTTACAATGAACAATATACACATTACACACTTTCTTATGATTAAAATTATCGATTGTAAATTTAAAACAATGTTATACCAAGACTATGTGCAACCAATTGATGTACGCCCCAAATTGTGTTAAAAAATTACACGAATGTGATAATATGAATCTAAAACATTAAATAACAGTAGAAATTACATTTCAAAGATCCTCCCTCACTGGGGTTTGGGAAAGTATTATGGTTTATGCTAGCCCAAACAGCTTGTGCCTACTAGAGCCAGATCTCCACAGAAGGGATAACTTAGAGGTGGGATACATCTTTAGGTTTTGTTTTAGCGTATCTCTGAAAAAGATCTTGCTAATGAAGTGCAATACGATCTTTGTCTACAGAAGGACGGTCAAAATCTTAAAAAAATATGCTAGGGGAGGATTAAAGAATCTTCTGTTTTGAGATAATGGATTCTTCAAACTTGGCGTCAATAAATTCATATATTCAGCATGACTATGTAAATTTTGAAATAAAGTGAAATAGAAAACTTTGACAAAATTTCACAACTTGTACTTCCTAGATTTACTCAAAATCATTTTGAACATTTTCTTTTATTTTATCATATTATTATCATAATCTATTTTTTCAAATACCCAATTCTTTTTGTGTATAACCAATTTTAAAAAAAGAATCACTTACAATTAAAACTGTATTAAGTATTTGATATCTTGGAGATTGGGTTAGAAACCTGGTCAAGGTACTTACATTTCCTTTGAAAAAATTCTAAAAAATATGGGGTATTTGTACTTTTTAGTCTTTCTATCAAAAAAGACAAACCAATCTTAATTTGCAATAAAATAGGAAATCTCCTAATATGGCAAACTTCTCTCACTTTGGAGAGGTGAGTAGATTCACAATGTTTTTCTTTTGTTCATTGTTTGAGTATGAATTAAATTAACCAAAACCAAATTTGAACCAAAATTGTAATGAAAAATTATAATAAAAATTGTGAGCGCTTGCAATGCCATAAATAGATAAAAACCTGACAATCAGAATTATATAAGATACTAAATTTCTAAGGTAATGGCCACACATATTTATAAGATGAAGGCCCCTAAATTGAAATAAAATATATTTTAGCCTCACTTTCACCTAACTTTGAAAACTGCACGAATTCAATTTTTGAAAAATTTAAATTTGGTATGCATATATTTACATTGAACAACCAGGACAACATCCATTAAAGCGAAGCCTAATTTTTCAGACATTAGGACAAGTAGATATGAACAATTTGTCACAGTTTTGGTAGGATTTATAATAATTTTAGGCTTAAAGTATTATTCCGAATGGTTTTAAGAATCGCCATTTAGAAATCAACAAAAGCATTTTTAATAAAACTTTAATAAAGAAGAAAATTATAGAGTTGAAAAAGCTTTCCATATTATACTTAAGCGTTACATGAATCATTATTTAAAATCTTAATTTTATCAGGAATCTAATATGCCTGAAATTACATCCAGATGGACGGACGGATGTCCAAAATTTAGAAAAGCCTTGCTGTTGAAAATGTAGCAAGTATCGCTCTCAATATAATATGAAATATAAATATTTGAACTATTCATTTAGGATATTGAAATATATTGTAAAATTCACAAGTTTTTTTTATGTTTTTACATATATTTTTTTCGATGACTTCACAAAATTTAGGCATATTTAAGTACATATTTCCATAAGTAGCTCAGTAATAACAAGGCAACAGCGGTGGATAGCAAATTTATAATCGGAGAGTTTGTTTACAAGTATTTATTTTTGACAAAATAAAGTTACTTATTTCAAACTGTTAGGACTTTTAGACAAAGTGGTACAATAACAGGTCGATCCATATAAGGTTTACAATCAAACTTTTATTTAGATCGGGGTGCGCCGAATTTCAGCTGGTCACAGCGCGGCATTATTAAAATGCCGCGCTGTGATTGGCTGAAATTTGGCGCGCCCTGATCTGGTTCACCACTAAATTGATTAAAAGATCCAGCCCTTTTGTAAAATTATTAGGATGTGTGTCTGTCGTTCTATAGTTTAAATTCTTTCCAAACAATATGGTTATCCTTTACAGTTAAGCTTCTTAAAGGTCCAGAGAAGATTTATTACTCTTTTTGGGGAGGGTTGGTCCACCCTTTCAAGAGAATTCGCACCAAGAAATGAAATCAACGCTCTTTTTAGTACTTAAAAAAAAAAAAATTCAAAATTTGAGGTTCAATTTACCTCACTTTCTTTCGTCCAGTACTCCTATAGACCTCTAGGTGCATATCTGTTTGTATAATTATAGAAAAAAAAAGAAATAAAATGTCTTGTTATGTACAAACCTGAGTAGAATTACTGAACTCAAGTACGTTCTAAACAAATAAAACAAGACTTAAATATTCATAAAAAGCGTAGATTGATGATAATCTCTGGGAGGATTGGTGTCGCTTCGGGTTCTAGACCTCTTCACGCACCATAAAATATACTCCGCGTCTAATTGCGGTGTATAACTCCCATTTGCTTTAAAGCCAACAAACCTTAGATTTCACGGCCTTCGCTTTAGAAGTCCTAACTGTGCATGGTAATGAGTTGCCCCTTTTTTGAGCCAAGGCATTCCACCATCTCTGACTATTTATGTCGCGCACCTGACATAGCAGCAGTAGGACACATTTTAAGATTCTTTAGTTATATTTTGTTAAGCCGAGATTCGAACCTATCACCTCTTCGAAGACGAGCGGATGCGCTGCGTGTTGAGCCACGTTCGCGGGTTAACACAAAGCTTAGCAAAGATTATACAATATACATGACAGATAAACAAAAAAATTTGACGGGCAGGCATTGACAATAAATAGCTGAATAAAAAATATTCCCAACAAATATTGTGGAAAGGTCTTAGCGGACTTATAGCAAATAGACAAAGAGATATCATATTACTGTTGGAAATGGGATATAGCTGTGCTTTTCAATATGTGATATTTGAGTTAAAGAGGAGCTCTGCATCTAAAAATAGAATGTTGGTCATGTGTCTCATTTTACTGAGAAAAAAAAGAGAAAGAGATCTTCTTACATTTGTTCAATCTTCCACAAGTAGCAGAGGTCAGGTTTTAAAGTTCAAATCAAGATTAGAAAATCATTTAACTAGTTTTAGGAACAAAGTACATTCAAATTTATAATTAAGGGAAGGATGCAAACATATGTTAGATTTAGGTTTTGATAAAATGAAAGGAGGGTTCTGGGCTATTTTTCATTTTAGTTTTAAACCTTGGAATGCTTTTAATCTATGTTTTTCAGTCCCTTTAAATAAAAAGCTCCTTTTTTTTCTAGGGGCGCAGCTGCTAGAATTTTCATAAAATAAGATAAAAAATGTAAAGAAAAGGATGAAATAAAATATGTGAAGTTAAGGACAATCATTAATTTAAGTTAATTTGGTCCTGTCCTCTGACAAACAAGATAGAATCCATTTTTACAAATCAAAGCTCACAGAAAACACAATCTGCTGCTGCCAGGGAGGGAGGGGACATTGGATTGTAAACTGTTTTTGACCCACAGTTTTATACAAACACATTCATTAGTTTAAAAACTTTGAGTACTTGATTATTTGGTTCAAAATAGTAGTGTCCAACTATTTAATGAACAGTTTTAATCTTCTAAAGGACTAATTTTCTTTATTATCAACAATAATAAAAAGGCTATATCCGTTAAGATACTTGGCTTCTTACTAGGATCAAGATAGAGGATTATAAAAATAAATTTCTTATTAGAATAATTATAGGTCTTGACAGGGTAAATTAAATGTAAATAGAGAAACTCATGACTTGGGAGCCGCTCATAAGCATCAAATTTATACCTATTTCTCAACTTGAATAGTCTAAAACATGACTAGGGTAAACTTTAAGTAATATATAGTATCCCTTATTGAAAAACAAATCAAATCTTCCATGTAGTAAACAATTTACTTTTAAGACTTACGTACAATGGTAATCAACGATCTTGTTTTCCATTTGATATATTTTGATGCTTATGTACAAATGTCCATACAATTAAAGAAAACCTATTAAATAAGTACCATTATTGAATAATTTGGCTCAATTATTACATATTGAATGCTTTTTTGAATAGCCTTTAATATGCATTTATAGGAATAGTATATATGCGGATTATTGTTAGTTATCAATGATGTGTGTATTGAGTCGTTTTTAAGCATGTTAATTGTATTATATAAAATTGCGTCTTGAAATATAATTATGAAAAAATCCCTATCATAAATGTAAAGACGACATCTTACTCTTGAAACCAAACCAAATGTTTCTCCCTTCCCTCCACGTAACGAAAGCCTTTCCTTCAGAGAAACCAGCAACAACTTCTCTCACAGTTTACAAGTGAATTTTACATTGTAGGGGCAATGAACTTACCTCATTTGAAGATTGATCCATAAAGATAGTTTAGTGATTAATGTAAAAAAATAGAGGGGTCATGAGATATATGTAACTCTACACACGGGGTGGGAACTTTTAATTGAGTCTTTGAAGACCAGCCAATAGCATGGGAAATATTAACACAGTCAAGACCATACAACTTGCTTTCAGAAGAAAAAGGTCCAAACCATTTAGGCTAGGTAGTTGTCTGGGTTATACATCTATACTTATACATTTTTAGTTTGGTGGGTGGAAATAAATTTATAAATGCATTTAGGTCATGCAAAGGAAACAAAGTTACAGGTTTCGCCATATTTTCACTGTAGCTTTTCTCCTATTTCTAGCCCCTGCGGGGCAAATTGGCTAACACTGCTTGGCAATAACCTAACCTTACCTAAATTAACCCTTGAAAAGCTATTGTCCGCTACTTCATTTTTTCACGTGACCCATGCACTTTTTTCTTAAAAGGTGTGTTCTTCAATAAACTATAAAAAATCTATGAATGCTTTGCCAATTAATGTTTTGCATAATTAGTCTAATTAGTAGTTTGTGTTTTGAAAGGGTAAGATTCTGAATACTTTTAATAAAAATATTACTAATTATATAAATTTTCAGATGGAATTACCAAAACTTTTAAAGATTTCAGTATTAGTACTGTCACTTATAATGTTTGCCTACCAGTGCAACACCAGTCTGCAAAGGTAAATTTTAGATTGATGAGAAAAGTTGATTTTTTGTGCATCATAAGCACATTCCTTCAAAATTCCACTCTATAGTTTACTTTTGAAGTCTTATCCATTGCATAATACTTTATTCATTCTTGTGACAATAAGTCATAATATGTTCTAGTGTGATATTTAAAAGATGGCATTAATTGGTTATTTGTAATTTCCGAATGGGTGTTCTAATTGCATATATCTTCTACATTTTCTCTATTTTCCTTTATTGTTTACAGTTTCATATTTTTTTCTTATCTTTAGTTGGCTATGTATTTGGCTAATGATTTCAAATAGAATTACTACTATTGGACATGCTCATCTTTATTTGATTTAATTATTACCTATTTAATATTTGTAACTCCTTAATTTTAATACAGGCTGATTAACCCATCAACCAAAGAAGTTATAGAATATCTTGCATTGAATGATGTAGTATTGCCTGATATTTATGTATGTCCTGATCACCAATTCAACAAATCTAAACTTGATGAACACGGATATTCAACCAGAAATGAGCTACTTTATGCGAACCACAAAACAGAGCACCCCATGGTACATTCCTGGGGTGCTCATTTGAACAATACCTTTGATGACATGCTAAATGATATTTTGCCTGATATCTTAGACAGTAATGATATAAATCCAAAAGTAACCAATGCCAATAAGAACATAACTGAAAAAGTGTTTGTTGCTCGGTATGGATTTTGTATCAGGATTAGAAATTACGATCCAGCCCAACTTTCACTTGTAACATTGAAACAAACTAAAAAAATGTATGTCTTTCTAGCAGACAAGTATAAGCATACATATCCTGGTCCAAATTTTGAAGCACAACGCGGAGAGATGATCTTTTTGGAGCCTGGAGTTGAAAAATGGTACAAAATTTCAGTTGTCTCACACAAGGATCCCCTTAGCTCTGGATCCTGTAAGGATTACACTAATGAAAAAGACAATTATGCTGACTGTGTTGATAAGATACTCCAAAAAGTGATGATACCAGAACTAGGGTTGGGCCAGATACTTTTTTGGCCGGATACCGGATACCGGATATCCGGCTGATTTCAAATGCCGGATATCCCTTATCCGACCGGATATCCGGCCAACGCCGGATATCCGGCAAATATCCGGTTATCCGGCCAAATTACCGGATATCCGGCCGGATAACCAGCTAAATTACCAGATATTAAAGTAGCAAAAAATATTTATTAATAAACTTTTGAGATTTCATATAATAAAATTTGCATAAAGATAAACATATTCAAAAAATGTTCTTCTATCTTCAATAATAAGAAAATTATAGCCATTTAAAATTTTAAAAAGCAGAGATTTTTGGTGTAAAATGTAAAAAAAATTATAGCCGGATATCCGGCCGGATAGTTTCAATATCCGGTATCCGGCCGGATATTGAAAATGGCCGGATATCCGGCCACACCGGATATCCGGCCCAACCCTAACCAGAATTTGGATGCATTCCACCATTCCTATCGTCAAATAAACAATGCAACCAGATCTTTGAATATTATAGAGTCCAAAGATTCTTTCGAAATATTGACTTTTATAATTCCTACATAATGAAACTAATTGATATGGAAGAAATGACAATCCAGGAAAACTGTACTGTTCCTTGCTATGTGACTCAATCAGATGTTCAACTGCAAAATCAAGGCCCATCAGACCATACCCTGGAGACATTCGCAAAGATAAATCTGAAATTTAAAAATGTGGTAGAGAAAAAATTCAGTGAGATTGATTATCACTTTTTCGATTTTCTGATTGAATTGGGAGTTCCTTGGGACTCTGGCTTGGACTATCAGTGTTTACTCTAACTGATTTGGCTTTACAGGCTGCCAGCTTCCTGAGATTATGCAAGCAGTGGCCAAGGATTTAATTACAAGATTAAACATAGCACTGAAATGATACAACAATAATAATTAATTACGACCCCTTCACAAAGTTTAGCCTTTGTTTTTTTTCAATTAGGAACCCCCCCCCCCTCTCCAACCTGCTAGTTCTATACTAATAGTAATATACACTTACAATTTGTATCTTTATAGTATACAAAAATGTATAGTATTTATCAAGAATAAAAATTTCACAAATGAATTACTAATCTAGTAATTTAAAGAAACCAATAGCAACAGCAAATTTAAAACCAACAAAAAGTTAAAAGAAAACTGCTATTACACAAATCTAATAATTTACAAAAGATTTTATTATTTTTAATGAAATAGGTAAGTTTATTATTCATTTGATTATAATAGCATAATTTCTGTTAGCTAGACTTTAGCAAAACCTTTGACATTAATTTGATAAAGCAATAAAGAACAAAAACAAATAACTTATTTATATTGTGTAAGTGAAAAAGAATCTTTTGATTGACATGGATCTAATTGAGAGAAAACACAGATAAAGTGGCGTACTCTGTATTTTTATTACGGATATTAGATGTTTTATTTAATGTTTTTTTAATGTAAGTAGTGTGTCCTTAAATGTCCAGGCAAACTCTAAACTTATCGACCTATGTCTGGATGTTCTGACTGACCATAGTAATTAGTAGGGCCTGTTTAGAGACAAGGTATTTCCTCTACTTTACCTATCAATGTCGGGCATATGACATGGTCATAGCTGAAGTAGTGATCATTTTAGCGTCTTAAGTATGACGTAATCATTGATCAAGAGTCAATTCGGATGTCCTGCTTGTTATGCCACAGTCCTTGGTCACTAATATACGATTGCTTATGCCAATTTATCGCATCTGATATGATTTTTTTCTAATCTGACATTTTTTTCTAATCTGACATGATTTATTGAATGAAGCTACACACATACATACAGACAAACATAATCAAATGAAATAAATTACAATACAAAACAATGATTGAAAACAGTAAAAGTGTCGAACTATGACGTCAGAAAAAAATAACAATTAACCAATAAGAAGCCAGTATTCACTGTGGTAAAATATATAGCGGCCTCTCATTAATTAATTGTTAATTTTTTCTGACGTCTTAGTTTGACACTTTTACTGTTTTCCAATGATGGCAACATTCACAAATATGAAAAAGAAATTCAACTTTACAATTAACTTGAAAATTAATTAGAAATAATGAGTAAGAATTATTTTTTTTAAGCCTACCACTGGGGATTATACCCTAGGTGCCCTGGTTAATAAGCAAAGCTACCTTGTACCATAAATTACCTTACCTAATTAACTATCATTCCACTTATTTTGAATACATTTCAAAATTAGGGGGGGGGGGTCTCTATGCTCGACAAGCTTCTTTGATGAAAAACTTCATAATATTTTGGTAGAAAAACTTTTACTTTGAATAAAATTTCAGCTTTGTTTTTGTTTTCAAGTGTCAAAGTGAGAAATTGAGAGAAATAAATAAACATTATATGTACAAATCTTGATATTTTCAGGAATAAGACAATGGACGATAAATTGATTTAAACACACACATCTCGTAGATATAAAATTAAACCTTTTGAAGATTAGAATTATTGGACCATTCTTATTTGTACCAACTTACCAAGATTTCAAGTTCTTGGGCTAACGAATAAGTGAATTTGTTTATAAAACTTAGACCAGAATGACTTGCATTTAAGTTTCATGTCCACTCCTTCCCTGGCTATTTTGAGCAGGGTTTGACGTCAAAGGGCCTTTGGCCACGCGAATTGGGTTCTATAAAGATTAATTTCTACCACTTTGTCTTAGTGGGAACGTAAATCAAAGTAGCTTTTATATATAAAAAAGAACAAAATAAAAAGTAGACATTTCAATTTGGACTTATTTCTTTATCGACAAAAGACACACAAACAATCAACTGCTTTTGTATCAAAAGAAAACACGATATAGGTAGCTAAATAAATAAGATAAAAATTATAACTATGAATCAAATCCATTCATAGATGAAATAACCAATGAATGAATAGATCAGAACAAGAAATATATAAGAATAGATATTACCAATAAAAGATGTAAAGACTGGTTCCAGTGCAGTGGTGGAAACCTTTTTGATCTGCTAGCAAATTGCTTTTAGCTCTTTATTAGCAACTTGGCTGTGTTAATATTTCCGACGCTATGGGCTGATATTCAAAAGATCAATTAAAAGTCAGCACAGGGTCCACAACCCGTGAACATACAGTTATTCAACCCCTGCCACCTCTATTCTTTTACTCTAATTATATACCAATAGATTACTTTAACAGATGAAATATGCAGCAGATAAATAGATGCAAACAGAACAAATACGTATATTGTTAGATAGAAAGGAAAATTATAAAAAAAGGATGAATGTATAGAAATATATATTTTGTCAAGAAAACAATAAACAAGAATTGATTCCGTTGAGAGTTGAAACAATCACAATACAATATCAAAGTTCCCACAAAATAACCAAAATAATTCCTCAAAAGATTTAAACCTTAGGATGGGTTTATGCTATTTTTAATGTCCTAGACTATTTTTTCGAATTCAAAGCCACTAAATGGTAGGGACGCAGCTGCCAGTATAATATTTAACATTAATAATTTTTTTGTTCTGGATCTAAAGCTCTTAAGAATTTCTGGTCTGCGTTGGATTTATTTTTAAGAGAATTCTTTAAGGCTATTTTCTCTACCTCCCCCCGCCCTCTTCTAAAGCCTAAAGACCAAAGTTTAAAGTTTTGATTCAACTGGGATCAACAAAATAGATTTTTTTTATTCTTTAAAAAGTAAGATGTCAAATTAAAGATCTTCCTATTTTTGTTCATAGTAGCAATTTTCATCTTTTTTTTGTTTCGTTTTAGTACCTTAAAACCAACTTAATTTAAAAAAAACTTAAGTTACTTAAAAAATAAGAGGTCTACAAAAAACCGATTGCATATCTAAATTCTATGGATCATTTCATGGGATATTTTAACATGTGACATAATATAATAGCTTCGCTAATAATTTTATGTTTATATTTGAAAGAATATATTCCAACTCGACATCTCAATAAAAGGTTACAAACTAAATTTCTTTTTCACAAATAAAAAACATGAAAATAAAAGAAAAGGATTTAACAGTCTGATAAACAAAGAACAATTTATAATACCAGGGAGAGGGAAGGTTCCGTTGGTTCAAATCTTTGGGTACTTTTATCGTAATTTTGGTTAGTTCAAAACTACAAGTGTCCAAACTTTTTAACCAATAATTTTAATCTAGATTAAGCATTTTTTGTCTATCCTGATTGGAGATGTACAGTACATCATTTTATCGTCC
Source organism: Acartia tonsa (assembly GCF_053477335.1). Lineage (NCBI taxonomy): Eukaryota > Metazoa > Arthropoda > Copepoda > Calanoida > Acartiidae > Acartia > Acartia tonsa. The sequence goes on from NC_137268.1 coordinate 11,431,618, forward strand.
ATTTTTTTTCAAGATAAATCCTTAATACTGTTTTGCTACTAATGGATACAATTAGGATATAATACAAAGTAGAATGATGTCTCTCCGTCTGTCCCTTAAGATCTCGGTAACCACTGAACCGATCGGATTCTACTCTTTAGGGTATATACCTATTGGTTCTGTGGTGGTGGGACACCCCCAACCCCCCAAAAATGAAATCCCACCCCCCCCCCAAAAAAAATTATTTTTAGGCAGTTACTTCACAATAAAATACACCAGAAATGCTTAATTTAAAAAAAAAGAATTAATTACCTCTTGGGGCTGGAGATGCGATCCTCAATTTTCAAATTCTTTGAACGTACATATAAGACTTTTACAGAAATGCTTCGCATCCACAACTATCTATCTATGCTTGATATAAAGTCAACACTTTATAGAGCAGATTATGAATATTTGATTGACGCGTGCCCTGCAATTATCTAGTAGCACTCAGGGGCAAGACACAATTACTTTAGCTAGGCCCAAGGCATTATTTGTATCAATTTATGCATTCATAGGCCTATCTCTACCTATATGACACCATATATGGGTAACGCTAGCCTATTCATGGTAATCTGTATGTGATTTGCTAATAGTATATGTTTATTAAAGATATTATGTTTATTGTTAAAGTAATCATATAAATAATCAGTACAAATATGTATGCCTACAACCATGCCTGATTTACGTCACATATTAACACACAGACATTTAATTGTACAGACAAACACTAAAATCCTGGTCCAGAGCTAATGTTATAGCATGTACCTCTTAAATTTATTCAGTTATTTATTGACTCCCCTACCATCAACTTCTCTTTCTGGCTTTAAAAGGTAATGACTTAGTTGTTTGGCATGTATTGTAGTTTAAATTTAGGCCCCTTAGTACTTAGCATGAATTGAGCTTAGGCCTTGTGTTAGAACTCTAACACTTAGCACAATTCACTGCTTGGGACTTAGGGCACATTTCTGTCCTACTCTACTTATAATTTTAACACTTATCCTGTAAATATTTTCATACTTAACTTATGCACTTGTAATATAAATACACTTTATAAAAACATTTTCCTTCCTTAATACTTAATATACTTATATAATTCTGATCGAATATCAAAACCAACCGTTTATTCTTAGGTTAAAGCAACATAATACTTCGCGTGGGTCTTTTGTTGAGCTTCCACCAGCTCAACCAAATTCGTATTATACTTGTGGGAATAGAGGGTTAAGCATTCTAAACAAACGAACCGACGATGAGAATGTCTATGTGTATTGCAGTAAAAGTAGGTTTTTAGTAGTACTCATAGAAGAGCGGTCTCCATACCTAAATTTGGACAAACGCCCCATTCGCACACACAATGGTGCAACTTACCGGTTGTATCTTGGAAAAATTTTACTTCATAAATTTTTTTTCTTTTTTTTCCTTACCGTACCCGAACCGCCTAAGGCAGGTATTTTTACCAAAATCGAATAATTGTAGTTATGGCAAAATCGGATTTTCCAAAACCTGTGAAACTATTTGAGAGCAAGGTTAGGACTATGAGGCGTTTGAAGAGATAGGGACTGAAAGGCACGACACAAATGCAATTGAGAGCCTCGTGTACGAGCAGTTGCACTAGCTGACACTCTAGAGGCCCTAGAGAATGCTAGCATATTTGTGGCCATTGGTCGCCGCCCTATAAGGACACTCGCACTGGTTGACACTCTAGAGGCCCTAGAGAATACCAGCACACCGGCACCTCCATGTCCGCCTCTCTTTAGTAAAACACTTGGGTTGGAATAATCTATGATTGAGCTATGTGCAAAATTTTGAATTTTGGACTTAGTCAGAGTTTTGAAATCTAGGAGTTGTGCTAGGTGGCGGAGTATATATATAAATCTTCGGACTTAGTATGATTTTTACTTATTCGAAAATTCTCTAAGTATTGAAATACTTGAATCTTTGATACTTAAACCAGAACTTATTAAGAATCAAGCATGGAGTAACTTTTCATTTATAAGCTATCAAAATACTATTTGTAAAGGACCATTTTGAACTGGCTTATTAAATGAAAACTTAGGAGCAAATCTTATAGAACACGGGAAACGCTGTTAGTTGGGATACATATTGTCTTTGGAGCCATGTTTCTGAAACAATATGCCGAAAGCAGTTAGTACTCTTGAGTCGTAGTAAAGGGCCAAAAGATTATTACAAACTTGTAGCACTTATACTCAAGTTAAATTGTACTAATACTTTGGTACCGTTAGAACCGATTTTCTGAGATTTGCACTTACTTATACATGCCTAGGCCTTATATTCCTAATGTAATTCTGATTTATATGCGGATGTATCAAAATAACTATTTCCTCCAAAATTTTGAGTTAAACAAAATATTTCAAAGTCTCAAAGATATTCTCAACATCGATCGGTTGGAATGATATAAGTGTAAACAAATTACTTTATGCAATCAGCAATAATTCCAAAGATTTCCTGATGCTCTGAGCAAAATATTCCACTTTTTGGACTTAGCACCGTTCTATTTCTTTTGTTACAGAGAGAATTTTGAATTTCTGGACTTATAGTAATTTTTATGAAATTGTGAACTTGGTTGGAAATATACCAAAATCTGGACTTGTAATAATTGCAATTTTTCCAACTAGATTAACAAATTTCATTTTCCACACTTAAGAGAAAATTTTGTTTTAGAGTAATTCTGTCTTAGCCAAAATATTCCAATTATGGACTTAGAGAGATTCTACTTCTTTTGGTGAAGGATAATTCTAACACTCTAATACTTTATGACTTTAAAATCCTTAACTTAGCGAGATTTGCACTTAGTCAAAATACTCCAATAGTGGACTTAGAGTGATTCTATTTCTTTTGACTTAAGGGCAATCTCTAAAGTAGCTTTGTGAATGAACTGTAAGGAAATTTCATCTTGGACAAAATATTCCACGTCTGGACTTAGAGTGATTCTATTTCTTTTGTCCCAGGATAAATTCACTAATTTTGTACTTAGCATAATTTCATTGAAAAGTTTTTGGACTTAGTCAAAATTCACTAATTTTGTACTTAGCATAATTTCATTGAAAAGTTTTTGGACTTAGTCAAAATTCACTAATTTTGTACTTAGCATAATTTCATTGAAAAGTTTTTGGACTTAGTCAAAATTCACTAATTTTGTACTTAGCATAATTTCATCGAAAAGTTTTTGGACTTAGTCAAAATTTACTAATTTTATACTTAGCATAATTTCATTGAAAAAAAATTTTTTTACTTAGTCAAAATTTTATTTGACTTTTGTACTTAGAGTAATTTCATTAGAAACTTTTTGGACTTAGTCAAAATTTTCCAACTTTGGACTTAGAGTGATTTTATTTTATTTTGACTTAGAAAGTTTTTAATTCAATCTCAACTTAGAAAATTTTTTTTTGCACGCTCTTCATAAACACATAAATAAATACAATAAACAGTTCACTCAACAATAAGTAGGACATGAAAACTAAATTTTTACTTGCTTTGTTAATGCTAAAATTTCTATTTCATGTGCCGCCAGAATTCAACAGACAACTTGAGAAGAGTTATAAACCATCAATCATTAGTGATAGTGAATATTAGTGATTTAAAAGTATAGTCAACAACCTAAGCCCTATATGTAATTAAAAAGCACACTTATAAGAGACAAAGTTCTAGTAACCAAACGCAGCAAAAGGTTGCAGCAGCCTATCTTGGGAGTCTTGGGACGTCTCTAAAAGAAGTAGCAAGTAATATTGGAAGTACTCTACTGTCTTTATAAAAATCCGGATTAAAACATCTTTTTATACCATTGAGAAAATTTAATTTTACTTAGGATTATTAGCATAAAGACTATAACCAAGTAAAATAAAGTGTGTACATATAGTTCATAATCTTTATAAGCTAAAATTGTTACCTTCTAGAAAAAAAAGTGCACTAATTCAGCTAATTTGATTTTCAATAATATTTGACCAAGCAATAACACCAACTTTGTAGTCTACTTTAAAGAGTTTGATTGACAACTTCTAGCGTATAGATTGATCACCTTGCGTAGGATATCACACTTCAGTAGGACACATAGAATATTGTGTTCTCACTAATTAAGTGGAGCACATCCGGTCTATAATAACCTTGAAAACAAACTGATTATATTCATATATATAGGACAATCTAAATTGAGTCTCAATAATATAGTTATAAGGATTGAAATCACAAGTGAAGCCCCATAATAATTCGCGAATAATACTTAGTAGGATTGGTAGGTATACCCTAATACAACTATAAGTATTGGGTGCGAGATCTTTGATATTCAGGCAAAACTGTTGCAATACTATTAGAATATAGACGATCCTTTGGGAGTGAACCTTAGTAAGTTATATTCATAAAGCCTTACAGGAATAAGCAGATTGTAAGCTACATATCCTTAGAGTGGAGTAAGAATTCAACAAGGATTATAAATTGCTGTTTTTCTCAACAATAACATTTGCTAGGAAAAGTCGACGCCTAAGCAAATAACAGTTAATTTGTGATAGTATATTAGCATACCCAAATTAACTTCGCTGCAAACCTTAACATTCTATTTAACTTTATAGCTAATTTGTATAGCTAAACAGCCCACATTAGCTTTATAAGCAAATATAGAATAAAATCTAAGTAGAAGTGTTTCTACAGTTGAGCTTAATTAAGGATAAGAGTGCATTAGCGCACACTCCAGAATAAGATTTAAAGCTCACTCGCAAGCATTCACAACGTAGAAACAACTGTAGGTGAAGTAGGCAATACATACTCATCTATATTTAACAATTTTAAAAGAAAAATTTGTTATTGTAAACAATTTTTGATTGTTTTAACTTTAGGCGCATTATTTAGTTTCTTCTTGTACCTTTGCTATTTAAATCCTAAAATAGTACAACATCTCATAAGCTTCTTTAAAGAACTCATAGAAAGTTTAAAGGCTTTAAGCTAGCTGTAATGCCATTATTTAATAAAAGTAAGAAAGATGACAACGCTGAAAAGGCGAACACTCCACGTCGAGGACGCTCGACGACGCCTGGAAGAAGAACTCCGTCAGCTGATGCAGCTACTGCAGGAGATGATACACGAAGGGAGGAACCAATGCCCAACCAGGAGGAACCAGAACAGAATGGTGAGAGAACCAAGACGCCAGAACCAGACACGGAATCTGTAAGATCCATACCCATGCGCGAGGACTCACCAGACGCATTGATCAGAGATCGATATGTTAGAGCAACACTATCAGATCCTCTGGGAAATTTCCTGTTCCCACAATTCCTGGATACAATAAGACTTTGTAACCCCAACATACGTGTGGACTCAGAAATGATGAGGAACTTCTGTACCAACTACACACAGAGTATGAGGGAATACAAAGAGGAACAAAGACGTGAAGTTGAGTTAGAAGCCCAGCGTATTGTACACGAGGAGAATGACAAACGCACTCAACAACACTTCAGTAACTTCACCAACCAAACTGGAATTAAACCACCAAGCAGCTATGCAAGCAAGAGCACCCTAAGCAACGATCAAAAGCTTAAGTTAGCCAATGGAACCTTCCCTCTCAAGCATTGCTTCAAAGGAGACGGCAAACCACCCTACCAGGCATAGTCTAGGTAGCATTAGATTTTAAAAAATTGAAAAATTTTGTGGTCATTCCATTTTTGGACTCAAATATCAATATATTTAATGGGTTTAAATATTAAATTTTTCGTTCACAAAGGAAGTATTAATTAACACCTAAATTTATAATTTTGTTCAGAGAGGAAGGGTTTATATTTTCAATATTAATATTGGAATAAAAATATTCATTTTTTTGGCCAGTAAAGGTAATAAAATAATAAACAAATTTATGAATTTCTTGGGTTGGCCATTTTTCGTTACGTGGGGGGAAGGGGGAAATTTTACAACCTCACAGATTTTTTATGACCTCTAGGTAAAACACCAAATTAATAAATATTATGAATAATAATCACGAAATCTGAACATCAATACATGCCAATACATAGTTGAATTACTTTTATCATTTTTACCTTTTTTAATCTAAAAATCTCACTGTGTATGTAATAATAGATCATTGGGTATATACATCAACTTATCTTCCATTGTCTTATCAAAGAAATCTTTAATACGATGCGATAATTATTTATACATCAATTTATCGTGCATTGTCTTATCTCTTGAATAAAAGTTTTAAAACAAGAATTACAACATCCATAAAAGCGAAGCGAAGTTTATATACAATTGAGTCCATACATACTAACATATTACTGACAACAACATCCATACATATTAAAATATTTTATGAATTTTAGTTTAGTCATTTTTAGGGTCTTTATAAAGCTAAATCTCTGAGTACCCATTAGACTGATTGAGTTCTGCCTTTATAAAATAATAACACTGGTTTTCACCTATTTTATTAGTGTTGGGGTTCTTTGATTTTAGACTTGATTTGAAATGTTATAGTATAAATGAGTGCGCATACACCTCTGTATATAATCACGTTCACTTGCTGTTTTATATTCGCAAAAAGATACAATAGCAAATTGATTCAAGACATGCTGTTTTTTTCAATTATAAGAAATTTGTAGTTTATACTAATTGGATTTATTATTACTTAGATCTTACGCAAGATTATCCTGTACTCTAATGAAGTGAAACTTGTAGCTGTCTAATATAACGATGCCCCTATCTAGCCCCTTTAACCTGTCCAATCCCCGGATCATGTTACTTGTCGATGCAGCGCTGCACTTACAAGTAACATGTTTATAAGAGCTGCATCTACAAGTAACATGATAAAGGGAGATAAAAAAAAAGGAGATGGGCAGACAATGTTAGTTATATTTTTATTGAAAATAAGCTTTTTAGTCATTTCTAAAGAACTTCAAAACCCCAAACAACTTCCTTCATCTTGAAGCAATGAGAAATTGTCACAGAACCTTCTTGCAAAGTTATTTGGATGAACACATGTGGAGGGATCGCTATAATGATAATGCATTTTACAATTTGTGCAACCAGATTGCTATTCAATATCATGTTTAATTATTTAATAATGTTTTTGCATATATGCAAAACCATTACTAATAAATGTTGAGCTAACGAATTAATCTTAATGTTTCTATTTATAATCATATTAGTATCTCTATAGGAAATGGAGGGGTGATATTGCTGCACTTACAAGTAACATGTATGAGTTTGCTGCATCGTCAAGTAACATGTGATAAGCGCTGCATCGACAAGTAACATGATCCCAATCCCCTTCTACTAGGTAAACGCTGTCAATGATGTCCATTAAAGCAACCTAAATTAACGACTATTTTCCTCCTGCCATAATATGCACGTCAAAATGTAAATGAAATGTGGAAGGGAATGGTCACCAAGTACATGATAGTAGTTAAAGTTTATCCATATCGGACCATGTATTTACCTTGTAGGATAGAGAGAAAACAGGGAGGAAGGGCACATTGGACTGTAAATTATAACAGTACCCAGTGCTTTAAATCACGTTCTTTTATTTTTTTAATTGATGAAGGTTAATTTTGTTTATCTTGATTGGAGAGTGTTCATCATTTTTTAACCATTGTCTGATCCTTTAGGACCCATGGTTAGGATACAAAATAAAGAAAAAAATTGCTACATGTCTAAATTGCTATAGCTGTTCTCCGCCCACTTTATACAACTCCATCCCCCCTCCCCGATTTACTGACCACTTTGATTTTATTATTTCCTTTACTTTAACTTAAAACTAATTCAGGTATCTAAAGGGATAAGACAATGGGCGATAAATTTATGTACACCCTCAATGATGACACACAAAATTACCCCTTCTGTAGAACACAATTAGTGCTTGAAACGTTTGGACACACAACTTTATAAACCAACCATTCAAAATTCACTAATGTCCCCACGGTTCTAAGGCCAATGATTAAGAAAACGTTATGATAAAACTTTAGGGGCTAGAGTAATAAACAGCTCATTGTACCTTATCTATGAATCTAACCACTCCCTTTCCTGTGCTACACATATGAATTAGTAAGAGTATTAGTTAACTCGCCCCTAGTCACTATTTTACCAATAGTTTTATCTATTTATTATTAAACTAGTTCCCAAAGTCTTAAAATAATGTTTTCCTATTTGTTTGCTTAACAACCTTGGGGACTTTTATTCCATTTTGATTAGTTGATTCATTTAATTGAGTGTCCAAACATTTGTACCACCAATTGTAATCTACAGAAGGGGTAATTTTGTGTATCATGATTGGGGATGTAAATCAATTTATCGGCCATTGTCTTATCCCTTTAGATTCTGGATTTTTATCCTCCAGTAGGGGAGGGGATGGGGCAAGAGAAGTGGAAAGGAGAAATTGTTATTTTATACAGCTGCATAATTCATTTTACTAAAGTTCATAAAAATCTGGTGTAAGATCAAAGTTATAGTACATCCATTAAATAAGCATAAGAAGTAATAAAAATTGCAAATTAAATTCAAATTAAAAAGCTGAAATGTTATAAGAGTCATTAAAAAAGGTTTGAAACAAATAGGACTTGTCTATCACCCTAAAAATCAATTTGTTATGGGCACTATGGCAGACAAACCTAATATATAGAAAATATTTAGATAAATTTTGCTATTTCCAATAGATATAAATATATCCCTCCCATATATCTTTACTAATAAAACAGGAAGTTGAGGTTTTCATCTGAGCAAGGGGTCAAACCTTACTTTTTATAAAGCAGAGCTTTTCTGTGGCTATGGTCGGTATGTCCTTCGTTTAAACAGTATTCTGTATTTAAGAAAAAAAAATACATATAATTTTGTAAAAATAATACATTTATATTATGCTTAATTTGTTCTGGCACTCTACAAATGTTAATATTCGTCCTACCATTTTAGAGCTTCGCTTTTATGGATGTTGTCATCCTTGAAATTTTCTCAAAAGCAGGGAGGGGGGGGGGGGTAACATTTTTAATTATCTATTGTAAAACTACAAAATACATGTGTTAGGTGTGATTGGGGTAGGGTTGGTCAAATGGGGTTAAATTATTTTTTTTTTAAGCGAAGCTTTTCTATAATTAGGATAGGTCCGTCCGTTATAGCTCTTTTCGTTAATTTAAACAGGTTAGAATTTTCCTATCGATTTCAAACTTTGTATGCTGATTCATATAACAGTTAGGTACGACTTAGAAATCGTAGCAACTCTATAATTGCTACCAGGAAGTCCGTACGTCCCTTTAAAATAAGCAAATTTTTACTTTTTTTGGCAACAAATTTTTGAATGTTAAAATTATCCTATTCATCTGATTCTTTGAATACTGATTTCTATTTCAACAAGGTACAATGTGATAAGCGAAGCATCTCTATAATCAAGTCCTAAAAATGTCAGTATATCCTTAAACAGTATAATGTATTTAATCAGTTTTGCAACAAATTTACTTACAATTTTGTACATATAAGCTTATTCAATAATAGCTAACCGTTACGGACGCACGGATTGGTAAGACCTAATAATAGAAAAACTTCACTCATAATAACTTATATAAACACGAATTAGATAAAACAAATGTATTTAAATGAATCAATTTACAAAAGATAAATAATTTCCCTAATTAATTATAATTTGAAACAAATAATTTAGATGTTACATACTTTATGTCTTTTTTTGATTACTTAATATGATTTTTAAAAAATCAAACTAGAAGTTTTGTTGAAAATCAAAATACAATTTGATATAAATGATAAATTGATCATTCATTTCTAAATATATTTATATTTATTTTATAATAGATATTATCGTTCCAATTTTAGTATATACACTGTACAGTGTACACAGCCACAATGAAAATAAATTTTTAAAATCGAAATGTTTTGTATGTTTGTTTTTATTGTTTATGTTTTTGTTATCGCGCGTATGCCGCGAGATTTTGCATGATTTCCCATGACGTCATTCATATTTAGTACCCAAGGTTGGCCAGAAACGGCTAAATTCTTGTATATTCCCTTAAGCCAGTACCCAAAGTCTGAGACTCCTAAAAATTGAATTTTCCATCCATTGTCCCCTTCCTTACTCCCTGCACTCTACTAGTGTTAATGTTTGTTTGTCCTTCCATTTCAGAGCTTTATGGATGTTGTCATCCTTGTTTGTTCATCAAATCATTCTATTTGTCTTTCTACTTAGAACTGAAAATTAATATATTTAAAATAGACAGACATACAAATAATTTAACCCTCCTTACCCCCCCCCCCCCTATTCACATAATTAGATATATATTAGTTGTTGTTATAATCAAACATGATAATTAGTGAGGGGGGGGGGGCGGATTGGGTTAATTCCAGTGCTGACCTGTATTATACTTTAAAATAAACAAATAGACAGACAAACAGAAAAACTTCCTGTTACTTTATTTAAAGGATAGGATTGCCAAACAAAATACTCTTTTGAACACTAACAACCTCTTTCCTCATATATTCTTTCTAGTTTTAGGGCTTCACTTTTATGAATGTTGTCATCCTTATAGAACTTATAGCTTAATACAATTGAACATAGAACATTTAATCCTGATATATTTTTGCTTGTGATTGTAATATCATTAGCTGCTGCGCCCCTATATGCAGTGGTGGGTAGCCTAAAACTATCTAAAAACGTAATAGGCTTACTGGGGGGGGGGGGGAGGGTTTCGGATTATTTTTCATAATATTTTAATCCCTAGAACCAACGCCGGCACCCCTCCCAATGAAATTTAAGCTTCTTTGTATATATCATTTTTACTCCTCCTACTAGCCATGAAGATCGACTTTTACTTTCATTCATGATATACATATTTTTTGTCAGAAATTTAGTTTACCGGCCCAATGATGATACACATCATCCGCCTCCCCCCCCCCCCACCCTCTCAAAAAAAACATTTTAACCGAAGTAGGGCAAATGAGGTTAAAAATTGAGCACGCACATATATAGAAGAGTAGTTATAGGAAAAGAGGGGAGGGTTATTCATTATTCCATTATTTATTAATAAAAGTTTTGAGGGAGGGCCATAAATAACCCAATACTAATACTTAAATAACAAGGATGACAACATCCATAACAGCAAAGCACTTAAAATGTAGGACAAACGAACATTAACACTTGTACTGTGTCAGAACTGAATAATCACAATATAAAAGTTGAAGCAAAAGTGTAAATTTGTTGAAAAACTGCTTGATACAGGATAATGTTTTGGACATACTTACATTTTTAGAACTTGAATATAGAGTTGCTTCGATTGAAACATTATACTTTGTTGTCCAAAGAATTGAAGTTTGAAATCGATAGGACAATTCTAACATGCCTAAATTAACTAAAAAAGCTATCTGTTTGTGACGGACGGAGGTACGGACGGACCGACTCTAATTATAGAAAAACTTCGCTTTTAAAAAATTCTCATAGGTAGACATTATATATCATACATCAGGGGAAGGGGGGAGGGGCTATATACTGTTTAAACGTTTGTCTAAACGAAGCTTTTCTATAATTTGTCCGTCTGTGCTCCATTAATTCATGCATGCTAGTATTATTTAGATTTAGAAAGAGTAGCAACTATGTAATACTTTTTGTTTATACATATACATTTATGTTAATGTTTGATTGTACTACCATTTCGCTTTTATGGATGTTGTCATCCTTGCTGATATAAACCCACCCCCCCCCCTTTCATATTAAAGAAGTAACTTTGGATACTAATGTAATTAACAGCTCAATTTCTCCTCCCTCCCTATGTATTACATACAGTTTTCCGCGGATATTTAAATAGATAGTAATTTAGATAATTATATTTAATTAACTAGTTATTTATCGCATCATATTATAGACATTTTTCCGTGGATTTTAAATTTGAAACAAAAAAATTATTATAGGAAAAAGGTTAAATTAAATCTAAATAGAATTATATTAAGATATGCCTAGATGTTAAAAACTAATAGTGTGCTAAAAGGGGGGATGGAGTTTCACTTTATGTAATATTCTAATATTGCATTTTATTACAGACAGTTTTCCGCGGATATTAAGAAATATAGTATTCAAATTTAAATTATCATAATGGTACCCATCTTATATAATTATAGTGGTACCCAATCGCGATGATATGATTTTCATATATATTGCATTTTATTACAGACAGTTTTCCGCAGATATTAAGAAATAAAGAAACCAAATTTGAATAATTATAATGATACCCAAACTTGTATAAAACTTGAATAATATATATCTTGGAGAGATTTGGTGTTTTAAAATGGTAAATAGATACTCGGATTTTTATTGCTCTGATTAGCATTTAATTATTTTTAATAAACTTGTAAAATCATAAAGTTCATGAGAAGTTTGGAGATTAGTAATAAAGGCTTAGAAATTAAAAAAAGGGGATGTCTAGGGCAATAAAATCCTGACCTGATCTTTTAATATTTTTATTCGGCCAAAATATTAAAATTTCCAGTCAATTTCACACGTCCCTAAATATCAATATTTTAATGGTAATTAACACCTTCATATTATTTTTTATTAAATTTCTACCCAGCGTATGCCTGCACCCTACATTACTGATTATCTATCAGAGATGAACACTGCTCAGGAATTATGTAACCTCTCAAGATCAGAATTCGAAACCTTTATGCTTAGAACCACAACTGGCGAAGCCTATACTACTATCCAGCAGAGTTTCAATCTTGGACTATCTATTGAAAGTGTCTACAATAGCTTACTGCTACAGTACGATATACTCATCAGCCCACAGGAAGCTCAAGCTAAGCTGATAGCCTTTAAGGGAACCAAAGCCATGTCATTCCCTAAGCTTGTCAGTACCATTCAGAATCTTGCCAGCAGAGCCGCTGTTCATTATACAGATAAGAAGGAACGACAGAATGTGTTCAACATAACTGCAGTGGAGGCACTCAAACGTAGCTTACCAACAAATAGCCGCAATATAGCATCTGAAAACCATCACAATCTCACACATGATCTTGGAAGATCCCCTACATATCATGAGTTGACCGCTTCCATGTATCCTAGAACTGAAGACCTAGATCTGGACCTACAGCAGAATGGTGTATCAGCCAGTTACAATGGAGATTTGTCACTTCATAAAAAGACAAATAACACCAACTACTCACATGACAGGGATACAAGAATGAATAGAGACAAACAGCCTGCTAAAGTTGCCGCTACGTCGAGCTATTATAAAAGGCCAACAGTTAGAGAAGTTACTGCTAAACCAGCCTATCCTAAAACCTACAACAGAGAAAACAGGGATAATAGAGATAGACAACCACAAAAGAACACCAAACAAGATTATCATATCTCCTATGGTACATCCAATAAGCGCTACTGCGGTGCATGTGGTCAAAATTCCCACAAAATATCAGATGGATGCAGACTACTGTGCGATGACGAAGGAAGACAATATCAAACAGCACTAACATCCGGGTACTGCCCAAGCTGTCACAAGAAGTATGGCAAAGACCTATACCACGCTCAACACCTATGTCCTGGACGACCAGCAATGATGGAACTGTACCATAGTGGTAAAGTAAGACCTGGTGGTGTGTTTAGACAGGCATATGAAGAATGGGTTGAGGCCAAAGCCAATGGACAATCCAAAGAGCGTGGCAGAACAAGTAGGGTTAACGCTATCACTGTTCGAATGGATCCTAATGACCCCAAGATTTTAGCGGTAGATAGTTCGGCAGCTATCATGGATGAAAACAGGAAAATGTACCTGAACTGCTCCGGCTGCATGTCAAATGGAAACTACGATGTATACATGACAGCTTTGTTTGACTCAGCAGCAGACAGAAATATCATGTCAACCAGCTATTTTGGTATGTTATTTGGAGTACAACAAAATGAGGTTAAGAACCATCTGGAAAAGAGTGACATGGTTCTTGTCAGCTATTCTGGACACAAAATCCCAGTAGCTGGAGAAATAACTCTCATGATTCGCCTCACACAGTTCTCAGGCATCTATAGACCAGTACCGTTTATGATTGTACCTGAGGAACACAAGAATGTCACACCTATGATCATCGGAATGAATGGCATTAGAGATCTCCAATTAGGGTTGACTTTCGTTGCTGACAACCACCCGCCAGCACCATATCTATACTCTATGTTCCATCCTGGGAGAGTATTAGATAGCCTGTTCTGTTCTGATTATGAGTTACAACTCTGCACAGGGACAATTGACAAAATTGACTCTAATGAAACTCAGACTATAGAGATGAACATCAACCACTTCTTCAACTTGGCTCCTGGAACAAAAGTCATTCTTAGCGATGACCACATTGCCAATGATAGAAATGGAGGAATCAAAATTCAGCCTGGACAAACGCAACTGACGGTCAACAACCGAGGACAACTCAGTGGAAGAGCAATGATAACAAATGTCACTGAACATGCAATCACTAACACTGTTATCACCGGATACTTGGAACCAAGCAACCAATTTGTAGTCAAGGAGATCACCACAGACTTTGATTTTACGCAATCATTCCTACACAATGTATCTGTGACAACTGAGCTAGATGAGATTGTACAAGCCCTAGAGCAACACGCGGAGAAAGCTAATACTCCAGCCATCAATCAGATCTCACTAGACACCAGAAACAACTCAGTTCAACTCTTATAGCTACCAAAATACAGCGCCATCAATCTGGTAGAACGATCTTTTCCTTTAGCTGATGGATATATACCGAATTCTACAGCTATAAACAATGACACTCCAGTACCAGGAGTAGCCTTATCTGACTACCGTTCTAATATTGATGAAATTCTAACTACACCAGATCCTGAAAAGAATAAACTCTTTGAAAATAGTGATGACGTTATTGAACTCGGATTAAAACATATAGCTGAATCTGATAACCTCATGGACTATGTAACGGAACCTACTGGCTACAGTGTGCCTAAGGACCAGTTTGTTAAACCAGAGGATCTTGTGGTGCTGTCAGACTATCCACCAGAGGTAAGACATTATATAGAAGACATATTCCTAAAATCTTACCCCGATATCATATCTACACATTCTACTGATAGAGGTAACATGAGTAAATATCTGGGCAATTATACAATTAGACTAAAACCTGGTCAAACTTTACCCCAGCATAAGAAATTATATTATTTATCACCCGTAGAGAAAATGCAAATGCAATCTATCTTAGAGTTTTTGTTAAAGAACGGAACCATTGAAAGAGCTAATTTGGATGGGGATTCCTATAACAACTATGCAAGCCCAGCTTATCTGATTCCAAAGTCGGATCAAGGGAGCTGTTCTCGTTTAATTGTAAATTTTCAACAATTGAATCCTTGTCTGCAGTCTGAACCCGCACTGCTACCCACAGCAGAAAATTTGATTCAGTCACTAAGGGACAAATTTGTGCATAGTAGTAGTGACATGGCTAACGCTTTTCATAGTATAACGCTAGAACCTTCTTGCAGAGACCTAACATTGTTTGCAACCCCATTAGGAGCTTTTAGACACGCATCCTTACCAACTGGCATTAAGACTTCACCTGAAAGTCTATCACGCTTTATGGAAAAGATATTACACTGGGAATTGGCTTATGATGATAATGGTAATGTTGTAATGGACGGTGATTTAGCCAAAATGGTATACTCACCTATCCCAGAAGTCCAGCACATTTATGATGATTTCATTGTCTCAACTGAACTAGCTAAAACTAGATCAGAATCATTGAATATACATTTTAAGATTTTGAAGAAAGTTATGGGGAGAATACACACGCATAAAGGAAAGATTAGTTTAAAGAAATCACAACTTTTTAAAAGTAGGGTAAATTTCTTTGGATTCTTCATTTCGCATAATTATTGCTGTGTAGATCAAAGGCGAGTACAAAAACTTCTAAATATTCCCATGCCTACTGATATTACTATAATGAGATCTTTTATGGGTGTACTACAAAGTATGCAGAAACATTTAAGATTTGATATTATGGCTCCTACACATATTCTAACTTCACTTACATCTACTAGATTAGGTAAAACTTTTGTCCCAACTCCAGAACAAAGACAAGCCTTCGAAGATATTAAGAAAGCTTTAGCTTCAGGGCCAATTTTTAGCAAATTAGTTAACTTATCGGCACCTAAGATTATTTTGTCAGACGCAGCCGGCACTTCAACTGGCTCATATTCAGCAGTCTTAGCGCAGATAGTG
This sequence comes from Acartia tonsa, assembly GCF_053477335.1. Classification (NCBI taxonomy): domain Eukaryota; kingdom Metazoa; phylum Arthropoda; class Copepoda; order Calanoida; family Acartiidae; genus Acartia; species Acartia tonsa. Next base: position 11,447,838 of record NC_137268.1, read on the forward strand.
ACACCAGAATTACAGGCTAAAACCCTACCCCCTGGGCTAAACTTCGATGATCCTGTACACCATGTTATTTATGATAACAGATTACCAATTTTACCCCTACCTTTACAGATTGAAGGTGAAAACATTAAGGATTATGCTAAACGTATGTCCGAAGATGGACCGCCTGAATTTGAATATTTGGCTAGTAAAACTTTGGGCTATCCTGAAGACACTGTACACAATAGTCTTGGGATATCTTTACAATTGCTTTTGGAACTAAATAAAGTCCAAACACCTTTGACCACCATCCTGCAAAGAGCATCAAAAATCATACGTTCCACGATGTTGAGACAAAAGTATATTCAATTTGTATTTAATAATGATAGGGATAAATTCTTAGACTTTATTCGCAAACTAGAGCATGGATATGTATATCTAGATCCGCAACAACTCATATTTGAAGCTCTTAGTGTAGCTATGTACCGCCCTGTGATAGTTATCACAAACATAGAGGGTGTCAAACCTGTCACTCAACACTGTTCAGACAAAACAAAACCCCCTTTTGTATTTTTACTATATGGACACAAGGAGCAACACATAGTAAGACCCGCAATGGTTTCATCAACCAATAGCTTTAATTTAAAATCTTTAGCGTCTATGTTTGAAATTATCGCATACACCTCAAAGAAAATTACCGTTGCTGAGTCAAGATTACATATCATAGATATTGAAATCCTAGGAATTATTTATGCAGCAAACTCATTTAGAACTTTAATAGGTCCAAGTTGTGAATGCACTTTGTTAACAGACGCAAAATGTGCTTACTATCTCTTCAATCCTAAAGCATTAACATCCGTTAATAAATTGAAGAGGTGGAATACCACTTTGTTAAATCTAATACCAAAGCTAACAATGTCTTTCTTGAGAGGAGAAGACAATTTGGCAGATTTCTTAACAAGGGCATATAAGGCTACTTTACCAAGCATCAAAAAGGTAGCCCTACCTAAATTTGTTAAATCTGGGTTTGAAGACAACTTACCCCAATATAAAGTTTGGACTATTGAAGAATGGACACAGTTCATTATGGATAACCCCGACTATTTGGGTTATGATGAACAACCTCCACAACCGAAGCAACAAAAACCCAAAATCACCATAAATTCACTTGCCGCAGAACATAGAGTCATAGGCAAAGTACTAAGACCTTTGGAAATCCTAAAAGAAAGGATTAGCATAGAAAATATAATTGCAAACCAAAAAGAGGAATACTCTGATATTTACACACGTTGTCTAACCTCTAAATCAAACACCTACACTTATAAAAGACAGAACTACGAACTTAAAGACACGATTCTGTTTACAAAGATAAAAGGAGATTTAAAGGTTTATCTCCCAACCAAACTATTACCAGTATTAGTATGCTATACTCATCTTTTGTTAGTACATAGTGGAGAAATTAAAATGCTTTTAAATATGCAGAATTTCTTCCACCCTAACCTTAAGAAATATGTTAGAAATTACACTAGATCTTGTTTAAATTGTCAACTTCAAAATTCATCTACAAAACTAGAACAAGTAGGAACCTATAGTACAATTTCAAGACCTTTTGAATGTGTAAGCATTGACTATATACAATCCTTACCCCCCTATCGTAGTTATAATCATATCCTCACTATAGTCTGCCAACTAACAGGAATGATTCTTGCATATCCCATGAAATCACTCACATCCCGTGAATTTATAGACAAATTCATGTTTTATTTTTATCCTAACTTTTCCCCCAGACAAATATTGTGTGACAATGCAAAATCATTTTTAGAAAAGCAAAATTTGATATTCTTTGCTTCTATTGGCATCCGAGTTTTGTATTCTACTGCGTACTTTTCACCCTTTTCAAGGATTGGTGGAAGCTAGCAACAAAGTAATAAAATGGCCAATCATTAAAATTTTAGCGCAAGACTCAACAACCTCATGGTTATATCTACTACCGTTAATAGTCCGACAATATAATTGCACTAAAATACCAAAAACTGGATTTTCACCCATGGAATTATTATTCGGGACACGCAGCTCCCTGTCTAAATTGTTCTTTGGAGCAATAAAACCGGACGAATATCACCCTGAAATAGCTCGCACAGAAGCCTATGTGCAAGACCTCTCGGACGGTATACAAGAAAACTTGGACATCTCAGCAAAAGCTATTGAAAAGGGAAGGGAGGCAAGACTAAAGTATATTAACAAAACCCGCATACACAAACAATTTGATATAGGAGATCTTGTCTTGGTTAGAAATAACACTATTACACCTGGTGTTAACCCAAATCTTACTCCTATCTATCATATTTCACCCTATAGAGTTTTGGATGTAAGCCCTAACAGTTGCAAGCTTGAAAGAATTTCTGACAAGAGGACTGAAATATTTAAATACTCTTTCAACGAAATCAAAAAGTTCAAGCCAATTGACGAACATTTTGACACCCTCCCAGAGGAAATAAGGGGAATTATTACAAAGCCTTATAATAAACTCACAAATCAAGAGATAGCCACATTAGTTAAAAATGACACACTTCCGCTTATATTCCCGGTCAATTCAAAGGATCCGCAACCAGGAATACGCGCACACTCACCATTAGAAACACGAAAACAAGCGTCACAAAATAAGAAACCATTAGACTCTGATTCGGACATAGAGGACTCTAGTGCCGATGAGGACATGACACTAGACTCCGTATTTATTACCGGAGGTCAGCGACTTAGAAAAATAAATGATAGACATGTCAGATTTAGGAATGGCACAAGTTCACAACCATAATTTACATTTCCATTTACCCTGTAAACTTGTGAACAATATGATAATATGTTATTCTAATCTGATAACTAAGTCATCATATTCATGCAAAATTTTCCCACTCAAGGTTATATATCCAGTGGTAAAATATACATCTTTTCTCTTAAGCGAGGGAGACCAACTATATGCAATACACGTCGACTAAAAAGTCGATCCCTTCAAAAACACTTACATAAAATTGCATATAGAAAGTTTTGATTCTGTATAGTCAAACAGAGTCAAACGATTGACACAGATTGTACAAATATACGAATGTTACGAATGTTAAACACGCACCCTGATATATACACAAAAACTATTTAAAACATTTAATACAAATTGTATAAAGTGTACAAACATAGCATTACTATTAGGCAACCTATATATATATGCCTTGAATTGTGACGAGTTTGATTAGTTATTAGAAACTATAACCACTCTACATACAAAAAAAAATATGTCAAAACTTTAATTATAACTTCGGACAGGAAACGCCCACTCAGAATTTTAGTAGTAGTGAACAATAACGATAACTTAAATTTTATCCTGAAATTGAGTCAGTTTACTATAACATATCCACAAGTGAGGAAATCACCAACCTTGTGAAGTACTACAGTTATCACCTAACACGTAAGTCTTAACAGAATATTTTATAAAATTTATAAAAATGCAAACTAGATTCCGAAAGCCTATGCCTAGATCACAACGAATTCTACATGAGACCTTCGCGAACCTAGTAGAATATTGTTATAACTTGCTCACGATGATTAAAGAAATGTTATCGTTTAAAATTAGTTGTGGAATCAGCCAACCCAGTCGTATTGTACGATACTTGCATTGTCGTCTACTTAGAAATACTTATAGAGACGCATACAACCGTTTGGTTATACGGTACAGACAGCAAGAGTATAGAAGCCGGCAGGCTATAACAGACGAATTACGGGCAGTAGCACGCCAAATAGAGAACCTGAGAGACACAGTCCTCCTCATTTCTGGACATTGCACCCTCCCCACTATCCACGAAGAGTAAACTAAATTAAAACTGATTCTTATAATCTGACTTCTAACAATGACGTACGGACGTATCCTAACGATATAAAAGTTTTGCATATGGAAAGTATAAAACCTCTTGTACATATATGTATTGATGTAAAATACTTATATTCTCATATATCTCTATGTAATTATTGTAAAATTTATCTTAAATGAGAGCGATAAAAACGATAGGAAATTAATCGCATAAATCATAGCTGAGATATCAAAAAGAACATAGCAAGAAGTTTTGTTATTTATGAAAGTTATCATAAATCAAGTGAATGTAAGCTAGTTTAAGCACCTTGCAAAAATAACAATTTAATTATGTATCTAACTAAATTAAGGAACAGACAGTAATACTTATAGAGTAGCTACGTAAACGGGAGTTGTACACAACATATACTAAATCAGTAAATAACAGTGTATATGTTACTTAAAATCTCTATATTTATTTTAACAAAAGTAAATAATCTTTAGGAAAAGGTATAAAAATTTGACAAATATTTCTCTTTGGTGAAAATATAAAATTAAATCAATTTTGAAAACAGAACATAAATTTTTATTTTACAGTATTTGAAAAACATTATGATAGTAAGAAGATTTCTGACAATTTAACATCTTAGTTAATATAATTTTGGACATAAGCTGTATACTGGCACATAATAAAACTTCGAGATCGTTAATACTATTAATTGAACGCTAAATGTTGAATTTGTATATATATAAAGGCACATAGCCTAACAACAAGTCAATGTGAACCAAATTAACTCTAATTGTTGGAAAGAAGACTTAGTTTCAAATTTAAAGAGACATAAGAATATTTTACCTCGAAACATTAAGCTTAATGACTATTGTATTGAAATTAAAAAAGGGATGTTAAGCTCTATAATTTTAAAAGGAAACGCTATTTATTCTAAGCCTTATTAATTAAATAAATCTTCCTTAATGAGATCATCCGATCAATGATATTACTTTAATTACTCGTATTACAAACCGTCTTTACATGAATTTTCTTAAAAATACTTGAATAAGCGTACTTAAATAACTTTGTCTAACGTCAGTCTTTCGGTCTACTTAGATATTGGTTACAAAAAAAAATATATATGCTATTTACAAGTCCTCTCTATATCACAGCACAATTAAAATTCACGATTAATGCACAGGGATGGATATAAATGAAATTTGGAGAAAAGGTACTGAGGTGCGAGTTCGATTAAATATCTATATATACATAACCCTTAAAAGCTAACAAGAATGAATAAACTGTGACATAAGGCTGTAATTACAGTTGTTAATATACTATTGAGAAAAGAAAAAAATTAGTTCGCTTACGAAGAAAGTAATTGAGATTGAATGAATTGAAATACAACCTTATAATCATTTCCTGACATACTAATATCCTTACAGACTAACATGTATATACATAACATAATGGCAGAAGTGTAAATTAATATTTAGTTTTGTACAGTATAAAAAGTCATAACGTCTAATAACAAAAGTCTTTACTTCATAGTGATCACTATTTTGACTAGTTACAAAAAAAATTAGAAAATCTGTAAATTTAGTCACATGTTGTCTAAACTGGTCATTGTCTTAAAATTTATATGTCATATCAACCAAGCTAACAGCGCCACTTTACGGCGTACGTTTAGGGAACGTAGGACCCCGACGCCGAGGGACTCCCTCAACGCCGGAATCCTCTGTCCTGTTATTATCTGAGGAACGCGTAGCCGAATCGAAGCTATTTTCCGCCGACGTTATCTCTTCCAAAATGGCAGGAGTTGGAGTACGCATGGAGCGGCGCAGATGTTCCAAACTGAGAACTCTCAGTGGCGTAGTGTACTCGATCTCATCACTCACCGCATTAAATCTAATGGGCGGGAGATCAACTTCCTCAATATCGTCGACCAGTGGGACTATACTATCCACATCCTAAAATAAGAAAAGGGACATTAATAGACAATCATTTTAATAAACGTTCACAAGAAATATACCAACGCTTATCCATACATGTTTGCGAGTCATTTTTTTTACAAGATTATTAAATAACTTATCCAGAATCTTAATGTTGACCATTAGGAAGGAACTACACCATAGTTAAAGTAAAATTATTGTCTATAAGCATAGCTAACCGCGCTAAAAAGCCTAATCTAAGTTACGTAATTTTTGCAACGAAGAAAATAAGAATATTATAAGAGCTTATCAAACTTACCTCAGACAAATCAGCTGCAGATGGAGACTCAATGCGACTAAGGCACATAATAGAGCTCAATGAAGAGCTGTCGCTGGATCCCTCAGCTGTCCTCTCAGTACTGGCCCGATTACACCTCCCCATAGTTGTGTAGAACCGCTTCAGGGGGATTGAATTTGTCGCCTAAAATATAACAGATTTTATTAGCTTAATCGCAACACTAAAATAGAATCCAGGAAAATCAGGAAATAAGAATGCTTAAAATCCTGTAAAGCTATATGATTAGGTAGCGACTCAACCCACTTTATAATAGAATTAAAATCTTAAAACGGTTCAAAAATGCTTACGCAACCATACATTTTAAGGTTAATATTCTACCAATATAAGAATTTTAGTTGCAAACACCTCTAGATACGTGTACAAAGATACAGCCTCTTTCTGAAAATTAATATAGAAAAACTAAAGCATGGATACTTACATGAAGACGCTCTGATTGATCAAATATCAATGGACGGAAGCCAGGACTTCCTGACGGGGTGTCCAATCCCGCAGGCACATTACTGCCAGTAACTCGATCCTCAGTGGCAGATAGGCGGTGTACAGCAAACAGCCCAACTCTGGACCTCACCTCAGCTGGAGTTGATGGACTAGCAGAGGGAGCCTAAAACAAAAAGAATACATTAAAGTCTTGAACTAACATTCAAAACCCCAATGAGAAATGTGCGGCACGAGCAGACTCTCAACCTTCCCAGAGGGAAATAATATTAGCTTGCTAACTAAGATTATAGTAAATGTTAACTGGTATCTCAATTTGATTGCGGTAACCGAGCGGATTTCTCTGGTGACATAAAACGATGACAAGCAGTGAGCGATACATATGGAAGAGCCGAAAGTCAACGTTGAGGAAGTGAGAATAGGACAGAACAATCCTGCAACAACATGATGCTTTACTAGACAAAACGGGTGGCTATACAAAAAAAAGAATACAAAACAAAAAAAAAAAAAAATATACACAAAAGAAGAAAAGCTCACCTGTGTATCTGACAGAATATCATCCATCACAGAAGACGCGGCTTCGTAGATGCCTGTATCCGACGGCTCCACAGTTGGCGACGTAACTCCAGATCTAGTCCTGTTACCGCAGTGAAGAAGCTCAATGGTCCGGACGCCTATATCACGGAGGCGCGTACATACATCTCTTATCCAGCGAGCCAGCGACCTGTCTGAGGTGTTATCTAAACGAGTCAGAGTCTCAAGCCCTACAGCACCGAAGAAGACAACTAAGAGAGCACAAGAAAATAAGCCTAAACCCAACAACATGTTGAACAAGCCATCCATGTTGAGTGCGTCCAGACTCGTCTTCTGGTCTCTCCTCGACTCGGCAGACCCAGAATCACCTCCGGCAACATCGTCACCAATGTCACCGCAGGAATTCCGCATCACCGAATTGAGGAGAGACCAGATGATTTGTATCGTTCTACTAAGCATCAGTGAGAGATGCTCGTTGCCAAACATCTCCCCTTGATCCCTTTCGGACTCTACAGTATCAAAAGTACTCCCATAGTCATCAACGTCAGCAAGGCTTGGCATCCCAGACGTGTCGCTGTACACTGAACTCGAGTCGTCTAAGGAGGTTTCGAGAAGCGAGGAATTGGCGAGAGTGGCCGCAGCCGCTCTCATCGACTCCTCGAATCTCTCCTTAATATTCTGATGCGCGTCCAGGCTGTCCGGAATATACATAATGAGCGGATGTAAATTTAAAATAAAGGACTAGTGATTCTGAAAGGCAATATAGTAAAATTAATTTTATGAAAAAGACTGTACACACGAATATTTTTTTTTCCAGTATTTAAAGCAACTATGGTCGAGCTACCTAACCATTAAAACTTTGGTTTATCATTTAAAAGTAAACTTACTTAAGTTAACGAATGTGTAATTAATCTTACATAATTCAACGCTTAAAAATAGCTATCGTTACGCTATTTAACCATAAAAACTTTGTTTTTATCATTTAAAAGCAGATTCAATTAAGTTAAAGAATGTGTAATTAATTTTACATGATTCAACGTTTAAAAATAGCTATCGCTGAGCTATCAAAACATTTTCAGTATGATGTATCAAGCAACCAAAACTTATGTACTAGCTAAATCTGAATATTTTCAATAATGTTTTAGAAGTACCTACGATGAAGCTAGCTAAATATAATTTTTGTAAGCGACCACTTTAAAATAAATATGGTTGAGTTACTTGTAACGTAAATAACCTATTAATTAAACGACATTATAACTGAATTAAGTAAAACGAAAATCTTATTTTAAAATCTATAGCAAAATTGTCTTAAAAGATTTAAGTCAATATTCAATAAATTTTGATTACAAACAGGGGCGCTGTAATCAAAAGTTAAAACGAATAAAGTGATGGAACATATCTGTGTCAATATAAGTTTTGCTTACGATGAACAAATTTAACTTTTGCAGACAGAAAACGTAAACAAAACAAGGTACGTCAATTTACCTGATGATTCAGATATGTCCTATCAAAACTACAAATATTATATAAAACAAAATTGTCATAAATTGAAGATATACCCATATTGTTTCTAACCCACTTTTGATCAAAAATATAGTGATAAAGGCCTTATCGACGAAGAAAATGGGATTCTTGAGTCTTAAATAGTGGCTAACAAATGCAATAATGGGCATAACAACAATCTATAACATAAAAACATTTATATAAAACAAACGAGTTACTATATTTTATCACTTTTATATAAATTCCCTTGGAATTAGCGGTAAAATTAAACACTCGAACGCAAGCTCCGCTCGCAAAGACAATTGTTGTTAAAATGAGCATAATTATTGAGCCGCCAGCTTTTTATAACCTCGCTCAAATCCAACCCCTATCACTTTTGACCGCCCAAACATAAACAAAGGGTTGACAACTTATTGTTACGTAAATTTTAATTACGGACGTCGAACGATATATTTCATAGATATTAAGTCTAAAAGGTATACTTGACAGCGATGTAACGTAAGACATTAGTCTTCAAATTGATTAAAATTTATTCGTGTTAAAAATAAAATGAAATACAGCTAATACCAACAACGATATAAACCATATGTACATATACAAAATATACAAACAAGGGTTACCAACTATTGTTGGTAAAACCTTATACTTATACATATATACGAGTAATGTAACCAAAGAAATTAATACGATATGTAAATATTAATTGTACTTATAAATTTTTATATAAAATATTGTTTAAATTCAGGAACCAGTTATATTTAACAGAAATAGAGATAACTAATCAATCCAATATAGGTCTATCTGTAACGAAAAGAATTTCTATAATATCCCAGGGATAAAATGATTAATAAAAGATTATTAAAAGTTCTTTTGTTTAGATTACCATAGCCAGGATACCCCAAGGAACCGGTTGGAGCACGCGCACTAACTCTTTTTAGGATCTACCATGGACCAGCCTGGAGATAACCTAGATGATCATGGAGTATTGGAGCCCTACCACCACCCTACCTTGGACGGATTACGGTTGTGTTCCTGTCAACACCTTGACGCTATAGACGAGAACAACAACATTATCACCACACCAGAGTACGATGGATTCTCAGAGAATCTGTCCATCACCATTAGAAATTTCTTGTTAAATACAGCCCTGAATACCAGAGAAGAGAGTAGAGTGGAGACCGATAGTGACATTAGCTCCAGCAGCACACTATCCCTCTCTACCGATGACCTCAACCAACTCTACTATGACCTGGAAAATCACTCAATCACCTTGGACGAGAATGGCAACGAGGTAGCACAAGTGGACGCCCTTAGCTACATATCTACCTCACCCCCAACCTCAGTCTACACTTCGAAAGAGAGCATTTCACCACCTAGTTCATCATCAGAAGAAGCTGAACTATCCAGACTAACCAAAGCAAAAACATTTATTGATGTGACAATGTTAGATAAAACTAAACCCCTCAAGAAAAGAATGTATTCTATTTGGGAGGTTTATCATCTTGTATACCCAGCCATGAAAATACGCAAAGCTTACTTTCTTAATGGAAAGCGTATTTAACTTAGCTTGGAATACATAATTATAGTTTATTATATATGCCTATACTGGGACTACTAAACTTTTTCTTTTTCTCTTTTTTCTTTTTTAACAACTTACCCCCATTGGAGATGCGATCCTCAATTTTCAAATTCTTTGAACGTACATATAATACTTTTACAGAAATGCTTCGCATCCACAACTATCTATCTATGCTTGATATAAAGTCAACACTTTATAGAGCAGATTATGAATATTTGATTGACGCGTGCCCTGCAATTATCTAGTAGCACTCAGGGGCAAGACACAATTACTTTAGCTAGGCCCAAGGCATTATTTGTATCAATTTATGCATTCATAGGCCTATCTCTACCTATATGACACCATATATGGGTAACGCTAGCCTATTCATGGTAATCTGTATGTGATTTGCTAATAGTATATGTTTATTAAAGATATTATGTTTATTGTTAAAGTAATCATATAAATAATCAGTACAAATATGTATGCCTACAACCATGCCTGATTTACGTCACATATTAACACACAGACATTTAATTGTACAGACAAACACTAAAATCCTGGTCCAGAGCTAATGTTATAGCATGTACCTCTTAAATTTATTCAGTTATTTATTGACTCCCCTACCATCAACTTCTCTTTCTGGCTTTAAAAGGTAATGACTTAGTTGTTTGGCATGCATTGTAGTTTAAATTTAGGCCCCTTAGTACTTAGCATGAATTGAGCTTAGGCCTTGTGTTAGAACTCTAACACTTAGCACAATTCACTGCTTGGGACTTAGGGCACATTTCTGTCCTACTCTACTTATAATTTTAACACTTATCCTGTAAATATTTTCATACTTAACTTATGCACTTGTAATATAAATACACTTTATAAAAACATTTTCCTTCCTTAATACTTAATATACTTATATAATTCTGATCGAATATCAAAACCAACCGTTTATTCTTAGGTTAAAGCAACATAATACTTCGCCTGGGTCTTTTGTTGAGCTTCCACCAGCTCAACCAAATTCGTATTATACTTGTGGGAATAGAGGGTTAAGCATTCTAAACAAACGAACCGACGATGAGAATGTCTATGTGTATTGCTGTAAAAGTAGGTTTTTAGTAGTACTCATAGAAGAGCGGTCTCCATACCTAAATTTGGACAAACGCCCCATTCGCACACACAGGGCACAGCCCCTAGAGGCTAGGGGCGAAGCCGCTAGTAATTAGTAATTAGTTATAACTTTTCAATCAAAACTAGAAAATCTAGAGAAACATAATCTAATGTATTTTTTATATACCCTGAAATTCAATATATTTTCCAGTATGGCTTCGAAACCGATTAATATTCGATGGATTAGAACCGGTTCTCAGTCATACTGTAAAATCATGCGTAGCAGACTATTTTCCATGAACATTAAAAAAACAATAATAAAATGAATATCAGTTTTGTTAGGCCAGGCCTTCGGCCCCTCGAGGATACTAAAACTGGTTTTATCATTTTAACTTTTCAATTCAAAATCCGCGGAAAGATGTCTATAATACGTTGCGATGAAGTGTCTTAGTATATTTTGCTAATATTTTCTGTGGGTGTGTATTTTGTATTTGTGTTTGTGTGTGCGTATGTGTGTGTTTGTGTGTGCGTATGTGTGTGTTTGTGAGTGTATAGATTGATGAATGCTACGATGCCATGATAAATGAAGTCAATCAAAGTAATTGTATTTTCTTACATTGTTTTTCACAAGGATTAGAACAGGGAAGGTTAAGATTTATGTCTAAATATAAAAGTATATAACATAAATGTTTAAAGTAACAGGATCTCTGTGTGTGTGTACCAAAGTATCTCGATAACTGCTGAACCGATATAGTTCTCCTATGCATAATAGCATCTCCTTGGTCCTTGGTAGGTTTATAACTATTTTGGGGGAGGGCACCGCCCCCCTTCCAAGAGAAAGCGGCCATTTAGATATTTTTTGATTATCAAAAATAAATCCTTGCACAAAAATAATCTGAAGTAATATAAACGGATTTGTCTTTCAGTGGCGCAGCTTTTACATAATTGCTTTATTCTTTGTCGTGGAGCGTGCACTGACGAGTAAAGGGATTTTAGAAATAAAGAGTTCAATATAATTTTAGAAATTATCTCTTTTTGTGGAAGTTTAGTTTAACAAATAATATTATTTTTACGAAAAAAAACCAGTTTTTAATAATAGTTTTTCTTACATTCCCTAAGAAAGCACTTAGAAGTATGGAAAATTTATGATCATAATTGTTTGTTTTGGGAAAATTTATTGATTTTTGTAACAAATTTCATTTTGTTTATTAAATAAGCAAAATACATAATTTCTATAGAAAAACTTTGCTCCTCAAAATCAAATTAGTCTTTTATATACCTTTAGAAATATTAAACATAAAATGATAACTAAGAGGATCCAAACTGGTTATGGGAGAGTAATGCCTGTGTAAGGGCCAATACATTCTCATATCTAATGTAACGCGACAGTCACAGAAGACGTATGTAGGTATCATTTTAAACAGTTCTTATGTGACGTTATGTTTTTTTACAGTTGAAGTTTTTGTATAACAATTATAACAACTACATGATTTATTTAATAAAAGTATGTACATTCACTCAAACCTATTTGTGGAACACTGATCCCTTCTCTCATAAACATTGTTCTAGTTCCTTCGGGTTGTCCAAATCCTTTTTATGTGGGGCTCTTCTAACCAATACCTAACCCAAAAAAACTATTTATGTACATATGTATTAATGATAAGTTTTTTCCTCAAAAAGCTTATTTGTGATCCATATACGATTTAGAAAAACTAACTAAATTTCTTGTTAAATTTTACTTTTGTTTGTCTTAAACTAGACATAACCATGAAAACTTTTCTGTATGAGTTCATAAACATTAACCGTAGCCAAAATTTCATAGTTTGTTCTTTTATTCAAGTTATAGAATAGAGAGGGCATGAGCCACTGGGAGGGGAACCTCTACCATTTATGCTTTGGGTCTTCAAAATTAGCTAATAGCGTCGGAAATATAAACACAGCCGAGTCCCTACAAAAGAACAGAAAGCATTTTGCTCGCAGACAAAAAGGATTCCACCACCAGGGCCACGTAGTTATCTGGATGATATGTTAATCTATATATTTATTGTTCATATACCCAGGGTTAGATAAAACTGCATACAGGGTATTGATTCTGGTTCTAATATAAGAGACTGTTCTACCAGCTAGCTTGTTAGCTGCATTTTAAGTCATTTTAATGAAACAATATGCGGACCTAGTGCAGTTCAAGGTGAATTTTTGCTGGTAACCTTGAAAATTAATCTTTATTGTAAATATTATTATTTGTAAATAAAATTCTAAAAAATTCTGTTGTTTATGGCATAATTTGTTTAAATCCTTGAAATAATTTCTTTGGTATCAAGATAAAGAAAAATAGGACATGTATGTTTATTTTTTGTCAAGGGTTAGTGGGTTAAATTGTAACGTACAAACAAGCATGGTAGTTATAGAAAAGCATCGCTGTAAAAAGGTAAATTGTGAGTTTATTTTTTTACCTAAATGTTTACATAAGATTTGTGAGACATGTTATGGCTTTTCTCTTTTATATTTTTATTATCATTGCTCGGCTTTTAGTAGTTTCAAAGCCACTGCCAAGAAAATTTGTGTTTATAACAGATGAACAATCCCCTTATTGAACCAATAAGAACAGAGTAAAGTAATAATCAGACTACATAAATAGATGTAAAATATGCATGGATATTTTAACAACAGAATAACTGTCGTAAATTTAGATTGCTAAAATGGACATCATTTATTGGTAAATTTGTTAATACAGTAGGAGGGGAGGGGATTAGTTAAAGGGTTGGATTGTGAGAGATCGTTATTTTAGCCAGCAACAAGGTTAACTTTATCAGAGTTCACAATAATCTTGTGTAAGATCCTGGTAACAATAAATCCATTATTACAACAGGCAAGTTTTTTTCATTTTCACCAATCCGCTATAAACAGTTGAATTTTAATGATACAATCAGACAGATTATTGTGAAATCTTTTTACAGGAAATGCTGGAAGTTTGAAAGTAACAAAAAGCCACCAAAAATATATTTTTGAGTAGCTGCGCTTTTACAACTTTACTATGTCAAAAAATAACTTTGGCACATTGGAGAATAATAAACTTTGTTTTTAAAATTAAATGTAAGTTCAAACAATTATTTTTAGGTGGAACTTTAATTAGTTTTTAAAGCCTTATTAGCGGCTGCTTATCAAAATTCAATTGTTTGTTTTAAAATTATGTTTGTAATAGAATTTAAAAAAAATAACTAACTAAGATAAAAACCTCTTTGCAGGCTTTAGTACATTTTTAAGCACAAATATCGGGTATAGTCCTTTCCACGACATCCCTCCATAAGTAGCGATTCTTCGCATTTTTAAAATGGCTTTTTATAGGTTATTTTAGGTTAGGTTAGGTTATATTGTGTTAGGTGATTGCCCCACAGGGTTAGGTAATTGGCCCCGCAGGGTTAGAGCCCCCCGCAGGGGCTAGAAATAGGAGAAAAGCTACTGTGAAAAATAGCTACTGTGAAAAATACGAAGAATCGCTCCTTATGGAGGGATGTCGTGGAAAGGACTATACTTCAAATATCTTTTGGCTACCGCAAAGCCTTGACAAAAAGCATGCCAAAGTTTACTAAAAGAACAGCTGTCCTTGACTTACTGGCACTAAAAATTAAAAAGCCCCGCTTTAAAAAAGACACATTTTTGCATTGAGACTGAGAAATGGGGGAAATAAGTTAATATTATCAATCAGACTTACAAATAATCTGGCATCCAATGGATATTGACACAGATTATAAAAATAAATATTTTATTTCATACTTTAACTTTCAAACTTATTATTGTGTCGAATTTGATTTTAAAAATTTAAATGAGTAACGTCTCTATAAGTATCTGCTTCCCCCACTGAATGAATGAGTGACTGACTAAGAAATGTTATTTACCGCTATTAGAGTATATGCTACTAGAGTGCCCTCTGAGTCAATGCTATTACATTATATTAGTGTATCTGTTAAATCGAGGTAATGTTTCCACTAATAACAAAAAAAACATTGAAAATGTTAATCCCATAGGTAAAAAAATAGCAGCCACGTGCGTAGCAAAGTAGTAGCAAAATTTCATAACCTATTATATGACCACTTTTATCTAATTCTATACAGTCGACATTACAAAAAAAACAGCATGTCGATAATTTAGTATACGCCCCTAGAGGCCTCTAGGGGCACTTGAGGAGGGGAGAGTCGAATTTGATAACCCAATTACTATTTTTTTTTTTGGGGGGGGGGGTGGAGAGGGTGCCCCCTCCTCATTTTTAATTTTAGTTACATTTTTTTTTTTTTGGGGGGGGGGGTAGGTGGTAATTTTTTATCTATGGGCGATTTCTTTTGTGAGGGTGGTGGTACCCTCCCCAAAATAGTTATAAACCTTACCGGGACCTATTAGAAGCTACCCTGTTAAGGAGAACCCGATCGGTTCAGCGGTTAACGAGATCCTTCGGTACAAACACTCAAACAGACATCCTGTTAGTATAATTATCAATTTTAACAATATCAGCGAAAGCTATAGTCAAACAAATCCTTTAAATTGTTTATCTATATCCATACTTGCATTGGGCGAAAACTTTTCCATTGCAGTGGAGAAAGTCTTCTTATGTAACTAACTGCATAAAGGAAAAAATATCAATTAGGATGGGGGGAAAAAATTATCCGAATTGGTTATGATATATTTGGGCATATTTTCTAACCTCTTATATAATTTATTTCCGTTCAAATGCGAATATAACCCAAATCTAGAATGGTTTTAATATAAATATAAGGGGCCCAGCAAACAAAAGAAAATAATCATGTAATTTTTATTTATGTATCCAATTACAACTTTCTACTAGAAATATTCTATTCTAAAAAAAAGAGAGAGATGTTTGGCTGAGATAAAAATATTTCTGAAATTTTCAATGGTCTCCATTTTCAGGAGTCGGCGACTGCATCTGAAAGCATGGATGAGGCTGAGGGTGTCTGTAGATGAATGCAAGATTGTGGCTGCGGGTAAGATTGGTTGTGGCTGGTTTCAAGTGGCTATAGCTTAAATTAAATTAAAATTTGATAGCTGTGGCTGAGGGTCGCTGAAGCAGAGTTGTGGCTGCTTCCGTTTGTCTAAGATGTAAGAATGAGTATTACAGAGGTAACAGCTGATAAAGCCAGATTGGTGAAAATGAATAGGGTTGAGTTAGGCCTTATGTGAAATTTTTTTATGATGACTGTTAGCTGGGTAAGTCGCACGGCTGCCATTGAGGTTTATTGCGTAACTTACATAAATTTTGTTATAAAAGAGAATTTTTTAAAAAGTTTATTAAAAGTAAATAAAAAAAAACTCCTGGTGACAGGTAAACCTGTGAAGCTGGATTAAAATTTTTAAAAAATAATGATTCAAAAAATTGTTTTTATACCAAAAACTATGCAGGGGTGGATTTAGAAAATAATTTTAGAACAACCTGGATAGATTATTGAGTAGCTTCTCAACTAGAAATGAAATTTAAAATAGATGCTGGGAGGAGGAAAATTGTATAGTAAGAAATTTGTCCTTAAAAGGGCAATGGCAAGGATAATGCATCTTACTAAGTATTCAGGGTTAAAGGGATATACAATGTAAAATCTTGTAAACTGCTTGATTTATGAATCGGTTTAAATTTTTTTGGTAAGTATAGATTTGATCCTGATTATGTTTTAAGCTATTTAATTGGGGAATAAGTCAATAGGAAACGAGTGTTCAAACAACGATTATGATCCTTATATTGGTCTATATTATTTATATCTACCATTCTCTTTATAAAAGGACTATTACTCTATAATAAACTGCACAGGTGCTGCATTAACAGACAAACAAAATGTAGTATAGCATAACTCTACAGTCACCAAAATTTAGAATTTATGTTACACATTTTTCTGGGAAAAATACTGAATACTAAGGTTTTATCAAAAAAGGTGAAACGATCAACTGCAAGGTGAATGCTTCTAGAATCTAGGTGATTAAGGTCATTAAAATTATGTTTACTTATCCTTGCTCCGTGAAATAGTTGTACTTGTGTTAGTTGCAATTATTGGCATTCTCAACTATACTTTCACACCAGTTAGATCACAGTGGCATTGAGAAATAAAAAAATGTAAAAATATTTTTTTCAACAACGACAATCATATTTATAAGCAACACAGATGTACTGAATTTTAGTTTCCAAAAGTGTACCTAGCTTCCGCGTCTTATATCAATATTTGCTACTGACTAAAAAAGCTTCAAACTTCCAAAAAAAAATCAAAATTTGAAAAATTTAAATTTTGAATGTATAATTTATAAATTGTTTATACATTATATCGCTTTTCCCTTTGATCGTAGTAGCTGAATTGCAATAATTGGGTTATCTGCTGTACAACTTTGGAAATTAGGGAAGAAATAGGCAATCCATTTTCAGCACATCGAAACACAGCAAGAGCAACATAAAAAGATAAAAATAATTTTTTATTATTTCTAAAAAATATATGAAAATGATTATCCTAAAAACTCTGAAATTATTTAACTGTGAGTCTGAATGCTTAACAATGGTGCTAAACCCTTTTCCAGTTACTTAGTTATAGATTATCTGAAAATGATTACAAGTCCTTTCTAAAGATAGTATATATTTTCAAAATACAGTAAATTTAAAAATCAAAAAGACTGATTTTTTTTTGTTTTTGCAGTGTTACAAAAGGACTTTGGAACCCACTTTTCACGTTTCCTGGTTCCTTAACAATTTGTTGCACTAAAACTGTCAATTGTCCTGTTGCATCAATTGAGGCAGGGAGGGGTCAATGACGGTTAAATTAACCTACAATTTCCAATTATTTTATGGCTTTAAAAGACAAATTTTCAAGAGAGGGAGAGGACAATGGTAGTTAAATTAAAGAACAGCTCAATCTATTTACTTCATTTTACAGCAATGAAAAGCTAAATTTTTAATAAATCTATTTTATAGCTTTTTAAAAATTGTTTTAAAATAACATTTAAGGTCACTCATTTTGACTTTACAAGTCTCTAAAAAATAGTATCCTTATAGAAAAGTAACAGATTACTAGCGAGTCTGTGTGTACCGAAGGATCTCACTAACCACAGAACTGACATGGTACTCCTTTACAATGTAGCTTTTTATAGGGTCGTGGAATGTTCATAACTATTTGGGGGAGGGTATCACTACCTCCCAAACAGAAATATATTCTAAAAAAGGACCCTCAATTAAAAAAACTAAAATATAAAGAGAGGGGGGGTGGGGGCGTTTTTTACCCCTCCCCCAACTAAAGAAGCTTCTATATATAGTATTGCATATGACATCGAAATTTACCCAAGTAGCTTGGTTTAAAGTTTAAAAACATTCATATTTTTGTGTTATTATACCTACTAAAAATTTATAATAAAAGTTTTATCATAAACAAATAAGAAAAGTTTGAATTATGTTTATTTTTTTTCCTCCAGAGCACTTGTAAATTACTAATACATGTTTAGTTTGTTGCTCTCCATCTCACGGATAAAGGAAATATAAATGAAATATGGGGAAGAATGAATTTTAAAAAAGTATTCAAAAACCCGCTTAAAAGCAGTCCGACCACCATTGAAGTATTCTATTATTGATTATGCCTTTAATGGTGGGAATGTTGTCAAAATGTTTCAACTTTCTATCTTTCATAAAAGCCGAGAAAATCACGTTTCCCCCAATTCGTGTCTAACTGACAGACGGACATTTTGAATTATAGAGTAGCTTCACTACTAATAATGGAAAATATATCTTCTAAGTATATGAGTTATATATTTTTTATATTCATTCTTGGTTTAAGTAAAAATCATAATGACAAATTACACAAAAGGAAAAAGTAAATAATACATACAAACGTCTATTAAAAAAATCAGAGATATTTAATTTTACTTTTTTGTTTTCTGATTAAATGAGTTGTAGAGATGCTTCGCAAAATTTAAATTTAAATCTAAATTATTATAATCCATATTAAGAAATATTAAAAACTTATTTGCAAACTTAAACCGTTTTATAGATCTAATGGTCTTATTTTTCAATGACCCCATATTTTGCAGACAATTGTCTTTTTTGTCAGAATGTATTGCATTTATATCAAAGGTAACAATCTTATATTATTGTCTACTTTGTAGAGAAGCTTTGTTATTCCCAATAATACAGAGTCACCATATACAAGTTAATTTATAGGCAAGCAAAACAATGTTGGTTTGAATATTTAAGACAGCGCAAAATAGCACCAAAAAAACACGTCATAAAATAACCAATTAGAGGCGAGTATATATTTTTCCATTGGTCAATTACAGTGTATTCTGGCCTCTCATTGGACAACTTTATTGTATGACATCATTTGTTTGGTGTTATTTTGCACTATTTATAGATTAGGTTGGGTTAAACAGAAAGATCATGATTCCTTTCCTTTATGTATTTTGGGGAAGGAATGGAAAAATACAAAAAAAGATAATAATATTATAAAAATATATACAAGCAAATTATTATCCATGGGAGTATAGCAACTCTTTAAGTCGTCCTGTCCCACTGCATGAGCATATATATTAAAGTTCTTGCTGTAGTATACAATGATTACTTATCCCTTCTTCCCTGTGATTGTTAAGATATATTTTTTTCCTGTTCTGGATTCTAAAGGAAGAAACATGTTTGGTCTGGCAGATCAGGGGTGATACAAACCTGATAACCTGGCGTAAAACCTGCGTCGTGTTTACCTGATTGATACCTAGGATTTTTATCCTATAATATAAAGTAGTAATTTGTTGTCTGAAGCAAATAATCTCGGTTATTAGTGGTCTAAAGTTGATGAACTTTTTAGTGGAGCGATATAAATATCTTTGTTTTTTTTTGTTGCTATTTTTGCTATTTCTAGAGGCGAGGGGCGAAGTAACTAGTGTAACTTTAAAAAAACTTTAAAGTAAAATTTCTATGACATTAAAATCCCGACTTTTGCTGAAAAACAACCCTTTAATTACACGAATCTTGGGTGGAAGTCCTATCGTTTCATAATAATGAGATGCGCTTTCTTTGAATGCCTCTTTTATAACTATAACTATAAATATGAAGCAGCATTAATTTTTGATTTTTTTTGCTCGATTTTAGCCGAGATTCTAACCCCATCTAAGAGTCGCATGTAAAAATTTCTAAACTTAAGATGACAATCTTAGTTCCTTTAGCCTGTGGTGTAGAATGTAATAGCCCATGAGCAGGCATAACTCAATTATAACTGTGATATTTATGATATTTTGAGTCACCACCACATGTAGACTAATAATCCTAGGAGTAATGATCTTGTAATGAAGGCTTTATGATAGGAGCGCAATCATATCCGCACGTGTGCCACATCAAAACTGCATATTATTACAACAGTACAAACTGACCCTTTCCCTTTTCTTCTCTTTAATCATTAAAAACAAAGATTTTTCTATATTTAGGGTCTTATTATTATTATTTAGGCATGGTAGAATTGTCCTAGCAATATTAAACTTGACATGTTGATTCCTGTAACAGTTTAGAATAGTAAAGCTTAGCCCCATCTCTATAAAATGTCCAACAAATAATAGTATGTCCTTAAATAGTACCTAGTATTTACTAAATTTTT
Organism: Acartia tonsa; assembly: GCF_053477335.1. Lineage (NCBI taxonomy): Eukaryota > Metazoa > Arthropoda > Copepoda > Calanoida > Acartiidae > Acartia > Acartia tonsa. Next base: position 11,468,672 of record NC_137268.1, read on the forward strand.
TAACAAATTTACATATAATTCTTTTAAAGTTCCTCTTCTAAAATTCTGACACTCCACAAGCGTTCTTGTTCGTTCATCATATCGTCTGTTGTTAGAGGTTCACTTTAATGAATGTTGTATTAATTGTTTATTTACTAATGTTATAACATAGAAAACTTCAATAATATTTGACAAAATGTGAAAGTTATTTCACAACTTCATGATATACTCACTTAATAGGCATAGTCGATCTTTTAAGTTTTTTAAGTCGTATAGATACAATCGATTTAATTATCTATACTGCTGTGTTTAAAACTAGTGGCTACGCTCCTAGAGGCCTCTAGGTCGCCTCCCCCCAACATTCAATTTTAGTTTTAAAAAGAAAAAGTAAAGAAGGTAAGCTTTCCCAAAATTTGTATTGACCTTCCCTTGACCTATATTGGTTCAGCGGTTAGCGAGATCTTTCGGTACAGACACACGCATACATACACAGATACTGTTACTTTCATATGAGGATTAAGGAGTTACCAATTTCTCGTAGCACTTCAATATTGTTGAACGCCCCCCCATCCGGTTTTTTCTATCTCATTTTCTGTGTGTGAAAGATAAAGAGCCCAAACTGCTTGACTTTTTAAGTATGGGTATGACACATAACTGAGAGTTGAAATTTTTTGAATATCTCCATCCTGGCGGGCACAGGATGCCAGCAAACCTGGCAGGGTCATCCAGGTAAAGAGCAAAATTTTTTTTTTGACTAAAACAAAGCATTTTATCATACCAAAATACTAAAAAATCCTCTAGTAGTACATCCTTATATGAAATACAGGTGTTCAAGTCACTTTCAGGTTCCAGGTATGATCCTGCAGGTCCTGATCCTCCAGGTCTCCAGAAATCTTTAAAAGGCTCCTGTGGCCGCAATTTTTGACTTAGAGACTTCAAATTTAAAACTTAAGCTTTTCTTACATGTCTACATAACGTATTAATATTTCATGAAGATCCGCCGCCGTTTTCCCGCCGACCGCCGACTGCGGCGGCTGGCAGCTGCCAAGTACAGCTGCGGCCGCTGAAATTTATATTTTGATATTTCTAATGTAAAATTTACATAAAAATAAACATTTTCTGGAAAAAAAATTTTCTTCTAGCTTCAAAAATAAGAAAATTACAGCCGTTTGAAATTTTTAAGTAAAACAAAGGTTGTTAAATAAAAGGGTGAAGGAAGCGAAAATTTACTTAGACTTATAAAAGGTCGGAAATTCATTATCAAACAGGGGACTTGCACAAAAAAATTTAGCCCTCTAGCTCTAATAGGAACTGAGATAATAAGGGGGGGCGTTGAACGCCCCCCCCCCCCTTCCGACTGATTAAGGTGCGGCAAGGGGCCCGACTGTAAAGGGTTAAGGAGACTATGCAACTTTCCCCAACCCCTGCGAACTATTTGTTGGTTAAAATTTTTAAACAGAAGATGTATTTTTTTCTCTTGTAATGAACGTTACAGGAATCACCAACTAACGTGAGATACTAAATCTATCAGTTTTGAACGGACACAATCTGATGAAAAGCTTCGGTTATACAATTGTTTTTATATAACTAAAATATATTAATATTTAATATCTTGTACCAACCGATTAGAAAATTGCTTTTCAAGAGCGAAGTTTTTTTTTATGTAATTATGTTCGTTTCGTTCGTCTATCCGTAACAGTTTTAGGAAGCGTAGCAACACTATAACCGTTATCAGAATGTACGTACGTCCATTTAAAACATGTTGATTCTTTACCGTTTTGACAACATTTTTTTATTTTATTATTGATACTGATTCCTATTACAACAAGGTACAATGTTTTAAGCGAGGCATCTCTATAAGCAAGTCCCAAAAATGTAAGTATCTCCTTAAACAGCATTCTCTATTTAAGCAGTTTCGCAACAAATTTACTCACAATTTTGTTCAGACTTATATATTTATATATTCAGGTATGACACTATGACAATATTTGTTTGTCCACCGTTTCAGAGCTTCGCTTTTATGTATGTTGTCATCCTTGTTCCTGGAAAGATTAGGATCTATAATGCAAAGTGAAAATTTTGCACTACCAAAATTATTCTAAAGTAAAGAGAATTTTAGTTCTTTCCACAAATTGGGTTTTGTATAGGTAAATATAAATTAGAATAATATACACTAGAGTTTTCATCACATTTTTTAGGGGGAAGTGTTATTTTTTAATCAAATCCTAAAAATGAAAGTATGTCCTTTTACTGTATTCTATATTATGGAATTTTGCAACAAATTCATGTACAATTTCGTTTAGACTTACAAATTAATGTTCTGCTTATCAAGTGTTAAGATTCTACAGATTTTAGATCCTCGCTTTTATAGATGTTGTCATCCTTGTTTTTTACTATTTAGTCATAATGTCATTGGACTATTGATATATCAAGAATACGTCAGCCAAGACCACTTTTAATATGTGCCATATAATCGCAATTATACATTGAAAACCGACAGAATGTGATAAGTTTTTAAGTTTAATGTTCAATTTATTTTTCAAAGTATTTCCCCCTCTTCCTTTCTTACAACCAAAAACCAATTTAGGTAAAAGCTTTGAATTCGCTGAAACTTTGCTCTTCTTAACAACAATAATAGAACTTATAAGATAACTTTTAAAAACTTATTTCTAATCAAATCATTATTTGAAAAACTTTTTTTCTTCTTAATTTTGATTGTCATTTTTTTATCTAATTATTTTTCCTTTACTATATTGTGTTAAATGCTAGATTAAAGTCAAGCTGATTTAAATTGAATTAAAAAAGAAAGCTTTCCGCGGATATCAAAATGAAAAATTATAGTATTAAAACCAGTTTAGTTTGCCCTGAGGGGCCTATAATCGGAATAAAAAAATGGTAATAATATTATGACTTTTATTTAATATTCGTGAAAAATTATCTGTAATACGATGCTATACATGACTTTTCAGTATGACTGAAAACCGGCTCTAACCTAGCGGTTTCGAAGCAATACTTGAACAGACAAACTCACCATATGAATTGTAATTCCTCCTCAATGATGCCAAGAAAATTACCCATTCTTTAGAATATAATTATTGATTAAAAAGTTTGGAACTAGCCAATCAAAATTCACCAAAAGCACCCACAGTTTTTAAGATAACGGATGATTTTAACTTTGTTAAAACCGTTCGAACAGTTCATTGTCATGTCCTTCTATGCAAACTTGTAGAGCGAAAATGTAAGCCATACACAAACATGATAGATATAGAGCAGTTGCGCTACTATAAATTCCAAGCACCTTTGGTAATTTATTGCTTTTGCTTTCTAAACCTAAGCTTCCTACACTTTTCCGTCCGTCTGGAACGAGTAGCTTTTATTGTTAATATATGCATGTTGGAATGGTCCTATCGATTTTTAAAAATTCACAAAGATTCCTGTGACGTTTGGGTACACTAAATAAAGCGGAGGAAATCTATAATCAGAAAGACCGGAAATATAACACTAGGTCTAAAAACACCGTCACTCTTTGCTATTCAATATTTGTTTGACCGACAGTTAGATTTGCTTGGCTTCGCTTTTAATGATGTTGTCACATTTGTTTAAATTAAAATGATTGTCATGAAAACATGTATTTTAAACTCATTAATTAATTAATGCATAATATTAAACAGCAGGATTTAAATAATAAGATCAAGTAGGATGGAAAAAATTTGGACAAGGGCTCAGGTTTATTTGACGTTTGTGGCTTAATGGATGAAAATACCAACAAATAGTATTGAATACCCGAGATCTACTAATAAAAAATAGCGTAAAAACGCATTAAATCGTGATTTTTCGCGCATTATTTATTATTATGGTGTATCATTGCCTCTAGAATCATATGTTGGTAGCTAGTAAACAATAAAGTTGTTTTTATAAACTTTGGCTCTTGTCTAAAAGGTTTTCATGCATCAAACTTGATCCAAATAATTTGAAAGACTATTTATTATCACAAGAAAGGAGAGTAGAGCAAGTATAAAATATGTGGGAGCATCATCAAGTTAAAAAATCCGCCATCCGTCCAGCCTGAAAAGAAAATAAATCCATTAATATTAATTTACATCAACTGCTTTGCAAATTTGTAGATAGGGGTATGGCATCTAAAGAAATTCTATTTTGTTATTAAAGTATTTACAAGAATATTTTTTAGCTTTGCCAACAGGGTGAAGAGTCGACCTTGTCCCGATTTTTGTATTGGGTATTATATAAATATATTTATAAATAATTTAATAGCGTCGGAATTATAAACACAGCCGAGCCCCTACAAAAAAAGCAGAAAGAAATTTCTTAGGAGACGAAAAGGATCTCCGCCACTTACGAAATCTATACTTATACATTAATTATTTTGTCTATAACTTTTCCGGCAGTCTAATATAGTTAATAAAGTAAAAAATATTTTTTTCTTGTATATTTTATACAATGCAATGCCGTAATGATTAAAAATAAAAGGTTATATAGAGCTGCTTCCTTTGCCTAAGTTAGAGATAAACAAGGATGACAACATCCATAAGTAGCGAAGCACAAAAATTCGTGGATGGGACTGACGGTCATTGTTGTTTTCTTCAAACGACGGGAAATTTAATTTTGATATCTTTAACTGAAAAAATTTTGAAAATAGATCCATAAACACCAAAGATATAGGGGAAAATGTAAAAATATAAAAAAAGCCAAAAACCTGCAAAAAGGTAGCCTGACCGTCATTGTTGTTTTCTTCGAACGACGGGAAATTTAATTTTGATATCCTTAACTAAAAAAATTTTGAAAATCGGACCATAAATACCAAAGATATGGGGGAAAATGAAAAAAATATAGAAATAGCCAAAAACCTGCAATTTAATTTTGATATATCTAACTGAAAAAATTTGAAAATCGGACCATAAACACCAAAGATATGAGGAAAAATGTGGAAAATAAAAAAATAGCATAAAACCTGCTAAAAAGCCGTCCGACCGCCATTGATGTTTTATAGTTAATTGTGCTCCTTAATGATATGAATGTTGTCATTCATTGTCAGAAATTTCAGCATTCTATCTTTTATATGAGCTGAGTAAATCCCATTTGCCCCATAGCGTTACGGACTGACGGACTGACGGACGGACGGACTGACGGACAAAGTGAATTATAGAGTAGCTTCGCTACTAAAAAATGTTATAACTTCAATGTATTGTTGGGAGGACTGCTCGCTCTTTGCCCTAAACATTCTTCAAGCATCCTTGAAAATGCTAAACGGTATTTCAGTCGTTTACAAAATCTTACCAGACATACATACATACATCTAGCTTCTCATGGGCTCTTGAAAGTTGGGTGGAAGGAGGGGGGTTACTTTTGTTTAAACTATTAAAAAAAGAAATACATAAATCGCCAAAGAAAAGAGAAACCATATTGGTCCAGTGGTTAGTGAAACCAGTTGCTACAGACACACTTATAATCACTCACACACACACACACACACAAACACACACAGACGACTACCTTAGTAACTGTGACCGATCTTATTTAGAATGACAATGCAGTAACTAAAAATTTAAGAAAATGGTATGAGGAAAAAAAGGAAATAAAATTGAAGGATCAGGACGGTAATACAAAAAAGGTATCTATCCTAAACCTTCCAACTTCTATTGCACAACAAAAGCTCGCAAAACAAAACTTTAAATATTCTGGAAGAGCCAAAAGTTAATAATGCACAGGAATCTGCTTAAGTAAATGCGCTAGAATGTTAACCCTCAAAGAGCCCCCCCCTCTAGTTTTTTCAATCTCATTTTTTTTGTAGGTAAGATGGAGAGCTGTAACTTCATGACTTTTTAAGTTTAGTAATTATACGTCGGCAAGAGTTGATTTTATTACGATATCTGCTCTGTGTCGGTCGTGGTGTCCGGTCAAAGTCGGTTGGGTAGCAAAAAAAATTAGAAAAAATTCTAAATAAATCCTAATTTCTACATTATGACTTTTGTGTATAAGGTAGAAACCTAAACTTTTTTTGTGAATACTTAGATATCAATGACCATCTGAGAAAAGTGGTGTTATGACCGTTTGACCGCTCCCTGACCGACTTTATGACCGATTTTTGTCCGGCTTTTATTACAGACATATATCATGAATATCGTGGCTTCTATTACAGCTAGAGACCTATAATTTTTTTGGTAAATCCTTGAGCAATAATAAACAGATAAAAATATTAATTTGCGCCGCCAACCACCGTTTTACCGCCGTAACCGCCGAAAATGGCGGTTTCCGTTATTTGCCGTTTTTCGGCGATGATTAGAAAAAGTAATTTTTTTGTTATGAAAAATAAAAGTTCGTCCTAAAATTTGGTAATCCTAGCTGCAAAATTGGCGCTCTACAGCTGTTTTAAAATTTAGCGGCTGGCCGCTTAAAAGCGGCTAAGGAGCGGTCTGACTGCTATGACTAGAAAAATTAATTTTCTCTAAAAATACACATGAACCACCAGAAAAAAATTTTTACGTCTTTATCTGTACCAGGAGCCGAGATAGATGGGGGGGCTCTTTGAGCCCCCCCCCCCATCCCCCGATCTATTAAGGTGGGAATTGGGGCCCGATCTGTAAGGGTTAAATGCTGTATAATTATATCCATTAATGGACAAGGATCATAGAGGATAAGAAAATAAAAGATAAATTGTTGTACAACCTCAATTATGAGCAATGATGTATAGATAAACAAGGATGACAACATCCATAAGTAGCGAAGCACAAAAAATCGTAGATGGGAATACGTACAGGTAGATTTAAAAGGTTTTTACTAAAATCAAGAATATATTTATTGGATAAAATAAATATGAAACCTTGTTTTATTTTGTATGATGACGATGGTCAAAGTAAATTATATTAAAGATGCTCATAACAATGGAAAAAATTATTTTGATACTGATATCCCATAAAAGTTTGAAAATTGGATCAAAATAAACAAAGATCTTGGGAAATATGTAAAACATATAAAAATAGCCAAAAACCTGATAAAAGGCAGTCTGGCCGCCATGGTTGTTTTCTTAAAACGACAAAAAATTTAATTTTTAAATCCTTAAAAACTTTAAAAATTTTGAAAATCGGACCATATACACTGAAGATATGGAAAAAAATGTTAAATATATTTATAAATAGCCTAAAACCTGCCAAAAGGGCAGTCTGGCCGTCATGGTTATTTCCTTTAAAGACGGGAAATTTAATTTTGATATCTACAACTGAAAAGTTTTTGAAAATCGGACTATAAGCACTGAAGATATGGAGAAATATGTTAAAAATATAAAAAAACAGCCTAAAACCTGCTGAAAAGGGAGTCTGGCCGTCATGGTTGTTTTCTTTAAAAGATGGGAAATTTAATTTTGATATCTTTAACTGAAAAAATTTTGAAAATCGTACCATACACTGAAGATATGGAGAAAAATGTGAAAAATATAAAAATAGCCTAAAACCTGCTAAAAAGGCAGTCTGGCCTTCACGATTGTTTCTTTAAACGACAGGAAATTTAATTTTGATATCTGTAACTGAAAAAATTTTGAAAATCGGACCATAAACACTGAAGATATGGAGAAAAATGTGAAAAATATAAAAATAGCCTAAAACCCGTAAAAATCGGTCCGATCGCAAATGATGTTTTATAGTCAATTGTGCTCCTTAATCATGGGAATGTTGTCAAAAAATTTTAGCATTCTATCTTTCATAGGAGCTGAGTAAATCCCATTTCCCCCATAGCGTTACGGACTGACTGACGGACTGACTGACGGACGGACGGACGGACAAAGTGAATTATAGAGTAGCTTCGCTACTAAAAAATATTATTTACTTTATCTGGTATTTTGATGCAACCAATCAATACTGAATAAAAGTATCTCAAAAATGTATAAGTCAACCAATCAGATAACATGCTTAGAACACATTGGGTACCAGAGGAATTAAAGTCTCTTGCCCCCAGCAGGGGCATCCAAGCTTTTTTATTTGGGGGGGAAGGGGGTAAAATTTTAAATAAAAATTTTAGGGGTGCCTACAGCACCCCCAAGCTCATTTTTTTTTGTTTGGGGGGGGGTAATCTTTATTTCATAGAGGCATTTTTTAATTGGGTGGGGGGGGGGGGATAATCACCTTTTTTCCCCCTTCCCTTGGACGTCTATGGCCCCCAGTTTCTTATAAAAGCGAATTTAAGCTGTGCGGCTATGGCCGTTTGGAATGGATAAAATATAAACATGCATATTATGACAGGGGAAAAGTTATCGTTAATTTATTCTGCTAAAATGGAAATCACTTATTGGTCAATTCGTACATCCAATAGGGTGGGAGATGACGGTGTAAGGGGATTGGATGGGAAGGGGATTGTTATTTTGGCCCACTGCGAGTTTTACTTCATTATAGAACCATGATGTAAAATCAAAATAATAATATATCCATTTTGATTGGTCACAAGCAGTTTTTTAAAATTCCTTAATATTTTCTTACTTGATCCAAAGGAAAATGAAATGTTGATTGTTTACTTTATAAAACTAGGCAGTATAAAGTTTTCTCATTGTAAACAGGGAAAGGCAAAAGAAATATAAAAATAAATTAGTAGAATTAATTAGTTAGTATTTCCGTTCTATTCTTTTAAAAAGTAACAGTATCTGGGTTTGTGTGTCTGTACCAAGGATCTCGCTAACCGCTGAACCGATATAATTCTTCTTTATAGTATAGATTTTCATAAATAATAGGAAGGTTTTAACTATTATGTGAGATGGTACTAGAAAAATATGGCTCCCCCAAAGAGATTATTTCTTTTAAAACTATTAACAGACAATCAATATATGTTTTTCTAAGGTTAAGGAGCTTTGTCAGTATCCCTGTTTATAAACAAACTCAAGGGTCAACTTTATTGGAATGGTCATTTTCTTATCCTAAAACTTAACCATTTCATACGGGATGGTAAATATAAGTCAGTATGTTTTTCATGCCTGAAAAGAAAATAAATCTATTAATATTAATTTACATCAACTGCTCTGCAAATTTGTAGACAGGGGTATGACATCTTAAGATATAATATTTGGGCTCAATACCAGCTGAGTATCCACGTGGATATTCAGCTACTATTGGGGTCATTTTTGGATACTCAGCTACCATTGGGAAAATGTGTGGATATTCAACTACCATTGGGGGAAAAAAGTTTTTATACAATTATTTTGATTAGCTTTTTTGTTAATTTATACATGTTAGAATTGTCCTATTGATTTAATACAAAAGATACGATTTGGGAAGCGTAGCAACCTTATAAAGTCCGCAGGTCAATTTTAAACATGTTGCTTTTTAACAATTTTTTTTCATATAATGTAATAAATGAAAGTTTTTCTACATTTCTAGGAAATTATATCAACTCTATAAAATCGTGGCTTTAGGGATTTTTGGTCCAAACAAATATTGGATTATTAGCCCTGTAGATTCATCATTTTTAAAAGCGAAGCTTTTTATAATAAGGGCCTGTGCGTCTGTCAATTTCAAACTTGGCATTATGATTCATGTAAAGCACATTATAAAGAACATAATTACCAACATATCAAATTGATTATTGTATGCCCAACTACGCTTTTAATGATTTTGTCATCCTTGTTTTTAAGGTGCAATAAGTGGGTGGAGATTTTTTGGCTTCTGTGTACAAATTAAATTCAAGACAAAAGCATACGTAGATTGATTTATGTCTAAATGGTATTTATTATTTATAAGTTTGAGGATATCTAATTTATGGAATACTGGATTCTTATTACGATAAGGTACAATATTATAAGCAATATAATTCAATAATCAAGTCCTAAAAATGGCAGTATGTCCTTAAACACTAGCATATACTTAAGCAGTTTTGCAACAAATTTACTACAATTACAATAATTTTATTTAGACTTATGCATTATTATCCTGTTAATGGTAGTTTGTCCTTTCATTTCAGAGCTTCGCTTTTATAGATTTTCAATATTTGGTTCCTAAATCTGTATTAAAGTTAAATGATAGGTGTGAATTGCTTGCATTAATGTGCTTTATTGTCTTGGGAATCAGCATTATGAAAGGATATAATGAAAATACCAATAGGAAACTATTGTGGATATTCAACTACCATAGGGGAAAAGTGTGGATATTCAACTACTCTTGGGAAATATACGTGGATACTCAGCTACTATTGGGGAATTTGTGGATACTCAGCTGGTATTGAGCCAATATTTGTCTACACCTTTTCCGGCATTCTAATATACTTATAATTGTAACAAATTTTATTATATAAAAAGGTATCCTATTCTATTAAGTAGTAAGTATTTTTGTCTGTAGCCTAAGATTTAAATAACTACTGAACCAATTGGGTTCTCAACTTCATGTAAGCTTCACATAGGTCCTGTGATGGTTTTTGGTTACTTTATTTTTTATTATTTTTTTAGTCCCTTTCAGTCCCTAGATGCAATGGGCGTAGCCTCTAGTAACTGTCATAAACCAATAAAATGCAAAAAAATTTGCTCCACCCTTTGCCTTAGTGAAAAAGAAATTAATATTTTTTTTTGAAAATCTGTAACTACTGTAATTGCTGATGTAAAAGTGAAAAAAAATTCAGGAAATGTTTTTTTTACTAGTCAGTTTGACTGTCCATTACCCAAGAGCCTGATTTAGCAAAAGCATCCTTGAAAATAAAAAATAAACGATTGTTTCAGTTCAGTCGTTTACGAAATCTTACCAGACATACATACATACATCTAGCTTCTCAGGGGCTCTTGAAAGTTAGGTGGGATGGGGGGGGAGGGAGGTACTTGTATTTAAACTTTTTTCTTGAGATATACATAATCACAGAAATGAGAAACCATATTGGTCCAGCGGTTAGTGAAACCCGTTGCCACAGACACACACATACTCACACACACACATACTCACATACAAACACACACACACATACTCACACACACACACATACACACACAAACACACACACACACAGTGATAGATCTTATTTAGAATGACAATGCAGTAACTAAAAGTTTAAGAAAATGGTATGAGCAAAAAGTCTTAATAAAATAAAGGATCAGGACCGTAATACAAAAAAGGTATCTATCCTAAACCTTCCACATCCTATTGCACAACAAAAGCTCGCAAAACAAAACTTTAAATATTCTGGAAGAGCCAAAAGTTAATAATGCACAGGAATCATACTGCTGAAGTAAATGCGCTAGAATGTTAAATGTTGTATAATTATATTCATATTCATTAATGGACAAGGATCAGAGGGGATAAGACAATAGAAGATAAATTGTTGTACAACCTCAATTATGAGCAATTATGTATAGATGCCAAATATTATTTTATTTATCTGGTATTTTGATGCAACCAATCAATACTTAATAAAAGTATCTTAAAAATTTATAAGTCAACCAATCAGAGACCATGCTTAAAACACATTGGTACCACAGCAAATAAAGTTTATTGCCCCCAGATTTGAATGTAGGCGAATTTAAACTATGCGGCTATGGCCGTTTGGAATGGATAAAATATATACATGGATATTATGACAGGAGAAAAGTTATTGTCAATTTTGGCTGCTAAAACGGAAATCATTTATTGGTCAATTTGTACAACCAGTAGGGTGGGAGATGACGGTTCAAGGGGATTGGATGAGGAGTATTGTTATTTTGGCCACCTCGAGTTTTACTTCATTATAGAACTTTGATGTAAAATCAAAATAATAATATATCCATTTCGTTTGGTCGCAAGCAGTTTTTAAAATTCCTTAATATTTTCTTACTTGATCCAAAGGAAAATGAAATGTTGATTGTTTACTTTATAAAACTAGGCAGTATAAAGTTTTCTCAAGGTAAACAGGGAAGGTAAAATAAATATAAAAATAAATTAGTAGAATTAATCAGCTAGTATTTCCGTTCTATTATTCAAAAAAAGTAACAGGATCTGGGTCTGTGTGTCTGTACCAAGGATCTCGCTAACTGCTGAACCGATAAAATTATTTTTCACAGTATAGGTTTTCATAAATAATAGGAAGGTTTTAACTATATTGTGAGATTATTTCTTTTAAAACTACTTATAGGGTGTCTGTTAATATATAAAATTAACAGACAATCAACATATGTTTTTCTAAGGTTAAGGAGCTTTGTCAGTATCCCTGTTTATAAACAAACTCAAGGGTCAACTTTATTGGAATGGTCATTTTCTTATCACAAAACTTAACCATTTCATACAGGATGGTAAATATAAGTTTTTGAACCTATTTTTAAAAAAATATTCTAAGAATTAAAGATATATTTCGATTTTATCATTTTTAATTCATTTGTCTAAAAAATATAGATATGAGACATTAGATAACAATAAATACGATCAAAGATATTTAAGATAAGTTAATATAAAAAATTGTTACAAATTATGTTAAAATTCGTCAACATGATGATAAAGTAAAAACTAAAGACATTTTTTTACCACCCCTAAAATTTTTATCCCAGGGGTAAAATTTGCTTGGGGGGGGGGGGGGGGGGAATTGCCGACCCCTTGAAATCTGTTGGCCGGGGAAAATATTACCGAATAACCTGTTGGGGTGGGGGCGGGTGTTACCTCCTCTAAAATATTTACCCCAGGGTAAAATTTTTTGTCGGGTATTTTAATAAAGTAAAAAACTACCTTCCTAACAATGAAGTACTATTAAATATTTAGTGGTATCTCATTCCTATATATAAAAACGCAATAATATTATTCAACCCACAAGTCTTGCTAGCTGATGAACCAATATGATTCTCCTTTAAAGTGTAGCTTCAAATAGGTCCTGCCTGCACCAGCAAAATAAGATTTTGATATTTAATGAAATGTTTAATTAGGATGATTTATCTATTTTATTGAAGCTTTACATTTGATTTTATTTAAAATTTTTTCCTTAATTATTGGGAAAATTTTACTTCTATGAATAGACATTGTTAAGACACACCCAGTGCATTGTTTACTTTAAAGGCCATTACAAACTATAACATGTATTTTTTTATCATGGTTCAAAACTGTTTTAGTCTAATGGAACTATATAGTATTTGATGAAGAACATTCAAGCCTTTTCGTTTTGAAGGTGGTAAAAATCTAAATAGTAAAAATACGCGTCGAAATTATTTTTATTAGGGATTACTTATTTTTTTTGAGTGGGTGGGTAAATACCCCCTCCTAAATGGTTGAGAGTGCCTACAGCACCCCCAAGATAGGGATAATTTTTCACATGAGGGGGGGGGGGGTAAAATATAAAATATTTCTAAAAAATTTGGCGGTGACTATAGCATCCCCAAATTCGTTTGGAGGCGGTTATCACCCCTTCCCCCCCCCCCGTGGACGTCCCTGCAATAACCATCACAGGATCTATGTGAAGCTTACCTTAAATAGAAAACCCAAAAGGTTTACTAGATATTGGGTCTTTTATCAACCCTTACTACTTTATGATCTAATATAGGATGACCCAAAAACATCTTTCTTTTTTACAGGGTGTTTCTGGACAAACTTTTTTAGAGATGCCATTATCTTTTTTATCTTTTGTAAAGCTGCTTGAATCATATACAACAATACATTTTATAATGTTAAAGATGTTTCAATAAAATCTGAAACCCAGTATTTTCAAAAATCAACCAAGTATGTATTATCTTATTCAATTATAAAATATTTATATCTTAACTGTAGTAAACAACAAATACAATTTTTAGCAAACAAGGAAACTGAATGAGAAAGATTGTCACAAATTTTAACATTTTAAATTTCTCCAACTTTAACAACATTTTTATAAACTCTGATTTTCTTAGTAAATACTTTTTATTTTGGAGAGAAGCTATTCTAGAAATTATACTTTTATTAATAATAGAGGCTGAGCCCCTAGCATCTAGGGACTCTGTGTTAAGAGGGCTAGGAAAAGGAGGAAAAGTGGCATAAAACCATCCCAAGACTTTATTATGAAAAAAATAGACTAAAACCATCCAGGATGGTTTATCTATAATACAAAGTAGAACGATGTCTGTCTGTTTGTTTGTCTGTCTGTCTGTTTGTTTGTAGCGAAGGATCTCGCTAACCGCTGAATCGATCGGGTTCTCCTTAACAGGGTAGCTTCTCATAGGTCCCGGGAAGGTTTATAACTATTTTGGAGAAGGGTACCACCACCCTCCCAAGAGAAATCACAATAAAATCGAAAAAAATTGAAATATTTCCGCCGCATAGTGTCGCTAGCGTAGTCGCTTTGCGTAGAGACATGAATTTAACAGTTGATAACATAGACAAATTATTTCTCAAATTAGATATTTGAAATAAAAAAAAAATATTTAAATACCACTAGAGGCCTCTAGTGGCGTAGCCGCTAGTATGTGTACAAAGCAATAAAATAAAGAGAAAATGAATGTACAAGATAAAAAAATGTTCAAAATCTTTGTTTAGCAGGTATTAAAATTATTAAATCAGAAAGTTTACTCTTTCTATTTTGATAAGATTTAGCTATGAAAATTTAGTTTCTTGTTGAAAAACGAGAAAACATTTAAAATCTTTCTTTTGTTGAAAGTATTTTCAACTTAACAAACAAATTGCTTATTGTCATGTTAATATTATTAAGTTGCAATTTTAAAACTTTGATTGAAAACCTTTTATTGGAAAAGATTTTTTAAAATTTTATTTAGCCTATTCAGTTGTGTTTTTAAGGGATGTTTTATTTTCCCTAAATGAAATACCAAAAAGTTTGAATCTTATACCTGCGCCTGCCGTCACACTAGGCTGAAAAACTGGTTCTAACTGGTTTCCCGCCGTGCCGGTACCACCGTTTTTCCCGCCATGAGTTTGGTTGGCGCGCACGGAGGCAGTTGGCGGGTCTTTCACCAGTATCACATAGTCTTTACTCTGGTAATGGTGAGTCTAAAAATATATATATAGTGATTACCTATCAATATTTGAATGCATTCTTTTTAGTTTTAAACAGGATAATTGTTTGGGGGGTGGGGGAGATATCTTATCTATGATGGATTTCTCTTGCGAGGATGTATTAAAACATTCCTATGACCTAAAAGCTTAGAGGCTTCACTGTAAGTGAGTTTAGTGGATTACGAGATCTTTCTGCAGATACATTTAGACAATTCAAACAGACAAACAAATATCCTGTTACTTTTATAAAAATATTAGTAAAACACAAGCAAAAATTTTACTATTATATCCATCGTATACTGTTAATTAAATTTATTGATAAGTCAATCTATCCATCTTTTTATCAGTGACTTCATTATGTCGATCAGCTTTTATCAATCTAAATTTATATTTTTATATCTATTTAGTATTTACCTAGTTTTCTGGAACACAAGAACCTGTATCCAGATCAGAGTTTTCATTTATCCCTCAGGTTTTACCCACCTGCTATTAATAATAACTTACCCAGAGAGAAGCCAGACACTTGACCTTAGTTTCCTGGAACACAGGTGCCTGCAGCCTGGCCAGATATGTCATGAAACTATTAGGTTTTACCTGTCTGACATTTATAATAACTTACCCAGAGAGAGGCCAGACACTTGACCGTAGTTTCCTGGAACACAGGTGCCTGCAGCCTGGCCAGAGTTGTCATCAGACCTGAGTCCTCCGTTTCCTTCTCAACACTCACAGATTCCGTCTAAAGTAGGATATATTATAACTAAGATGGTACTAAAAGTTTGTCTATTCTTCAACAGCTAGACACCTATTTTCTCCAGCTATGTGCACCCTATACATTTATTACATTAGTCAAAGGGCTAATCAATATTAGTTTATCATTTATATATTGTACTTGGTCAGTTCTTGTCTCCTTTTTAAGGCCGTTGGACTTTATTACCCTAAGCACAAGCAGACAATAACTATGGAGACTATTGTTATAAAATTTTTGGGTGTTAAACAAATGACGAGAAAGGATTTTTAAAAATCAGTTGGAAAGGTAAAATTATGCGTTTTATCAGAATGCATAAAAAAGCTTTGTCTAATTTTAAAATAATTTTTACTTGTAAAGTAATCCAAGTAGTACAATAAGTTCTAAAACTTTTATGAATACAACAACTGTGTAATTAAAACAGTGTTGAATTAAACTCTTCTCTTTTACTAACTTTAACACTATGACCCATTTATTTCTCATTCGTCCTTTGCATATTATGATTAGTTTGCTTTTAAACAAAAAAATCTCAAGCATAAATGATATAGTTTCTACTAAATAATTGGCAAAAAAAAAACAGCATAATAGTATAACTTAAAAAAAATAATTTTTGTTTCTTCTACTTTTTTCAAGCTTGACTAGGTCCAAAAAATATTTTTTTGAGGAGATTATTTTTCAAATACTATATTCGGTTTCATTTACAATTATACCTTTTGAAACTAAAAAGCAAACTATCTTTTTATGTATAGACGTATTAACATCGACAGGAAATTATATTGTTTTACTTATAGCTTCAAATTATACCGCTAAAATATTACTTTATGTATATAATATTTACTTTAAAAAAACTTTTTACTTACGAAAAACTGAAAGCTCAATTTATTTTCTTGAGTTGCCAGATCCCTCTCCCTGATATATTACCTTTATATCTCCAAGGTACCAAGTTATGTTGGCTGAGGGAAATGTATTCTATACAATTATATTTTCTTTTCTCATAATTACAAACTTTAATTAATTTATACATACTTTAATAACACACTAGCGGCTTCGCCCCTAGCCTCTAGGGGCTTTGCCCCAAGAGGTTATCAAAAAAAAGGCTAAATTCGTAAAAGGACCAAGGAAATCTTCAACAAAAAAATATTAAAATAAAAAAAAAATAAGAAATAGGGGGAGATTTTTTTTTTGGGGGGGGGTTGGGGGTGTCCCACCCCCCAAGAAAATAGCCTAAAACCACCACAGGACCAGTAGTTATATTCCCTGAAGAGTAGAATCCGATCGGTTCAGTGGTTACCGAGATCTTAAGGGACGGACGGACAGACAGACAGACGGACGGACAGACTTTGTATTATAGATGTGTCTTACTTTACAATATACTAGTGACAGCACTCATAAAATATAGGGGATCTGTAATTGGCAGTATTTCAAAAACATCCAGGAACCTATGTGAAGAACTAGGAAACACCAATCGGTTTAGTGGTTAAATATACCTTAATGAACCGATTAAAAACCTTTACAAAACAAAAAATCTACTTTGCAATAAGAATGTTGTATGTCCGTCTGTCTGTCTATCTAAAGATATTGATAAACACTTTGAATATCAGCCAATAGCGCCGGAAATATCAACAGAGCCAAGTCGCTACAAAAGAGCAGAAAGCAATTTGCTAGTAAATGAAAATGTCCCCAAAATTGAATCCAGGTAGGTAGTTATCTGGATAAAATATGTAATTATAGCAATAGATTTATTGACTGCATGACTTAGTAAGTAGCTTTATGATTCAAAATTTTATTTTAAAACTGATAAATTAAGCTTGAAAGAAAATATCCCTGAACTTTACAGGTAAGCTGTACATCTTGTCCTGGCCGGTAGAAGGTTTGAATTCCATGAATTGTTGGTCTACTCTCTGGCTCAACTAAAAATATAATATAATATAGAGAAATATTGTCAATTTGACTTTAGTAAAGCAGTTGATAATATAGTGCTCTAGATGAGGAGGGGCTATTGGCATGGATATTTAATTACATCTATTTTACACCAGAGTTTTATATACTCTTATCAGTGAAACACATAGCTGGCTAAAATAACAACTTTATCCCATCTACCCTCTTGACCATATCCCCTACCCTCCTACTGGATAAACGGACTGACCAAAAAATGATGTTCACGTTTGATAAAGTTGCTCTAATATTTTTCCTAGTAAGGGAGGGGAATTGAAATTAAATGAAAAACCAAAGTTTTAAAAACATGTTATCTCATTCGTTGACTAAAAAACTTGGATACTGTTAATAAAACAATTGATTGCTTGGTAGAAATAAGCAGTGTTTAAACTTTTCTACCACCAATTAAAATCTAATGATGGGAATTTAGTTCATTATAACTGCTGGAGTCTATATTTAAAACTCTAAAACACAATTTATTTCTTTTTTGTACACATTACAAATGTACTGTGTACAAACAAACAATTTGTACACTCTTGTACTCTATATTCAAATAACAACAATTGTGGTCAACAAGAAAAAATGTCTATATTTGTATAGCATAGCTTACAATAAAATACTAAACTTCCTATAACATTTTCTAAATATGCCTAAAAATACCATAAATGATTATTTGTTCTTTTATTTAGGTAAAATATGGTTAGCTTAATATTGCCATGAAAGTGACTGCACAAATGCTGACAAAAATCTG
Organism: Acartia tonsa; assembly: GCF_053477335.1. Taxonomy (NCBI): domain Eukaryota; kingdom Metazoa; phylum Arthropoda; class Copepoda; order Calanoida; family Acartiidae; genus Acartia; species Acartia tonsa. The sequence continues at coordinate 11,486,991 of NC_137268.1, forward strand.
GAAGATCTCAGTAGAAATCTAGGAAAAGTTTTTTTTCCAAAAGATTGATGTGGAAGGGTAGGAAGAGCCAAACCAAACTTTTTGGTTCCGGCCATTGGCTTGTGGATACAAAATAGAGTATTTGTTAATTTAGAAAATAAGAAAACAGTCAATGCACCTTTATCATATGTTTTTGAAGAATTTTTATTTACCATATCGCATTATAGACAGCTTTCTGCGTATATTAAAATGAAAAATAATGAGCAGTTTTATCAGCTCCAGAGGGTCCTATACATAATTTTCAGTATGGCTGAGAACCGGTTCTAATACAGCGGACATTAATCATTTTCAATGCCATACTGGAAAAGCTTTTCTATGATTAGGTTTCTGGTAATTTTATTTCTTTCTGTACAATTTAAGATTTTAATATTTGTATTAATCCACATGTACTTTCTTCAACTCTCCGTAGTTTTATTGTAAACATTTGATTTTCTCAGCGGCTAATAAAGATAAAAGCCTAATATTTTCTTTGTTGAGAATTTTTGGTCTGCAATAAATTATAATTACTAGAAAAGATTTAACTTTAACTTATCTGTTTGGCTGTTCTTATTATTTTAGTAAATGAGTTTTTTTTACTTATGGTTGTTCTTTCCTTGTTACAGAATTTTGTTTTGCAAAAAAATATATTGTCTGAAAGGAAGAAATGAAAATCAATTGATAAAGACCTATTGTTGCTAAGATTAATACTCTATTATGTAAATCTATTGGTCATTGCATGCTCATTTTTCTGTATTGGGCCAGAGAGCCACTTTAGGAACTTTTACAGTAGAAGATCTTTACAAAAAATAGTTTGATATGGGTAAGAACTATAAAACAAAGAATCTGTATGTAAATACTAAGGTGATGGGTTCGAAACTAAGCCAAAGTTACGTATAAACTAGGGCTTTTAAAATTATACTTACTGCTACTATGTCAGATGAGCAACATTTGTAATAAGAGTAGAAAGAATGTTTAACAGGACAAAAAACTGCCTTAGACCAACACATTAAGCTTGATGTCCATATATCCTATTAAAGCTTTTCCATAATTTCTTAACTCTCCAACCAATATATGCAAACCTTATAATACTTTTTCTTTTCTAGGGCATACAATGAAGTTTGTTTGGGTGTACAGAATATTTTGTTTCATTTGTTTGGTAATTTTTTTATATTCCTCCATACAATTGACATACATAATCTCTTTTCAAAAAGTTTCTTTATTCATCATGAAGAATGAAAACAAAGGACAATTTAAAACGAAGATGACAATGTCAAAGCTCAAAAAGCCAGACAGTTAACAATAAGAGTGAGAGCTTTTTAAATATTGAAGATTTTCAGCCTACCAGATTTTTTCCAATTGCTACAGAAATCCATTTGCAAGGTTTGAAATCATTGGAAGAGGACAATCCTAACAGTAGTTGGTAGTATATCTTTTCTTTAATCTACCTATTATCTTTAAAAATTCAAATATTCACTATTTATTCTTTATTTTACATAGGTACCAAACAACTCTTATAGAAGTTGAGAAAATGGTAATATTTACCTATTACATGTAATCTTTCAGAAGCTATACCACTTTCCCAGAAGTCAAATCTATCCTTTTTTGCTATGCAACATTAAACAAATTTTACAATATTTAATTTACGTAGGCGCCGCGCTTAACAACTCTTATGAACTTGAGCAAATATTAATATCTACCTAGCTTAAAAAATCTTTGAAAAGCTATACCAGTATTTCAATAAGGCGAATCTGCCTTGATTAGTATGATACATCAAAATAAATGTGTAATATTTAATTCACATAAGTTCCTAAGAACTCGTTTGGAATTTATGGAAAAAATAATACCTACCTAGCACATGCAATCTTTGAGAGGCTATACCAGTATCCCATGAAGGGGAGTCAGCTGAAATTTCACATGTGTACACCCCTTGGCTGAACAGGTCAACATTCAATAGTTCTGCATGGAGAACACCAATACCAACCTAACAAAAATAAATTAGAATTTTATTGTTTGCAAAATATTTATGAATTTCAATTTCCTTTATCTATATGTTTGTACTCTTTAAAACAATTACCTATATTTACATTATTAAACCTAGATTTATATTTTAGACTACAGTATTGTAGATAGTTTTCCAAAGATACTAAAAAGAAAATTAGATGTTTTTTTGACACAAAAAACAGAGATTTTTATTTGTTTTGTGTGTTGAAAATTAACTTTAATACAATATGATACATGACTTTCAGTAGTTCATGGAACTGGATCTAATCCAGCATGCCAACAAAGGAAGAATTGGCTACATTGGGTTAATGTACATCTGTAATATGACATCCTTGTGTAAAATTGCTGCAACTCACACGCATATGTTGACAAAAAAATGTGATACATTTTTTCCTAAACCACTTTCACATTCCTGTGTAATGTAATGCATAGTTATACGCATATACAGCTAAACATGATAAAATGCATTGCATTCCTACCCACAAGGCCTGTACCCTGTTAAGCAACACCAGCAAAAAGCTGTCATGAAAACTAGATTGGATTGTATTGGAAAATTATGATATACAAGTAAGAAAACAAATTTTGAACAATAAAGGAGTGAATATACCAATTTTGTTAGCCTGGACCTTGGGGCTAACAGAGATGGTTAAATCTAATTTTTTAGATTCTAATATCCACTTAAAGCTGCAATATTCTATCAAACATGGGCTATGTGAAAAAGTTTACTTTATCATACTTCATACAAGATAAAAACTTCTGAAATTAACTTAAATAACAAAAATATTAAAATAATGATAATTAAATTACATTAATATCTAAGAAAAACAGATAATGTTTTACTTAAAAATAGCTAAAGCGCTGAGCTACTCTAATTAATAAAAAAAAAACAGTTTCCTTAAGCTGAGACTTTCATAGACAGAAAACATATTAATCAACTCAATTTATTTAAACTTAAAGAGTAGCTGCACTTGAAAACCAGGCCCCGTGAACCTAGACAATTTAGCTGGATGAGGTTTTAGAAAAGGTATGGATTGTGCATACGAGAATAATAAGAAAAAAATATATTATAGGTTTGATGAAAAAAAAAAAATAGTAAAAAGTGTACAAGAATATGCATATGAGCAAAGATTTCAAAATTGTTGAATTAAAATTAGAAGATTACAGAAATTCTATTATTAGTTGCCAAATGCTTTTCAGTAATCATGATTCATGACAATTTAAAAATGGTCCATAAACCAGTCAATTGTTCCATCCCTGCACCACTGCAAGTCATGGTCCATCGACATACAGGAATAAAAAAGTGTCTAGTACCCACCTTTAATTTCTTTAATAGTGGCAGAGACGGGTGATCAATCTGGTCCTCGTGATTGTAAGAAAATTCAAGAGAATTCAAGGAAAGATTGGTCCTGAAAAATAAATGAGTTATCAGTGTTAGGGACAGCTTTCCTAAATTGAAATTAAATTGAAATTGATTATTAAAATTAGTGGATCTATTTTGAATTATGACGTCATACGATAAAATAGCCAATGAGAGGCCAGTATAAACCAATGGTAAAATTTATGCTGGCCTCTCATTGGTTATTCTACCGTATGACGTCATAATATGTTGAGGGACTTTTTACTAGCTACTTCCCTTTAATTTTTTGTCCTGTCCTTCAATTACCATTTACATATCTACGGACAAATGTATATGTTTTATGAGCGTTAGGAGGTTAGTATTTCTTGTGTTAGAACTGCATGGTTAGAACCCAACGTAAGTAACATAAAGAAGAAATGGCATTCTCCTTATTTTTATTGAGTCAAATAGGGGATGGGGGGGGGGGGATTAATTTTACCCATCTCTGTTTATTCTTCTTATATGATAAAAATCATAATATATATGTGTCTAAAAACTGAAAAAATCCATCTTTTTCATATTCTAAATGCAATTTGTGAATGATATTTTATATTTGCTTTTCTACATTTAATATTTGATCTGTCTCATATCTTACACGGTGTCCTTGCAATTACACAAAAAAAACGGTTTTTTATCCTTTAAAACTTATGTATGCAATGAAGCAAATTTTGAAACAGGAGCGACAGTTAATGGTCCCCAATATCTCTCAATGGTTGGCATAAAAACTTTTGCAACATTTTTGTTTGTGTTGATTGCTTGGATCAAACCGGCAATGTGCAAACTTATTCAAGATTTTAAGGAGTCATTGCGTTTATTGTTATTTGGAGTTTACATTAATTTTTTACCTTATCCCTCTCTGCCTTTAATATGATTTAAGGATTTCAATCAAAGCAAAATCTATGTGTAACAAGTTTGAAATATGGACGAAACATTTGAGGCAGCTTACGGTCAAACGGCTGGCAGTACAACCAAGCTTCTTTTTTTTATTATAAAAAATTACCCTAAATTGCACTTAAGAAATAAGCTATATAATACGCGCAGCTCAGAATTATTCGATTTAGCACATTTATAATTTTAATGACTCTTTTAATGTTGTTCAGGACGTTCAGAAAAATTACTGAAAAAAATGCCTTCTATGAACGTTATAAATAAGCAAAAACTTGTTTTTTAAGAATCTGTAAATTGGCGATAGTTGATAGAACACCATCCTACACTTTCTCCCTTTTCAAAGCTAGAAATAAATTTTCTTGAAAAAAAGCTTTAGAATTAAAATTCAGGGATTTAAAAAAAAACAAAATAATGGATGATTTTGTTTTGTTGGAAAATTTTGACATTGATTGTTTTAACCCACAAACCAAAATTATTTGAAACTACCAAAAGTTTTCAGCCAACGAATAAAATAACTTTTTAAGAGAAAAAATAATTTCTTAAAGACAAAATATTTACTGATGACAGCAAAGTTAATTATTTTCCATGGTTTAAAAGAATTGATATTGCTTTAAATGACGCTATGCAGAGAGGGAGGGGACATTGGGCTGTTTATTACACTAGTACCCAAAGTTTTATAATAAAGTTTTCATATTCATTGGCATAACAACTTTGGTGACTTTTATTTAATTTTAATTGATGGGTTCTTTAAGTTGAGTGTCCAAACATTTTAATCACTAATTGTAATTTATAGATGGGGTAATATTTTATATCATCACTGCGGATGTACATCAAATTATCGGCCATTGTCTTATCCCTTTAGATTTCTGGACTTTATTCATGATTTCACATAGAGATATTATTTATGGTACTACGTCAAACCCTAGATACGTCAAACAATAGATGCGACAAACGCTAGACAGACAAACAGTAGACAGACAAACCCTAGACACGACATTCGCTAGATACGACAAACACTAGAATGCGACAAACGCTAGAATATGACAAACACTAGATTTTTTCTAAAGGCGACAAACAATAGTTACGACAAACGCTAGAATTAATCCTATTATATAAAGTAATCCGCTTTTTCTTGTCTGTAGCAAAGGATCTCACTAACCGCTATACCGATATGGTACTTCTTTGCAGTGAAGCTTCATATGTGTCCAGGGAAAGTTTTGAACTAATTTTGTGGAGGGTATCTCCCCCCCACCAAAAAAATATTCTTTTTATTTTCAAAACTTAAAATGCAAATAAAATAAGAACTGATATGGTTATTTTGTTACTTTAATGAATTATGATTGGTTGGTTTAATAAGTTGAATGTTTTAACGTTTCAACCACTTTTTTTGCTGTAGTGGCTGTACATAGATTTTTACGGCCATTATCTTATCCCATTAGATCTCTGCATTAATAGAAATATAAATTTAGTATTTATGAACGAAAAAATGTTTGAATATTTTATAATTTTAAATTTTAGTTTATGTCGCTTCTAGTGTTTGTCGCACTTTAAAAATTCTACTGTTTGTCGCGAAATGGCAAATTCTACTGTTTGTCGTAGTCTAGTGTTTGACGTATCTATTGTTTGTCTGTCTAGCGTTTGACGCATCTACTGTTTGTCTGTCTAGCGTTTGTCGCATCTCCTGTTTGACGTATCTAGTGTTTGACGTAGTACCATTATTTATTTATGTCTTGTATGATCTACTGATTACATTCTAGAATACATTTCCTTATCTAAGATCTTTGTCAAAGGCACATTTTGCAGATCTAACAAAAATGAAGGCAATTACACTTACCCTCCACTCCACTTTAAAAAAATAGGAAAATAATTTTTATTTGAACCAAGGATGATAATATTCAAAAAGAGGGAAATCAGTAAATTAGACATTAAACGAACATTAACAAATGGAAGCTAATTATAGTGTCTCCCAAAAAGGATAAATGTTCAAATGTTTTGGCCGAAATATCCTGAGATGGACGTCATATTAGAAGGAAATATGACGTCAATTACGATAATTCGGCCAAACATATTATTCCTAAATCTAAACATGTAGGATATTTGTTATTTCTGTCTTTTTTGTTTCACTTATTATATGGTACATAAACTGACTATAAATCACCATTTCAAAAATGTTACCCAGTAACTAGAACACCTCTGACGTTATAAACACTATGTGGAGCCTGGAGGTCTGAACTCCAGTATAAAAAAATATTACCACCCTATCATTACAGGCAGAAGGACAGACAGACAAACACAAAACAAATTTGTATACTTGCCCAGTAACTAGAACACCTCTGACTTTGTACACGCAATGTGGAGGACTCAACTCCAGTAAATAGAATAGTACCACCCTATCATTACAGGCAGAAGGACAGACAGACAGACAGACACAGAACAAACATGTAAACTTACCCAGTAACTAGAACACCTCTGACAGTGTACACGCTGTGTGGAGGGCTGAACTCCAGTATAAAAAATAGGACCATCTTATCATTACAGGCAAGTTGACAGACAGAATATAAATAGGTAAACTTACCCATAACTAGAACACCTCTGACTTTATACACGCTGTGTGGAGGACTGAACTACAGTATAAAAAAATATTACCACCCTTTCATTACAGGCAGAAGGACAGACAGACAGACAAAATGAATGTTTACACTTACCCTGTAACTAGAACACCTCTGACTTTATACACGCTGTGTGGAGGTCTGAACTCAGGAATGAAGTGCAAAAATTCCTAAATAAAAATGTATTTATATATCTTAATGCCTATTTTCAGGAGTTTTCCACCTTGATGGATAAATAGGATAATTGTATCATACAAATAGTTAAAATCCACATATTTGAAACGATTATAGAGTTGCTACGGCTCCTAAATCATACCTAACTGTCATCATGCAAAGTTTGAAATCGATAGGAAAATTCATACATGTCTAAATTAAGGAAAGAGCTAACCATTACTAACTGAAGTACGGACGGACGGACGACCCTAATTATAGAAAGGCTTTACTTTTAAAAAATCCAGGAAAATGAAGATTTATAAAAAAATAAACAAAGAAAAAACCCGAGAAAGGTGAACGAACTAAAATGAGAAAAGATGCATTAATAAATGCCAAGCTTGGTATAGTGGTGGGGAGCTTAGCCTACTTTAATTAACATATTATTATTTATAATAGTTCCAGATTCTTCAAACATTTTGCAAATCAGGACCGGGGTTTATATAGTTCTAGCTATATAATACAACAGAGAGTTTTTTTCTGATAGAGTATAATTTGATGGAAAAATGATAATAAATAGACGGTTTAATCTAGGACTTAGACAATGTACAATAATGTACAAAAAATGAATGTACATCCTCAACAAAGATACACAAAATTACCCTTCTGTAGAAGATCTAAATTATTGGTGGAAAAGTTTATATACTTTTAGTTTGAACCAACCAATTAAGTACCCCCAATGTTTTAAGCCAACAAATGATAATGTTTATAAAACTTTTATTGAATTTTATTGGTTGATCTTCAAACGTTTCAACCACTAATTATAATCTACATAAGGGGTAATTTAATGTATCATTATTGGGGATGTACATCAATTTACCGACTATTGTCATATCCCTTAGGTCCCTAAAAATGTAAAGAATAAAGGGACATACAAATAAGGTTAATGATAGAGTTGTCAAATCAAATAAAAACCCACCTGACTTCCTTTGTATAGCTTTATACTGTACAGGGTTTCATTCTCCATATCAAAACTACATTCCAGCTTTACATTAGAACCTAAAATAAATTAATAATTAAGGGAGGCAATACCAATTGAAATTATTGGAAGGCAATTGACGAATTATATTTTGTGATTTATGATACATCCCAAAAAATCAAAAACAATCCCTTAAAATTCCTTTTCAAAACTTTATTTCTTAATATTTGAGCTCCTTACATTGCTACGAAGCTAATGGATATAATTGTCCTTGTTATTCAGATTTTAGCTAATTAAAAGTTATGCTTTGTATATACCATCTCCCCCTAAGATGAAAAGCCCTCACCCTGTGACAAATATTCTTTTTCTTTTCAACTTGCCGCTCCTCCCCCCCCCCAAAAAAAAAATTAGGGGGTTTCTTATTCCCAATAGTCTAGTAGAATAAGTTTATATAATATCTAAGTACGATAGGAAAAACCTGAATGAATTAGAAATGGAATCATGCATTCATATCTCTATGGGAGTTCATGTAAAGATAATGAATCTATTCAAAATGTTCAGTAGTAAGATGTCAGCCTGTCCGTCTGTCCGACAGAACATTTGTCCATCTGTCTGTCTGTATATCTGTCAGTCTGTTCATCTGTTAGAAATGGAATCATGCATTCATATCTATTAGAGTTTATGTAAAAATTATGATACTAAATGTTAAGTAATAAGATGTCCGTCTGTTCATCTGTCTGATTGTCCATTTGTCCATCCGTCCGTTTGTACATCTGTCCATCGTTCATATGTCTGTATGTTCGTCCTTCTGCTTTTCATCTTTAATAATGTAGGATCGACCGTTTCAGCCGTTTACAGGATCTTAGGTAACATACATAAATAAGTATATCCTGTTATATAAAGTAAAGTAGATCCTGTCAAGGTTTCAGGCTATTTTATTCACAGATTTAAACTTTAAAGTCTTGGGATTGTTTTAAACTTCTTTTCTAGTCCCTTCGAATATAGTGATCCAATATTCTAGGGGCGTAGCTGCTAGTTAGAATAAAAACTTTTGGTAAAATTATATAAACTCCTATACGAGAGAATATCAGGGATCTAAAGGGATAAGCCAATGACCGATAAATTAATGTACAACACCAATGGTGATACACAAAATTATCCCTTTAGAAGATTAGAAGTTGAAACGTTTGGACACTTAACTCAATGAAATAACCAATCAAAATTCAATAAAAGTCCCCAAAGTTGTTAAAGGCAATGAATAAGAAAGCATTAATATAAAAACTTTGGGGACTAGTGTAATAAACAGCCCATTGTCCCCTTCCTCCCTGTAAAATATCCTGTTGTGATGTATATCGTTCATAAATACAATGCACTTCCTTATATATTCTAACTTGCACTCACATTTATATATCACAATACCCTTTAACCATGAGAGGGAGGGCAAATATAAAATACACAAATACCCAATTTTTTAAAACCACATATCTTACTCTTTAGCATAAAAATCTAGTTAATTTGATTGGTTGGTTTCAAGCTAACAGTGTCCAAAGTTTTCAACCAATAATTTGAACGTCTCTGGGGCAATTCTGTTAAACTATTTTTAACCTTTTTTTGAAAAAAGGTATATCAAAAATATACTCTGACACCTGTAGAATCATACTTCATAGCTAAAAACACGAATAGGCCCCCAAATAACTAAACTTGATTATTGGGTCGTATTTTATCTCAATTTTATTAATGGGTGGTGTGATCCACCCAAATACCCTAGTACAAGGATTTGATATATTGTAAAGGTATTTATACAACATACAATTATATACCAAACTTTTTATTCCTTACATTTATACCAGGGATCGGAAGCCGCGTGTAAGCCTCAGTGCAATCTTTATTTTATCACTATAAAATTCAGCTGGATGTATAAAACTGCTCTTTAGCAGACAATCCTTCTTTCTAAAATTTCTTTTTATGCTCACAAGCAGGTTTAAAACTGAGGCTTATGCGCGGCTGAGGCGCGGCTTCCGATCCCTGATTTATACCTATCTAAATTTCTATCTATCTATCTATCTTTACCTAAGGTAGCCACAGCAGGTAGATTCACGACGACATTTCTAATCCCTACGACACCTAAAAAAAGAAAATCAAAATTAACAAGAACAATTCTATAAAAAAAATATGTAAATAGAAACAGCTTTACATACGTACAGATGAACAGACATAGAATTATTAGCTTCGCATCTACTGATAGTTTGTTTTGAATTCTTTATCAAGTTTAGTAGTCATAAAGTCACTAAGAAAACGCAATGTCGATAGAATATCAGCTACGACCACTTTAGTTTAATGCGATATAGTCGGCATGTCAATTTGTGTGTCAATATGAAATAAATATTTTGAAAATATCTTGATTCTAGGAAAATTATTAAGTTACCCAGTTAACTAGCTATGTCACGTCATCAATAAATAAACAGAAATTCAAGGGGAATGGAAAAGTAACATACGACTTCAGTTTGCTAAAAACAAAAACCCTAGCCTAACCTTCCAGGAATCTATGATGTTTTACTTGTTCGGGGTTTTTATTGAAATAACAAAAGAATCGGCTTGTAGTATAGCCGCCCCTCAAAATGGTAATTGTAAAATTTTTTTTTGGGGTGTCATATTTTTCTTGGGATGGTTGTGGTACCCATCCCCAAAATGATTATAAACTTCCCACGACCTGTGAATTGCTACATTGTAAAGAAGAACCATATCGGTTCAGAGGTTAGTCTGGTCCTTCGGAGCACACAGACCGAGATTCTGAGAGAGATAAAGAGAGACATCCATAATAAAACTAGAAATACTAATATATTAAAATTTGTATTGATTTATTTGCTAAGAGTACAAGCCTGTACAAGCCTGTATAAGCCTTGCATTATTGAATTAAACCTATATCCTTTTATTTCTTCTTCTTTTTTCCTTTTCCCCAGAATATTCTGACTCTGTCATTTCTGTTTATTCGGTCATTCAAAAGAATATACAGCTTTAGACCAACACAAATTAGCAGTGTTTAAACTTTTCAACCAATAGTTTTGATTGCAGATGTACATATATTTTTCATCCTTTGTCTTATCCTCTAAGATCCCTGACATTTATTGCCATTCGTCTGAGCATTAAGTACATAATTTTTCGGTTCGTTTGTCTATCAGTCATGCTAAGAATATAAATGAAGTGCCTATAAAGAATGATGTCAAGCTTTAAAAAAAATGACCAATGATAGGGCAGTTTACATTTTTATTGACAAATGGTAAAATGTATACTGGCCTATCATTGGTCATTTGTATTGTATGACGTCATTTTTTATAGGCACTATAAGCTGCTTCTATATTAATATTATTACCTATAAATAACGTATATGAAAGACAGGTTTCGATATTTTTTTTGATGTTTTGACCTCTTATGGTGCTTCGCACCTTATGGATGTTTTCATCCTTGTTATGATTTGAATATAGAAAAAGTTTTATTTTGTTGGCAATGCATTTCCTAAATGATTTGGTCAATTTTTTGTTGAATTCATTTTTATTTGTAATACAACTAAATAAAAGAAACAAGAATACAAATGTCCAAGGACTAGGTTTTAATTATGTTATGTAAATAATTTAATAGTTGCCTAACTCCAAGCATCAAATGGCTCTGTTTTGAAGAGAGAGGGTGGGGTAAGACATATTGCCCAAAACCATATTAAGACTCAAATCTAAATATGAAATAGCCTAAATTAAACCATTCTTAGACATAAGCAAAGCCTCTTTAAAATGGATAACTCTTTCGATTCAGCTGCTAGCGAATATATCTGACAACGGCGGAACGGACAAACAAAAAATCTTACTACTTTATAAAAAAAAGATATAAAATGATCTGTGGCAGATTTTTTTTGTAAACATTTGAAGGATAGTCCTTTCCAGTATAGCTTTGAAACTGATCAATATCCGCTGGATTAGAACCGGTTCTCAGCCATTATGGATTTTAAAATCCTTGGAAAGCTGTCTTTAATACGATGAAAGATAATATGAATAACAATATGATAGGACCGTCAAAAAACACACTGTTTAATCAAAGAAAAGTTTCACCCCATCAAAAATAAAAACGTGGTGTAGTTTTGCAAAACTATAATTGTTTTTGTTTTGAAAAAATATGCAAGAAATTATTTTTCTTGGCATTTGTTTGCTTGACAAAATTAGGATAAATTATTTTCTTAATAAAAAGGTTATTTTTTTTCAAAAATGTAAAAAAGAACAAAAATTGATAGATTTAATCCTAGTAAAACCAACAAATGAATTAATCTAAAAAATATATAAATTGGTATTTACTAAGACCGCCTCCCAAAAATTGAACTAACACGATACGATACATATTTTTATAAATTAATGCATTTGTTGTTTACTGCTGGATTTAATTGGTCTCTTTATATTTGATTTGATCTCATTTTGTTCTATAAATCCAGGAAGGAATTTCTTAGCTTTCTAGATTCATTGGTATCTGAAATATGTTGTCAGAAATTTTGTAAAGTTCCTATGAACTTATATTGAGATCTACATTAACCCCCCCTAACTTCTATTTGTTACAAAATCTATATACTTAGGACTAGTTTTAAGCTATTTTTGGAGAACGTTCTGCCTTATTAAAATAGCCAAGCACAACAGATCCATAGTATATGAGGTAGTAAGGTTTTTTTTTTGTATGAAGCTAAAGATCTCTGAATTTTCTATTCCGAATAGGTTGTAATTTTCTGGAAAGGTTTATAAATAATTTTGGTTTAGTTCTAGATAATTATCTATCTCTCCCCGCCCTTCCTTTCCGTAGGGGCCAAGCAACAAGCTATAAATAAAGTTGTAAAGTTTTCTGTTTAAAGCAAAATATCTAAAGCAAAATATCTAGGGGTACTTGAAGTGAAGGGGGAACCATATCGGTTCAGCGGTTTGTAAGCTCCTACAGATAGAAAAATAAAGATCCTATTACTTTTATATCAGGATTAATAATATTCATTATAAAGAAATAGCTCAAGGTAGGTAAGTCAGTGTTTCACAACTAAAGTTTGAGGTATATTGGAGGATTCCATTACTGTTCATCACTCAAATACCTTTCCACATTCCAAATCAGATCAACAATATGAAACAATATTCTACAAATGAGATTATTTGGAAACAGAATGTTCAAGGTGAATTTGATTAGGATGTGTTTTAGTTTTATTGGATGATTCTATTGAAAACAAGGAAGTAAATTTTCATGAAAAGAAAAGACTAAAAATATCTGCAAATCTTAGTTCATCAGGGATGAAGGGGACAATATTTTGCAAATTACACTGTTCCAAACAATATATGTATAAATACAATCCTTCATTTGTTAGTTTTAAAACTTTAGAATTTAAATTTTATTAAAAATTTACGGTGAATTATTTTTTTTAACAAATCTGATAGAAGGTGTTTATTTCATTTATCTTAATTGAGGTTGAATATTGATTTATCTTATACAATAGGATTCCAGATAACCAAATAATACTAACATTTCAAAAAAAAAATATCTCAATAATCATAATCAAATAACAATAGTTTCATCAATTTTAAAATACTCCCTTCGTTGGGCCAAGCTACTAGTATTTTAATGTCATATATCTCATTTCTAATTTCTTAATATGAAATACATAATTATTTTAAATTTTCTCAACCAAATAGTTGCAACTCTTAAAGTAGGTCTTGTTTATCTAATTTAAATTCAACAAATTGTTGCCAGTTTAGATAATGTTGATGAACCGTAAGTTGATAACTTGTATTGGTTTAAAATTAAAGAAAAATAAAAGGGGATATCAGGTATATACCATCTTTTCCCTACATGGCAAGGACCCAGTCCCGATTCGTAATGGGCCTTTGAAAAACAGCTAATTAGCAGGTAAATTAAAATTTCAAGTTCCTGGTATTATAACAATTCCAGGTCCATTCAAGACAACAACAGGCAATATGTGAAATAAAATATTTTGTTAAAAGTCACTTGAGTTTATTTTCTTAAATAAAAAGTAGATACATATAAGGTGCGAAGTAGGGGGGGGGGGGGGGGGGGGTTATTATCGTTTTGCTGACAGTTTCCTGAAAGTTGGTTTCTATTCCTTGCAAATTATCAGATTTGCATGAATTATGATATTGGCATAATTAGTGCTCTGCACAGTTCATTCGGATCATTTCGGAAATAAGAGAGTTACTTTGTTAGTATGTCCTTCGCTTTAATGGATGTTGTCATCCCTCAAATCTGGTCAAATGGTCTTCGCTTACCTCTATAAAGTTAAAACTATTGGTTGAAAAGTTTGAAACTACTAGTTTGGAACCAAGCAATAAAAATTCAATAAAAGTAATCAAAGTTTTTGGACCAATAAATAGGATAACCTAGTTATTAAAACTTTGGGTACTAGTGTAATTTACAGTCCAATGTCCCCTGCCTACAAGTAAAACACAATCTTTTTTTATGTTTCAGACTTAATCCATTAAATCTGCGATAAAGAGGGAAAATCATTTAATAGACTTTGCTTAATTTGAATATTATTTCATTTGAAGTTGGAAAATCTGTATATTTCCTTATTGTAATTACAATTCTAGAAAAATTGTAGAAATTGTACTGAAATATCAAAGAGGTGTATAAAAAAGTTACACATTAGTCAGAGTATCATTTTAAATACATTAAAATTGTTCTAAACCATTTTGTTTAATTTTGATATTTTTAGCAGTCTATCTTTCCTAATAACCTTTTATATCCTATTTCCTTCAGATAGCCTGTCAAATTTTTTACTTTATATATTACTATCAAATGCATTTTAATATCAAACTGCTATTAAATTATGACAAATATTAGGACAAACGCAGGAGTGACAAACGTCGGAGTGGTGGTGTAGCATGGCTCGGCACTCTTACTAACCTGCTCCGTCCAGAGATAGTAGTATAAAGAGTAGGAGGGGTATTAGAGAATGCGCTGCAGGGCTCGGCACTCTTACTAGTCCATACATTTTATCTTGTTCTGAAATTATGATAAAATTTAAAAATACATTCTATAGTAGGTTTGTCTTATTGTCCCAATGTCTTTAAATGTTTTCAAATAAGATCTACTGCGGCTTTAACATCAACTCAAGTTTTGTTTAGAAGGTACACCGACAAACCTCCTAAAGGGACAAACGTCCTAATGCGACAAACGTCCTAAACCTCATAATGCGACATACATCCTAATGCGACAAACCTCCTAAACGACATACCCCCTAATGCGACAAACCACCTAAAGGGACAAACATCCTAATGCGACATTTCTTAAGTAAAACGTCCTAAAATTTTTCAAAAGTTAAAAAATAAAAAAAATCTTCCAAATTTAAGGATAAAATCCACCACTGCTGTTAAAAAAGTTGAACAATAAAATCCAATATGGCGATAAAACACACAGGGACGAAATTCAAAACCGAAATTTCTTTCTTGAATAACTTTGTCCACAGGGTGAAATTTAAAAATCCGTCCGACAGTTATCCCAAAGTCTGTGTTGGCTACCCAACAGCATGGTTTCGAACCCGATACAACCTTGCATCAAAAATATCGACCCTTACCTCACACTTAATAAATGTGATATCACTTGAAAAGTTTTTAGGGGGTTTTACTTAAAAGATGTCGCATTAGGAGGTTTGTCGTTTAGGAGGTTTGTCGCTTAGGACGTTTGTCGTTTAGGAGGTTTGTCGCATTAGGACATTTGTCGTAGTATGACGTTTGTCGGTGTACCGTTTAGAAGAACCCAAATTTGAATGTGCAAAACATTGTAAAAGAATTCTGTTATATCTATATTAATTATACAGCAACATATATTCCCTGTAAACTAGTTTATAAGTTATCAAGATCATTAGCTCCAGACAGATAGACAGATGGATAGGGATACATGGTTCTATTTTTTATTATATTAAAAATATGTAAATTTTGGTTTACGTTGTTTTTTTTGTGACAAATGAGGGATATTCTATTACCTTAAACTAAAAAAGGGACAAATCATAGTGAGTAATGTGCATATAGTTTTGCCATGGCTGGATGTAAACCTTGATGGGGTAAAAAAAGGGAGGCAGGTTTTCAATTATAATTTACGAAACACTGTGCTTCTACACCCCCTTTTGCACGTCTATGTTTCTAATTTATTTTTATGTCTAACTATGTATATAGACATTATCCTGGTTTGTTAGTGACAGAAAAGGAATAACATATTGACATTTCACTTCCTCCAATCACAAAAGTAATCTTTTTTTCTAAAATAATATATAGATTTGGTAATTTTCTTTTTTATATTTCTAATTTTAAGCCTAAATTTACTAATGTAGTCAGAGAAGTAAGAAACATCGACTTACTAGATGTATTGTGGTATGTGGCATGCTAAAGATATTAAAAATACCCTTGCTACTTTTAAGATAGGATAATAGATCACAAACTTTGAATTAAAAGTAAACGATCATCGAGGGGTTGGTGCCTGAGAGCAGTTTTAAAAGAAATTTTCCAAAAAAAGTGTCGTGTTTAAATCAATCAATTAAACTCTCGGTAGTATGTATATCGGCATTTAAGCTAGATGCGCTTTTTATTAAGTTTCATTGACTAAAAATCAAAATAAGTACATTTTTAGTAATAATTTTCCTAATCTACTTTTTAATATCTCTAGCTTCGTTTTTCTATTAAATCTTACACGTAATTTAAAGCTATTTAAAGACACGAAAGGTATAAATCTAATTTTGTAATAAAAAAATACTAATTGGAAATATGTTTTTATTTCGATTTTTAATTGACAAGTCAACAAAGCGCAGTTTTGCGGCATTCAACTATATTGAACGAGAATTGAACTAGTTTTAAAAACGCATCTCTGATGTAAATTTTTGTTACAAAAAAAATGCTTTAATTGAAGGATTTTTTTGTAACTTAGGATAAATCTATTTTAATATATTTTTAAATATTTATTGCCACATTTTCCTTTAGATAATACAAATCTTTGTATTTACACAACATTGAAATTCTCAACAGTTTTTAATATATCAATAAATCATCTTAGCTTTTTATGTCAGGGCTTGGCAGTCGCGCGATAGCCTTGGGTAAGCCTTAAATTAAAACCTGTTTGAAAACTATGAAAATAATTTTTAATGGAGGTTTGGACTTCCAGCTGATTTTTGATATTTTTAAAGGTTGATTTCCCTGAGGCTTACATGTGTTTTAGTGACAACATGAATAAATTTACACACCCTTAACTTAACACTAACCCGATGAGCCAAAATATTTGATTTTAATTGTCAACCAATAGTTATAAACAATTTATACAATATAGTACATTGTATAATCCCTTCAGATCTCTGATTATAAGTAACGTGAGCTATTGTTGATAAATAGCCCGTGGTTGTTAATATTTTTTCTTATTAAACTTTAAAGAAAATTATAATATTGAGGCCACTTTAGGCTAAACGCGAAGCCACTGTAAAATAGAATAAAAGTCCAACCAATTGTATCCATTCTGTAACCAAAAACATTAACTGGTGTATAATATGTATTTTGGAGAGTGTCATGCAAGGATGTATTTTTTAGTAGCGAAGCTACTCTATAATTATCTTTGACGTAGCGTCAGTCCGTTTGTCAGTCAGTCCGTTGTTCTATGTGGGAATTGGTATTTAAGTCTTACTGCTCATGCAACAAAACATAAATATTCAAACATATTAAAAATATATAATAAGGTCTTCGTTGTCTTTATAAATCTATTTATGACCCCTGTACATTTGCTCTATAACTCACTTTGTCCGCCTGCTTCTTAGAGATGTTGTAATCCTTGTTTTTTTTTAACTTTCTGTATGAGAACCATTATTCTTGATATTTGCATAATTAGTTTAATATTTTCAACTGGGTACTGCACTGCCCCAGTAACAAGTCCAGTTTGCGGTACTTTAACTTAAACATAGGTTTGATCAACATAAATCCAGTTGGGTTGTTAATTGCACTGTCCCCAAAGTTTTATAATAACGCTTTCTAATTCGTTGACTTAACAACTTTGGGGACTTAAGTGAACTTTTATTTTAGATCGAACCCTGCGGTTCTTTTCATTTGGGGCTTTCTAAAATTTATTTTAACTAAACTAACCTAAAAAAAGCATAAAAAATACTGTTCAGTAGTCAGCTTTGCAAGACTTCTGAAATATATTTAAAACATAATCTGTACTGATGAGCATCTACTTTACAACTCAAATTGACTGAAAGGCTGTCCATAATTCTATGTATAAAATTAAAAATATTTTTCGCATCGTATTATAAACAGCTTTATAATGTACAATTATAAGATATAACTCAGTTTTTTTGGCCCCGAGACGCCGTTGGTACGGGCTTAAAATTGGTTTTAATCTTATAATTGTACGTAAATGAAATTAATGTTAAAAGAATGGTTAAGTTAGTATTCTTTTCACAATGACTTTGTTAGGACTTAAATGTAGTGACAACTGGACTTTACCCCACTCCAAGTGCATTCTATTCTTTATAACATCCTCAATTAAGCTATGCAATTTAAACCAAAGTGTTGAGATACATTCGTGCTTTCCTACAAAGTGTTTGTCAAGCAATGCCCCCCCCCCTCCCCCACCGCCCCAATTATTTCTGAAATAATTTGTAATAAATGTGTTAGGGTTACTGTATTCACCCTATTATACCTAACCACTGCGAGGGGCGCTAACACTGCGGTACCCAAAACCTGCGGGGCTACCCAGTATCCATAACTTAACCTAACCTGGCTGGAAGTATTAAACAAACAAACGAAAATCACCCCTCCCCGCCCACTTTTAGTTCAAAATAAAAGGGGTGTTTTGGTGATCAACAGGACATTTTACGGGAAAATGCCGCTACATTTTTGCATTACTTAACACTCACATCAAAGTGAGATTCCAAGATTAAGTATCCCCTATATCCTTTATATCTAGTTTTGTGGTCTGGCTCAAGGTCAAGTAAGAGATAATTTTAAATTTAGAGGTTATTTTAATTTGTTCGGTAGTTTTTAGGTAATTTAATATCTCAGTAAATAATTCTAAAGCAAGTACTAGGTCAATTGGCAAGCAAAATTCTTTATGGGGCTAGTCGAGTAATGAAACGTTTCTTGTTTGTCTGTTCTTCATTTTTCTTGGATATTGGATTGATTTGGGCTATTTTTCTGTCCTTCTCCGTCCCATTTCTATTACAAAGTCCCGAATAGTAGGGGAGCAGTTTTTAGTATCAGCAAAATAATTAAGACATCTAAAATAATTTATATCAAGATTGAATCAGTTTATAATGAAAGGTTTAATAGTTGCTTTTTTATATCGTATTAGAGACAGCTTTTCACGGATATTAAAATGATAAATTCAAAGATTAAAAAGTTGTCTGTAATACGATGCTTTAAATGATTTTCCACAATGGCTGAGTTTACCGGTTTTAATCCAGCGGATATTATTCCGTTTCGAAGCCATACTGGAATAGTTATTTCTCGTATCATATTATAAACGTCTTTCCGCGGATATAGAATGTACAATTATAAGATTAAAACTAGTTTTTTTAGCCCCGAGGTGCCGGAGGCACCAGCTAAAAAAACTGGTTTTAATCATATGATTGTACATTTCTATATTCGTAGAAAATTGGATATAATACGATGCTAGACATAGTTTTTTCGTATGGATGAGAACCGGTTCCTATCCACCGGATTCGAATGAATACGAGAAACAAATTTATAAAAGTTTATCTTGTCTTTGATACTTTCTTTATTAAGATTTCTTTGTTTTGTATTTTCTCTAAGAAAAAAAACACAGTAAATTATTTGAAAATATAAAAAGAAATGTCTAATGATCCATTTCTCATTAATAAAATTGCTTTCAACAGAAACACTAATTTTTATTTACTAACATTTTTTAATGTAAAGATTTCTTTAATTAGGGTCGGTCCGTACGTCCATCCGTAAAACTTTAATCTTTCATTTTATTTAGACATGTTCGAATTGTCCTTACAATTTCAAACTTTGCATGACATATAACAGTTAGGTACGATTTAGAAAGCGTACCAACTCTAAAATCGTCTACAAGAGTTATTGTCCGTTTGTATTTCCTAAGGGTGACAACATCCATAAGAGCAAAATAAATTATACTACATTAACATACACTTGTAGTAACACTTGAAGAATCAGAAATCAAAGTTTGGAATCAATAGAATGCTTCTAACATATACAAATTAATTATTAGAGATATCCATATGACAACTGACGTACTGACTTAGCCTAAGAGTAAAAAAAGCTTCTATTTTAAAAATATTCCCTTAATTTGATAACTACTATTAGAGATAGAGTGCTTTTTTTTAGCGGAGATACACTTTACCAACGAGTATTCAGTAAAGAATTTGATATGTCAGTCTGTCGGTAATGCTACAAAAGAAAATTATATTTTTTAGAAAGATTTCGTGATTTTAAACTTTTGAAAAATCAAGTATTCTCTCTGTTTTTTTAAAAATACTAAAACATGATTTTTAAATATATACACATATATTTGGATTAAAACCACTGAACATCCGCTCTCTTTCAACGTTTGTCCGTTTATGATTTCCTTGTGCTACGCTACTTATTGATGTTGTCCTCCTTGTATATATGTGAAGTGATAGAAAAGCGGGTTAAGATAGCTGAGATAAAATTATATCTAATGGCAGGGAGGAAGGGGGACATTGGGCTGTTTATTACACTAGTCCCCAAAGTGTTTTAATAACGTTTTCGGATCTACTGCAGTTCACGGTAAAATATTGCTGGTAACGAATATTGCTAAAAATTTATGAATTTTAAAGGCTGCTAGCTGCCAAACGGCTGAACGTACAGATCATACCCGCACACCATTTTAAGCGGCATAAGGAGGCCTACAAATAATCTGGAATAGACAAGATCCAATGATGCACAGGGAAAGCTTCACTGAAGAATAACCGCGTAAAATAGATCTTTTTCGCGCATTTCTCTGCACTGCAAGATAATTATGCATTATTGATTTATGGCTATTCCAGATTATTTGTAGGCCTTTTTATGTCGCTTAAAACTTTGTGCGGGCATGATCTGTACGTTCAGCCGTTTGGCAGCTAGCAGCCTTTAAAATTAATAATTTTTTAGCAATATTCGTTACCAGCAATATTTTACCGTGAACTGCAGTAGATCCACGTTTTCTTATTAGTTGGTCTAATAACTCTGGGGATTTGATTGGCTGGTTTATTAGGTTGAGTGTCAAAACGTTTTACTTTCGACCACTAATTGTAATTTTGTCTGTCATCACTGGGGACTTACATCAATTTATCGGCCATTGTCTTATTCCTATACTCCCTGATTTAATGGACTGGTCCCCATTTCATTTCTCTTTCATCTAATATTTAGACCATGGGTCAAAGTGTGAGAAGAGTGCTAGAGATAGATAGATATAAATAGGTATAACAAGAATGACAACATACAATAAAGCAAAGATCAGCAAATCAGAGGGCCAAGCGAATATTGACAAACATAGATCATCATAAAGTAGAACAAAATATCAATAAAAATCACATGTTTAAGATGGACATACTAACTTTTTGATACAATAATAGAGTTACTACACTTCTAAATTGTCAACCAATATTATAGAAAGATTTTCTTTTATATACTGAGTACAAAATCTACAATATCTCACTAATATTAATTTAACACCAAAACACTTACAGTACAGTTAGTAAAAATCCCTGAAAATATCTTAAGGCCTTGATTAGATTAATAGAAAGCTGTCCTGTAGAGTATTACTACGTCCCCTGGAAGCTTTTTATAGGGCCTATAATAAATGACGTCATTGGTCAATTAATAGTTATTTCTCGCATCGTATTATAAACGGCTTTCCGCGGATATAGAATGTACAATTATGAGATCAAAACCAAAGATTGAAACTAGTTTTTTAGCCCCGAGGTGCCGAAACTAAACAAACTGGTATTAATCTTATGATTGTACATTTTTATATTCGTAGAAAGCTGGATATAATACAATGTTAGACAATGTTTTTTAAAAGTAACAACAATAGAAATAAAAAAAAGAAAGATAAAGATAATTGTGTTTATTTGTGCTTATGCGACTTCTGCATTAGCATATGTCAATATTCCTATATATTGTCTTCAGTCATATGCAGGGATCTCAGGGGATAAGACAATGGCCGATAAATTGATGAACACTTACAATGATTATATACCAAATTAGCCTTGCTAAAAATTATAATAAGTGGTTGAAAATTTTGAACACTAGACTTAATAAACCATTCAATCAAAATTCAGTAAAGTCCCCAATGTTAATAAGCCAACGAATAAGAAAACGTTATTGAGGACTAGTGTAATAGATAGCCCATAGTTCCCTCTCTCATGGCAAGGTAATGTTTCGGATAATCAGTCCTTGTCTATACATTTTATATAGATCACACATAGTACCTTCTTAAGCACTGATACCCCCCCCCCCCCCCGGAACATATTTATCAAAATTGTAAAATAAAAGGGAAGGGTTGGGGGCGATTACTTTAATGGGTCAGGTATATAAAAATTAGGGGAATCTGTGATCAACAAGCACTTTGTATGAAAGCACCCTGATTAATTAAGCGATTTCAGAAAACTTAAAACTTACATCTGGATTTCAAACGATAAGTAAAGAAAAAAACTTATCTTTGATGCTTATTTTAGGTTTGGTTAGATTATCCCCTCAGGGTTAGAGTCTCCGCATATTTAGGGAGGGACGGGGGGGGGGGGGAGGTTTGGTTGGTCCAATAATAGATTTAAATGAAAGCATCAATTTTATTAAATATTAAACAATTAAAATTTAAACATAATTAAAATTAACTAGCTTAAAAAATTGAAGAAAAAAAAATATGAAAATTAAAAATATATAAAATTGTACTTTGAGCATTTTCAGCATATGATAGAAACAAAAAAATACTTAAATTTCCTAATTACAGAATAGTTGTACTGCTGAAATCACAACTGTTTATTATAGCTTCATCATAATTTTGTCTGAATACAATGAAAAGTTTTCCTAAATGATCTGAACTGTCCTATTAACCCGACATAATTTCCATATACACATATGTATCATTGTATATGTATGTTTATTACATAAAAGCCAAATGAAAATCAAAGCTAGCCACAATCAAAGTGTGTTTGTGTTGGTTTAAGTGTGTAAGGTCATTATTAGAAGTGCATGTGTAAATGTGTTGCATTAAAAGCAATACACAAATGTGTGTGTGTGTGTGTGTGTGTGTGTGTGTGTATGTTTAAAGATAAAAGGTAAATGAAAATAAGGAAAAAGAGTTAAAAAAATTTACAACATCAACTACTAAATTATGACAATTTCGGTGGAAAAAATAGCTTAAAACTTACGTAGGTTAAGGTTATTTATGTTTTTTTTTGTATATGTTTTGTTTAAGATATACTTTCTTGTATAGAAAAAAGCTTGGTTCTGGTAATATTTATATTCAAATTGTACATAATTTTGTACATTATTTTGTACAGCGGCGAGACAAATTTTCCACTACTAACAAAAAAATTTAAAAAAAATAAAGGTTAATACGATGATTACCTAAATACTTTATTAAAATTTGCTAAGGCTACAAATCAATATTCTTAATTCATGTATATACTTAAAATTTATGACTTGTTTATAGAGATTCATCGCTTGTAACATTATACCTAACGATCCTAGGAATCCATACTCCTCCTAATCAAGTAAATAGGATGATTATATCATAGAAAATATTGTACTTAAAAAGCTAAAATTCATCATGTTTCTGTTAATGATTATAGAGTTACTATGTCATTTAAATTGTACCCAAGTTTGAAATCGATGGGACAATTCTAACATGCCTAAATTAACGATAAAAGCTACTCAATACATACTGACCTACTTTGGTTATAGAATTATAAAAATCTCTGAAGAATTGGTTCATTCTAGATAATACAGATAATTCAGAGACATATTCTCTTAATCAGCTAATAGGATAACAGTGGAAGAACAACCGTGCCATGGCATTGGCTGAAATTGTGTACAGATATTGGTAGAAAAGACATTATTTTTACTAAATAATACTAAATCAAATAATACTAAAATTTTAAGGAATGGTCCCTTTCGTGGCAACGCCCCTTAAGGGGCGATTCGTCGTATTTTTTAAATGGCTTTTGATAGGTTATTTTAGGTTAGGTTATATTGGATTAGGTGATTGCCCTGCAGGGTTAGACAATTAGCCTCGCAGGAATAGAGGCCCCCTGCAAGGGCTAGAAATAAGAGAAAAAAACGAAGAATCGCCCCTTAAGGAGCGTTGCCATGAAAGGGACTATACACAAATTTTTTACTTCAGCAGAAAACTGCCTATAATGTGATGAATGGAAAAAATACTTTAACTTCTCAAATTTGGAGGAGAAATATTCTTTCTTGAGATGAAATATACCTCCCCCTTGACATAATGATGCAATGTGATATAGAATATTAATGTGAAATAATTCCCGCATATAAACTATTAGGTCACAACTCTACAAGGTTACAACAGCACAATTCTACAAGTTTAAAAATGTGGTCAAATTATCCTAATTTTTTTTTTTTTTTTTGGGGGGGGGGGAAATAGCACCCAAAAATTCGATTACGGGGGTTAATCAACCCTTAACCCCCCCCCCCCTCGACATCCTTGAAATTATGAATATGAAATATTTTGCATGAATTCATAACTGTGTATCCGCTAGTATAAAATAATCCATAACCAAAATACACTATACCTGAGGTGGATTCTTAAAAAAAAAATTGCCCCACTAATCGCTTAGTAGGGCAAAATTGTTTTCGTGAAAAATCCACCAAAATCCAATTAAAAATCTACAAAAATTAAACAAAATCATAGAAGGGTTATTTACATAAGATTTTATTTAATTTTTGTAAATTTTTTATGTGATTTTGGAGGATTTTTTTTACGAAAACAATTTTGCCCCACTAAGCGATTAGTGGAGCAAATTTTTTGTTAAGAATCCATCTCAGTTCTCTGCAATACAAATTAATATGAAACCGGTTATATCCGCTGGATTAGATCGAACCGGTTCTGAGCTATACGGAAAAATCTTGTATCATATCGTGTTATAGACAATTTTCTACAAATAATAAAATAAAAATCATAATTTTAATTCCATATTTGTTAGCCTTGGCCTTCAGCACCTTGGGTCTAACAAAAGCTGGAATTAATCCTACAATATTTCACTTTATCATATGCGGAAAGCTGTCTATAATACGATGCGATATAAAATTAACAATGTATTTTATTTTCATATCTTTTGACACCAGAAAATATCTAATAATGATATTACTTACTTGGTTACCATATACCAGGGATCTTAAGGGATAAGACAATGAAAAATATAGTCAAGGAAATCCTAATAATGAAATGGTTCAACTAATCATGATATGATAATAGTACCTAAAGTTGACAACTAATATGAGTGCGTGTACTTTGGGTACCAGTATAACTTACAATCCAATGTCCCCACCCAGCCTGGCATATACAAACAAAGATACAACGTAGTATTGTCCTATCATAGATTATATTTGTTATTCGCTAGATATGAACCTTTTGGCATGTTCTTGAATAATGTATCTGGTTAATAATAGATATGATTATGATATTTTCACCAAGTAGTTTTCATTTCATGTTTCAACATCAAAAAAAAAAATTTTTATTTTTCACTTTTTGAGTTATTTCAAAAGAACATCAAATCTTCCGCCATCCTAAAACCCAATCAAAGCAGGAAATCATATAGGTTAACATTTTTTCCAATCCCAGGAATAACTCCACCCATTTTTCAACAGATTTCAAAATTCAAATCTCCACCCATGCACAACCAAGGACAAAAATAAATCCACAACCTTTTTCCTTTTTATCTAATGTCTCATCCCTATATTTTTTTTGACAAAATGAATTGAAAATGATTGCTAAAATCGAAATATATCATCATGTCTTAGAATAGTGTATTTTTTAAAAATAGGTTGAAAAACATACTAACTTTAGAAAATGATACTTACGCCAACATTACGACCATTTAATTCAGGATTAGAGAGTCTAGTCTCTAACACACCCCTTTCCCTAATTTGGCAACTATGATTGGGCGCTAGGCTGTGGGATTATTTCAATATTTTCTTCTAGTCCAAAAAATTGTACACTTTTGCTATCATTTCAATTAAATTTTCAATAAATTACACAAGCCATGACCCATTTACCATTTTCTATTTTCCTACAACAACAAAAACTTTGGTGGCTGAGTTTGAATGTGATCATGTTCAGAATTGCAACGTATATAATTCTTTAACAAAAGATTAAAGTTTTCTAAGGTTGCAACAAGGGGCTGGCAGCTGCAGTTATGCCGCGGTCTTACTCAAGCATAAAAGCAGAGTGTAATATCTACTAACTTTTTGATTGTATAATCTTTGTCTAAAGGTTGTAATTTTGAACACAGGGTAGAAGGTTGTAACTTTTAAAATGGCATTCCCTTACTCATATTAGTCTTAAATAAAATAAAGGATTGTTAAAAATAAAATCCTAGAGTATTAGGATGTCTGTCTGTTCGTCTATACCCAGTAAAATCTTTTAAACATTTGGAGTTTCGAAAAAAAAACTTTGAATTAGCAGATAACTAATCTTAAGAGAGAGAGAGAGAGATAGAGAGAGAGAGATAGAGAGAGAGAGAGAGAGAGAGAGAGAGAGAGAGAGAGAGAGAGAGAGAGAGAGAGAGAGAGAGAGAGAGAGAGAGAGAGAGAGAGAGAGAGAGAGAGAGAGAGAGAGAGAGAGAGAGAGAGAGAGAGAGAGAGAGAGAGAGAGAGAGAGAGAGAGAGAGAGAGAGAGAGAGAGAGAGAGAGAGAGAGAGAGAGAGAGAGAGAGAGAGAGAGAGAGAGAGAGAGAGAGAGAAAAGAGATTAAGAGAGAAAAAAAGATAAACTATTGTATATAAATCCTTATTTAAAAGCCACAGGATGTCCGTCTGTCTCGCTAACCGCTGAACCGATATGGTTTTTAATTACAATATAACTTCTCATAGTCCCTGGAAGGTTTATAACTAATTTGGTGGAGGGTACCTCCACGCTTCCATTGCCTCTAGAAGAAAAAGACCCTGCATAAAAAATTATTTAAAAAAATTAAATGGAAAATGATGGGATGGGGAAATGGACATTTATCAACACTAACCCTAAGAGGCCACTAGAGGCGTATCAAATGGTATGATATAAATTGGCTGCAGTTAAAAATATGATATAAAAAATGTAGATAGTCACATACAAACATATCTACATACAATATGTTCCTGTGCATGTACAATTTATATCAATAATTTTACTTTTTTTGTGCAAATATACAATTCTTATTACACTGTAAAAATATAAATTATATTAAGCTACTTTTTTTTAATATTAGCGGCTTCGCCCCTAGCTTTTAGGGGCTTTGCCCCAAGAGGTAATTAAAGAAAAAAAAAATAATTACCTCTGGAGATGCCCCCACAAATTTTAAATAATTAAAAAAAATAAGTACCTGATGAGAAGCCCCCACTCCACCACTAACTTTAAATAATTTAAAAAAAAGTTAAGGGGGGAATTTTTTCATTTTTTTTTTGTGGAGGGGGGGTGTCCCACCCCCCCCAGAAAATATCCTGAAACCACCACAGGACCAGTAGGTATATTCCCTGAAGAGTATAATCCAATCAGTTCAGTGGTTACCAACTTAAGGGACGGACGGACAGATGGACAGACAGACGGACGGACAGACATCATTGTACTTTGTATTATAGATAAGCAAAGCTACACTATAATTCACATAACTGTCAGTAACACTATGGAAGAAATTTAATTTTATATATGTTATTCCAGATAGACAGCTGATTTTTTAAAAATTAACTTCCATACGAATGAGCATCAAGTATGTTATTTACTTATCAGTTTATCAGCCAAGCCAAAGAATACAAATATTAAAAAATATAAGAATACACGAGAAAAGTTTCGTGATTATTGATTTGCTTTTCAAATCTTCTTGTCCGTATTCCCATTCATGATTTTTTTGTTGTCATCCTTGCTTAATTCTAACTTATTATAATATTGCAAACACTTTAATCTTATGGCATATGATATATTACTAACTATACAACATTGTTAATACAAAATCATCTTGTCTATTAAATCCTAATACATAAAGTAGTAAGGTTTTAGTCTGAAGCTTAAGATCTCACTAACTGTTGAACCGATATGGTTCTCGCTTACAATGAAGCTTCTTATATTTCCATGGAAGGATTTTAATTATTTTTGGGGAGTGATTCTTCATAATCCCAATAAAAAATCTTTCTAACTTCAAAATGAAAAGAGGGGGGGGGGGGCGTCAACTTTTGCCCTTCCTTACTCAAGTGCCTCCAGTTGTGACCATTTTAAAAATAAATTTCAGAGAGTAAATATTAACTTCAATAAGCTATCATTTTTTTTTTATACTTTTAATGTTTTTTACAGTGTATGTACAATGTACATTTTTTCTTTTTTTTCTAATATTTTTCTTACTCCTTCCCGATTGAACCAACAGGATCTAGACTTGTACCAAAACTCCTTGCTATATCAATTTGATGAATTATTAAAAACCTAAGAAACATTTTTGACAGCAAAGCCTCTCTATAAATGAAAAATCTCTTATTAATTTTATCAGACTTTAACAATGCTTACTGTTTCTCTACTCCATAACTCATTGCTACTTTTCTACACCTCCTGGTGGTGCCAAGTCGAGCACCGAACACCTCTCCTTTATTTTGAAATGAATTGAAAATATTATACGGGGTGGTAGTTGTTTTTGTGTTTATTTTTTACTTTTTGTCAAGTTAGCTTAGGAATATTACCAGCTTGGTTAGTTAGGGCCCCTGCAGGGACTAGGCATAGGAAAAAACACACCTTATTTTCATTTAAAAAAAAGGGAAACAAGGGGTTTTCTGTGCTCGATATGCACTTTAAGGGAAAGCATATTTTCCTCTTATATTTTCTTCTCTCCTTTTCTTTAGCTTTATAACCATCTATTCTGTCTGCCTATTATGGTTCTTAGCTAAAAGTTAAGATAATAATCTAAAATTTGATTAAACATTATCAGTATCTTATGAAAAAACAATTACATGCTCCATAAAATTTCTGATCTTTAACTAAATTTACTTTCTATTTAGATAAGCAGAAAAGGAGAAAGAAATGTTATTTATTATTTTCCTCTTACATTTTCTTCTCTCCTATTCTATCCCTCCTTAATTCCTCTAATAACTACTTTTACCTCACTCTATTCTAACTTAGGTCCATTGTTAAACCCTCCATTGCAAATTTGTATTTTATATAAATCATATTTGCATATTTGGTAGATTTTCTTATTTATCCTTTGGTACATAACATCAACCCCTCCCCCTCTTCCTTGCGAGAATCTCTAACAAAAATCATAATACCAAATTGTTAGCCCAAACCTTCGGCCCCTTGGGGATAACAAAACTGTTTTTAATCTTATCCTTTTTATTTATAATGTCTGCGGAAAGTTGTAAATTATATAAAGCGATAAATAACTACTCCCGTTTCCAAATTTTCAATGTAAAACAAGGATGAAAACATCCATAAAAGCGAAGCACTGAAACGGTAGGACAAACGGACAAGAACACTTATATAGTTTCAGAATATAAATGTATCAGAGTCGTAGCAAAATTGTAAGTAAATTTGTTGAAAAACTGCTTTATTCAGGATAATGTTTATGGACATACCTACATATTTAGGACTTGATTATAGAGTTGCTTCGCTTATAACATTATACTTTGTTGTCCCAGGAATCAATATACCAAAGATCAAATCAATCTGATGATTAGATCACATAAAAATTTGTTGTTAAAAAAGTAAAAAAATCAACATGTTTAAAATGAACGTAAGGAAATTTTGGTAATGATTATAGAGTTGCTACGTTTTCTAAATCGTACCTTACTACTAAAGGAATCACCATGCAAAATTTGAAATCGATAGGATAATTCTAAGATGCCTAAATTAACGAAAAAAAGCTATCCGTTACGGACGGACGGACTAATTATAGAAAAGCTTCGCTTTTAAAAATGTAGAATAGGTTAATGACAGTAGTCGAAATAAATAATAGAAAAATGGCTTGTCGATAATTTGTCAGTCTTAATCACCTTTTCATATTTTTAGTTGTGAAATTCTAACTTATACTCTTTATTATAACACAAGCGGATACGCCCCTAGAGGCCTCTAGTGGGACTTTTAAAACCTTACCCTTCCCCTGACCTATGAGAAGTTACCCTGTAAAGGAGAACCTGATCGGTTCAGTGCAGTGGTTAGCTGGTTAGCGAAATCCTTCAGTAAAAACATAGAAACACACACACACACAAACAGACATACATCCTGTTACTTTATCATAAGGATAACACATTCTTTTACTTTATTTTGCGTATAGTGACTGTTTACAATTTTGTACAATAATAGATATTTAAAAACTATTTAGAAGGATGGGTCCATCAAAGAGGAATAAAGCATTTTACACTGTAAGATCTATTTCCTAATTAATTGACGGACTTACAAATAGATCAAATTGTAAAGTAGCTGCGCTTTTAAAGGATACATAAGTAAGAAGAGTAGTATCGAATAGATATAAATCTAATCTGGATTATGTAATTTCAATAATAAAACAAGGATAACACTTCTATGAAAGCGAGGCTCAACTAAATAACAAAAGAACAACAAATGTAACATTGTGTTTTATCGTACTGGGAATCATACTGAAAATCAAGATTTTAATATTCTATTTACAAATTTTGCGGAAAAAAACTAAAAAACGAGTTTGTTTCTAATTGTTTCAGGTATCCTCTTGCAAAGTTTACCAATAGGACGGTTCTAGCAATTATTTACGACAGACTGACACACCAAAACACGTAGAAAACATACACTACAAAATAAAATAATATATTCAGCTAGTTCAATAGTGCATTTTATTTTCATTTTTGATAAAATAATACTACAACACAATTTTATACAATTTATAACTTTAACAGTCTAGTATGTATTTGCTTTTTAACATAAACAAATAAATATATAGAAAATTATCTTTGACGCACTTATGTATCTCTAAACTGGTTTCGGGTTCGAGTCTGGTTAACACCGCGCAATATCAGAAACATTATAAATGATACCGACTGCTGCTATGTTTGGCACGTGACACTAATAGTTACAGTATGGGGAACGCCTTGGTCCATAAACAGGCGTACACAATTAGGACTTTCCGACAAAGCTCGTGAAATCAAAGGGTTGGTTGTCTGTTAGATGTTTCTTTCACGCGGATGATGCTCTGGTTTCTCTAGATGAACACATAAAATCGAAGGAGAATCCCACCCTAACGGGATAATAAACTAGGTATGTAGCTCTAAATTAGAAGGAGGATGATTTTTTTCTCGTGAAACTTTGCAAAATGATTGCTATTACGATAGGTTAGACATCTACCTTGCTGACAGCCGTTAAAAAGATCTAAACAAACACACACACATATAAATAAATATATATCAATATATTTTAGTAGATAGGATTACAAATCATGTAATTTTTCACTGGGATCTAAAGGGATAAGACAATGGCCGATAAATTGATGTACATCTACAATGATTATGCTCAAAATTGCTCCTGTTATAGATTACAATTAATGGTTGAAACGTTTGGACTCACAACTTAATGAACCAACCAATCAAAATACAATGTAAGTTGTAAAGTCGATGAATAATAAAACTTGATGATAAAACTTTGGGTACTAGTGTAATACACAGCCTAATGTCCCCTCCCTCCCTGATTTTTCCACTGCAAAATGTAAGATTCTAATATATTTGTTTCTATGTTTTGCATTTCAACTTGAGTTTTATGATTTATAGTTCAACAGTTCTCAATATTTTCATTTCTTCCATTGTTTTTTTTATTAAAATATTTACACCAATGTATTTTTAATATTTTTATTTATCTTATGTAACTTTTACTTCCATGGGAGCGGAAGACGAAGAAAGTCCCTCCAAAAAAATTCTGATGTCATAAAATGAGGGATGAAGAGAGGAAGAGTAGTAAAAAAATTCCCCTAAAAAAGAGATGGATAATTCCTCATTTTTATGACGTCACATTGGGCTACTTTCTTCGTCTTAGTGGGAGTGTTGGAACATTTGACTGAAAGTTATGGTTACTTTTGTTAAATCATGATTGGTTGAAACAAC
Organism: Acartia tonsa; assembly: GCF_053477335.1. Taxonomy (NCBI): domain Eukaryota; kingdom Metazoa; phylum Arthropoda; class Copepoda; order Calanoida; family Acartiidae; genus Acartia; species Acartia tonsa. Next base: position 11,519,323 of record NC_137268.1, read on the forward strand.
TACAAACTAGCAAGTACACTTTTTTTATTGTCATTTAGGATTAAGATCAATTTAACATCCATTGTCTTATCCCTTAAAGTCCATGGAAACAAGGATTGTTATTACTCTTTGAAGTTATGTATTATTTCACGTCATTACATTTAAAAGTCATTGAATACTTTTGAATAGTTTTAAAAAGGAAAGAACATAAAAAGAATGAATCGAAAACTATCAAATTTCAGAGTACCAAATTTTTTTGTTTACTCATATGTTTTTTGTTGTTTGTCCGACATACCAACAAACCAAATAAATTATATACTGGATGCTTTTAGATATAGTAAACTGTTTGACTTACAGTAGGGTTTTTTTCGCGTTCAAGTGCACTTTCCAAGGCATAACACAACCAATACACACATTCTCCGATGGAAACAAAAGAATGACGCGCCGGAGCCGAAAACAATGCGCACATGCCACACTGATCACTCAACAGAGGAAAGAAAAATTGTTGTCTTTATTGCATTTGGATAAGGGAAGTTCATCCTTTGGGCTTTCACACAGAACACGACAAAAGAAAACTCAAGGGGAAACCTTGACAGTGATACATAAACCTTTACAAAAATCAGCTTTTTCTCTTAAAAAGTAGTCCGCAAACAATATTCAGAATATAATGCCTGAAGTGCCAAATGTCCCGGAATCAACGTACTAACGTACTTGTCGAAATTCTGGAAAAGATTAACTTTCGAATTTTTACATAATATTTTAATTCTTATGTTCATTTTGGAAGAAAAAATATAAAACATAAATTTCCTTTTCCTATATTAGTCCAAATTAAAACTATTAAAGGGACTATTCCCAAACTATTTAATGTCCAACCAATGATAACTAATACTAAAATACAAAAATAAAAATATATTAAATAGTAAGTTGTATGTATGTGTCCTAAAAGATCTCATAAGTAGCTTTACCATTAATTTCACAATTTCCATGGAATTTTTATTCAGGAATTAATTATCTTATGAAAGTTTTAGACTTGTAGGATGCAGGGGGGGGTATTTTTTTAACACTAATTCTAGGGGCAAAAATGGAAATTGATTTATTTTCTGAAGAAAAAAATCACATTGTCCATATAGTAATTTTTTGCGAAAAAAAAGTTGTTTAAGCCGAAGAAGATAAATGTTTTATTTTGATGCAATGGTTCCGCGGGGAAATCAATGATAAATTTAATGTGCCATCACTGCCGTACATCAGCAAATCCGCATTGTGTTTAATACTCGCTAACAGACACAGTAGCAAACAAATTATAGGGGTTGTTTAATGATAAAATTGAATAAAAGAGGAAAGAGAGTTCTTGCTATTGTAATCAATTGCGGTTCTCATGAAATATAAATTTAGTGGAAATGAAGAACAACTAAATATTTACTTGCATCCGACTCAGGGTTTAAGGAAATCTTTTTTTCTTAGCACAGCCATTCTATAATTAGGTTCTGTTTGTATGTCCGTCATTTTGTCCCTATATTATTTCGTCACTTGTTTAGATTTTACATTAGAGGAGCATTTTTAATTATACTGGTTATTTTTAGGGTTGGGCCGGATATTTTTTTGGCCGGATACCGGATACCGGATATCCGGCTGATTTCAAATGCCGGATATCCGGTATTCGGCCGGATATCCGGCCAACGCCGGATATCCGGTTATCCGGCCAAATTACCGGATATCCGGCCGGATAACTGGCCAAATTACTACATATATAAGTATCTAAAAAGGATATAGTCCCTTTCGTGGCAACGCACCTTAAGGGGCGATTCGTTGACTTTTTAAAATTGCTTTTAATAGGTTATTTTACAACGACTTTTTTTGTAAAAATTAAACAGCCTAAAACCACCCTGGGACCTATAAGAAGCTTCACTCTAAAGGAGAACCATATCGGTTCAGCGGTTAGCGAGATCCTTCGCTACAGACAAAAAAAAGCTGACTACTTTATATAATATTAGAAAATAAGTTATTACTTTGATGTTTAAAGGTGTAGCTATCTTAATAGGATAAAATTAATGTTAAAGCTTAAAAATTAAGTAACTATTAAATGATCTTTCTTCTTAGCAAATAAATCTAATTATCTATTACTACCCTCAATCTGTAATATCAACCCCTAATGGTTGGAGGATGGGCGGGGAGGTAGCGTTGAATGCCTGCCCCTCCCCGCCCTATCTATCTTTTTTCTATCCTATTTTCTGTGTATAAAAGGTAGAGGGCTATAACTGAGTGACTTTCGAAATATTGGTATGACACATAACTAAGAGTTGAAATTTTTTTAATACCTCCTTCCTGGCAGGCACAGGATGCCAGCAATTCTGGTAAGGTCATTCAGGTAATATTCATTCAGTAAAATATTTTTTTACTTAAACAAAGCATTTCTTGTTATCTAATACTAAAATATCCTATAAGCGTACATCCTCATATGTAATATATGTGTTCAAGTCAATTTCAGGTTCCAGGTATAATCTTGCAAGTCCTGAACGTCCAGGTCTCCAGAAATTTTTAAACGGTTCCTGTGATCGCAAATTTTTACTTGAAGATTTCAAATTTTAAACTTAGGCTTTTTAAAAGCGAAGCTTTTCTATAATTAGGGTAGGTCCGTCCGTCCAATAGCTTTTATTCGTTAATTTAGGCATGTTAGAATTGTCCTATCGATTTCAAACTTTGCATGATGATTCCTGTAGTAGTTGGGTACGATTTAGAAAGCGTAGCAACTCTATAATCATTACCAAAATGTCCGTACGTCCATTTTAGACATGTTGATTTTTCTACTTTTTTAACAACAAATTTTAAAGTGTTTTAATTATCCGTTTGATCTGATTTTTGGTATATTGATTCCTGGGACAACAAAGAACAATATTATAAGCAAAGCAACTCTATAATCAAGTCCAAAAATGTAAGTATGTCCATAAACATTATCCTGTTTTTAAGCAGTTTTTCAACAAATTTACCTGCAATTTTGATTCGAGATTTATACATTTATGTTCCGATTTTTCAGTTCAGATACTATACAAGTGTTAATGTCCGTTTGTCCTACCGTTTTAGTGCTTCGCTTTTATGGATGTTGTCATCCTTGTTTATATATCTTCATGACATATTACAATTTCATAAAATCCGTTGCCATTTACCTTCCAACCGTCGGTTTGCGGCTGGCAGCTGCCAAGTACTGCTGCCACCGCCAAAATTTATGTTTTGAGATTTCTAATATAAAATTTACATAAAGATAAACAAATTCAGAAAAAATTGTTCTTCTAGCTTCAACAATAAGAAAATTAAAGCCATTTAAGATAAAAAAAAACAGAGATTTTTGTTGTAAAATATAAAAGATTATATTGCCGGATATCCGGCCGGATAGTTTCAATATCCGGTATCCGGCCGGATATTGAAAATGGCCGGATATCCGGCCACACCGGATATCCGGCCCAACCCTAGTTATTTTATAAACTTTTTTCTCATTTGTTAAGTAAAAAAACTTCATGGACCGTAATTAAATTTTTAGAAGTGATAATTCTATAATTCACTTTGTCTGTCTGTCCGTAATGCTACGGGGGAAACTTGATTTTCTCGGCTCCTATTCAAGAAATACAGATAGTTTTTAAAATTTTTAGGGATTAAACAAGTTTACATTCTACATATTTTATCCAATTCTAAGTTTCATAAAGATTTGCCCAATAATTGGGGTGCTAGATCGATTCCTAGATTTTTAGGATTTCATGATTTTCTCGATTTTTATTCAGGATTGACGGCTGAAATTTTCAGGGATTAAATTTATTCACTTTCATTATTCATATAGTTTCATTAAGATTGTGGTACTAGATCAATTCCTAGAATTTAAGTTTTTAGTGATTCTAAAGGTTTCGTTGTTCTAAAATTTAATTTTCATTTTATGAGATATTTATATTGTTTGGATTCCCAGGTTTTCAACTTTTCATGATTTACTTGACTCAACGATAATTTGATGTACATTCACGATGATAATACACAAAATTGTCCCTTTTGTAAATTAAAGTTTCATTCTAGATTACACCAACAAATTAAGATTTATTAAAGGTTCTAAATGTTTTTTTTAAAGTTAGTTAGTTAAGACATGTTCATGAAATTTTAGACAATGATATAATTTAGAGTCCAATGTCCCCCTCGTCCCTGGGGTAAGAATGATTCAGTCTAATTTTTTTTTCTGTGTTTCTAATTAGCGCTGTCTACAACTAATAAACAAACAAAATGCACCAAATTACCAGGGTGTTAAATTAAACACTAAATTTAATTTTGTGTTTGTTGAACTTTTTAAGCATTATTTCTTAGTTTAAAATGAACATACATTAATTATTGAGGAATTTAGTAAAATTGCCTAAAACCAGCTCTTATTATGTCTTATATCCAATTATATTAAGTACTGAGATTTTAATAACTACCGATTGAGCTCTCCATTTAAGGGAAGTTTAACATAGGCCATAGGATCGTTTTATTCAATTTTTCTTGCCATCGTTTCCCCTTCAAATAAAAAAGCCCTTAGATGTTCACAGCTTCTTGTTAAAAATTAAATCAAATAATTGAATTTTTAAAAAATGACAAATGTACTTTATAACGTATTGTTAAAGATTAGTGTCTCATAAAATGTGCATAAAAATAAAATCTAGAAAAACATCGTTTGTATGCAGAGTTTGAAATCTAATGGACAATTGAAAAAATGCCTAGGTTAACACGCGGAGTTATCTATATTAGACTGTCCCTAAATTTTGAAAAGCTTTGATCTTAAAAGGAGGGAGGGAGGGGACATTGGACTGTTTATTACACTAGTTCCCGAAGTTTTCTTATTTGTTGGCTTATAAACTTTGGGTACTTTTATTGAAGTTTAATGGGTTGGTTCGTTGAGTGTCTAAACGTTTCAACCACCAATTGTAATAAAAAGAAGGGGTAATTTTGTCCATCATCATGGAAGGATGTACATCAATTTATCGGTCATTGTCTTATCCCTTTATATCCCTGCTTAATGATGTAAACTTGGTTCTGCAGATAATGTCTAATTGCATTTAATCCACCAACTAATGTATAAAAATGCCGGGAATGATGGTTATCCCAGCTTTTTATTGCTTCTAGTGGAGAACGAGAAGAAAGTTTTTTCTCGTATTCATTCGAATCCGGTAAATAGGAACCGGTTCTCATCCATACGAAAAAACTAAGCCTAGCATCGTATTATATCCAGTTTTCTACGAATTTAGAAATGTACGATCATAAGATTAAAACCATTTTTAGCCGGTGCTTTGGGCACCTCGGGGCTAAAAAAACTAATTTACATTCTATATCCGCGGAAAGCCGTTTTTAATACGATACGAGAAATAACTATTATTTGTAAAAATAATATATTATATTCTTTAAATTTATTTAGATAACAAATTCTTTACATATTTATAAACCTAATTTATCTAAGAATGAAAAGAGTACTGAAATACGGAAATATCTTTAAAGTATGGCTTTGAAACCGTTTAATAACCGTAGGATTATAATCGGTTCTCAGAAATACTGAAGACTAATGCATATATGTATCATCGTATAAAAGACAATTTTTTACGAATATTTAAATAAAAAATATAAAATAGACAGCTTTCTGCGAATATTAAAACAAAAAATAATAAGATTGAAACCATTTTTTTTAGCCCGGACGTTCGATCATTCGGGGCTAACTGTTTTTAATCAATCTTATTATTTTCTGTTTTACTATACGCGGAGAACTGTCTATAATACGATGCGATAAATTAATATTATAGTAAACTTTAAATGATATAATTTTAAGGATAATAACAGCCTTAAAAGCAAAGGACATGTGAATACAGAAGAAAAGTCATTACATTGTCAAATTAAACTCCTGACGTTGACAATCTTTTGTATTTAAGATATTGCTTTAGAGAAAAGCTACGCTTGTTTAATTGTGCTCAATTTAATATTGTAAATAAAACAATCGTAGATTTTTAAATCTTGCATAAGATTGATAAAAATAGCAGCATGTTTAAAACGAATATACTGGTAAAAAGTAAGATTTAGCCTAATATAGAAATTTTGAATATAAATGGTAATGAAAATATGATATAGTCATTTCACTTTCAAACAATTTTAAGTTTCATTCCTAAATATTTTTTTACCCTAGCTAGGTAGTTCAGACTATACTTTGTTTTAAATATTTCCCACCCAGGGAATTGGGCTGTTTATTAAACTAGTCCCCAAAGTTTTATAATTATGTTTTCTTATTATTTGGGTTAACAACTTTGGTGACTTTTTTTTCGAAGTTTGATTGGTTTTGGTTCATTAAGATGAGTACGTAAACTTTCCAACCACTAATTATAATCGGCAGAGGGAGTAATTTTACAATCATTTACCGGCCACTGTCTTATCCCTTAGGATCCCTGTTTCCTAACACTATGTCCTTATTTCCATTAGTAAATGAAAGATAAGTTCTTAATAAAAAAGTTGCATCTCATACCATATAAAACTTTACCACTCAAACAAGATAACTCACAAAATTAAATACCATCCAATATTGTCATTTAAGATCTCACGAAGTGCTAATATTTTAACATTACAATTCCAATAATTAAGAACTTTTAATGAAATAAATAAATAAGATACGAAAATTTATCTTTTTCAAGATATAATAGGTATTTTATTCACATTTACCAAGTAAAGAGGGTAAATATCATAGTAAGATCTTTAAGTTCAGACAGATAGACTTACAAGTTAATCATACATTTTGCTAAAGTCAAAGTAACAATAAATTTACAAAATTAAATCTATCAGAAATTAAATTATGAAATAGATTGATGAATATCAATTATGCTTGGATGATTGCTGATATGTTTAAGGCTTCCTATTATAAATTTTCCACATTCGATATCTTCAATGTACAGAAACTCTAATAATGTTATTATTAACCTGTTGATATAATAACAGTAAACTAAAAGTTTCGATTATATATATATTTTCAAAAAGTATTTTTCAAATAAATCTTAAGTGCTCAAAAGTTAGTAAAAATTATCATTATTCTTTTTAAAGTACTTTAGTAATTATAAAATAAAATGTTTCTTTGTATATAATTAAAATTAACAAAATCACCGAAAAATACACCAAGTCTCTGAGAGCTACGGTTGGTATCACCATCTCTCTAAGACTTTGGCCGTGAAACTAGCGGAGATTTTCTGTTCACCTTATAATACCCTCCGATATTTTAGGCACTCTCTCTCCCCCTTACCCTTCCCTCTCCCAAACCCAACTCAATCTCCCGCTACATCCCTCTGTATCTCTATCTTTTTCTCTCCCCATATCTCTCTTGCAAATATCTTCCTGAGTAGAATAATTTTTGTAGTATATGATACCAATAATTTTAGACTTTTTGCATATTACACAGTTTTTTTTCATATTCCTTAAATTTATATCTATTTGAGAATGGTATGCTTTTTAAAAAGCAAAGCTTTTCTATAATTAGGGTCGATTTGTCCGTCCAGAACGGATAGCTTTTTTCATTAATTTATAAATGTTAGAATTGTCCTATCGATTTCAAACTTTGGCTGGCTGACGATTCCTTTATCAGTTAGGTACATTAATTGTTACCAGGAAGTCAGTACGTCCAATTAAAATATGCTGCCTTTAACTGTTTAAAAATAAAATTTTGCATGATATAATTATCCTATTAATCCTACGATTTTTGAAATATTGATTCTCAAAACAACAATGTACAATATTATAAGCGAGAAATCTATATAATTTTTACTGAATATGGTATAAATTACTCAATTTTGCAATAAATTTATGTACAATTTTGTTTTTACTTACAAATAAGTGTTCTGTTTATTATGCTCTGACACAAGGTTTAATGTTTCTTATCCTTTCTTCTTATTTTAGAGCTACGCTTTTGAATGTTGTAATTCTTGTTTACATATTGCTTGAGATTTCATCTGTATCATATAAACAGAAAAGAATATTTGTTTTCATATGAAAATATTTTCTAAATAGTAGAGAAGCTACTCTATAATTTGTTATGTCTATATGCCCGATAATTAGCTAGAAAGAAACGCTTTTTTTCTATTCAAGACAGCTGATTTTTTTTTGTGAATATTCCTATCAAGCATCCGGTGTTTAATTTACTTGGTCCATTGGTCTGTTATTCATGCTACAAAGATATGGTTTTCTTAATTTTCTATTATATTGATTTATGACCTCGGAACATCGGCTCTTTAATTCACCTTGGCCTTATGTCCATCTATTTTGTGCTTTAATACTCATATTTGATGGCATCCTTGTTTAATACCAAAAAACTACATGAAATAATCAACAAGGTTAGCTACTTTCAACAATAGCCAAGCAAATAACTTAACTAATATAGGAACAGTAATATACATGGAATAACAGATGATAGTGTATCTTTAATAGCAGCTTAGAAAACCACGTCTTCTATATCCCTCACTTCGGCTAAACTGCATCGAAGAAGACGAAGAATGTCGCTTAAAACATCAGCATGTGACGTCATAAAAATGAGGGATTATCCATCTATTTTGGACTTTCCTCGTCTTCTGCATTATATTGGACGGACATATGGAAAAAGTGAGTTATAGAGTAGACACTAATTTCTCATTGGTAAGTGGAATCAAAATTCATTCACACATTCATTATAAAGAAGGTTTAAAAATACTAAAAAGTAACAAAATCAAAGAATCGTTATCTATATTATTACACAAAAGCGTATTAAGATCACAACTTAAACATAATTACATAATTTGATTTAAACAATTATATACAATACTAAAAAAATAAGTTATACAAGTTTTGTCCATTCTGACTAGAATTATTTTTTTGTGCTATTGCAAGACGATACTTAATCGTCCTTTTCAAATACTCATTTTCTACATGCTTACTGTTTTTATATAAAATCTTTCATTTTTAAAACATTTTTAGTTTATGCTAAATTAAACACACCAACAGATAAGTCTTGTATATACTGTTGCTTTGCTACAATAAAAAAAAACAATATTTAACAATTAAAATAAATGTTTAAATTAATAACTGTTTCCAGGGGGGGAAGGGACATTGGGCTATTATTACACAAGTCCCCAAAGTTTTAAAAACTTTGCGGACTTTTATTGAATTTTGATTGGTTGGCTCACGGTGGTGAATGTCCAGACGTTTCAACCGCTAATTGTAATCAACAGAAGAGGTTATTTTGTATATCATCATTTGGGATGTAGATCAATTTATTAGCCATTGTCTTGTCCCTGAAGTGTATTACACTTCAACTTCAGAATTATTGGCAGTGCTCTCATCCACAATTTTAAAGCTATCCAAAGAAGAATCATCACTAGATGAGTCACTAACTACAATATCATCATCAGCGTCTGTATACAGTTCGGCCAGCTTCTTGAATGGTCGCCCAAGAGCTCTGAAAAATAAATTAAATGAATGTAAGCTTACAAGAGCTCTTCAATGGCCAATGAAGTAATAACACCCCCACTCCATATTAATTATATTTTAAAAAATTAAGGTTCACTTCCTTTCAATTATTCTATGTTAAATAGGTTTCAGAATAAAATCGCATTGCTAAAGAGAACAAAGGGGCTAAAACAGTTTTGGAAAAAAAACTTCTTTTGACTTCAAATTATTAGAAAAAGAAGTCGAAATGAAGGTTCCACTAAACGGTTTAAGAGATCCGACTTTTCAGTACATGCTATGAAAAATGAAATTAAATACTTTTAATATATGCCTTAACTTTCATGCATATAAAGTACACCGACCGTAGTACAGCTTCTAATCACGGGCGTGCGTAAGGGGGGTGGCAACACCCTCTTTTAAATTAGAACAGGGTGTCACAAGGAGGGAGGGAACATTAAAATCAAATTAGTCCTTAAAGTTTTATAATAACGTTTCCTTATTCGGTTGATTAACAACTTTGGGAACTATTATCAAATTTTGATTAGTTGGTTCATTAAGTTATGTGTTTAAACATTTCAACAACTAATTGTAATCTACAGAAGAGGTAATTTTTAGGGGGATTTATATTTATATATGACCCATTGTCTTATCCCTTTAGACCCCTGAGGTTGTTATGCATTCCCCATATTTAGCCTCATTATCTTCCACCCCCCCCCCCTTAGCAAAACCCTGCGCACGTCACTGCTCCTAAGTAATTGAAATGGTTACAGACAGTGTACTTCAATGAAATAAAAGTTTTAAAGAAAAGAAAAATTATGCTAAGCCTTTGATGTCTGGTGCAAAACTTTAAAGGGATTAATTGATTCTGTCTGTGTTCACCACCACTACATACAACTCAGGGAGGGAGGGGGCATTGGTACCCAAAGTTATCTTAATATTTGACTCTGGAACTTGTATTAAGTGGTTAGTTAAAAACTCATAGTGTCAAAACTTTTCAACCATAAATTTAATATACAGAAAGGAAAATTTTGATTATGATCATTGTAGATGTACATCAAATCAATTTATCTTCATTGTCTTATTCCTTGAGATCCCTGCCACCAACTACTTGTTCGATCAACTGAAAATAGTTGCCGAATGTGTACGCAGTTTCCTGGGTGTTTCCTCATCCTAGCTCAATATTTACTACTAGCTACAAATCTTCAAACTTCCCTTAAACAAATAAAAATTTGAATGTATAAACGATTTATACATTATACATTTTAAATTTGAATTTTTTAAATTTAGATTTCTTTTGTTAAGTTTGAAGCTTTTTTTAGCTAGTAGTAAATATTGAGCTAGGATGAGGAAACACTCAGGAAACTGCGTACACATTCGGCAACTATTTTCAGTTCATCACTTGTTCTGCATATTGGTGTATTATCATTTCCACAAATGTACAATTGTCAACTGGACAGGTGCTCAGGAATCTGCCATGAGGGTTCGAGAAGCACGGTAAACTTAGACATACAATTGATGACTTTTAAACCCTCTAAAATAAATTATTCTAAACGGGGGGGGGGGGGGGTTAAAGACGAGTATATGTAAGTGCTGTCAGAACACCTTAAATTAAAGCATATTTTCTTCATATATTTAAAATTTTAATTACTAAAGCATAAAATCTTAAGCCAACATTTTTTTGGTGTTATTTACACAAGCGTATATTTAATTATTTCTGTGGCATTGATTGACAACTGTACATGATATGTGCTTAAATTTATTTATGACATTGAGTAACTTATAAAAGATGTGTCAAAATTTTATGCTTAGGAACCTTCTTCTGTCAATCGTCTGGGACTACATTTTTATCTTGGCTGCGATTTAAATAGATGACATAGCACATGGTCATTGATTTGTTTGTAATACTGTAATGTGGAGAACTGGAATTTATACGTGTGAAATATAATTCAACAGCTGTTTTACAGATATAATAATGCAATTTAAAGAAAAGATTCTTTATTCCATTTTCTTTAGCTTTATATCTGACTTATTCTGTCTGCCTATTATGGTTCTTAGCTGAAAGTTAAGATACTAATATAAAATTTAATCAAACATTATTAGTATCTTATAAAAAAACAATTACATGCTCCATAAAATTTCTGATTTTTAACTCAACGTTCTTTCTATTTAGATAAGCAGAAAAGGAGAAAGTAATGTTATTTTTTCCTAATCACTATTTCTGATTATTTATATAATTTTTTAGATGACTAAATTATTGCACGATTCATAACTAAGCAAATATTTACTAAAATTCTAAAATTAGCAAAAATTCGCAATATTTATTTATTACGCAACAATTATATGATTCATTTTCTTAATGATGATAAAGAAAATCTACTTGCAATGAGACAATCCTGTTGATAAAATACCTCAAAAGAGATTAACTTGTCTCATCTTTTTCTCAGAGGGACAATATTAAAATAAAACACAATTATCTACTTATATAAAAAATGTTCAGAAAATGAAAATTCATTCTAAAAAATTAGACATGTGATTATTGTTGTAGTATACAATTTAAATGGTGGATAGCAAGGGCGACGGGCGTCCAAGCTTTTTGTTATTTGGGGGGAGTAAGAATTAAAAGTTAAAAATTTTGGGGGTAGGGTAATAACCCCTTTACACCCCCCCCCCTTGGACGTCCCTGGTGGATAGGCTAATTATGTACTTGTCCTCATACCCAAAATATGACATAGACAAAGAAGAAACTGATTTTATTAGTATATTTTGACTTTGAGCTGATTTAGAAACTTACCTAAATTCTGCCTCCAGATCTATGGATTCAGGTTCAGATTGAATACTGGACAGAGATCCTGCTAAACTTCCATTTCCTTCATAGCAGTACTCTTTTGTCTACAAGTAAAAAAAGGATAGTATTATAATTAAATTAATTTGCATTATGTATTCAAATGAATAAATTGCTTTTAAAAGCTTTGCTTGAAAAAAAATTACCATTTGATAACATCATTATCATAATTAGTTAACTAGATATTCATATTTTGTATTTGGAGAACTCAATTGTTTTGGTAGTAATCAAAATCTTAATTTATTGACAATAAATCTTTCTACTTGTGTAGGAGAAATTATTTTTCAAATTCAATGTGAGAAATCTCTATTCAAAAGGTAGAAATGTCATAGAAAAAAACTGATTTTGTGTACATAAAATATAATTTTGGCAAAGATTTACCTGGTCTACAGAGTAATCACATTCTTTTTGTTTACCAATATCTGGTTCTGTATCTCCCAGATCTGTTTGTGTCTGCAGAGCTTGTCCCAACAGGGGTTCTGTTTCTGTTGATACTCCACCACTATAATATTTGCTTAGGTAAGGCAAAAATTAAATAAACTATTATCTCATTTAAAATCTCACTTACCACTGTATTGATTGGAGTTTTTAATTATTTTATATTTCAATCTAAGGGGAGTTTTAGACTTTATTTCTAAATTTCTTTATGATGATGCTCCGGATTCTCTAGATGATCACTTAAATGGAAGGAGAATCCCGCCCTTACAAGAGGCGCAGCTCCCAGTATAATAAAAAATACAGTTAGTCTTAAGCAATATATCTGTAAGTTGTACTGTACTCCCATACAGTTTTACCATTCAGGAAAGCTTGTTGAAGTATCATGCTATTTTCTTTAGCTTTTAGAGAAATTAAAAACTTCCAAAATTTGTAACGGAAAAATAAACTTAAATGCAAAGGACTAATCTAGAAGCCTTCAAAAAAAAATATGCACTGAGATATTTTTTACTTCCAAATCTTATTACAGTTAAGAGGTATGCATTTTGTTTCAATAATCCATTCTATTTGAAGTTACTCTTCAAAACTGTCTTGTCTTAAAACTAGTTTATAAAATGTAACCATAAAGACAAGTCAATGACTGATAGAGTTTAACTTAAAGTCAAGAAAATAAAACATTATGATAACCCGTTTTACCCCATCCCTTATCCTCTACCCCACTTTTGCTTTCATTACAAAATTCTTCCATCCTAACTTAACAACGCTACTCAATACTGTGGCTCACCAAATTTACACATAAGGTGACGTTAACATGGGAAATACATATAATTAATTATGAAAATAATATATCCAAGTGCGTCTGTCGATAAAAAGAGAAAGACACAATAAATCATTTAGCTCTTTATTTTTAATTTTTTAAGTTTAAAAATATTGTACTCGGCTATTCCTTGGCCGATTTAGGCTTTTAATCATATCCTGGCCGAGACAAATTTAGACCGTTGACTAATCAAAAATCGGTTCAGTTAGAGGGATACCCAACGTCTCAATTTATTGCTACCAAAAGTCTTATAACTACGTTGCAATTATATAAAAACCCGTAAATTGAGTTTAATCAAAGGAGTATACTACACATTTCAATCACGCCCCCATCCCGTGATACAGCGTGGCATTAATTTGTCATCGACCCAATGACTAAACTTTGGCAAGTGCATATTGTTGGGGAGGGGAAAATTAATTAGAGATCGTTTGAAAAGTTCATTAGATACATTAGTTTAATTGCTGTTGAGATTTTATTACTAAAAAGGCTAAAAACATCCACAAAACTAAACGTTTTGTTCCAGGTATTTTCGCCTTTACAAAGAATATTTGCCTAGGAAAAGCATAAGCTGCTGGTTAATAGCAGCCGCTGCATTGCAAAGATGTTTTACAGCTTATCACGGCTATAAAATTATTTTTGAAAGAAAAAAGAATAACATGTAATTATCAATCTTATTGTAGAAAAGACACATGAATTAAAATCTAACAGATAAATCGTCTTTTTTCTTCACAGCATTTTAAAATATGATAGAACATAGCATCCTCTTCATTGTATTGCAGTTTAGCTGAATGTTAAATGCCAATTATATAGAATATAACTGCTAGTATGAAAATATAAAATGGAATAAAAACCATGATATGTCTAGTAAGGATCCAAATAATCTAATTGTTTTCTTCATCTAATCTGATTAAGTTAATTTTCCTTATGTGTAACATGTAATAATACAATAACATAAATAGTGTGTATCCACTTGCGCATATGCAATGCATCCTATTGACAAATAATTAGAAACGCATATTGCTCCTATAGCAAAAACTTTCATTGCGGAAGTGAATGAAAGTTTATCTTTATATATTTATATAGCAAAAAAATTATATGGACAAATTGTTTTGATTTTTTTGTGCTAGATCATATTTTGGTCAAAGGGCAAAATCTCTTTGGAGGGTTGGTGGTACTCCCCTTCAAAATAGATATAAACCTTCCCAGGACCTATGATAACCTAAATTGTAAAGGAAAATCATTTCAGTTAATCAGATAGCGGTTCTTTTGGTACACATAGACAGACAGATAGATATCCTGTTACTTTTAAATAAGGAAACATACAAATTTATCAAACAAATTGTTTTGAATCCATAAAAATCATATGTGGTAAAAAGATATACCTGATTAATCTTCCATTTGCTGGGTCTGTCTGAATTATCATTTCTCCTGTTTCTTTACTCTACAAAAATAGTATAATTTGTCTTGTTATTTACAACTGGAGGTTGCTATCATTCACAATTATTTTTGTTATCTTTGAATTTCATCTTAGGGGTTGGCACCCCTCCTCCCAATAGCCTAAAACCAGTCATGGACCAATGTAAAACCAGTTTAGTTTTAAAAAGAAAAAGTAAATTTTTTTAAGGGAGGTATGTTTTTTCATGGTGCGATTTCTGTTGGAAGGGTAGAGGTCACCTTCCCTCAAAATAGGTGTAAACTAACCCAGAACCTACAATAACCTTTATTGTAAAGGAGAACCATATCGGTTCAGTGGTTAGTGAGATCCTTTTGCTCAAGAAAAGACAGTCAAACATCCAGTAAATTTTATAAATTTATACTAAGATTCCATATTCTTATTCCTGTGAAAACTGCAATTGGTTTGGTCAAGTTTCCTTTTATTACTATATTTTGCAGTTTGAGTAAATATCAGGGCTCGGCAGCCGTGCGTCAGCAGCCATGAAGCCTCTAATTTATACCCGTTTGGATTCTTTGAAAATTTTTTTGAACCGGGATTGTCATAGTTGGGTCAGTTTTAGACTTACAGCTGATTAATAAAATGTACTAGCGGTTGAAACACGGCTACGGATCCCTGGCAATTTGAGTAAATATTGTTTCAGCAACATATTTCTTATAGAATTTTAACCATGAGAAAAAATATTAGAAAGATAGGTACAAATATACAAATTACTAAATTTATGTTTAAACTGAAAAAGATATTTTCATAGATAGATAGACAGGGATAGAGAAAGAGTGACAGAAAGTGAAAGAAAAATAAAAGGAGAAAGATAAGGAGAGAAGAGAAGAAAGGATAAATATGATATTCTGATATGATAAATACCAACCTCCAAAGAGAAATTACCCATTGAAAAAAAATTCATCCAATGGATTAATCAATAGTAGGGTCGTTATTGTCATTGGATATGAATATATGATTTCATTGTCCATTGTCTTAGCCTTACAGACACACAGACAGATAAATAACTAAACCAGTAGAAATTAATCTAATAACATAATTATTCTATTACCTCTGATGGTGCTATGGTGACTATAGGAGTAGCAAAGCAAAACCTCTTCGTATAGAACAAGAATCCTGAATAAAATTACTTAAAGATCAATAATTTGAAATCAGACTGTAGGACAAACGAACATTAACACTTGAAGAGTGTCAGAACTTGCAAAATTACGTATACACATAATATTTACTGTTTGAGGACATTCTTATATTTTAGGACTATATTATAGAGAGGATTCTCTAAAAATATTGCACCTTGTTATCCTAGCACCCAGTGTTCCAAAAGTGAGATAAATTGGATAATTATCGTAAAAATGTTTGTCAAAAAGTAAAAAATCAGCAAGTTTTAAACGGAGGTAAGAACATTCTAATAACGATTATAGATTTGGGATGATCGTTCCCATCTTTTAAAGGAGTCTCCGTGCAAAGTTTGAAAGTACTTTGTCATGTGTTTTTGAAAGAGTTATGTTACGATCTCGCAAACCCATAACTGATTGAGTTTTTAATACACATAGATATCAGGCGCGTTTTCAGCTGCTTTATTAATAAATTTGAGCCTTAGTGGTTTTGAATACATAGCACCTCAATGAAATTGAAATACTTACCTACAACAAAAATAACTAGAAGGATGAGAACAATTATTGAAACTATCCCAGCAATCATCTGACAACAAAAAGTCATAAGTTTTTATTTTTGGAATATAAATTCCAAGGAATACGAACGTCCGTCTGTCTGTCCATCTGTCCATTTGTCTATATGAACCTTATAGGGGGGTAAAGTAAATCCCTGGGGGTTAGGGGAGAAGCCACTAGTTTTGAATATTGAAATGCTTGTCAACTAGTTCCTATCAAATCAATTTTCTATTCACCGATTCAACATAATATTCAACTCGAAATTTGGCCCATGTTAATTTACTAACTTGTACCCATTAAAAATTGTTGTATATTAAAGTGTTTATAGAATTGTCAGAGATTTTCGCATACTCTAAAAAATGTCTCTCCCAGCTGGCTAATATAACAATACTCTCCCCCTTCCTTATGACTATACCCAATGCCTTTCACTAACCATGGAGTAACATAATGACCAATATCTAAGGACTATATTAGCAACTAAATTGATGAAAAAAATTACCTTGTCACAATATCAACGTATTCTTTATTCAATTATATTAATGTGAGTAATATTTAACTTCAACTACTATAGTTGTGATCTTTAGATTTCTCTTATTTTACTAAAAAACTTGTCTTAGCAAAAAGCCGACTCTGGGATAAATGTTAAAAAAAGAAAAAAATAAGTGAAAAAATAGACAGTTAGTGTTGGGTATATTTGGGGTGTAAGAAAAGGCAAGAAATTCAAATAAATAAATTCTGAAAAAGTAAGGCATATTAGTAAAGGATTTGTATGGTGCTGAATATGAAGTTGTTGAATGCCTTTTGAATAAAACAAAATATAAATGTTCAAACAGCATCAATGTGAAATTAGGTTAAACAAGGAATTAAAATTGGTAAGAGTATAGAAACTATCTTTTTCTTTATAAAACCAAAAGTTTAAATTTTACATTCTTAAGATGAAATCCTATTATATAAAAAAGTAATAGTGTTTTTCACTGAAGCTTAAGATCTCAATAACTGCCAATCCGATTTTATATATAAGCTTAATGGAATAATACACGGCAACGATGTTGAAAAGAGACAATCCAAGGAGAAACACACAGCTCAATTTGTAGAAATATATATCGATTAAATCAAATCTAATCCTTGTCAACCTGCACAAAATTAACCATATTTCATATATTTAAAGTAAAATCAGATATATATTTTTAAAAAATTAGGTTAAATTAAAGTAAAGAAACAACAAAATAATGAAAAAGTGCTCGAAAATACAAAGAAAAAGTTAAATGTATTATAATGAATATGGTTATCCCTTCTTTACTGTACAAAGGTTTGTTTGAAACTGAGCAATTTAACCGCTGGTTTTGGTGTAAAGGGAAGGGGTAGAAGGGATGACCCCGGTTAAAAAGAATCAAAGTTCAAAAGAATGAAAGTTTTGTACTGTATAACTTTTGTTTTTAAAACAAATATTGCAATTAGCAAAACAGAAATACATGAATGTTTTGAAAAGATTTTAATTTTACATGAAAGTATATGAAAAAATGTCATAAATTAAACAATAAAGTATTGAATTTTTTTTAGTAATGATTAACATTAAGCAACAAAATGTAAATTTATATTTAGATAAAAAAAAACAAGTAAAATTACAATTTTTATTTAATCCATTTCTTAGTGTGTCAAATTTATTGATGTATTCAGCTTCCCGAATTTTTCTGTAGTTTGATGAGTCCAGTTTGCATTTTTCTAAGACTGAAAGCTTCATGTTGGTCATGCTGTGTCCAGGTAGATTAAAATGTTTTCCTGTTGGGTATTTGTCATGATCTGTACTTCTGACATAACCAAGGTGTTGGCCAAACCTAACTTTTAGTTTAGCTTGTGTTTCACCGATGTATTGAAAAAAATTACATGCAGTTTTGTCACAGGAAATGCAGTAAACCACATTTTTACTTTCACAGGTAACACTTTCTTGTAGGTTGATGTAAATTTTCTTGTTATTTGAGCTAACCACTTTTTTACCTTCTTGAATATAGCTACAGGTATTACATCTTGGTTGTTGGCATTTTTTTAAGCCAGGTAAAGATCTCTGTTGTCTTGATGGTAATTTTGTCTTTACAAGGCGTGCTCTTAAGCTAGCAGATCTCGGCTGTCTGTAAGCAACCATAGGAGGATGTGGAAAAATTTCTTGTAGGCGTTGGTCATTCAATGTCATAAATTTCCATGCATCCTTAAGTATTTTTGACAGTTGGGGCAATGATGGATGGTAGGATACAACAAAGGGTATTCTGTTTTTCTTCTCTCTTATCACTTTCTGAAGGGCTTCACTCCTTTTTAGATTTAAGGCTTTTTGTATGCTTGTGTTGATCAGTTTCTCGTCATAATTTCTCATCAGTAAAACTAGTTTAAGTTCATCTAGTCTTTTCATCAAAGTGTACTCTTCTGAGCATATTCTAACTAGTCTGTGGCACAACGAATATGGGATATTATTTATTGTATGTGGTGGATGGCAGGATAAAGGAAGAAGATATTGCATTCTGTCTGTTGGTTTTCTATACAGGTCTGTAATGATTTTTCCGTTTTTATGGTTACCAAAGTGTCCTAGAAGGCTACGTGAAGAATAGCAAAAGCAGTCATGTTGTTCAGTAATATTGCATGGAAAAAGGCAGGTGTAGCTGTGGGTGAATTTAATTGTTGGATGAATTTTGTTGATGTTTGTCAGGTAAGTTTCAAGGTTGTCCACACTTCCTAGCCATATGAAAATAATGTCATCTAAGAATCTTGCAAATTTTCTGATAAGATCTGTGTCTGGTTCAATCTGTGTTGCCATGTGTCTCATAACAGGATCAATTAAGATTCCGATGGTTAATGTAGAAGAATTTACAGCTGAGGGAGAGCCCATTGCTGTACCAATTGTTTGACGATATAAATCTTTACCAAATTGAAAGAAATTGCAGCTGAATACTAGGTTCAGAAGTTGAAATATTAGAGTTGCAGGGACAGCTAAATCTTTGCTTTTGGCAAGGGCTTCGGCCATAGCTCTGGTGGCATCCTCCTTGCAGATGTTTGTATACAGGGCAGTGACATCAACAGTTACAATAATAGCATCATCAGGTATTCCTCCCTCTGAATTTATTTCTTCACACATGTTGAGGAAGTGTCTGGTGTCCTCTAGGTAAGATGGGAGAGTTTTGACCATAGATCTGGTATGATGATCAACAAATCTGGAGTTATTTTCTGTGATGGAACCTCTCCCACTGACAATCGGTCTACCTGGGGGGATGGAGCCTTCAGGGAAGTTCTTGTTTACTTTAAAGAGCTGGTAAAAGTACCCAGGTCCACAATCTGTTGGGTCCATTGCTTTATATTTATCTTGGCTGATCCAACCGTTGTTCTTGGCATTTTCTAAAGTTTTAGAGATTTCTCTTTTTGCCAGTTTTACTGCCTGATCTGTAGCTTTTATGTAATATGGGAGGCTTGAACCATCAGACTGTTTTTGTTGGAGGTTTAGGTGTTCAGTACAACTTGCTACGTAGTCATTATAATTAAGGATGACTATTTCTGAGCCTTTGTCAGCAGGTTTAATAATAATTTTTTGGTCGTGCTGGAGTTGTTGTAGGTTGAGTAAAGCAGTGTATTCTTGTTCTGTAATGTTTCTTCTTGCTAGTTTAAGGAGATCTGTGTTCCAGTTATGTCTGTTGCAGATGTTTGATTCAACTGTGTTAAGGAATCCTGTTAAGTATCTAGGCGTTGGTTCTGTGGGCATACTTGTTTTTTCTTCTTTGAATAATTGTGGTGTATAATTGCCTTGATTGTTGTCCCACATTTTTTCTTTCCATAAGCATCTTCTGTTAAACATTCTACAATCAGTTCTTATCCCAGACTTTGTTGGTGCAGGGCCTTTAACTGCAAAGTTTAGTCCACGGTTGAGAAGCTTAATTGTAGCTTCATTTAACTTAATTTTGGAGTAGTTAAATATCACATTTAATTCTTGTTTATTCTGTCTGTCACGCTGTTTTTTCAGGTATTTTCTCTTTCTTATTCTTTATAAAACCAAAAGTTTAAATTTTACATTCTTAAGATGAAATCCTATTATATAAAGAAGTAAGAGTGTTTTTCACTGAAGCTTAAGATGTCAATAATAAAGTTAGAGAATAGAGGGAGCAAGGGTACATGACTATATAGAACTATCTCAAAGACCTACCAACACAATCCCATTGCTCAAGAAATTTGACAGCTTAGACTCTAAAATGGCTGAGTTTTATACAGGGTTTTTCATTTTTAGAAACAATACCCTAACTATAAAATTTATTATGTATTTGTGTTTGTCCTTTATAGATAATGCATATATCTTAAAATTAATAAAGTAAAAAAAAAACAATTTTGGCGTTGTCAAAAAATTATAAAATCGTAAAAATCTGGATAGTAATTTCATTACAAGCTGTCTTGAGTACAATTATTTCGGAAAGTAGAGATTATTTCCATTTTTTATAATAACAATATTAAAGTTCAAGTTAACAGCACTATAGATTTAATTTGTTTTTAAAAATATATTTCTTTTTTTAGGAGGCTTTTAAATCTTTATCTTAGTACTAGATAGATAACTTTCTTCCTTACAACTTTCCTAAATAGTTTAACTGTCCATAGCAATGTGAACTGAACCAGAGCGCATATCTGTGTATATGTCATATTTAGTAGCGAAGCTACTCTATAATTCACTTTGTCTATCCATCAGAAAGTCCGGATTTTTTTTCAATGAACTTGTAATTAAAATCAATCTGTATTTGCCTTTTATAAAAGGATATTACATCCTAATAAATTTATGTAAATTATTTCAAATTGTAGCTCATTTATGACACTATACATGCTATACTCTCCTTTTACAGTTACCAAATGAATGTAATTATTTTAAATTCCTGAAAATCATAAAAATCTGTAAATTGCTATATACATTTTCAATATTTCATGCAATAAATCAACTGATTTTTGAAAGACATAATTGTTAAATGTTGCTAAACTTGATATCATCATCCTTGTTAGAATGTACTATAGCATTTGAATAAAAAATGTATTATTATTTTTTGAAGCTAGCTTTTTAATAATTACGTTTAAATTCTGTTAGATTTACTGATAATTATCATATAATAATTTTTTGCTTATTTTCAAGGTCTTACTATTGTAATTATATATACATTACTATGTTTAATAAGAAAATTCCGACATTCATCTTAGGTTATTTTTGTTTTTAGATTGCTATCTTTGAATTAAATATTCAAATAAAATTACACAGTATAAATAATAAAAAACAGGTTTTGCTTACAAAACACAATCAAATTAATGGAAACACTTTTAAAAAGATAGCATTGATTTTAAATGATAAATATGCTTTAATTTTTTACAAAAATTAGGCAAAACATTTATTTTTGTCGTTGATAACAATATCTTATTCTTATACTCTTATTTACAAATAGTTTTACACTAAAATCTTTTGATTTAATTGTTTTAACTCTTGTACATTAGGTCACATGACTTTAATTAATAATAAAGGTCCCCCAAATCCTTATACCAAACTATAAGGTGGTTTTGATTAATAAGTAAAGTTCCTTCAAATCTTATTCCAATGACAGCTTATGAGCTTTCTAGCAGCTAAGTGAGAAAGCAAAATTTTTATCGATAAACAACCTTCTGCAGCGTCAGGGGTCTTTGAAAAAGAAAATGGTTTCATAGCTATTTATCACTCTATACATATTACTTTAATATGTCAATAACTGCCAATCCGATTTTATGTAAGCTTAACTTAGGTCCTGTAATGTCTTCAGGCTATTTTATTTCAGATTAAAGTCTTGGGTTAGTTTTAGGCTTTTTTGGCCTTTCCATTATCTTTCAAAGACCCTAGATGCTAGGTACACAGCTGCTAGTGTAATATAAGATACTATACAACCTCTATAAACAAGTGACCACAACAAGAACATTAAATTTTTGAAACTAATGTAAATGAGTCCTAGTTTTAATCTACATCAAGTAAATTTCAATATTCTGTTGTTTTGATCTCAGAAAAATAAGGTTATGACAAGTATCCTAAAATGTTTGCAATTTTACCTTAACATGAATAGCTTATTTCAACTAAAAAAAATATTTTACAATTATAACAAAATGACTTTTTTCCTGTGTTGAAATAGGTTCAGTTCTGTCAACTGGTTGTGGACTGATATACAGGTAGAAACTGTTCTTCTCATTGTATTCCTCACTATTCACCAGTACAAGATGCATTCACAAATGATTCACAACAGCTGAAGCCAACAAATGATTTAATTTGAAAAATAAAATACTTTAAATTAAACTAGGGGTTAAAAAAAGAGAAATAGTAATAACATCATAAGCAGGAATTCTCTTAACAACAAATAACAGGAAATAAAATAGCTTTTTTTTAGCCTCTGACACTAATTTTTTTCAATGAATTTTGCCCTGAAAAACTTTTGATTTGATGCCATTTGACTAAAAGTTTATCAGTCATTGTAAAAAATATCAATCTATTCTTCCACTTAGTTACCTTAGAATTTCTTTATTGTTTTTTGGAAGGGTTAGTTTATTTTCATTTTTCATAACAAAATTTATCTCATAAATTTTTGTATAACAAAAAGTGAAGAAATTCATGATTTTGTACAAAAAATTATTCAATTTGTCAAACTTTCATGGTTACTAGCTTAA
Source organism: Acartia tonsa (assembly GCF_053477335.1). Lineage (NCBI taxonomy): Eukaryota > Metazoa > Arthropoda > Copepoda > Calanoida > Acartiidae > Acartia > Acartia tonsa. The sequence continues at coordinate 11,542,644 of NC_137268.1, forward strand.
TCCTTTAATTTTATTCATGGATGGAATTTACTTTATTTAATATAAATATTTTTGTTATATTGTATTTATAAAAATGCAATTGTCAAATAAACTCTTGTGTTTTTCTCTTTAATTTGTAAAGACAAATAGAACTAAAGAGCCTTCTAAAATAATAAGTTCATACTCAGAGATAGAGACAAAATATCTGTAAAACTAATATAAAAGGATATATAAATTTGTAAACATAAATCTGTTCTATTTTTAGATAGACTTGTATGGTAGAAAATAGGTTCTGGTAGTTTTGTTTGATTGGTGGATAAAATGTTGATAGAAAAATTACAATAAATTAATTAGTGTGTGACAATAATGTTTTACCAGATTTCCAGATTTCCATCCATGCCAGATTTCCAACCCTGTCTAAACTTTACGAACCAAAGCAAGCATTGCTATAATAAAGAAGCCATTTTAGTTTATCCCAGTATTAACAGTAAAATCTTATATTATAATAATTTTTCTGAATAAATTTCTCCTAATGTATTTGTAAAACTGGTGCAAAGTGCATCAGATGTCCAGAAAAACAAACAATCATAAAATCTATCCAGTACATATCAAATTTTTGTATGAAAGATACTCTCTGTAATGTTTTTATTTTTGGTCTGCAATTTAGTTCCAATGGTTTAATTTAAAACTCTTCATATATTTTATTTATGCTTCTAGAAATGTAAAATTAACATGAAAACATTTTTTAAACACTAGCTTCTAATTATTTAATCAACTGAACCTAAAATTTCAATGAAGTCCCTCCACCTTGAAAAATGTCAGATTTTTATTGGTCTTTGTTTGGTTATTAATTGTAGATTTGCTTCCCCACATGAAATGTAGCAAAAACAATTTGGCCAAGTTTCAAAGAAAGATATCAGTTTCAAATTATTGAAAGACAAATCTATTGTCACTTTCTGACAAACTGGCCTAAATTCTATGTTTATAATGTAAGCTTATTAAAAATAAATATGTAAGGAAAATATTGGGAATTACATCACTCAAATTTTTAGACAAGGTTTATAGAACACATAACTTTTCATTGATTATGAATATTATAAGTAGGACCACTAATGTATGTATATGTATGTATGTAAAGTATTAATGCTCAATCAAAAGATACGTCTTTCTGTGTATGATAATTACTCAATAACTTTACTATTAATGAAGAATTTTTAAAAATTTTCTTAGATTTTTAAGTGATAAAATGATTGAAAAAAGTCTACCAAAATTTCATGCAAACCTAGGAACTTTTAAAAAATTACAAAAAAATAGATTTTTAAAAATTAAAAAGTTAAATATTGATATTGAAAAATCATACTAAGCAATAAAAAACAACCCTTGCAATTAATGATAAAAGAATGGTTATAAATTTTGAGAAGATTCAAAATATATGGCACAATTTAGTAAAGTTTGACTATGCTCATTAAATACTTATTGTTCCAATAATCTTCCTGTTGCATGAAGCTGAGAACAGTCATACTTTTCAGAGTACAATCAAAACAAATTGTAGATTTTGGTAAAGTTTGCCTATGGTTATTAAATGTGTATTGTGCAAATAACATTCCTGTTGCATAAAGCTGAGAACAGTTATACTATTCAGAGTACAATCAAATTAAATCGTAGATTTTGGTAAAGTTTGCCTATGGTCATTAAATGTGTATTGTGCAAATAACCTTCCTGTTGTATAAAGCTGAAAACAGTTATACTTTTCAAAGTACAATCAAAATAAATTGTAGATTTTGGTAAAGTTTGCCTATGGTCATTAAATGTGTATTGTGCAAATAACCTTCCTGTTGTATAAAGCTGAGAACAGTTATACTTTTCAGAGTACATTCAAATTAGATTGTAGATTTTGGTAAAGTTTATCTGTGATAATTAAATGTTAGAATAGTGAAGCATATTGTCTCCCTGATGTTACTTTCATCATCAATCTGTCTACCTCTGAAAAAAGAAAAAGTTAAAAAAATAAAAAAAAATATTAAGATAAAAAAAAATATATAAAAAAATGCAAAAATTAAAAGATGTTTTACTAAATATTTCTAATTATTCAACCATGAAACATGATTGTTTATCATATTATTTAGATATTATATTTTTCTTTATTAATAACAGGTACAGCACACTATTAGTATTAGGCAATCAAAAACCAGTTCTGTAGCGTACTTAAACACATCTAGTTTCGTATTTTAGAAAATTGGTTACATTTACTTATCAGTTCATCTTGTAAAAAAATCAATGTTTATATACAAATCATTTATGCCAAGTATTGGCCAAAACCACAACCGTAATAATATGTGCTAATTCTTAAGGTACAATTGTAAGAAATAAATAGTGTATAAATAGTGTAATAAAGGGATAGCTATAAAAATAGAGACATTAAGACATGTTTACATATAGAGTAGCTTCGCTTCTAAAAATCCCATTTAATACGTTTTTTGTTGAAAAATTGTTGGTTGTCAACTTGGTAGTTGCTTGAATAATTTGCATTCATGTGAAGCTAAATACATCCATCTTTAATGTTTCTTCACATGTATATATGGTTTTCTTTGGTAGCAAAGCTACTCTATGATTCCTTCTTTAGTTGTTTCGCTTCTCTTTCTTATCATGATATGTACTTTTTATGATTCTTTTTATCTTCTATCTCTACTCTGGCCATAAAACTTTCTCTTTCCATTTCCGTCTCTCTCTCTCTCTCTCTCTCTCTCTCTCTCTCTCTCTCTCTCTCTCTCTCTCTCTCTCTCTCTCTCTCCCTCTCTATCTCTCTCTCTCCCTCTCTATCTCTCTCTCTCAAACTCGATCCTAACACATACTTTCTTTTCTACTTATGTTAGTCTGTATAGCTTAACATAATTTTTAACTTCTTAACGATAGTTCATTCACTCAAATTGAAGTAAAATTTATGTACAATTACACAAAAAGGTCTACAGTACGCGTTTTATTGCCTTATTTGCACTGTAAAATGAAGTTGTTTAGAGTGTTGGAGACGCATTACAAATATAGAGAAGCTGCGCTACTAAAATGTTGGCATTTCTTTCTCTAATCATTATATAAATATGCCTTTTTTCTGTCTAGGGATATTATTTATCATATCAATTTCTCATTTTATGTGTACCAATGTAAAAAACAAGTAATCAATATATTTTGGTTAAAATACATGTATACATTCGTATTTAATAGTTAGTTATTGTGGAGGGGTGGGGGTGGCCCCTATTCAAGCGCATATTATAATCATGCGCATTTAGAACTTTAAGTGCTTTGAAGTTTCTTTATTTCATATCGCTATTGAATCTAATACGAGGGGTTGATTTAGATGATCAAATAAATCAATTTTATAAAATGACTGTGGATGTAGGTACAAAATTTAGTGTTTTTGCTGCAACAATGGATCAAGTGCTTTGTTAAATTCAAACTGCTTTAAATATGTCAGAAAAACATAGCATTCTTCAATATATTTTCCCTACATAAAAGTATCAATATGTCAGACTGTTTGTCCCAAATGATCTCGCTAACTACTAAACCGATATGTTTTTCCTTTATAGTATAGATTTTTATAGGAACTAGGAAGAAAAAAAATATTTTGGGGGAGGGTACCATATCACTTCTAATAGAAATAACCCCTAGAAAAAATTATCAACCCCCCCAAAATAACTTTTTTCCTTTCTTTTAAAAAATAAAACTAAGAAAAGGGATGGTGAATTAACCCATACTTCTCCTAGAGATCTTTAGGGGCGTAACCGCTAGTAAAACCAATAAAACAGAACAGATGTTAAAAATAAAATGGTGAAACACTAGATGGATGAATTAAAAAAGGACTATATTCTATTGGGAATTAAACTTATTTATCTACAGACGAAGGAGGACATGATTCATAAAATGAGGTAAGTGAAGTTTTAAGTTGATCCAAAAAACGTCATAAAAAGAATATCTCAGATGATTCTAAATATACTGACCGACCACTAGGTCTTACTTGATTGTGACATATAATCTATCTTACTAAAAGTTACTCTATAATTCATTTCCACTATCCGTCAGTCAGTCCATATCGCTATTGGGAATATGATTTTCTCGGTTGCTATTTATAATATAAGTTAGATTTTTTAGGTGAAGATAGCTATGCCAAGGAGCATAAAGTAAACTCTTTTTTTTCTATAGAGAATATAACTCACTTTATCTGCTAGTCCATCAATGTTATTTGCTACTTATGGATGTTGTCAATCTTGTTTTGAAATGAAATCCAACCTGCAACTTATCTTCTTTCCATTCTCTTTAATACCAGCTTTGTATCTAAATAGTGATTTATAGCATCGTATTATAGACAGCTTTCCGCGGATAGTAAAATGAAAAAATATAACATTAGAACCAGTTTTATTAGCTTCGATGGCAGAAGGTCCGGGCTAACAAAACTGGTATCAATATTATGATTTTACTTGAATTTTCTTTGAAAATTGTCTGTAATACCATACAATACATGATTTTCAGTAATACTGAGAACCGGTTCTAATCCAGCGGATTTTAATAATTTTGAAGCCATACTGGAAAATTAATTATTTGAAAATTCTTTAAAAGCGAAGATTTTTCCTGTTTTTTATTACGTAACAAAGTCATTATTTAAGCACTTTTTTTTATAAAATTTTGAACGTTTTCTAAAGTAATTAATATGTACAGACAGAATACATTTTAAAGTAGCTATGCTACTAAATTATAAATAAAATGATTTTTCAAATGTGGCCTTTGGAACCTCGGGGATTACAAAACTGGTTTGAATCTTATAATTTTTCGTTTAATATCAGTGGAAAGCTGTCTATAATATGATGCGATTGATAATTATAATAAAATTATGGTTTAATAATATGAAGAAGTTATTTTTCTTATTAACTAAATTGAAAAAGATATTTTAACGGAAATTGAACTAGTTAACTACTATTTAATAATGCAAATAATTATTTTGATGCAATCATTGAAATTGAAATTAAAAAGAGTGAGAAAAAGGATTTGTTTGTCCAAGAAAATAGCCTAAAACCACTACAGGACCAGTAGGTATACTCTGAAGAGTAGACGGTTCAGTGGTTACCGAGATCTTAAGCTTCAGACGGACGAACAGACATCAAGCTACTTTGTATTATAGATATTTTAAAATAAGAACCTATATAAAAGTAAATGGATCGCGCTTGTTTAACAAAAAAAACGAAAAACTTTCTCTTCGAAATTATTATAAAAAAAATAAAAGATGTACAAATTTAACAATAATTCATTTGAATTTTCTGGCGGATCTATTTTAATTTTAATTTAGACAGATTAATTTGTTTTGTAATATAAAATTCAGAGACACGCATAATGATTCTAGCCTTTTATTATATAAAAGGGATGGGATGTCGCAGTGTCTGTCTGTCTGACAGATTTGTATATACGTTTGTTCATATGTGTCTATTAAGATCTCGCAGACCGCTTTGTCTATTTCTTCATAATTTACAGAAAATCTTGTTTTTGGTACCGAAAGGTTACTGGCTTTTTGCAGTAATTGTGGATCAATCCTCCTAAGAGATATGCCCCAGAAAAAATATAACCCCACTTACATAAGATGGCAGAATATTTTTCTTATTAATTGTCCTCGGATAAATTAAATTGCAAACATTTTAAATAGTAGATTAATTAACCAAAGTTCAATACTTCAAAAATCTTCTAATGGATAGAAAAATCTTCAAAAACATTTTTTGATAATTTTTGTTTTAAAACTTTGGGAGATTTTTTGAAGTATTGAACTCAGAATTAATTAAGGCCATTGCATTAACTCATTATTATAAATGTACAAGGATAAAAGTCAAATTAAAATGAAAATTAGATAGACAAGTAACATACAATTATCGAAAAAAAAATTTTAGTTTTGGAGATTATAAAAACATGACAATTACATCCCTAAAATTTCAACAAATTAATACAAGTTATGTTAGCCCCTAAGGCCCTTGCAAACAAAACTTACATACATTCTAATCTCCAGAAGGGGTATTTTTGTGTATTATCATTGAGAATGTGAACAATTTATCGACCATCCCTTTAGATCCCTAGTTTTTTTATTCGTTAAAAAAAAATTCTTACCTGATTGTTTGTTGTATATAATATCGTTTGGCTGAAGATTCCCTAAAAAGCACAAAGCAAATAATAATAAAGTCAAAATATCGAATTAAGAAACTTTCCAGTAGTTTTACTTCTAAGTAATTCACAAGACACTACAGAATGCAAATCCATTTTGTACTAGTAGTTGTCCAATACCAATTTTTTTTGGCTAATTTCTAATCTTTAATAATGTAAAGTATGACGTCATTTTTACAGGCTCTAAATGCTGCTTTCTAAATGAAGTGAAATTTAAGACCTTTTCTGATAAATGAAATAACAAAAATAAGAAAAGTATCAAAAAAGGAAAAAAATGGTAAATAAAATAATTATATTTGATCCACTTTATATATTTGTTCTCTTATCTTATTATAAGAGATCAAATCACAGATATATGTAATAGAGAGGACCACAGGGAGTATAGGATTTCAACTTAAGCTTTTTATAGTGTCTATAAAAATAACATCATACTGGCCTACCATTAGTCAATTAAAATGTACACTGGCCTGCCATTTACTCTGTGTATTTGCCTATCATTGGTCATTTGTACTTTATGACGTCATTTGTGTATATACTCTTTAACAGTTTCATTCCAAGTTCAATCATCTTTAAGATAATACTTATAAAAAAGTAACAGGATGTTTGTCTGTTTGTTTGTACCGAGAAATCTTACAAATCACTCAACCAAAAAAGTTATCCTTTACAAAGAAGCTTTGTTTAAGTCCTTGGAAGGGAATTTTTTAATATCAATTTATTCCTGACTTTATATGGACTAATCTAATTTACTGATTTGTAGCCCTCAGACAAAATCTCACAGGGGAGGTGTGTATTTACTTCCGCATTTGTATCACATTATTAACATGAAGATGGGGATATTGGGCTGTTTATTATACTAGTCCCCAATGTTTTATAACAACTTTTGGGACTTTTATTAAATTTTGAATGGTTGGTTTATTAAGTTGAGTGTTCAAACGCTTCAACCCCTATTTGTAATCTACAAAAGGGGTAATTTTATGTATTATCGTTAGGAATGTACTTAGATTTATCGGCAATTGTATTATCCCTTTAGAGCCCTCAGAATTCCTATTATCATATAATAAGATCTATACATTAAAGCACAAATTATTACCCCATCCGATTTTGCTTCACCTTTATCAGATGAAAGGAGAAAGTCGCTCAAAATATCTGCATGTGACTTCATAAAAATATGGGATTATACGTCTCTTCTTCAAGGGTTTTCTCTCCCATTCTTCCTCTCCTCATCCCTCATTTTTATGACGTCAGAAATTTTATGGAGCGACTTTCTCCTTTCACCTCACAAGTAAACTTCTGCTTAATTTGCTGATTTTGTTTTGCGAATATGAAACAATAATGAGATATGATAATATGCAGAAGTGGGGGCACACTAACGTTATTTTATACTTTCGGCCAGGGAAAAAAAGTCCCCTAAAATTTAATCAACACGCTCTCGCATATGTTAGCTAATAAAACCTGTAGGTGTTTATTAGATCTTGATTAGGAAGTACAAACTGGAAATGTTGAAACTTCAACTAACAATTTATCGTCCATTGTCTTATCCCTTAAAACCCCTGACTCTAGGCCCATTATTTAATTGTGTCAGTAGTACATGATTTTAGAAACGAAGCTACTCTAATAGATAGCTCTTTTCATTAATGTCAAAATTGTCCTATTGATTTCAAACTTCAAGTCCTTAAGCACATTTAAAAAATACATTTTATATATTTGGTGCACCGTGTTAAATGTTGATCTTATTGAGGGGTCTGAAGGCATAAAAAAATGTGTAATAAATGGATATACACCCTTAATGATGATAAACAAAATTGCCGCTTCTGTTGATTACTAGTTAGAAAGCATCCAATCAAGATTTGATGAAAGTACCCATAGTTTTATAGGCAAGAAAACGAAACATTTTGTTATAAAACTGAGGGTACCATTGTCATTTACAGTCCACTATCCCCTCCCTCCCTGTAAGCTACTGCACTTGACCTTCTGACTCAAATATTTGACTGTATTAGTATTGGGTAAAACCTTTCAAAATTGTCCAAAAGAACTGCATTGTCAAATCTTGCTCTGACAAGCTTATAACACATTTTTCGTGAAGAAATATAGGTTATTTATACAATTGGATTCATTTAAGCAGCAACTCTTTCTATTGCATTTATTTTTTAAATTAATTTAAATAATTACAAAAAATACTGAATTTCTAAAAGTTGAAGTTAAAGTCTTGTTAAAACCTGGGGGTTTGTTTACCCAATTTCAGATTATAACAAGGATGACAACAAAAATTCCACACGTTTATCTTGAACAGTAGTTGAGATAATTATGAAAACTTGAAAGAAAAACTAGGAATCGATCTAGCATACCAATCATTATATAAATCTTAATGAAACTTATTAAAAATATGTTGGATGCAAATTTACTTTATCTCTGAAAATTTCAGTCGTCTGTCCTGAAAAGGAGCCGAGAAAATTACAAAAACAAAAAAATCTAGTAAACGATCTAGCACCCCTAAATTAACAAACAGATGGACAAAACAATGTATAGATTTGATGCGCATAAGTCACAGGAATCTTCACTTAAAATTTCAGCTTTCTATCTTTTATAGGAGCCGAGAAAATCACGTTTCCCCCACTTTGTCTCTAACAGACGGACGGACAGACGGACCGATATTTCGAATTATAGAGTAACTCCGCTACTAATAAAATAGTAAAACGTAAATATTTTTTCAATTTCAAGGCAAAACATATACAGAAGAGATTCGAGTATTTGTAGAGTAGCTTCGCTACTAAAAAAACTTTTTACCTCGGCCCGTCCGTGTGGACTATTGAAAATTGTTCATCCCTGCGGAAATCAATTTGAACATCATTAATAAACCAAACAACCTCTGAAAAGTCAATCCTTAAATTATATACTTTTTTTTGCAGAATTTTTAAGTCATTATTGTTTTTTTTTCCCAGTCCGTCTGTTCTGTAATTTAATCATTCTTTTTTTATTTCTAGCAATATACAAACGTTCCTTTCTAATAATTACTTGTCCTATTTACTTTACTCTACGTACCTATCTGTTTTTTTTATCATCTGTTTAATGATCAGTCTTTAGAGAGCTAGAAACGTATTTTTATGCTAATTCGTTAATATTTTTTTTCTCCTTACATAAATCTTAATGTTACAAAATACTAATACATGGATAAATTTGTCTTTAATATGTAACTGTCTATCTATCTATCTCTTCATCTATCTCTTCATCCATCTATCTCTTCATCTATCTCTTCATCTATCTCTTAATTTATCTATCTTTCTATCTATCTATTTATTTATCTATCTATCTATCTATCTATCTATCTATCTATCTATCTATCTATCTATCTATCTATCTATCTATCTATCTATCTATCTATCTATCTATCTATCTATCTATCTATCTATTTATCTAATTATCTATCTATCTATCTATCTATCTATCTATCTATCTATCTATCTATCTATCTATCTATCTATCTATCTATCTATCTATCTATCTATCTATCTATCTATCTATCTATCTATCTATCTATCTATCTATCTATCTATCTATCTATCTATCTATCTATCTATCTATCTATCTATCTATCTATCTATCTATCTATCTATCTATCTATCTATCTATCTATCTATCTATCTATCTATCTATCTATCTATCTATCTATCTATCTATCTATCTATCTATCTATCTATCTATCTATCTATCTATCTATCTATCTATCTATCTATCTATCTATCTATCTATCTATCTATCTATCTATCTATCTATCTATCTATCTATCTATCTATCTATCTATCTATCTATCTATCTATCTATCTATCTATCTATCTATCTATCTATCTATCTATCTATCTATCTATCTATCTATCTATCTATCTATCTATAATGTAAGGTATATTCCTGGGGCTGGGTATCCATTGGAAGCTTCACAGGTAAACTCTAGAAATTAAAATAAAACATTCGTGCATGATATCTAGTGATTTATTGGCAATTTTCTAATTATTTTCAGTTATCATTGCGTTATTTATTATTATTAAAAGCGAAGCTTTTCTATAATTAGGGTCGGTCCGTCCGTACGTCCGTCCGTCCGTCCGTACGTTCGTACGTTCGTCCGTAACGGATAGCTTTTTTCATTAATTTAGGCATGTTAGAATTGTCCTATCGATTTCAAATTTTGCATGGTGATTCCTATAGTAGTTAGGTACGATCTAGAAAGCGTAGCAACTCTATAATCATTACCAAAATGTCCGTACGTCCATTTTAAACATGTTGATTTCTTTACTCTTTTAACAACAAATTTTTATGTGAACTAATCATCTGATTGATCTGATTTTTGGTATATTGATTCCTGGGACAACAAAGTATAATGTAATAAGCGAAGCAACTCTATAATTAAGTCCTAAAAATGTAAGTATGTCCATAAACATTATCCTGAATCAAGCAGTTTTTTTTACAAAGAAGTTGTATATATGAACACATACTTTTTATGCCTGTGAGAGGATATTTTTAATTTCAAAGTTTTGATTAATCCGAGGTTAACAAAATAGATTTTTTTCAATAATTACTTAACAGAATTTTAAAAGTAAGGTGTCAAATTAAAAATTACTTCAAAAATAAGAGGTCTACAAAAAAACCGATTGCATATCTGAATTCTATGAAAAATTTTACATCTACTACTTACTAAAAGAGCCGGCTAGCTATCTTAAATAAAAAGTGAAAAAGTTGATACACCTTCTTTACTTACAATTTTGCTTTGACCATTATGAATTTATATTATGATTATTCAGTTCTGACACTATTCAAGTGTTTATGTCCGTTTGTCCTACCGTTTCAGTGCTTCGCTTTTATGGATGTTGTCATCCTTGTTTTTTTATACTTCCAGTAGCGCAACTATTTTAGAATAAATATGTCTCTATAACGTTAATCAGTCTGTAAGTCCATATGTCACATATTAGTACTTATTTGTACAAGATTTCCTATTTTTTATGTTCTTTTATTTATTTACAGTTTATCTTAATTCTTTTTAAGACATACTTTTACCAACTTCTTCTTTATCTTTGACAATAAGAGTTCATTGTTTTATTTTCATACACGTTATCGTTAACTTGTAGTGCTGCGCTAATTATGGGTATAATTGTCCTTATTAGTAACCTATTCTATAATTAACTTTGTCTGTCCGTCCATCAGTAAGTCAATCCATCCGTAACGCTATGGCTTTAATGTGATTTACTTGGCTGGTTTAATTTCAGATAGACAGCTGAAGTTTTGATGAAGATTCCATAGACTATTGAGCATCCAGTATATAATTCACTTGGTTCGTTAGTTTATCGGTCAAGCTTTTCTTATTTTTCACTATATCTCTCATCATTTTTTAAATTTTTTTATGACAGCTGAACCTCTTCTCTATACATTACTTTGTCTGCTTGTCCATTTATTATTCGCTACCAATGGGCATAATTGTTCTTCGATTCAATACTGGTAAGATATAGATAAAAAGAAAAGTAATGCTAAATAAAATTAAAACTTTGATGTAATAAAGATAAAACATTTAATTTAATTATGTCTGGTTACTTTAGTATTTATATATATGATAGAATCAGTCTTTTAGCTCTTTGCCTCCCCGAGGCTTTCCCTCTAAATGCCACTCGTGCACTGGACCCCTCCATTCTTATCCAAAAAATAAAATAAAATGAGGGAAGGGGTTCTAAGCCTAACCCTTGCGGGGCCTTAACTCTGCGTGGCTTACACCTATGATGCCCCAACCCTGCGGGGCTACCCAGTGCCCAATATAACCTAACCTAACCTAACCTAAAGTAATAAACAAACACAAAAATTAACCTCCTCCATATTACTTCCAAAATACGAGAGGGGATGGTAATTAAGGGACTTTAGTGGAAACGATGACTTTCCTTTTAGAAACAAAGTATTTCCACAATAAAGGCGTGTCCGTCCTTACTCACAACGGACGTCACCGAAACTGTCCCAATTTTGTATAACTTTTGCGGAACAAGTTCCAATTACGTCATATTTTTCTTTCCCGAAAAAGGGAGGGGGGGAAGAAAATCTCTTCAAAAGAGATGGGGAAAACCCCCTTTTCTCCCATCTCTTTTTTCTTCCCCCCTTCCCTTTTTTTTCTTTCCCCCTTCTCTTTTTCGGGAAAGAAAAATATGACGTAATTGGAACTTGTTCCGCAAAAGTTATACAAAATTGGGACAGTTTCGGTGACGTCTCACAACGCTTTATAGATTAATCCATAAGAAAATTTGACGATTTTATCCAATAAAGCAAAGTTCTCACTAAGTAAACACTAAACATAAATATATAAATTAAATAATGGTATAATAATAAAATTGTGTTACTGTATGGTTATGTTGAAACAGTTGTTTAAATGTTTTAAACTTTACAAAGTTAAACAGTAACCCATGTTAGTAATAAGATCCCTTTTAGGTTGATGTTAGTATCCTATTATATAAAGTAAAAAGGTTTTTTTAAGCTTATGGTCTTAATAATTACTGAACTAAATGGGTTCTCTTTTTTAAGTAACTTTCACACAAATCCTGTGTTAGATGCTAGGGGCACAACCGCTAGCATAATGTAAAATAGTAAGTTTTTTGTCTCCAAATAAGCTTTACATAGCTACTGTGATGATAGTTTTAGGTCATATTATCAGATTTAAGTCTTGGGCTCATACGGACAGTTTTAAGCTAATTTAAAAGATTTAAAGAGAGGATAGAGAGAGAGAGAAAGAGAAAGAGAAAGAGGGAGAGAAAGCCAAAAATGAAAGCATGGGAAAGAAAGCAAAAGAAAGAAATTTGATGAAAATCAGTATGAAAGCTATTAGAGTAGGTTCACTGCTAAAAAGTGGTTCAAACTAGGTGTTGAGGAATATCAAAGTTTGTAAAAGGCTTAAATTTACTTTGCATGGCTTAAAAGTTTATCATGTAAAATCTTTTTAAATCCAACAGTTTCAAAGCTTGGCTCTTATAACACAGCTCAGTCAGGGATAAGAAATAAGAAATAAGGATTAAGAAAAAAACAGGACAGGAAAAGATTAAAATAGGCTATGCATAAATAAATCTATGATATAAAGTAGTAAGATTTTTTATGCTATAGCATAAGATTTCAACTACTAAACGAATTTAGGGAAACTTCACAAAGTGTCCAAGGCGGTTTTAGGCTATTTTATTTGAGTGTTGGGATGGTTTTAAGCTATTTTTCATAATCATTGGAATAAAGATTTGATTTTAAAAATAAAATAAGCCTTTATAATGGATATATGATATACGTGGATATATTGACAGGGAAAATTTGTCGTCAATTTTGCTTGCTAGACTGTACCTCATTTATTAGTCAATTCTTTCATCCAGTAGGATTGGAGGGAAGTAATTTTAGCCAGTTGCGAGCATCACTTTATCAGAGTGCATAAAAATCTGGCGAAACATCCAAGTAATAATGTATCGATTCCTTACATATTATTTTAATAAGGATGACATTAATGGCAGCTTTTCAAAAAAGCTGAGGAGAAAGCCGTTCCATATAAATGAACTTGCAGCTACGCCCCTAGCGTCAAGGGGCTTTGTATTTAAAGAGGCAGTGAGTTAATTAAAACCAACTCCAGACTTAAAATAGCCTTAAACCAGCACTTGACCTATATAAAGGTTACTTTAAGTAGAGAACCCAATCGGTTTTGTAGTTATTGAAATATTAGCTTCATACAAAACCCTTATTACTTTATGTATATGACAGGATAAACTATACTAGCCTAACATAGTCAATTTAAGATATCTTCGCTACTTAAATCATACTGAAACTGTCCATGACATAGAATTTCAGAATTATAAACTAGTGAGGTAGGGGACATTGGACATTGGACATTTTTTTGCTACTTATAGGCCCTCCCCTCAATTTTATTTATTTTAAAATTAGATTTTAAAAAGATTTATCTTGGGAGGGTGGTGGTACCCTCCACCAAAATTGTTATAAACCTTTCCAATACCTATGAGGAGCTATATTGTATAGGAGAACCATAACTGTTCAGCAGTTAGCGAGATCCTTCGGTACAGACGCACATACATCCTGATTCTTTATTATAGAGATTTAGCAACAATGTTTATTTTTGCCTATTTCATCTGTTTCGTAAAACTGTTGTTCTCCATTTTGAGATACTGATCCAGAGCTGCTCGTCTAAAAATATAGATAATAATATAATAATAGAATTTATATCATTTTATACATTGAAGCATTTGCATTGAAAAAAAAAGGGGGGGGGGGGGGGCTGAAGCTATATAGACAAACAATTCCCAATCACCCATCTTTTTCTTCAATGCATAAAAGTCTTCTATACAAGTGAAACTATTTGGTTCAAACTTTTCAAAATTATTATACATCAAACAATGATCAACATTGAACTTTATCATTTGTTCAAAGGGCTCCTTAACTGTACATGTTTTTTTGTAAGACTCTTTTGTCTTTTTAAAATTTCTACTCTCTTTTTCTTTTGGCATTTGTCTCTGTGTTCTTTTATGGTAGTTACACTTTTTCAAAACCCGTTTAAAGTAATCAAATGGTTTTATTCAAATTACAAAACGGATTAACCTCCTAAAAAAGAAAATTAAAACAACCTTTTTGAAACGTATTTTTAATGCTTATTTTGTAAATTTGGCTTATTTTCTTTTGATTAAAGGTAAGTTGGACATCTATTACGGCAAAAAGGTGAAAATAAAAGCTGGATTTAAGGTTGAGGCCCAAGGGGGAGTTCTATTGCCCTCCAGTCGGTTCCAAGGATTTACCCACAAAAAGTTTGGCAGTTATGTAAAACGTTAGGGCTTAAAACAGGTCATCCAAAACTACATTGTTCAACTTTCAATTTTCTACTGATATAGAATAGTTTCATTTAATTGTATGTCACTAGGGTTGGTAGCTATGTACGATATTCGTTGGTTGTTCGATTTAACAAAAGCCTTTGATTGTATACTGATATATTTTAACTTCTCATAATTGTTAAGTTAAAGGTTTCGTGATTATTCAAATATTTCTTAAAATACAACAAATTTAAATTAGTCTAAATTGTATAATGTATATATCATTGACATATAGTTTTAAAAGAAAGCATTTGATTTCGAGAACATTTGTTGGAAGTTCTTATTGTGCATCTTAGAAAACTGCGCCTATAGAACATATATTAGAGGATTTGCTACCCTACCAGCAGTAGTAAATTTTTAACGTCCTTAGCATTACGGGATACGTGTTAAAGTTAATTTTATTTATATAAATTAACAGCTTAGCAAATAGCCTAAAAACA
Source organism: Acartia tonsa (assembly GCF_053477335.1). Classification (NCBI taxonomy): domain Eukaryota; kingdom Metazoa; phylum Arthropoda; class Copepoda; order Calanoida; family Acartiidae; genus Acartia; species Acartia tonsa. The sequence goes on from NC_137268.1 coordinate 11,558,116, forward strand.
CTCCAACAATATTTTGTTTAAAAGAAAAAATACTTTTTCTACATTTGAATGATGGTACTAAGCCTATATCTATTTGAAATAAGATCTTGTATGTAAAGTTGAAAGTTTAAGAGATTTCTGTCTATCAAATTTATCAGGAATTTAGGTATAAACCGAGGTTCTTTAAATTTGTTGAAAATAATTTAGGATAAATTTAATAAATACATAAAATTCTATTTAAATTCAACTGTTTATAAAACCATACTAGATATGTAAATACATATATTGCAATGCTTTTACTAAAATCTATTTCTTGGCCATGCACCGAACCCTCTATTTCATTTTTAAATGGAATTGAATTTTAATTATTTAGCTCCTGGTGGTTACTCTAACCCTTTTGGGCCCTTCTTTACGGAGTACTATTCCTATAGGAGGCTCTACTAACCATTACTTAACCTAACCTAAATTAAGAATCAAAAATACTTTTTTTCACTATAAGAAATTCGCAAATATTTATATCCGCTAAATCCTGAAATTTATGTGACTAGTAGTTGAAAACTTCCTCCTACTTTACTTCTATATTCAAGTCTCAATTCAATAGTTAAACTGGAAGATTTTTTATATTTATTTTGAAGACTTTTAAAATTCTTTTATGGTAAAATATTAAGATATAGGATATACGTTTGGCTGTTCCATAACGCTATGAGAAATTATATTTCTAGTGAACAAATGTCTATGTTGAAAAAAAGGATAATTTGTACTACTAAAAAATCTTATAAAATGTTAACTTTTGTTGTCATTCTTGTTGAAACATCAAGAATCTTCTAAAATTATAAAATTTATGCTAAAACATAGACATTTGAGTAGACAATTTAGTTCCATATCTTGGTAGTTAAAATTCAATGTTATGTCTTAAATGGCCACTATACTTCCTTCAAAATTCTCATAATTTTGAATAAGAAATAATTTAATATAGTTCAAAGTTTCTTTGTAACTTGAATTTAGAATTTTCTAGCGGTTTCACCGCTAACATAGATTTAGATGTTGTTTTTGTAGATATGAAGCTGCCAGAAAAAGAACAGCCAGATTTTTTAATCTATTTTAATACAGGAAAAAAATAATGTTTTTTTTATATTTTCTAGCGGATGCGCCCCTAGTAGTCTCCATTTTCAATATAATAATTTTTTTTAAATGGGTGATTCCTCATAGAAGGGTGTAACTATTCACCAAAAAGCTGTATTGGTTCAGCAGCTAGATTCTTCGCAAAACACAAATACAATGACAGACATCCTGTTACTATTATAAAAGCACTATACCCATACAGAACGAATTTTTGTAATAGAAGAAAAATATATAAAGCAATACATGTTTCAACCTTTTAGGGAATAAACAAAATAAGAAAACCAAACACTTACAATTATTCAACTGCCTTCAAAGTTTCTTTAAGAATATTTTTAAGATTATGATGGAGACATTGAGTTTTGTAATTAGTTGCTTATAGAGATTCTATGCATGTAGCGAACAGACCTATAGTAAGGGTAGTTGCGCAACTACCTCTGGAAAATAAATATATAGTACAAATTACCTATTTTAAGAAATCATAATTTTTGCATAACCATTGTGTATTTGGGAAGGAATCCTTTTATATAAGGTAGTAAGCGTTTTTTGTCTGTACTGAAGGATATGGCTAACTGCTGAACTGATTTTGTTCTCCTTTACAATGAAGCTTCTTATAGGTCCTGGAAAGGTTTGAAACTGTTTTGGGGGAGGGTGTCTTCACCCCCCTCCCCCCAAAAAATATTTTTTTTTCTTTTTGAAACTCAAATTTTAAATGGGATGAGGTCGACTTTTCCTCCTCCTACCTTAAATAAAGTGCCCCTAGATGCTTCTAGGGGCGTATCCGCTAGTCTTTTTATATCGAAATTGACCTAAACTAATTATTTTTGATAATAATATCAGTTTTGTTAAAACTTTAGACCAATAAACTTGTAAATATAAATCTCCGTTGTTGTTGGGCTTAGAAGCAAAGCTTCTCTACAATTAAAACCATGGAACGCCCGTCCGTATATCACACAAGACTTACATGAGAAAATCTGATTGTTGGTTGTTTGACGAGTTCCAAAGCAAAGAATTCTTGTGCATCAACATACTTCGGACTCTGAGTACATGTTTTCATATCAAATTCAACAAATTAATACATTATTACTGGGATGTTGTACCAGATCTTCATGTACTCTCATAAAGTGATACTCGAAGCTGGCTGAAATAAAGATACATCCCATCTACGACCCATCCCCTCCCCTCCCACTAAATCAACGACCTGTCCAATAAATATTAAATATATAAAATATCAATACATGTAAAAGGTTTCGTGAATTTCCCTATTAATAAATTTATTCTTGATTGTTCTCTTTACATGACCTCTTTCGTAATCGAATCAAAGATTGTTGTCCTTCGCTACTTATGTATGTTGTAATCCTTGTTAAAATTATTTGTATTGATTTTTAGATATGAAAGACCTTATCTTCATTGGCTTGAAAGTCACAATTCCATAATCCCTAAAACAAGAAGGAAGTATATATTAAAGTAAGACTAAATTGATATTTTAATATTTTACACATTTTACAGTTCGCCAATAAAAGTTGATTGCAATAAGTTAGGAGTTTGCTTGGTTTAATCCCAGACATACCCGTGTTTAACCCAAACGAAATATACAATATTTGGCTATTTCAAGTTGAATTAGATTACTGAATCACGGAAACTTCACAACAATTTCTGCTTTATAGCTTTGATGCAAATCAAGTAAATTTATTTTTCCCAGAGAAAAATCAAAAAACTCTCCAAGCATAAATGACTGACAGACAGACAAAACAATGTATAGACTGGATGCAAATAGGTCATAGGATTCTTCACCAAAAGATTCATCTTTATATCTTTAATAGGAGCCGAGAATATCACGTTTCTCCATAGCTGTTCAGAAAGACGGATAGGCAGACAAGTAAGTTATAGAATAGCTTTACCAATAAAATTTACCTAAACATTTTTGTTTATAAATCTTGTACTAAGGTAGAAAGGTATTATTTTACGCTAAACGGGAATTACCTCTAAATTGAGGCTAGGATCCAATGTTCCAGAAATTGAGCATGTTCTTAGGTTCCCATTTTGCATGCGTCTGATTGAGAAATCCCCAAACCCAATTCCACATTGATCCACAGTTTTTCTGAAGAAAAAATAATTTTACAAAACAAGGATGCAAACTTTCATAAAAGCGAAGCTCTGAAACGGTAGTACAAACGAACATTAACATTTGAAGATTGTCAGAACTGAATAATCAGAATATAAACTTGTATGTCAAAATAAAATTGTAAATATACATTTGTAGCAAATCTGTTTAGATACAGGATATGTACTGTTTAAGCTCATTCTTACATTTTTAGAACTTGACAATTAAGATAATTAATTTTTCAGTTTTAATTTATCCATGATGCATACCTTTTAGTAATGATACAAGGATCGTCAGCCAGAGGTGACTTCCACATGCATAGAAACCACTCCTCTAAATATTAATTAAGTAAACATATATGAATAACACTAGTCTAAATTATTCTTACCCAACTATTAGGGGGGTGCAAAATAAGCTCCCTCTCTTCCATAAGTTTTTAAAGATTTTGGAACCATCAATTATTGCGGCATAAGGATCTATCCAAAATATATAGTTGAGTTCTCCAATAGGTCACAGAGGTTTTAGGCTATTCTTTAAAGATCTTAGTCTTTGGTTGGTTGTTGACTTCGAATACAGAGCAACTAGATGCTAAGGACACAGTTACTAGTTTAAAACTTAGACTATAAGTAGCGTAGCTTTGATACTAAAAAATAGAAAACTTACCAGTTGAAGAACAGTTAAAATTGAATTGTCTCCCAGGTTTGAGGATAATGCTAGGTGTTGTTCCAGAGCGTCCACTGATAGTTTAGTATTATCATATTAAATTAACTCTTAAAGTCAGAGTTTGGTTGCCGCATTTATCCGCGAGGATTACATAAGCCAACTAATAGTCTAATTGTTAGCAACGCAGTTAATTAAGCCTACATTAGAGTAAAACACTAGAGAGAGAAAGGGTTAAATAACTGTATCTCCCCATCGCATCAACCTTATAAACCTTTATATTGGGTCATTGCAAATAAACCAATGTCGCTTATATTATCACAGCCAAGTAGCAAAAATAGTTTAGAAGCAGCCGAATAAGGTCTTTGAAAAAGAAAGGGAGCTAGTTGTCTGTATATACATCTATACTATAGATCTGTTAAGCCTCCAAATTAGCCTCAGCCGCAGCCACCCTCACCAACTATCAACTTTTACCAGCCTCATTAAGCCTAAGCCAAACTTGGAGACTGCAACCCTGCCGCAGGCAGCACCCTGTGCTACGCGTCTTTTTAGAATCTTAGGCCGCAAAAAACTGCATTGATTCTAGAAAGTTTAAGGGTCTTGTTTGGCATAAATTACTTTCTCTCCTATTATTTTCATCTAAAGTATTACATTTTGTCTTAAAGCAAAGATCTCGTAATAATTAAATTAGTTTTTTTTATGAATCTTAATAATTCAATAACCAATGAGATCTTCATTTTGGGGAATTTTCATATAGGTTCTAGGATGGTTTTAGGCTACTTTATTCTTAGATTTCAGTCTCTAGTAACAATTTCTATGATAATATGCCTTGGATATCTGTCAATGATTTTAATATTTGAAGCTCTGGAATTCGCACCTAAACATAGAAAATATTTCAAATCAATGCAATGTAAGCAAAACCTTTTTTCTGTTCTTGTATTATTATTTGTGATTTGAAGATGTATTCTTTTATGCATCGTTTAATGCAAAAGTATCTAAAGCCTTTAGAGGGCTAACTTTTATAATGCTATATGACAATGTTTTGGTTTACTTCAAAAAAATTTATATTTGAAGCTGCACTCATTATGGAATCATTACCCTTGTTTCTATTCAAATGTTGTTATTTTGTTATTCTTTTGAAAGTTTAATAAGATGAAGTGACGAAATATGTATCGGTAGCAAACAACAGTCATTCAATATCAAATATTCATTTTCCCCACATCTAATTTTCCCTAGAAAAAATGGATGTTGACAAAAGTTCTGGATAAAACAAGGATGACAACATCCATAATAGCAAAGTCTCTATTAATAACAACGCATTTGAAGTTATTTGGAAGTATAGGTAAAAAAATCCGTATAATACATCTATCCAATAAGGGGGAGGTAAGTTGTGCTAAGATTCCGTAAAGGTGTGAGTTTTAAGGCTTAAAACAGTAGTAGAACGATAATATTCACTAAATATGTGTATTCCTTCTTGAAAAGAACTATAGACAAATTTTATTAACATAAATTTTATCGTTCTACTACTGTTTTAAGCATTAAAACTCACACACCTTTACGGAATTTTAGCACAAAGTACCTCCACCTTAATTAATTACAGAAATTAAATTTATCAAATAAATTTAAGAATTAATTTTAATATACCTATTGGTCATAGGAATCTAGATTTTAAAGATAATGTTGAAAATTATATTATATGAAACAAAAAAGGCAAAAAGCATCATGTTTGAAAACGACAAAAAGACTTTATGGTATTTTTATAGAGTTGCTACTATTTTTTAAGGGGGTGGGAGGTTTAGCGCTCTAAAAGTACTTAAAGGGAAAGCCAACATAATGTTTCATGAATAATTTTCTTACTCTCTAGCTAAAGATGAAAAACAAAATTTGAAATTATTTTTAAAGTTTTCTAAATTAGATTTGTTACCTGGAGCCTGCTTAATATTCTCCTCGGCTTCCCTGCAAAATACAGAATAATGAAAAGGAAAAAGGGATATGTAAGTTATAAACTCAATTTTGTCGAAGATTTTTTTGTGATTTGGAAGATTTTTTATTTAAAAAAAATATATTTATTGTATAGCAACAAATATTAAAAATGTTAAAAACAAGGGGCTAACAAAACTTGGCTAAATCAATCTTATAATTTTTAGTTTTTCTATTCGCGGAAAGCTGTCTAATATGATAAAAATAACTCTTATTCTTTAAACTTTTTTCAGACAGAATTTACATCTACTTATCTCTTTCTCTTTTGATAAAGATAGAAGTAAAAATTATGAATTCAAAGAGTGGTATAATATGAATCACTTAGCACAAAAGAAAAGTGTGGCTTTCAGTCAGCAAAAATACAAAAAAAAAAAATTTCAGTTGTAAATAACAAGTTTTCTACACTTAAGGCAAGTCCGTAAGTCTGTAAAAACAGTTGAAAATTTTAAAATTGTCAAATTGATTACTCTTTTATTTGAACTTCGTCATTTTATGTTTCCCTGTTTAAACTTAGAAGATTTTTGTGTTTATTTTTTTTTCAAGGGTTGATTTCTCTTGGGAGGATGTAGGTAACCACCCCAAAATAATTATAAACCTTTTATTGAACTATAAAAAAAAACATTGCTTTAATAAACATTGCTAAGATGACCCAACACCAAGCTAGAGAAAATTAATGGTGTTCTTAGCTTTAATGTTTCCACACCCCTAGTTCTCTGGGGAAAATATAGAAGACTTCTTTTAGTGCAAAAGTTTATTTATCATGGTTACTTAAATTAATTGGTCTTATTTTTCATTAAACTAAGCAATGCATTTCTATTTTGCATTAATTTTCTCTATCATTAGATATTATTTATCAATTTTGGTTAATAACCAGTCATTAACACGAGATGCGTCTGACATGACAACTGTTTTAAACAATTTTTACAGTCTATTAGTAAAAGATTTGAAGCTGAAAATCGACAGCAAGCGGACGGTATTTAATCAAAACACATTTTCCTGGAAAATCATTCGCGACTTAAAGAATCTACTTAATAATATCACCACCAACAAAAAACGGATAAACAAGGACATCTATATTTATTCCCTTCAAGAAAACAATACTAATAGGCTGTATTCTTTAGATTTTTTTTGCAATTTCGCTAAAACTAAAAGTAGACCTAATGATCATATTTTTATGATTATGGTCATGCATGGTTATGGAAGGGTTATAAGAGCCCCGCAGGGTTATAGCTAGAAGTTGATATAATAGGGTTGGATTTTGTGGTCCACTCGTTGTTTCGAGGAATCTTGCCCAGTTAGTCAGTTGTAAATCTCAATTTTCAAAGTTTAAACTGTTAAAATTTGAAACTTTCCTATAAAAACTTTGCCACTAAAGAAATGTGAGATGATTTTTAAAAGAAGGAATATAAAGTTAAAACCAAATTTTCTGAATAATTACACATTCACACAAATATACTTTTACCTTCCAATTTTATTTTTATAAAAAACTAGCGGATACACCCCTAGAGGCCTCTAGTGGTACGTAATGTTAAGATCAGCTGTTTACAAAAAAATATCTAAATGTATGATTGATGGCGCTATTAGTATTTTTTTATTTTTGGTGATTTCTCTCGGAGGGTGGTGTTACCCTCCCCCAAAATAATTATAAACTTGCCCTGGACCTATGAGAAGTTACACTGGAAATTAGATCCATATCAATTCAGCGGTTAGCGAGATCCTTCAGTACACACAGACAGACAGAGATCCTATTACTTTACTATAAGGATAGAGAAACAAGGATCCCAACGTCCATTAAAGTTCTTTAAACCAGACAGCCAAAAAAAACGAATATAAACAACGATTTAATAGGATATTCTAGGATACAAAAATATTTTCTAAAAAACCTAATAAAGTATAATTTTTAAAATGAACATACACGACTTTCTGATAATGCTTATATAGAGTTTCATTTATATTAAAAGCATGTGTTATTAAGCTTTCATTTATGGATGTTGTCAATCATGTTTAATAAAACTTACCTTTTAACATTTCTTGTAGAATTGAAAGCAAAATTATTATCACTATAAGTTGGAAGTCCATGAGATTCAAATAAAACTGCTAGAAAAAGTAAAATTATTTTCATTGTGATATTTGATACTTCACTATAATTCACTATGATTCAATTCAAATAATATTCTTCGTTTAAACTATCAACACATTCTTGTATACTAGGTATGTGTCATACTAAAGACAATATTGGTTTTAAAAAAATGTGTCTGATGAGTAAGAAATGTTTATATTGAATGTATTTAATATCAGTGTTACTCACTTTTTACGGCCTTATCTTTTATTTGATTTTATGGAGTTTTATAGGGTGCACTTTCATCACCCCATGATTTTACAACAAAAATTGTGTTAAAGCGAAGCTCTAATCGTTAACTTATTCAATGCATGTTAAAATTGGCCTATCGATTTTAAACTCGACATGATTATGCATGTAACAATAAGGTATAATTCAGCAAAGCATAGCAACTCCTTGGATGTTGTCATCCTTGAATTAAAACCAATAGACATTGAATAAGAGAGGAAGCCAGGGATCTAAAGGGATAAGACAATATCCGATAAATTGATGTACGTCCCTAATGTTGATTTACAAAATTACAACTCTTGTAGATTATAATTAGTGGTTGAAGAAACGTTTGGACACTCAGCTTAATGAACTACGTAATCTTAAACTTAATAAAGTCCCCAAAGTTGTTGAGCCAACAAATAACATTATAAAACTTTGGGGACTAGAGTAAGAAACAGCTCACTGTCCCTTCCCTCTCTGAGATGTAGCAGTTTTTGACATGAAATAAAATGCGGGTGTGATACAATTTTATTTATATGCGGAAAAGGATGCACATCTCCTAATAACTAGGAAAGATAAGATATTGTTTCATTCAACTGTTTTTTTAAAATCACAGCTACTCTTAATTTGATAAAAAGTTAATATATCTTTCATTTTAAGGAACGTACCTACTTTGTTAATTTTTCTGTTCGTTCTTCTGCCTGTCCGTTTGTATGTCCTTGTTCCTTTCTGCCCGTCTGTCTGTATGTTTGTCTATCCGTCTGTTTGTTTGTCCATCTGTTCTTCTTTCTATGTATTAATTTTGAACTTGCTAGCCTATTTTTACTACTCTTTTTTTGAATTTACCTCACCTAGTAGAATGTATGGATGTTGTCATCCTTGTTTTATCCTATTAATACTTGTTTGGTTTAAAGATAACAAGGATGACAACATCCATAAAAGCGAAGCACTGAAACGGTAGGACAAACGGACATTAATACTTGTATAGTTTTTGAACTGAAAAATCGGAACATAAATGTATAAATGTCGAATCAAAATTGTAGGTAAATCTGTTGATAAACTGCTTAAAAACAGGATAATGTTTATGGACATACTTACATTTTTGGACTTGATTATAGAGTTGCTTCGCTTATAATATTGTTCTTTGTTGTCCCAGGAATCAATATACCAAAAATCAGATCAAACGGATAATTAAAACACTTGATAATTTGTTGTTAAAAAAGTAGAAAAATCAACATGTTTAAAATGGACGTACGGACATTCTGGTAATGATAATAGAGTTGCTACGCTTTCTAAATCGTACCCAACTACTACACGAATCATCATGCAAAGTTTGAAATCGATAGGACAATTCTAACATGCCTAAATTAACGAATAAAAGCTATCTATCTCGGACGGACGGACGTACGGACGGACGGACGGACGGACCGACCCTAATTATAGAAAAGCTTCGCTTTTAAAAATAGGTTGTGTATTAAATACATATTGGTAGGAAAAATTAAAGTTTTTTTGACTTTACCTTTTTACGAGGATGACAACATCCACAAGTATCAAAGCATATAAAAATCATGGATGGATAAAATGAAATAGTGAGGTTTAAAGCAGAAGCTAGGTTGTCATAAAAAAGGTATAAAAGGGTGTAAAAAAATGACCGATCGCTCACAATTTGAACCACCATAAGTACTTCAAATCTTGAAGATAGACCCCATAATGTTTAGAGTTTTTTATGGGGCATGTAAAGACCTTTCGGGTATAGTCCTTTCCATGACATCGCTCCATATGGGGCGATGATTTTAATTGATCGCCTCTTATGACAAGGGGCGATGTATTGGCTCCTTGAAAGGGGCGATTTAATAGCCCCATATAACAAGAGGCGATGTTATGACTCCTTGAAAGGAGCGATTTGATAGCCCCTTGCCCTAAGAGGCGATTAAATGATCCTTTATCGCTCCTTTATCGCCCCTTCTAAAAAGGAGATGATATGTCCTCTTATCCCAAGGGGCTATTTAATTAAATATCGCCTCTTCATGGCCCCTTCACTATTATATATATCTTAGTCCCTTGATGGCCCCTACATCGCTCCTACATCGCCCCTTCATCGCTCCTCCATCGCTCCTTCTCCAAATTTATATTACATTGTACTTTGATGGCCCCTACATCGCCCCTCCATCGCTCCTACATCACCCCTTCATCGCTCCTTCTTCAAATTCATATTACATTGTACTTTGATGGCCCCTACATCGCCCCTCCATCGCTCCTACATCGCCCCTTCATCGCTCCTTCTTCAAATTTATATTACATTGTACTGTGATGGCCCCTACATCGCTCCTACATCGCTCCTTCATCGCTCCTACATCGCCCCTTCATCGCTCCTTCTCCAAATTTATATTACATTGCAACTTGATGGCCCCTACATCGCTCCTACATCGCTCCTCCATCGCCCCTTCATCGCTCCTTCTCCAAATTTATATAACATTGCAACTTGATGGCCCCTACATCGCTGCTACATCGCTCCTCCATCGCTCCTCCATCGCTCCTACATCGCCCCTTCATCGCTCCTTCCACAAATTTATATTACATTGTACTTTGATGGCCCCTACATCTCTCCTCCATCGCTCCTCCATCGCCCCATCGCCCCTTAATAGCCCCTTACCTTAATTTATATAAAAAAGCCCCTACATAGCCTCTCCATCGCCCCTTAATAGCTCCTTACCTTAATTTTTATAACATAGCCCCTACATAGCCTCTCCATCGCCCCTTAATAGCCCCTTATCTTAATTTATATAACAAAGCCCCTACATAGCCTCTCCATCGCCCCTAATAGCCCCTTACCTTTATTTATATAACAAAGCTCCTACATAGCCTCTCCATTGCCCCTTAATAGTCCCTTACCTTAATTTATATAACATAGCTCCTACATAGCCTCTCCATCGCCCCTTAAAAGCCCATTACCTTAATTTATATAACATAGCCCCTACATAGCCTCTCCATCGCCCCTTACCTTAATTTATATAACATAGCCCCTACATAGCCTCTCCATCGCCCCTTAATAGCTCCTTACCTTAATTTATATAACATAGCCCCTACATAGCCTCTCCATCGCCCCTTAATAGCCCCTTACCTTAATTTATATAACATAGCCTCTACATAGCCTCTCCATCGCCCCTTAATAGCCCCTTACCTTAATTTATATAACATAGCCCTACATAGCCTCTCCATCGCCCCTTAATAGCCCCTTACCTTAATTTATATAGCATAGCCCCTACATAGCCTCTCCATCGCCCCTTAATAGCCTCTTACCTTAATTTATATAATCCTTACCTTAATATATATAACATAGCCCCTACATAGCCTCTCCATCGCCCCTAAATAGCCCCTTACCCTAATTTATATAACATAGCCCCTACATAGCCTCTCCATCGCCCCTTAATAGCTCCTTACCTTAATTTATATAACATAGCCCCTACATAGCCTCTCCATCGCCCCTTAATAGCCCCTTACCTTAATTTATATAACATAGCCCTACATAGCCTCTCCATCGCCCCTTAATAGCCCCTTACCTTAATTTATATAGCATAGCCCCTACATAGCCTCTCCATCGCCCCTTAATAGCCTCTTACCTTAATTTATATAATCCTTACCTTAATATATATAACATAGCCCCTACATAGCCTCTCCATCGCCCCTAAATAGCCCCTTACCCTAATTTATATAACATAGCCCCTACATAGCCTCTCCATCGCCCCTTAATAGCCCCTTACCTTAATTTATATAACATAGCCTCTACATAGCCTCTCCATCGCCCCTTAATAGCTCCTTACCTTAATTTATATAACATAGCCCTACATAGCCTCTCCATCGCCCCTTAATAGCCCCTTACCTTAATTTATATAGCATAGCCCCTACATAGCCTCTCCATCGCCCCTTAATAGCCTCTTACCTTAATTTATATAATCCTTACCTTAATATATATAACATAGCCCCTACATAGCCTCTCCATCGCCCCTGAATAGCCCCTTACCCTAATTTATATAACATAGCCCCTACATAGCCTCTCCATCGCCCCTTAATAGCTCCTTACCTTAATTTATATAACATAGCCCCTACATAGCCTCTCCATCGCCCCTTAATAGCCCCTTACCTTAATTTATATAACATAGCCTCTACATAGCCTCTCCATCGCCCCTTAATAGCTCCTTACCTTAATTTATATAACATAGCCCTACATAGCCTCTCCATCGCCCCTTAATAGCCCCTTACCTTAATTTATATAGGATAGCCCCTACATAGCCTCTCCATCGCCCCTTAATAGCCCCTTACCTTAATTTATATAACATAGCCTCTACATAGCCTCTCCATCGCCCCTTAATAGCTCCTTACCTTAATTTATATAACATAGCCCTACATAGCCTCTCCATCGCCCCTTAATAGCCCCTTACCTTAATTTATATAGCATAGCCCCTACATAGCCTCTCCATCGCCCCTTAATAGCCTCTTACCTTAATTTATATAATCCTTACCTTAATATATATAACATAGCCCCTACATAGCCTCTCCATCGCCCCTGAATAGCCCCTTACCCTAATTTATATAACATAGCCCCTACATAGCCTCTCCATCGCCCCTTAATAGCTCCTTACCTTAATTTATATAACATAGCCCCTACATAGCCTCTCCATCGCCCCTTAATAGCCCCTTACCCTAATTTATATAACATAGCCCCTACATAGCCTCTCCATCGCCCCTTAATAGCTCCTTACCTTAATTTATATAACATAGCCCCTACATAGCCTCTCCATCGCCCCTTAATAGCCCCTTACCTTAATTTATATAACATAGCCTCTACATAGCCTCTCCATCGCCCCTTAATAGCCCCTTACCTTAATTTATATAACATAGCCCTACATAGCCTCTCCATCGCCCCTTAATAGCCCCTTACCTTAATTTATATAGCATAGCCCCTACATAGCCTCTCCATCGCCCCTTAATAGCCTCTTACCTTAATTTATATAATCCTTACCTTAATATATATAACATAGCCCCTACATAGCCTCTCCATCGCCCCTAAATAGCCCCTTACCCTAATTTATATAACATAGCCCCTACATAGCCTCTCCATCGCCCCTTAATAGCTCCTTACCTTAATTTATATAACATAGCCCCTACATAGCCTCTCCATCGCCCCTTAATAGCCCCTTACCTTAATTTATATAACATAGCCCTACATAGCCTCTCCATCGCCCCTTAATAGCCCCTTACCTTAATTTATATAGCATAGCCCCTACATAGCCTCTCCATCGCCCCTTAATAGCCTCTTACCTTAATTTATATAATCCTTACCTTAATATATATAACATAGCCCCTACATAGCCTCTCCATCGCCCCTAAATAGCCCCTTACCCTAATTTATATAACATAGCCCCTACATAGCCTCTCCATCGCCCCTTAATAGCCCCTTACCTTAATTTATATAACATAGCCTCTACATAGCCTCTCCATCGCCCCTTAATAGCCCCTTACCTTAATTTATATAACATAGCCCTAGCCTCTCCATCGCCCCTTAATAGCCCCTTACCTTAATTTATATAGCATAGCCCCTACATAGCCTCTCCATCGCCCCTTAATAGCCTCTTACCTTAATTTATATAATCCTTACCTTAATATATATAACATAGCCCCTACATAGCCTCTCCATCGCCCCTGAATAGCCCCTTACCCTAATTTATATAACATAGCCCCTACATAGCCTCTCCATCGCCCCTTAATAGCTCCTTACCTTAATTTATATAACATAGCCCCTACATAGCCTCTCCATCGCCCCTTAATAGCCCCTTACCTTAATTTATATAACATAGCCTCTACATAGCCTCTCCATCGCCCCTTAATAGCCCCTTACCTTAATTTATATAACATAGCCCTACATAGCCTCTCCATCGCCCCTTAATAGCCCCTTACCTTAATTTATATAGCATAGCCCCTACATAGCCTCTCCATCGCCCCTTAATAGCCTCTTACCTTAATTTATATAATCCTTACCTTAATATATATAACATAGCCCCTACATAGCCTCTCCATCGCCCCTAAATAGCCCCTTACCCTAATTTATATAACATAGCCCCTACATAGCCTCTCCATCGCCCCTTAATAGCCTCTTACCTTAATTTATATAACATAGGCCCTACAAAGCATCTCCATCGCCCCTTAATAGCCCCTTACCTTAATCATATAACATAGCCCCTACATAGCCTCTCCATCGCCCCTTAATAGCCTCTTACCTTAATTTATATAACATAGCCCCTTCATAGCCTCTTCATCGCCCCTTACCTTAATTTATATAACATAGGCCCTTTATGGCTCCTGTACAGCCTCTGTAATTGTATTGCCCCTTCATTATAGAAGGTAGGGCATTAAGGTAAGGAAGGAATGTGACCCTCTACAGTTTTAAATTTAAGTTTTAAAAGGATGACAAGGATGACAACATTTATAAAAGCAAAGCTCTGAAACGGTAGAAAAAAGTTTAAAGGAAACCTGCAAGAAATACCACGCTTTAACTGCTGAAAGACTGCCACAAGTAGACCAAATACCCCAAATTTGAAGCCTTCAGCTTCTATAACAAAAAAGTTCTAGGCATTTTAAAATGACATTTTATGTACAATGGAAATTTTGAAAGAATTGCAATGCTCATGTTGAAAACTTTAAAATTAAACTACGTGGCCTAGAAACAAAATTATAAGCTTATTTTTTTTGTCATAAATTTAGGTTTCCAGTAACTAATTATATTTTTACAATAAAAATACCCATTTTTATAGTCAAAATCATTAAAAAAAATAAGTTTTACTTGCGTTGTACCGAATGTACTGTAGCCAATCAGAAGGCTGAATCAGCTTAACAACCAATCACAGCTAAGCTTGTATTAGTTTACCCCTTTGTTTCCGCTATGATTTTCGTTTAAAAATGCAATTTAAATCGATTTTTTTTCATAGATTTTGACTATGAAATGTGGTGTTTTTATTGTAAAAATGTAATCAGTTACAGGCAATCTAAGTTTCTGACAAAGATAAGGTTATAATTTTATGTCTAGGCAACGTAATTTAATATTGTTTTTTCTTTTATGAGCATTGGAAATCTTTCAAAAATTCCATTGTACATAAAATGCTATTTTGAAATGCCTAGAACTTTTTTGTTATTGAAGCTGAAGGCTTATAATTTGGGGTATTGGGTCTTCTTGTGGCAGTCTTTTAGCAGTTAAAGCGTGTTATTTCTTGCAGGCGTCCTTTAATGAACATTAATAATGTAGAGTGTCAGAACTGAATAGTCAGAACATAAATTTAAAATTCGAAACAAAATTGTAAGTAAATTTATTGAGAAATTGCTTACATGCAGGAAAATGCTTAAGGACGTACTCACATTTTTTGGACTTGATTATAGATATGATTCGCTTATAACATTCTATTTTGTTGTCCTAGGAATCAGTATCCCAGAAATCAGATTAATCGGATAATTTTGATACATAAAAATTTGTTGTAAGTTAATAATTAGTATGCTTAAAATGGACGTATGGATATTCTGATAATGATTATAGACTTTCTAAATCGTACCTTTCTACTACAGGAATCACATGCCTAAATTAACGAAAATAGCTAACCGTTACGGACGTACGGACTGATCCTTAATATAGAAAAGCTTTGCTTTTAAAAAGTTAAAAAGATTTTTTGAGGGGATGGGGTAATATTTTTCTTGGGGTGAATTTTCTGGGAGGGTGGAGATACCCTCCCTCGAAATAATTATAAACCCTCTATGAACTTAAAAGAAGCTTCACTGTAAAGGAGAACCATATAGGTTCAGCGGTTAGCTTTTCTACAGACAAAAAAAAGATTACTACTTTATATAATAGGTTATGAAAAAGGAAAAAAAAGCAAGATAACAAGGATAACAACATTCACAAAAGCAAAGCTCTAAAATCAGGAGGTCAAACATAAATTTTGTTAAAATTAGCGTAAATCTATAATACAAAGTAGAATGATGTCTGTCCATCCGTCTGTCTGTCTGTCTGTCTGTCTGTCCGTCTGTCTGTCCGTCTGTCTGTCCGTCTGTCAGTCCCTTAAGATCTCGGTAACCACTGGACCGATTATATTCTACTATTCAGGGAATATACCTACTGGTCCTGTGGTGGTTTTAGGCTATTTTCTTGGGGGGTGGGATACCCCCAACCCCCCCAAAAACAAAAAAATCCCCCCCCATTTTTTTTTTTGCTGAAGATTTTCTTGGTCCTATTACGAATTTCGCCAAAAAAAAATTTTATCACCTCTTGGGGCAAAGCCCCTGAGGCTAGGGGCGAATCTGCTAGTATAGAATATAGTAAAAGGGCATAATTTTATTTTTAGTATTTGATTATAATACTAAACCTTGTTGTCCTAAGAAACATTACTCCAAAACCCAGATGAATGGGACAATGATATTATACAAAAAAATGGACGTACATACTTTCTAGTAATGAATATAGTATTGTACCCAACTGTTATAGAAATCATTCTGCAAAGTTTGAAATCGATAGGATATTTATAACATGTCTAAATTAAAGAAAATGTCGTCTAACCGTTTGGACGTACGGACAAACCAATCCTTACTATAGAAAAGTTTCGCATTTAAAAAGGAAAATTATAATGAAAATATAATGAATTAATAAAATAAATATAAATAATATAATAACATAATGAAATAAAGAAAAAAAATAAACTAAGAGAATGAAATTTTTTAGTTAAATAGAAATTTGAATAAGGATCATATAATGGACAAACAGACAAAGTAAGTTATAGAGCAGACTTTAAGAGAATATGCTATTACTCAAAGATTATCACGAAACCTAAGTCTTTTGAAGCATAATTGAGAGACAGACAAAATAATTTATAGACTGGATATACATATGTCATGGGAATATTCACTAAAAATCTCAACAGTCTATCTTTAACAATAGCAGAGAAAACCACATGCTTAACTTAATGAGAAGAGCAATGACGAAAGGACTAGCCCTAATTGTAGAAAAGTCTCTCTTTTAACAAAAAAAGTATTTTTTTTGGTCTGAAGCTTAAAAAATTTCATAAACTGACTAAATTCTCCATTTAAGGGAAGCTTCACATAGGACATGGGATGGTTTTTTGCTTTTTCATTTTCAGATTTAAGCCCCTAATTGGTTTAGGCTATTTTTCTGCCTCCTTACATTAAAAAGAGCGCAGCTGCAAGTGAATAAGAAAAGAGAAATATAAAAGAAGAATACATATTATCCTATTATATAAAGTAGTAAAACATAAACAAACGTTGGAGTGGACAAACCTAGGAATGGGACAATCGTCGGAGTGGACATTGCTTATGTAAAACGCAGGAGTGTCTTTTATTTTATTTATAAGATAAAAATCTTTCAAAACAAAAAAAAATCTTGAATATCTTTTCTCACAGACTGAAATTTTAAAATCAGTCTAACAGTTTTCCAAAGTAGGTAAGTTCTATCGAAAGGCAAAGGTTTGAAACAGATAGAACATTTCATTAAACTAAAACATATTTTTTTCTCACATTGTTTACAACTGTCAAATATGTTTTTTTATATGCCTAACCCCTGCAGGGGGCTTATTTGTATATTTATATCTTAACCTAACCTAACCTGTGTAGAAATAACTAAACAAATGTTGTTGAAACCTAATTTTTAAGATATTATAGACACTTCTGCGTTTTACTTATATAATGTCCACTCCGACATTTGTCCGAAATATCCTGTGTTTGTCCACGTTAGTAAGGCTTTCTGTTCTAAAACTTAAGATCTCAATAACTACTAAACAGATTGGGCTTTCTATTTCAGGTAAGCTTAATATTTGTCTTGTAATGGCTTTAGGCTATTTTATTTTAAGTCGAGGGATGGTTTTAGGCTATTCTATTTTAAGTCCTGGGAAGGCTTTAGGCTTTTATTCATTCCCCTTTGAATACAGAGCCAATAGATGCTGGGGGCGTAGCCGCTAGTCGATATACAAAGTTTTTTTTTGTCTGTAGCAAAGGATCTCGTTTGCTGCTAAACCGATATGATGTATGTCTGTCTGTCTATACCGTAGGATCTTGCTAACCGCTGAGTACTGAGATGATTTTAAGATAGTTTATTTTTTTTCCTTATAATAAAATAACAGGATATTTGTCCATAAAAAGCGAAGCAATATCTTAATTTTTGTTGTTGGAACTGTTATTCAGTTGATTATACCAAGGATCTAAAGGAATAAGACAATGGCCGATAAATTTTTATCCATCCCTAATAACGATACACAAAATTGCAACACTACAACCAAAATATGACAAAAGTCCCCAAAGTTTTGAGCCAACGAATAAGAAAACTTCATTATAAAACTTTGGAGACTATTGTAAAAATTGCCTAATGTTTCCTTTATCCCTGAGATTATACAGACTATCCTTAAACTAATATTTACATTAAAGTAACAGGATGTTTATCAGTATCAACTGAACCGATATGCTTCTCCTTTACATTGAAGCTTATTTTACTCGCAGGAAAAGTTTTCATTTTGGGGAGGGGACTAACACTTTCAGCCCCCGGAAGGTATCACTTCCCTTAAATTCTTAACCTTCCCCCTCCCCCCCCCCTCTCCACCACATCTATTCATTAAAGTACTCCTAGGGTCATCTATGGGATTAGCCGTTAGTGACTTAAAAATAATTCAAGTGCAATGATATATTTACCAAATTAATACGATAATTTTGTATACATTTTTTATGAAAAAAAATTATTTTGCCAAAGGCAGCCAAAAAATAAGCAGCAAATATTTCAAAAATGCTCTGATAATCAGAGATCTACAGGGATAAGACGATTGTCGATAAAATGATATATATACATATATACAGTGTGTTTTTTTATGAGAACTTTTTTGAAAGCAATTTTACCTTACTTATAGTTATTAGAATTTAATGATTAATGGCTTATTCTCTTCTTTTTTATAACCTTTAATAGAAAAGCAAAAAATATTTCAGTTTTTATTCAAAAAGTACAGTAAATTAAAAAATTTAAAACTTAGGTGTCAACATCTAAAAATGGTTTTAGTGCATTTTTCTTATAATCTACCTTTGCAAGAATGGCTGCAAAACGCTTCAAAGTTGAGATATTGAGCTAAAAATTTATATAGATACTACTTGTGACATGTACTAGAACATTTTGAAATTTGAAGGCCATATCTCAACCAGGGAGGGAATACTGGCCCCCCAATGTACTCCCTCCATTCTTGGAAAGGGTAGAAGATTTGAGCATAAGAAAAATGCGCTAAAACCATTTCTCGTATTCATTTGAATCCGGTGGATAGGAACCGGTTCTCATCCATACGAAAAAATTATGTCTAGCATCGTATTATATCCAGCTTTCTACGAATATAGATATGTACAATCATAAGATTAAACCCAGTTTTTTTAGCCGGTGACTTCGTCACCTCGGGGCTAAAAAAAACTAGTTTTAATCTCATAATTGTACTTTCTATATCCGCGGAAAGCCGTTTATAATACGATGCGAGAAATAACTATTTTAGATGTTGACACCCATGTTTTGAAATTTTGAATTTACTGTACTTTTTAAATAAAAACTGAAATATTTTTTTGCTTTTCTGTTAATGGTTATAAAAAACGAAGAGAATAAGCCATTAATCATTAAATTCTGATAACTATAAGTAGGGTAAAATTGCTTTCAAAAATGCTCTCATAAAAAAAAACACTGTATATATATGTATGTTTATATATTAATTATTCCCATTGATGATTCACAAAATTACCCCTTCTTTAGTTTAGAATTAGTGGTTGAAACATTTAGACACTCAACTTAATGAACTAAACAATCACAAAACAATAAAAAGTCCCCAAGGTTGTTAATCTAACGAATAAGAAAACGGTATTATAAAACTTTGGAGACTAGACAGCACTCTTGGATAAGCCAACTTATAACACTTTGGGAACTATCCTAATCCTCCCTGGCGAAATGACAATGAGATTTTTTGGTAAATTTGTGGCAAACTTTATTCTTAATAAATTAGCACTTGGCAAAATTATACTGGAGAGATATTTCATTGAAGAATAAATTTTTTTTTTGCCCAAACTTTTCGTCAGCCAATAATAACAGATAAGTTAAACATTGTAAAAATAATATAGTAACTTAACTCGAGTTGTCAACGGCAGAAATTAGGTCCTGAGATGGTTTTAGGCCTGGAAAGGTTTAAAACAATTTTATCTGTATTTCTTAAAATAAATTAACAGAATCTTTGTCTGTATGTATGAATGTCTGTCTGTACCGAAGGATCTTGCTAACCGCTGAACCAATATGGTTCTCCTTTACAGTGAAGATTCCTATAGGTCCTGAGATCGTTCTCCTTAATAGGGTAGCTTCTCATAGGTCCTGGGGAGGTTAATAACTATTTTATTTTAATCCTTATAATAAAGTAACAGGATCTTTGTCTGTATGTATGTCTGTCTGTACCTTGCTAACCACTAAACCGACATGGTTCTCCTTTACAGTGAAGCTTCCTATGGGTAATGAGATGGCTTTAGGCCATTTTATTTTTAATCCTTATAAAAAGTAACAGGATCATTGTCTGTATGTATCAAAGAAGATCGCTAACTGCAGAACCAATATGGTTCTCCTTTATAGGGTAGCTTCCAATAGATCCTGGGAAGGTGTATAACTGTTTTGAAGGAGGATATAAGGGGCTATTAAGGGGCGATGGAGAGGCTATGTAGAGGCTATGTTATATAAATTAAGGTAAGGGGCTTTTAAGTGGCGATGGAGGGCTATTAAGGGGCGATGGAGAGGCTATGTTATATAAATTAAGGTAAGGAGCTATTAAGGGGCGATGGAGAGGCTATGTAGCGGCTATGTTATATAAATTGGCTATTAAGGGGCGATGGAGAGGCTATATAGGGGCTATTTTATATAAATTAAGGTAAAGGACTATTAAGGGGCGATGGAGAGGCTATGTAGGGGCTATGTTATATAAATTAAGGTAAGGGGCTATTAAGGGGCGATGGAGAGGCTATTTAGGGGCTATGTTATATAAAATCGGGTAAGGGGCTATTAAGGGGCGATGGGGAGGCTATGTAGGAGCTATGTTATATAATTAAGGTAAGGGGATATTAAGGGGCGATGGAGAGGCTATGTAGGGGCTATGTTACATAATTAAGGTAAGAGGCTATTATGGGGCGATGGAGAGGCTATGTAGGAGCTTTGTTATATAGATTAAGGTAAGGGGCTATTAAGGGGCGATGGAGAGGCTTTGTAGGGGCTATGTTATATAGATTAGGGTAAGGGGCTATTAAGGGGCGATGGAGAGGCTATATAGGGGCTATGTTATATAAATTAAGGTAAGAGGCTATTAAGGGGCGATTGAGAGGCTATGTAGGGGCTATGTTACATAATTAAGGTAAGGGGCTATTAAGGGGCGATGGAGAGGCTATATAGGAGCTTTGTTATATAAATTTAGGTAAGGGGCTATTAAGGGGCGATGGAGAGGCTATGTAGGGGCAATGTTATATAATTAAATTAAGTGGCTATTAAGGGGCGATAGAGAGGCCATATAGGAGCTTTGTTATATAAATTAAGGTAAGGGGCTATTAAGGGGCGATGGAGGAGCGATGTAGGGGCCATCAAGTTGCAATGTAATATAAATTTGGAGAAGGAGCGATGAAGGGGCGATGTAGGAGCGATGAAGGAGCGATGGAGGAGCGATGGAGGAGCGATGGAGAGGCTATGTAGGGGCTATGCTATATAAATTAAGGTAAGGGGCTATTAAGGGGCGATGGAGAGGCTATGTAGGGCTATGTTATATAAATTAAGGTAAGGGGCTATTAAGGGGCGATGGAGAGGCTATGTAGAGGCTATGTTATATAAATTAAGGTAAGGGGCTATTAAGGGGCGATGGAGAGGCTATGTAGGGGCTATGTTATATAAATTAAGGTAAGGAGCTATTAAGGGGCGATGGAGAGGCTATGTAGGGGCTATGTTATATAAATTAGGGTAAGGGGCTATTCAGGGGCGATGGAGAGGCTATGTAGGGGCTATGTTATATATATTAAGGTAAGGATTATATAAATTAAGGTAAGAGGCTATTAAGGGGCGATGGAGAGGCTATGTAGGGGCTATGCTATATAAATTAAGGTAAGGGGCTATTAAGGGGCGATGGAGAGGCTATGTAGGGCTATGTTATATAAATTAAGGTAAGGAGCTATTAAGGGGCGATGGAGAGGCTATGTAGAGGCTATGTTATATAAATTAAGGTAAGGGGCTATTAAGGGGCGATGGAGAGGCTATGTAGGGGCTATGTTATATAAATTAGGGTAAGGGGCTATTTAGGGGCGATGGAGAGGCTATGTAGGGGCTATGTTATATATATTAAGGTAAGGATTATATAAATTAAGGTAAGAGGCTATTAAGGGGCGATGGAGAGGCTATGTAGGGGCTATGCTATATAAATTAAGGTAAGGGGCTATTAAGGGGCGATGGAGAGGCTATGTAGGGCTATGTTATATAAATTAAGGTAAGGGGCTATTAAGGGGCGATGGAGAGGCTATGTAGGGGCTATGTTATATGAATTAAGGTAAGGAGCTATTAAGGGGCGATGGAGAGGCTATGTAGGGGCTATGTTATATAAATTAGGGTAAGGGGCTATTTAGGGGCGATGGAGAGGCTATGTAGGGGCTATGTTATATATATTAAGGTAAGGATTATATAAATTAAGGTAAGAGGCTATTAAGGGGCGATGGAGAGGCTATGTAGGGGCTATGCTATATAAATTAAGGTAAGGGGCTATTAAGGGGCGATGGAGAGGCTATGTAGGGCTATGTTATATAAATTAAGGTAAGGGGCTATTAAGGGGCGATGGAGAGGCTATGTAGAGGCTATGTTATATAAATTAAGGTAAGGGGCTATTAAGGGGCGATGGAGAGGCTATGTAGGGGCTATGTTATATAAATTAAGGTAAGGAGCTATTAAGGGGCGATGGAGAGGCTATGTAGGGGCTATGTTATATAAATTAAGGTAAGGGGCGATGGAGAGGCTATGTAGGGGCTATGTTATATAAATTAAGGTAATGGGCTTTTAAGGGGCGATGGAGAGGCTATGTAGGAGCTATGTTATATAAATTAAGGTAAGGGACTATTAAGGGGCAATGGAGAGGCTATGTAGGAGCTTTGTTATATAAATAAAGGTAAGGGGCTATTAGGGGCGATGGAGAGGCTATGTAGGGGCTTTGTTATATAAATTAAGATAAGGGGCTATTAAGGGGCGATGGAGAGGCTATGTAGGGGCTATGTTATAAAAATTAAGGTAAGGAGCTATTAAGGGGCGATGGAGAGGCTATGTAGGGGCTTTTTTATATAAATTAAGGTAAGGGGCTATTAAGGGGCGATGGGGCGATGGAGGAGCGATGGAGGAGAGATGTAGGGGCCATCAAAGTACAATGTAATATAAATTTGGAGAAGGAGCGATGAAGGGGCGATGTAGGAGCGATGAAGGAGCGATGTAGGAGCGATGTAGGGGCCATCACAGTACAATTTAATATAAATTTGGAGAAGGAGCGATGTAGGAGCGATGGAGGGGCGATGTAGGAGCGATGAAGGAGCGATGTAGCAGCGATGTAGGGGCCATCAAGTTGCAATGTAATATAAATTTGGAGAAGGAGCGATGAAGGGGCGATGTAGGAGCGATGAAGGAGCGATGTAGGAGCGATGTAGGGGCCATCACAGTACAATTTAATATAAATTTGGAGAAGGAGCGATGTAGGAGCGATGTAGGGGCCATCACAGTACAATTTAATATAAATTTGGAGAAGGAGCGATGAAGGAGCGATGTAGGAGCGATGAAGGGGCGATGTAGGAGCGATGTAGGGGCCATCAAAGTACAATGTAATATAAATTTGGAGAAGGGGCGATGGAGGAGCGATGTAGGGGCCATCAAGTGGGTTGTTATATAAATTAAGGTAAGGGACTACGGAGGGGCGATGGAGAGGCTATAAAGGAGCCATCATGGGGCTATAGCATAGCCTCTTATCATAAGAGGCGATATGAACGCCCCTTTAAAGGAGCTATTAAGAGGCCATGAAGGAGCTATAGCATAGCCTCTTATCATAAGGGGCGATATGAACGCTCCTTAAAAGGGGCTATCACATCGCTCCATATGATGAGAGGCTATGCTATAGCTCCTTGAAGGAGCTATAGAAAATCATCGCTCCATATGGAGCGATGTCATGGAAAGGACTATACCCGACCTTTCTTTAGACACCTTAACAAGGTTTCTAACTCAATCTATGCCAATTTGACATAAAAAAAGACATCCCCATCCAACTTTGAGGCATGACGGCTCTGTCTATTCCAATTCTTGATGATTGCCAGGTCTTTCTTTTTGATGCCAAATTGGCTAAGATTTTGTTAGAAACCTTTTTAAGGTGTCTAAAGAAAGGTCTTTACATGCCCCATCAAAAACTCCAAACATTATGGGGTCTATCTACAAGATTTTAAGTACTTATGGTGGTTCAAATTGTGAGCGATTGGTTTTTAAAAAGATACATTTGTAATAAAATATGCACTTTTGGCGTAGGGCAAATTTCTCTGCAAGGGCTAGGTCTTAAGCGCTTGGGCTCTGGAAGGGTGAGTAGATTTAAAATTCAATATTGTTTTCTCATTGTCATTGCTTGTGCATGAATTTTATTTTTTTTTTTTATTAGTTTTGGACCAAAACTGTAAAGTTTATATTGAAAAAAGTGAAGCGATTGGTTTTTATTTTAACACCCTTTATGTGTAAAAATCACGAAACATTTATAAAAATAAACATAACCGACAAACATATGGATCATCATATGATTATAAACTCTATGCTCATTTTACATGGAATTGTTTCTTAAATAGCAACAGAATAAGTCATGTCCAAAGCTTTAAAGACAGTTAAACAAAGTAAATTATATAGTATCTTTGCTTTTTAAAAGTGACAACTCGATGTCCTGCTTATTACTAAACAGTTTTTGCTACAGCTCCAAAAACTTTTAAAACTACTGCCCCCTGAAGTTCGTAAACTCATTTTTTTTACTTAATCACCTTTTGTGATTTGAATGTACAAAGTAACCGTGTCCAAACATTTCCACCAATTATTGTAATATACACAATGGTTAATTTTGTTTATCATTATTGGGGATTAGAATTTGTCTATCTCCAAATGTTCTATCTCTGTTAAGAAACAAACATTACTCACACAAACATCCAATAATCAAACATCCACGCACACACACAACTTTTTAACGGGGCTACTCTCTAAGAAAAAGCAAACATTTGTCCTGGAATCTCTTGCTAAAACTTGACTTGAAGTTTTTAGTTTAAATTAACTAATATTAATATGACATTTTTTGTAGCGAATCTGCTACAGGATTCGTAAATGTATGTCGGTTCAGTTTAGGGAGAAAATTATCTTTAGTCGAGAAACTTCTCTATAATTCACTTTTTTGTCCGTCCGTCCAATTTTACTCTATAAAGTATTAGAAATATGAGTGACTAATTTTTAGCATTAAAGCTACTATTCAACTTCAAATGTAAATAAAGTAAGGTACGTTTATCATTAAGAACCTTAAATAGATAACTAAAATATAATATGCAAGTACATTTCAAATTTTGAAAATTCGCTAATAAATAAAGTAATCAGATTTTATGAAAGAAGTTATAAGATTCAACAAACAAACGGACGGACAGGTAAAAAAGGAAATATAGGAGACAAAGGGAAAGGAGAAAGAAAGAAAGAATGAAAGAGAAAGATTAAGAGAATTAATGTTTTCTTTCTTGGAATTCCTGAACAACTTTCTCAAATTACCCACTTGCCACACTTTACAACAAGGATGACAACATCCTGAAAAGAGGGACTCAAAAAATCAGAAAATGTAATTAACATTCAACAATTAATAAAGAAGTTAACATTTCAATACTTTCGTATGAAACTACTATAAAAACGACGTTTAAACTTTCTGTTAAGGTTTGAAAAATAAAGCTTTTAAAATTCTTAAGCTATTGAAACAAATGTAAACACACAGACATACATACATAGATTATAGAAAAAGCCTCGCCGTTTAACAACACCCATCCCCACTTTCTGCTGGGAATAGTCACCTTTCTTTCCTCTCTTATATCCTCACTCTTTATACCTCCCCCTAGCTGACCACCTGTGACAGACAATATAAGAATAATTAGTTTAGAATTGAACCAGGTATTAACTTGTTTAAATGTCTGTGTAATGCCTTAACAAGTTACGGGTGCCACTCAAGCAAGAATATGGAATTATAACAACCGAGCATGTAATAAAAAGCCTATCTTACTATTGTTATCTAGCTTCATCTAAATATGTTTTTTTTAAAAGAAAAGTTAAGACAGTATTATACTATGAAGTTGGTTTAATTATGTTAAATATTGAACTGTTAGAGTTCCCTTTCTTGGGTCATAAATTAAAAAAATTACCTAAATATAATCTAAGTAGTATTTCAAAAAGGATACTATGTATTGCAATTATTTATCTGATACTAAATGTTAACACCTTTTTTGAATTTTCTTAATAAAAACGACCATAAACCAACAAATAGCATTTATTAATTTTACCTGAATGATAAAATTTATTCTATATAAATTTTTCTTCAGATATTGTCCTATTCCCCTGCCCCCCCCCCCTCCACCAACCATAGAAATCTTTCTGATTCCTATACCCCCCCCCCCTTCCCTGATATACCCATTTTCAAAATAAATAATCCTCTAGTTTATATTCTAGGATATTTAAAGAAATTATTCTATATCCATTATTCTATGATAATATCCTACTCCCCCCCCCCCCCACCACCTATAGAAATCTTTCTGATTCTTGAGCAAAACTTTTGCTTGTTTTTCTGACTTTCCTTCCTGTTTACCTACTTACCCAACTCCTTCCTTCTCCTTCGCGCAAGGATGAATTCATTAATGAAAGCGCAGCTAAATAAGTCAGACATTAGAACGGTAACAAGGTCAATGTTATACCTAATTGTCCTACTATCACTAATGTAATTAAGTATCAATAGTATAATTTATGAAAGTTTGGTATTAGAACATGGTGTTAATTGTAGATTTACTATGCTTTCCAGTTTTCACCAAATTAATGTAAGAATCATCCTGTAGGTTTTAAATCTATAAGACGATTCCTACAGGTTTTTATTTTAAATTAAGATCAATCCATTGCGATCGTATGAACATGACTCTAAATGTAGAAAAGCCTCGCATATACAAACCTCCTGAATAATGCTCCCATCCCCGACCTCCTTCCCTCTCCTTTCTCTGGGAGGCTGGTGCCTATTATAGGCTGCATGTAGTGTGCTCTGCTAACTTATACAATCAAAACTTTCGCGTATTTTAGAATTCTTTAAATTTTCATTTGTTTATGCTTTGTGATCATATTTAATATGATATATATGTGAAAATGTATTTAAAACAACCTATACTGGTTTTTAAAAATCATGAATAGAAATAGTGTAGTATTTTTCATATTTTACAATTTAAAAAAATTTAGTTTATGAATAAGGTGAAATTATTCTTACAACAGTATAGATGGATAAAATTTTGAAATTGAACCTTTATTAAGACTTTTTGAATTATAATAACTTTATTAGAAATTACTTTGTTTGGTTGAAGTGATTGGCCTCATAGCATCTAAAGGCTTCTATTCGAATCGGGGAGGTTGGGGGCAAAAGTTTAAACAACCCCAAGAATAAAATTATGATTGTAGGCAATTTTCAGCACAACCCCCTTGCCCCTTCGAATACACAGCCCTTATATGTTAGTGGCGCAAGGGCTTATTTTTAAAGTTATTTTTTTTCTTTGGTTTTTGTTCTTAAAAATGTCCTAATAATGGTCAGTGGGTCGACAAAAGAAGGAGGCCTTCAAATTTTCTAAATTTGTGACAGCTGTAACTTAGTTTCAGGGCTGCGCTTCAGGGATGGAAGGGATGAATGGTCTAAAATTAAAAGTTGAAGGTTACATTGAGAAAAACAAATAACCCTGCTGGATTACTGAGTTAGTCAGGAGGGGTTGATACCTGTCATAAATACTGTAAAGGTTTACAACTTTATGTTTACAGTTTTAATGGTTGAAATTTTTTTTCAATAATATCATAAAAAGTGCTTAGTAAAGCAAAGCACAATCGGACTGGATATTTTAAGAGAGGATTATTTTGGCAGGAGCAATATGCTTTATCCCTGGCCGAGCTTAGTTGTTGCTGCGCCTCAGTTTTGGAGGACACTCAGTTGGCATGGAAAGCTAGGGATAAAGAGAAGGAGAGAGAGAGAGAGAGAGAGAGAGAAAGAGAGAGAGAGAGAGAGAGAGAGAGAGAGAGAGAGAGAGAGAGAGAGAGAGAGAGAGAGAGAGAGAGAGAGAGAGAGAGAGAGAGAGAGAGAGAGAAAGAGAGAGGGGGGGAGGAGTAGCTAGAGAAAAAAAAGATGAAAAAAAATTGAAAACGGCCTACACGTAACTTTTTAATTTTTTCCGGAAGAATAAAAAAAATTTCATTATTGATAAATTACAAAAATTTAAATAATCATACATAACAATTTTTTTCAAAGAATAAAACAATGAATTTTAAAAACTCTGAAAGCTCAAACACAAGCACAAACAAACAAACACACACACACACACACACACACACAGCCAGACAAGCAGGTCAGCAGCTGGAGCTAAATTATCCACAGTACAATACCTTTCTATCTTCAGGTCCACACTAGACTCTTAATTCCTATTGTATTTAGGATCAGGGATATTAAGGGACAAGACAATGAATGAATTTATGAAAG
Organism: Acartia tonsa; assembly: GCF_053477335.1. NCBI lineage: Eukaryota > Metazoa > Arthropoda > Copepoda > Calanoida > Acartiidae > Acartia > Acartia tonsa. The sequence continues at coordinate 11,587,142 of NC_137268.1, forward strand.
ACTGATGTACATCCCCAGTGATGATAAATGATAAATAATTACCCGTACTTTAGATTATAATTGGAAAAGTTTGAAAGTTCTGCTAGTTTCAACCAACCAATCAAAAACAATCACTGTTTTTTTTTAACCAGATTAAAAATATTTGGTTCTACAAAAATTCCAGTCAATTGTCCCCCTCCTCCCTGATTTAGTATACATTACAGTTTCTATACTATTATATGTGATGAAATAGAAAAAAAAACTTAGTGAAAAAAGTGAATAAATAGCAATTGAAATTTTGTATAAAAAGTGTTTAAAAATTTTTAGGACATAAGTGAAACCAAAGTAAAAGACAGTGATTTTGAAAAAATATCAATAGATCTTTTTCTAAAATTTTTATAAAAAGTGAAATCTAAACTTCTGAAACCTTTCACCTAATCTACAAGACTAGCAATAAGTAAATAGTTTAAACAAAAATTTATTTAAAATACTTCAGCATTACTTAGAAAATGATTAATATCGGGTGGATTATAATCGGTCCTTAGCCATACTGAAAAATCATGTATAGCATCATATTACAGAAAATTTTCATCGAATATTATCATAAAATTCGGTCCCTTTAGGTTTAATATTAAGTATAATTTTTCAATTTGATATTCGCCGAAAGCTGTCTATAATACGATGCGTTATGTAAATATTATCAATAAAGTTAAAAAATAGAATTTTAATATTTGTTTCAGAGAGGTAGGACAGAAAAATGAGAGTTTTAGAATAAAATAAAAAAGCACCTCCATCTTATTGACCTCCAGTTGCCTCCAAAAAGCCTCCAGAAAAAAACAGCTCTAAAGAAACCCTAATTTTGTTGATATTTTTAAAAAGTAGGAAATTTTTACTAACAAATTTTAAATTTAATACCATCATTGAGATTCTCAAATCTTTGATTTTTTTTGAGCAGGGATTTTAAGGGATAAATTCATGTTACCCCCAAAATAATGATTTACAAATTACCCCTTCATTTGGTGAAAATTATTTGTAGAAAAGTTTGAACAGTTAGAAATCAATAAAGTTTCGATAAAAGTTACAAATGTTTCAAGCATGTGAATAAGATAACCTTTTATTTCTTCAGAACTTTGGTTACCGGCTAAGCTTTTTATTTAATTTTTTTTTTTTTTTTTTTGGGGGGGGGTAAATACCCCCTCCTGAATGGCTTGGGGTGCCTACGGCCCCCAAAAAGTAGGGGTAAAATTTTAATGGGGGGGGGGGAGCGACGGGGGGAAATTTTTATCTTTAGGATTTTATTAGAAGCTTTAATGTAATTTTAAAATTAGTTTTATATAAAAAAAATACATGTATTTTGTTTAGGAAAACCTTTCTCCTGAATCAAAGCTTGGTGTCTTTAGTACAGAAGTAAAATCAAAATCTCATAAATCAACAGGTATTTATTTATTCACCTTTTTAAAAAAATAGATAATAGTTTTTAACAATTTTATGGCCCAAAGGGCCTCTTAAACAAATAGTTAGTTTGTCTGTATGCCTGGTGACACATGTATGAAATTATTTTCTACTAAAGTAGTGGGATGTATTTATGTCTGTCTACAAGAAATTATACCTATCTTGGCCCTATTTAATCGGATTGTAAATTTGTTTAACTTTAACAAGGATGATAACATCCATAAAAGCGAAGCACTGAAACGGTAGAACAAACGGACATTAACATTTGTATAGTATCTGAAACATAAATGTACAAATGTCGAATCAAAATTGTAAGTAAATTTGTTAAAAAAACTGCTTAAAAACAGGATAATGTTTTTGGACATACTTACATTTTTGGACTTGATTATAGAGTTGCTTCGCTTATAATATTGTTCTTTGTTGTCCCAGGAATCAATATACCAAAAATCAGATCAAACGGATAATTAGAACACTTGAAAATTTGTTGTTAAAAAAGTAGAAAAATCAACATGTTTAAAATGGACGTACGGACATTCTGGTAATGATTATAGAGTTGCTACGCTTTCTAAATCGTACCCAACTACTACAGGAATCATCATACAAAGTTTGAAATCGATAGGACAATTCTAACATGCCTAAATTAACGAATAAAAGCTATCTATCTCGGACAGACGGACGTACGGACGGACGGACCGACCCTAATTATAGAAAAGCTTCGCTTTTAATAATCAGAAAATAATTTCAAGATGTTCAAAAACTTAGATAACCTAAACCTCGGAGACTAAATCCGAGCCTTTCTTGTAATTGCTATACACTTTTTCTAGCGGTTTCTCGGTTCTTAAACACACAAAGCTTACTACCTTAGTATAAAGGATGAAAAAAAGCTAGTTTTTCCTTTTCTTCTAATTCAATTTATAGACAATACAATTTTCTCGGAAAGTGCGACGAAAAATATTTTTGTGTCTCTAAGGGACAAAAATAAAACACCCTGCCCTAGATTTTATTGCAAAATAATGCCAATTATTTTTGCAACGGCAAGAATGAACGCAGGCAACCCTTCTTAATTAGATGCTAAAATTTAAAATTATTTATGTCAATACTAATGATTGCTTTTAATTGAAAAAACATTCCTATTTTATGACATGTTCATTATAATTTTTTATTTATTTTTTTGTAGCAAAACTATACGAATTCAAAATGTCCGTCCATCTCTCTGTCTTTCCGCCTGTCCGTCCGTAGGCAAGGGAATAGAGCAAAGTGATTTTTTTACTCCTATTCAAGATAGACAGCTGAAACATTTCCATTATTTTGGATTATTTTTCAGTACTAAAAATATTTGGCTATTGGAATGCTTTTAAGCAGCTTTTTGCTTGGATGATTTTTTGTTCGATTGAAAACAAATTTGGGTATAAATAAATAAGTAATACTAGAAAACGACCAAAAGGTTTAAGTTAGCACATACATGTAACGGTCAACGAAAAGCGCAATAAAATAGACCTTTTAGCAGATCTGCAAGTAATTTAAAGATTTATTTTGGTGTTATATCAGCCGTTTGGCCTAGCTTATCTCATATTTTTTTCTTTAAATAAAATTCCTCTAAAAATGTTATTAAATTTGAAGCTTGTTTGAGCACTTTTGTTGAATCAATAAAGAGTGTATTGTTAAAATGTGTCATTTTAAACTATTTCAAAAATTTTCCTTTCTCTCATTATTTCTCTTTTTTCTCTCTCTCTGGGATAATGATTTTTAATAAAAAAAGAAAATTTTATTTTCCAGTACGGCTTCGAAACCGATTAATAAACCCTTGGATTAGATCCGATTCTCAGCCATACTGAAAAATCATGGATAACATATTACATAATTTTCCACAATTATTTTTTTAAAAATCATAAGATTAGTACCAATTAAGAACAAAAGTGGTTTTAATCATTTTTTTAATATCAACGGAAAGCTATCTATAATACGATGCGATAAATAACTATTATAATTATATTATTAATATTAGTGTTGCGTCCCTAGAGAGGGCATTCCATGGGGGGGGGGGGGGGTAGTTTTAGCCACCAGCTAACATTTTAGCTTTATATAGAAAAAGTAAAAAAAAATTTAAGAAGATGATTGAAAGAGGGGGGGACATCACGTTCTCAAAAGAACTGACTGTGACCCATTTACAGCTTCCGTGAAATGTGGACCTTTTTCTTATAAATTTACATCCTTATTCGTGAAATTCTTTGCTTAGTTCTAATGCCCAAATTGTAAATAAGCTACTCTGTAATGTCAAATTCCTTCTAATTCAATATACATAAAGTGTATACCTTTTATGGGATATAGGGAAAGGCCAATGGATAATTATTCATATATACATATTTTGATTACTCTTACATAGACTATTAAAGCTTTTAGTAGTGCTTCATGAAAAATGACGTAAAACTGGCCTACCATTAGTTAATTAAAATGTAAACTAGCCTGCCATTGGTTATTAATATTTAGTATGTGTATATGGCCTATCATTGGTAATTTGTATTGTATGACGTCATTTTTTTATAGACTCTATTAACAGCTTCCTATTAAAATTTTGATGCAAGGTAAAATTCTGGTGCTCCAATATTACACACATTTGTAAAAATGGGCAATTTTAAAATTTTGGAGGCTTAATTTATGTTTCATTGGCCTATTCCGGTATCCTCAATACCTTGAGACTCATTTTGACAATTTCTCCCCACTGCCTCTAAATTTGTCCCACTCCTCCTCCCTTTCAGCTAATGTGACTTGCTCCGGTCAACGCGCGACATGGCGCGGCGTAGAAAAGAAAGTGTGGGTCAGCTTACATTACCTATCTTTCTCTCCCTCCCCTCTTACTATCTACCACCGACCCCTACCCTCCCCATCCCTCCTCAACTCAATATAAAAATATCCCTAAAGAAATTAGCTATTGACATATTTTGCAGAGCATTTGGGCACTTTCAAAACAAGTCATCTATTAAACTTACACGCATTTTAGATTTCCTAATCATTCAAAATCACAAGACTGTTTTAATGATTAAATTATCACTCATTATTTAACGTAGTAGTTAAGTTTTTTGTCTGAAGCTTAAGATTTCGATAACTACTGAAAATATTAATTTCTTAAATCATGGAGGTTTACATAGGTCCCAGGTTGGTTTTTAGCTATTTTTCTGTCCTTCCCATCCATTCTAATACAAACTCTGTATTACAGAGCCTATAAATACTAGGAGCTAAGCTGTTAGTAAATATAAAAGGACTGACGTTACAAAATTAATCCCGACAAAATCCAAAAGTAGCAAAGCACAGAAATAAACATAGAATAATAAAAGACAGTCTGTACCTGATTGACAGATGGACAGACAAAGGTAGTTATAATGTAGCTTTGCTACTAAAAAATAAAAAAGACAAAAACGTGTTTATCCTCTCACAAACAATCTGTGTAATCTTTAAAAGTTTGAAAAACAAAAAAACTTAATTTTTTGCTTACAAATCTTTAGCAAAAAAATAAAATGTACTTTTGATTCTTGTTGGTAATTATTGTATTTATGCCAGTGCCGTGAAAAAGATGTATTATTTTGCCAGGAACTCTGTGATGTTTCGCTTCTTGTGGGTGTTGTCGTCATTGTTTAAATTTGCATTGCAAATACAAATACATTGTAATGATCTTTAATCAAGGATACGATATCCATAAACAGCGCAACAATGTCAAACTAATAAAGCTTTTTAAAAATCATTATTGCGACGTTCTCACTTTAAAAAAGGAGCTGAAAATTAGTCTGACTGGTTAGGGGAATCAACACAAAATTTTTTAGAAGCCTACCACTTATACCATAATTAGAAACTAAGTAAATCTAATGAAAGCTTTGGTACTTATACTTTACTATTAGCGAATACGCCCCTAGAGGCCTCTCTAGAGGAGGAACGTAAAATGTTTTTTTTTTAAATCTATGATAAGATAAGCTGTAAACAAAAAAAATTTAATAGGCCGCTACTAGAAATATTTTTAGCATTATTAGCGATCTCTCTTGAGAGGGTGGTTGTACGTCCTCCAAAATAGCTATAAACCTTCACAGGACCTATGCGAAGCTACACTCTAAAAGAGAACAATATCGGTGAGCGAGATCTTTAGGTACAGACAGACAGAGATCCTGTTACCTGTTGATAAAGACAGACTGATGGACAGCAATTAAGCTACGTATAGAGTAGCTGCGCTGCTGAATATTGTCCCAAAACTCGATATGTGCACACAGAAAAATATCTTAGACATGCCGTAATGGCTAATTTAAGAATACGTAAACTCTGAAGAAAAAAAACAAGGATGACAACATTCGTAATAGGAGAAGCATAGCAAAGAAGACAAAATAACGAATATTAACCTTTTACTATTTTAGAAAGAGGATATTTTTTTCAAAATCTAAGCAAACTTTAGCGTGCATTTGACGTCAAATAGTTTAAATAATTTGCTTACTACATGGTACCGACCATAATCATAGAAATGTTTTGTTAAACACCAAATATATTCATAGATCTTGTAGTAATATCGTATTTCTCTTTTACCGAACTTTGTAATCTAATTTTTAGGGTAATTAGATTAGTTAAGAGTTTACTATTATCAATAGAATCCCTCGCTGAAATAAAAATACAAAAGCAAATTAGTCTAGATAATCTGTTTAAAAAAAACTAAAAAAAATCTATTAATGATATAGGGTTTGATTCTCTAATTTAATTTTCACCTTACTACCTAAGCTTTGATATTATATAAATTTAATGTTATTTTATCATTTTTCTATAGAAACTTAGATCTACATTTCATATGATTTATCTTTAGAATATCTGTCCCTGTAGAAAGCTGATGTGAATTGAGTATTGATATATTTTTAGAAATGCATTCATTCATACGTCTTTTATGTAAAGACGTATTCAGTCATTATTTTCGGGGGAGAGGGCAGAAAACTTTGTAAGAGTTTTTTTCTGTGGAGGGCGGTGGGTATGCAATATGATAAACATTATAGTAGCAGGATGTGTATTTGTGTGTAAATAACACTAGTATCTGTATTGTAAACGAATAAATCTATCACTCAATAACTCCCTCCCAGGAAAGCTTCAAAGGTCTTAAGCAGGTTTAAGGCTATGTGATCACCCCTTACTCTTAATTTTATATATCCCAGATTATTAACATTACCAGCAAAGCATTTTCTTTTATTTAATTTATATTTTTTGGGAGGGGGGGGGGGGGGGGTGATACCCCTTAACTCTTTGGTTTGAGCTTTAGGGGCTTGGGGTTAAGCCAATAGTATCCTAAATACATAGATATAAATTTTACATAAACATCTAAAGAGTGCAAACATGCACGAAACAATTTGTAATGTCTGAATAAACATGAAAAATTCATATTTTGTTTGTGAGTTAACCTCTTAAATATCTGAATGTGTGTACAATAAGATCAAATAAATTCTGGATCTATCAGTCAAAAATTCTTTATGCATCTTGTTATTAATTAAGAGCAGGTTTTACGCTTTTTTGGGGGGATGGGAGGGGGATTTACCCTCACCCCCGATCAAAATGCAACCCTGTTTACATGCACAGCCATTCCTGCAAACTGTTACATATCATAAATCTCAATAACTAGAATTTATTTCAATAGTTTGACACTTTCCAAAATATTTTTTGTACCTTTTTTATTATATAATCAAATACTGTTCTTAAGTCAAATTGACACTAAATAAAAATTCCTATTACGAATTTTTGTTCGTTAGGACATCGCTAACCACCATATCGATGCATGCCCATGGTTCCCAAGATAGTTTAATGCTATTTTTTATCTTAAAATCTTAGGGTGGGGTTTCTTGCCCCTTTCGCCACTTTATAAAGTACCGAACCCACTAGTACTTAAAAACAACTTGAAAAGTTGAAAAATAAATGATTCTTATTTTTATATCAATTGTAAATTGTATATAACAAAGTAGGCGGATTTGAAGATATATGTAAGATCTCGTAAATGGGTAATCCTTTGCTCTACAATTTTATAAAAAGAATAAATAAGATTAGTCCTGGGCTGGTTTTGAGCTATTTTGTGATAAGAAAAAAAACTGTTTTTTTTTAAACAAAAAAATAAGGTGAGGAGGTTATCCAAGTATTTAATATATAATACAAGAGTTTTTTAATAATTTAAATTAATTACTAATGAAAATAATCCTTTTGTTTGTTTAGAATCTGTCCAGCCTCAGTGTTAGTACTTTAGACAACCATCCTCTCTCTACTCTGTGTGTGTGTCCTGTAAAATCTCCAGAATTCCTACAACTTTTATATACACATGTGGAACCTTTAAGTCTCCATGAGACAGGTATGTAATTAATCCTATTTTATTAAGAAGTAAGGTTTTCTGTTTGTAGCTTAAGATTTTGATAACTGCTCAACCGATTGGGTTCTTCAGTTTAGGAAGGTTCAAATAAGTTCTGGGCTGGTTTAAGAATATTTTGTTTAGATTTTAGTATGGGGTTGGTTTTAGACTATTTTTCATCACTTCTCATCCCTTTTGATTACAGAGCCTCTTAATTCTATATACCTATATATAAAGACAAACAATCAATTACAATTATATGCTAGCAACGCTTTGAATATTAAAGCTGATAGAAATAAAGGTCTAGCAAACATTGAACCTAGTCGTATTTGGAATCATATTTTTTCAGGTAAAAATAAGGTGTTGATTTTATTTTATCGAAATTATTGTGGAAGGTTTTAAATCCATTTGATAATTCTAACAACAAAACTAAAACCACATTTTCCTTAATAACATTCTGCTTTATGTTTGTACTGCAATCATAAAGATATTTTACTTTCATAAAAAAGAATATTTTGTATCCAAACAATGAGCTGAGAAGTATGTTATCATTCCCGCAAGTAACAAAGACCAAATTATGCCAAAAATGATACCTGTAGGCGCTAACGTCATAAAAATTATGGTTTATCCATCTCTTTTTTTTGTGTGTGATCTAGCTTCAATTATGGGGACCCTTAAACATATTACTAAACAACAGTCTTTTCCCTTTTATTTTTATTTTTGTATCGATAGGTTAAGTTAGATTCTATCGAATAGATGGAAGCCGTGCAACGTTAGGTCAACAAAAATATACGCCCCTAAGGGGTTAGTCGTAGAGAACCCCCTTCCTTTCTTCATTTTCCATTACTTTCAAAAAAAGGGGGAAGGGATTCTTTGCTTTCAAATATAAAAAAAATGCGGGAGTGATGACACACCAAAGCTGAGACTGTAAAATATTTTACGAAGAGGCAACTTCTTCTTTTCTCTGCTTTTTATGACAAAAACAGTTTTTAAAAAAATTGGTTCTGATTTTAATGAATGTATATTTGGGTATGACGGAGATACTTTTGCTGTACGTTTATTAGATATTAAGAAAGTTAAAAGAAAAGTCGAACTATATAGAGAATTATATATTTTTTAAAAATTAAATACTACACTACAAAATAATAATTTCTGTAAAAAAATCGGAATATTATACATGGGAATGTTTAGAAAGATCTCGTAAACCGCTTTACCGATCGGTCAAAATTTTATTGATAGATAAAAAGAAAAAAATCCCCATAAACTTATCTTTTCACAAATAATGCGAGTGGTTTTAGTTAAAAATTGGTGTATATTTATGTATCATATTATGCCTAACATAAATCTAAAATTACTTCTTTCTAAGAAATATGGCCGATTACCTTAAATCTGAAAATGGACCACAAAAAAACCTTGTTTGTTAAATGTGAATTATAATGAATATATTAGGTTAGGTAAGTCTAAGTAAAGATTAGAGTTAAGTTTTAGCGGGATTAGAGTTATCCATAGGGGTTAAAATAGTAGAAAATATGAGGGGGTGGGGGGTGAGATAATGGTCCACGTATTGGTTGAAGGAATTGTGCCGGAATATGTTTAGTCATTTCCTTCCTCGACCGAAACTTTTAAACCTCACATTTTCTTGCTATGTTTAATGTTTATTTCAATGTTAAGATGTTTTTTTTACAGGTGATACAATGTAACCAGAAATGAATAAATTATATTTTCCTAATTTTCAGTAGGAGAAAAGGCCTTATCAAATAAACATAAATCTTTACTTTAGGATGTTGGAATTAAATTTTACAAAATATTAAGGTCTATAAATGCCACCATTTTTCAGGAAAGCTTTAAAAAAATTTTATATTAACCATTCTTTTACTTTTAGAGAGATAAAGGTATCAAGCCGCTAAACAACGTAACAATTATTTTTATTTTAGATAGAAGAAGGTATCAAGCCGCTAGACAACGGCGACCTTTGTAAATTCCTGCTCGTGGTGCTTGCCTGCTGTGCCCTCCTTGTCATACAGTTCTTATTCTTTGCTTTCTAATCTATAATACGAGGTAAGCAATCATAATTCAACTTTCACAAAGCTTTTTATAGTGCCTATAAAAATGACGTCATATTAACCTACTATTGGGCAATTTAAATGTATACTGTCCTGCTATTAGTAATTTAGTCAGTGTGTTGGCCTATCATTGGTCATTTGTATATGTATGACGTCATTTTTTATAGGCTTTATAAACAGCTTCAAGTTTCACTTTTTTATACAGGGAGGGAGGGGACATTGGACTATAATTATGCTAATACACAAAGTCTTATAAGCTATTTTTTTTATTTGTTGGCTTAAAAACTTTATTAAATTTTGATTTGTTGGTTCAAGCTAGCAATGTCTATATTTTTCCACCTATAACTTTAATTCTTACCAAAGGAGTAATTTTCGTTATTAAAATATGGGTTTGACATTAATTTATCGTCCATTGTCTTAACCCTTAAGATCCCCGATTTTGTGGGTACTAAATATTTTTTAAGGATTTGTATCCAGGGACGATGGATAACCAAGATTAAACTATTTCATGACAAATTTTCGCCAGTCAAGCATAACAAGTCAAGTATTTTAAAGCAATGCTACTTAAATGATAGAGGGTTAGCGAGCCCTGCAAGGCCAGGAAGCTGAAATAATATTTGAAGTTCTGAAAATTAATTCATTTTGTCTCAACCCTAGAACAATTTTGTCTGGCGAATATTTTGAGCTGAATAGTTTACCTTTATGTTAGTTTGTATATAATAAATTTTACTATTTTCTTTATAGTTTACAAAATGTTATTCCTTATTTATTATTTAAGAAAGATTACAATAGTAGGTAAACTTAAATTCTACCCATTCTTTCTCTTTCAAGATTAACTAATCTTCTCTTGTCATATCCTACTATATCCTGTGGATATGAGTAAAGGGGAATTCATTTTGTAACTTAATGACATTTGTAAATTTTCTAAAATCAGGTTAAATTTAGTAATAATTCATCAGTAAATTAGTAATGGAAATTCACTTTTGTATGCTAGATAATAGCAGGGCTCAGCAGATGCGCGTCATCCGCCTATATGCCTCAGGGGACTCAAACTTTTACAATTTTTAAAAATCAACTGGAAGTCTAAACTTACCCAATCATTGCAGTCCCTCTTTTAAAAAACATTTCAAAGCATCAAAACCGGTTTAAATTTGAGGCTTAGTCGCAGCTGACGCGCTGCTGCCAAGCCATGGATAATAGGATCTATGACGATATGTGTCTATCTATTTATTTAATTCTTTTTTAGTAATAATTTAAAAGCTTCTTATTAGTCAAATTAAAGTGTCTTAGGTATGATAGTCATAACTTTGGTAAAAAATTAAAATTTTTAGTTCACTGCTCAGAATTTTATGTACAGTTCCATATTGACTGCAAATTGTAAGTACTAAATGTATCCGTAGTATTATCTTATTAATTCAAATATATTTTGAACATATTTTATACTCAAATATTAAAGAATATATTTAAGTTTGTTAAAATTTTGTATTGTTATTGTTGGGTAAGGAAAAGTTAAGATAAGGAACTAATTTATCAGTTATCTCGTGTAGCAACAACGTAATACACTCACTAGAAAGAAAGTTAAAAATATTTCTCAGGGACATTCACTAATTACATTTTTCTCTATTTTCTAAAGGAAAAAAGCAAACTTATGTGTGAGGCATTTGCATTTATTAGTACATTTATTTCTAGTAAAATAATTCTTGAATTTTTATTAATCAATTAATAATCTGTTAGCTTTTATTAAAACTAGCGGCTTCGCCCCTAGCCTCTAAGGGCTTTGCCCCAAGAGGTATAATTACATTTTTTATTACCTGGAGATCCCCCACTCCACCACTATTTTAAATAATTTTTAAAAAATGGAGGGGGAATTTTGGTTTTTGTGGGGGTTGGGGGGTGTCCCACCCCCCAAGGAAATAGCCTAAAACCACCACAGGACCAGTAGGTATATTCCCTGAAGATCGGTTCAGTGGTTACCGAGATCTTAAGGGACAGACGGACAGACAGACAGACATCATTCTACTTTGTATTATAGATTGTCTTAAATTCTGAAATTTTAAATTCTGACATAACCAAGAAATATTTTATCAAGCAAAGAATAAAAAATGTCAAATTAACCACCTTCTAAAAATGTAAAATGACCTCTGAATAAAAATATTTAGGCCACATTGCTATCTGACTCATTGTGTAACAATTGATTCTGCTTCCCCCTTTTTTAAAAGCGAAGCTTTTCTATAATTAGGGTCGGTCCGTCCGTACGTCCGTCCGTACGTCCGTCCGTCCGTCACGGATAGCTTTTTTCGTTAATTTAGACATGTTAGAATTGTCCTACCGATTTCAAATTTTGCATGGTGATTCCTTTAGTAGTTAGGTATGAGTTAGAAAGCGTAGCAACTCTATAATCATTACCAAAATGTCCGTACGTCCATTTTAAACATGTTGATTTTTTTACTTTTTTAAATAGCTTTTTTCGTTAATTAAGGCATGTTAAAATTGTCCTATCGATTTCAAATTTTGCATGGTGATTCCTGTAATAGTTAGGTACGAGTTAGAAAGCGTTCAACTCTATAATCATTACCAAAATGTCCGTACGTCCATTTTAAACATGTTGATTTTTTTAACATTTTTAACAACAAATTTGTATGTGACCTAATTATCCGATTGGTCTAATTTTTGGTATACTGATTCCTGGGACAACAAAGTACAATATTATAAGCGAAGCAACTCGATAATTAAGTCCTAAAAATGTAAGTATGTCCATAATCATTTTCCTGTATCAAGCAGTTTTTTAACAAATTTACTTACAATTTTGCTTTGACTCTTATACATTCGCATTCTGATTATTCAGTTCTGACATTATACAAGTGTTAATGTCCGTTTGTCCTACCGTTTTAGAGCTTCGCTTTTATGGATGTTGTCATCCTTGTTTTCATTTTATTTCCTCTTATCTTTTGTTCCCCTTTCATTTATTACCTCTCTTGCATGTACAACCCCCTCCCTCCCCCCCTCTTTCCTGCCTGGTAGTAGTTGACCGCTAAGTCACCACAATAAAGCCTTGAAATGCCTAGTAAGCTCATTAGAGCAACACACACTCTGTATTTTTTTTAGTAGCGAAGCTACTCTATAATTTGAAATGTCCGTCTGTCCGTATGTCCGTCTGTCCGTCTGTCCGTATGTCCGTCTGTCCGTCTGTCCGTCTTAGTTTGGGGGAAACGTGATTTTCTCGGCTCCTATGAAAGATAAAAGGCTGAAATTTTTTGACAACATTCCTATTATTAAGGAGCACAATTAACTATAAAACATCGATGGCGGTCGGACCGCTTTTTAGCAGGTTTTAGGCTATTTTTGTATTTTTCACATTTTTCTCCATATCTTAGGTGTTTATGGTCCTATTACCAAAATTTTTTCAGTTATAGATATTAAAATTGAATTTCCTGTTGTTTAAAGAAAACAACTATGACGGTCAGACTGCCATTAAGCAGGTTTTAGGCTATTTTTGTATTTTTCACATTTTTCTCCATACCTTTGGTGTTTATGGTCCGATTTCCAATTTTTTTCCGTTATAGATATTAAAATTAAATTTCCTGTCGTTTAAAGAAAACAACCATGAAGGTCGGAATGCCTTTTTGCAGGTTTTTGGCTATTTTTAAATTTTTCCCTTATTTTTCCCTTATTTTTCATATCTCTGATGTATATAGTCCAATTTTCCAAATTCTTTAGGTAAGATAAAAAATTAAATTTCCTGTCGTTTTAAAAATACAACCTTACAGCCTTTAAGCAGGTTTTTGGCTATTTTTATATGTTTTACATATTTCCCCATATCTTTGCTGTTTTTGGTCCAATTTTAAAACTTTTTTTGGGATATCAGTATCAAAATAATCTACTCTTGTTTTTAATAAATACACTTTAAATCTACTTGTACGTATTCCCATCCATGATTTTTTGTTCTTCGCTACTTATGGATGTTGTCATCCTTGTTTAAATTCAACTCAAAATAAATTATTGTATTTGTATCTAAACAAAAAGAGTTTATCCTATCTGCAGACTGTAATTTTCATGAAAACGAGAGACTACACTGTTAAAAAGAAAAACTTTTAAGTGAAATTTAAAATCAGAATGCCTTTGTTATAAATGGATATAGATTATACGCGGATATTATGACAGGGGAAAATTTGACGTCAATTTAGGTTGCTAACATGGACATCATTTATTGGCCAGTTCATTCATCCAGTGAAGGGAGGTGATTGGGTGAAGGGGGTGTTAGTGTATTGTCTTTTTCTTGTAACAATAACCAAGTAAAGAGATAAGAAAAGCAGACCAGAAACTATCTTTACAAGCAAATATTTTCAGAGAGATTACTTGCGCAGCGACTGTATTTCACTTATATTGAAAGGATAAGTAGAAAATAAATCAAAATGCCAGGTACAAGCCATGCTGAAAAAATCATACATCAATGCTTTTGCACAAAAAATAAATATATATTATATATACGCATAAATATACAAATGAAATAATCTTATCTAATATTTGAATAACATAAGTGTGTAGATTGGTTTGCTTGTATTATCCTTATATCTCCTTACTATTTGAAGATGCAGGTTGCTAAAGCTCAAAACAATTGTTGTGCTCCTCAATACTAAAATGTCATTTTGCTTACTAAAACCACTGCTTTGAAAAAAAGTTTATCACATACACGTACTATATTGTTTGAAACATCTTGTAAGTTTTAGATTGAAATAAAAAAAATACAGAAACAAAATGACATTTTTGTATTTTAAAAAAGTGGTTTTGTTTTTTACATTTAAAGAGAAACTTTTACAGTTTTTGAAACACAGTAAAAATGTCCTAAATGTGAAACTTTTTTAGTAAATGTATTTGTTTTGATATCAAATTTTTAGAAATATTTAAACGTCTGTTATTTTTTGTATACTAAAAATAAAATCCACTGGGTTAAAATATATTTTAACATTTTTAAAAGTTTCATGTATAAGAAACATTTTTATGGTGTAAACATATTTGTTTAAAGCAAAAATCAGTTAAAAGGGCACTAAAATTTGAGCTTTAAAAATAGGTTTCAATTTTAATTTACTTCTTTTATTGAGCTTTTAAGGATACAATGCTTTTATTTTTTGTCTTAAACTTTTACATACTGATATTAAAATATGTCCAACAGAAGTGAATTCCTGTAAGCCCCAGCTTTTTGGCCACATCAAAAACTTGTATCAATCTACATAAAATATTTTTATTATTGTTTATGTTATGTACATTTATTATCTGTATATCTAAAAAGCACGGGCAATAAAAGTAGTTAAATCCTGTACATTGAATAATTTTCAGGTAAAAAATAATAGGGCAAAGGCGGTAATTAATATAATTTTTAATTATATACAATTTCTTTAAAGTCTTTTTGCTAGGTTAAAACTGGCTCTGTTTAACAATGGTACTTATCTCATGTGTGATATTACACTTGAAAAAGCCACTTACTGGTTTTGCTTGCTGAGTTGTCAAAAAAAGTAAAAAGGCCACTTATAGCCTTAATAATTTGTTTGGAAATTATAAAAATTAAATTAAAAAATGATTGTTCTAAATTTGCTCGATGTTCTAACACACATTTATTTAATCAACTTGAATTTGACCGGTTGGTTATTTTCTTCTGAATTTAATATGTACTTTTATTTCACATGTAGGGATTCAGAACTTAAAATAGGCAACAAAAAAGTTATCAACTTCTTTTAAAATTAAGCTAAATATTATCTGAAATCTAGGGTGATAAAATTAGGACAATGTGCGAATGTTCAAAAAATTTGCTAAAGTTTAATAAAATGATGATTGTTGACATCTATGAAAATGTGTGACACAGGCCTTGAAGTTTTGTTCAATAACATGGGCGTGCATCAGGTGGGTATAAGGGTGGTACAATCCACCCCCTCCCCCTGCTATAAAAATTCCCAGTAGATTGTAAACTTTATCATGATTAAATTTTTTAATTATCAACTTTCTTTTGGATCAACTTGGTCTAACAACCCCACACAACTTTAAACTTTATCAGAGGTGTAAAAATTTACAACGCGCTTCGCGCACCCCTGTGAAACAATCCAGGGCATATGACAAATTTTAAATGCATGTTGAACTGATATTTTGTTGCACGGTTTTTTTTGTACTATATTACAGTACTAGCGGCTTCGCTTTGCCCCAAGAGGTGATAAAAAAAATTAAGGCGGAATTCGTTAAAGGACCAAGGAAATCTTAAGAAAAAAAATAAAAATAAAAATGAGGGGGATTTTTTTTTGTTTTTGGGGAGTTGGGGTTGTCCCATCCCCCCAAAAAAATAGCTTAAAACCACCACAGGACCAATAGGTATATACCCTGAAGAGTAGAATCCGATCGGTTCAGTGGTTACCGAGATCTTAAGGGACAGACAGACAGACGGACAGACTGACAGACAGACATCGTTCTACTTTGTATTATAGATATGGAGGGAAGGGACATTGGGCTCTTAATTACTCTAGTCCCCAAAGTTTTAAAGTAACGTTTTCTTATCCGGTGGCTTAACAACTTTAGAGACTTTTTTTAAATTTAAAATTGGTTGATATTCATTAGGTTGAGTGTCCAAACGTTCCAACCGATAATTGTAATCTACAGAAGGGTATTTTCTGTATGTAGAATAAATTTATCGGCAATTGTCTGATCCCTTTGAATCTCGACTATATTATATACAGTATACTATGGGAAAAATGCAATATTTGTTACACATATAATATAACATGTACATATATAAAGTGGTCAAAATATGTATTAAATAAAATGTGCAAAGCTAGGCAACTCTATGCACTAGGCATCTCAGCAAGGCCTAGCCCAAAGGGGACAAGGGCTGACTCTAAGTATGTGTGTGTGTGTGTGTTTGGGTGGGTGAATCTAGAAAGGTTTTGCAAAAATGAATTGTGCTAAAGTTTTATTTGCACTCACTCATATAAGCCAACTTAATATAATATACATTAGATGGGTTAACAAAATTCATTGGAATCGATGGATTTTTTTTTATTTAAGTATTTGAAGAATTTTGATACAAGTATAACACCCTTATAATAATCAATATTTGAAAAAGTACTTCGCCATCAATCAAATATACCAAAAAGACAATTAAAAATTGAATGGAAATAAAAGTGGTTATTTTCTTCTCTCGCGCATTTCAGGCGTTTTTAAGAACAGTTTGACTTAATAAGAGCATTTGACTAAAAGGTTTTACGAAAAATCTCACTGGAAAGTAAAACAGTTATTTTAAACTAAAAACCTTTTTATTTAAATTTAAATAATATTAAGGTTTATTTTTAGAAAAATTTTGAAGCACTCTAATAAACAATTAATGCTTATTAATAAAACTTTGTATTTATTTTGATAATTCTTTCCTAAGTTCTGGAAAATTCTTTGGATTTCCTCATTTAATTATACTGCACAAAGAATTGAAATAATTAATTTATTATTATTTTTCCTCGTTTATAGTTAAATTTATAGACGTTTAATAAAATCTATAAATATTCATGCTTTTAACTTTTATTTATTTTCTTGGTCGATAAAAAAGATAGCTATATTTCTTTTTAGGTTTTATGATATCGATAATGATATTTAATTCGATTGGGCTTCGTAATGCCCAATTTTTTGTATTTTTTAATTTTAATTTTAGCTTTCTATGATGTTTTTAAATATCATAAATACTTATTCTACTTGATTTATATATAAGATTACGCCTTCCCCCCTCACTCTATTCATGAAAAGCTTAAATTGCATAAGTATATTTAAAATGTCAAAAAAATCTAAATCTGTTTATTTATTTAGGTAAAATTGAAATCAATATTTTGCTACTTGCTATGCTCTTTGTATATGTACACCCATATTGATAAATATATATGCTCATAATAAACTGCTTGAATCAGCACATATTTTAAAATTAAGCAGTCAATGCACTAAATTGATACCGCTTTAACATTTTGGGTCAGTAATAAAAAATATTTATAGTTGTAAAGAACAAGTATGTTCACGTTACCAAATAGCGTAGCTTTACTAATGGCTCAGACTGCAGATGCCAAAGGTGATAATAATGGTTATTTATCGCATCGTATTATAGACACCTTTCCGCGGATAGTGAAATAATGAATTTTAAGGTTGAAACCAGTTTTGGTAGCCCTGGTTGCATAAGGCCTGGGTTAACAAAACTGGTATAAATCTTAATATCTTTATTTAATATTCGTGGAAAATTGTCTGTAATACGTTACAATACATGATTTTTCAGTATGGCTTAGAACCGGTCCTAATCCAGCGGCTATTAATCGGTTTCTAAGCCATACTGAAAATTGTTTATAAGTTACTGCATTAAAAAATATATTTAGTGCATTATCATAAAAAAAATGTTATGAAAAATATAAGTTGACTTAAAATTCCCCAAAATTCACGGTAAAAATCTTCAAATTTAAAAGCATTAAATTAGAAGAGACAGGAGGAAATAAAATGTAAAATCAATCATGTGGGTAAATGTTCAAAATTTCAAATAGGTAAACGGTAGGTTGTGGCTAAAACGTGAGCTTTTGGCTTTATATGCTTTTATCTAGCTTGCTTTATGTATCTTGATGTGATAATTATTGTTCTCACTACTCACTCCTCTCTCGAACATGACTTTGAAAACTTTGAAAGAACTCCACTTAGCGCAGGGTAATAGATTATCTTTTATAAGCAGTATCCACAATTTAGCACCTTTTTTTTTTTGTTTAAAAGAAAATTTAGAGCTAGATTTTTTTAGCTTAGTTTTATAAACATTTAAAAAATTTAAAATTGCACTAAAAATATTTTTCAGTAAGGCTTAGAAACCGATTAATATATACTGGATTAGAACCGGTTCTAAGCCATACTGAAAAATCGTTTTCTTTAAATTAAAAAAAATTGCTGATTTTTGAATAAAGTTTAATGTTACCGTCAAAGTTCTTCATTCTTTCATTGTTTTCAAATAATGATACAGGAAGTGGGACACTACTTTTTACAAATTTTAATG
This sequence comes from Acartia tonsa, assembly GCF_053477335.1. NCBI lineage: Eukaryota > Metazoa > Arthropoda > Copepoda > Calanoida > Acartiidae > Acartia > Acartia tonsa. The sequence continues at coordinate 11,606,016 of NC_137268.1, forward strand.
GTAATAAACAACATATAGATATTAAAAAAGAAATTTGCTTTATATGTTTTTTTGATGTACGAACATTATTTATGTAGCATGGAATTTCAACAAGCAAAAAAGGACATTTATATTTATTTAAGAAGTAGTTAATTTGCTTTAAAATGTATTTCAAAAGTGACTTAAAAACTTTTTTAAAGGGTCAATCATTTTTTGATGAAAGGTAAAAACAGTTTTGTAGTTAATGAACATTTATGTAATCATTATTAAAATGAAATTAAAATGCCTGTCTTTAAAATTCTAGTTTATGGGGAAATACGTAGGAAGACGTTTTGATTAGTAATTTTAAAAACTGCTTACTGTCAAGGAAGCTCTATTATAGACCAATTTTGTACATCAACAACAATTAATAAGCGGAGAGCTAGAGAAAATGCACTTTAATTTCCTTGTTGTGCTGGTTTTAATGATGTTCGAAAAATTTAGGCAGTCAGCCGTTTGCCTGCTAGCAGTTTTTAAAGTTACAAAAAATAACATTCCACCGTATTTTCGATTTAACCCGCTAAAGGTTACTTTTTTTTTTGTAAAAATTTGTAATTTTTTCTTTAGTAATCCACAGCTACGCGATGCCTGTGAACACATCAAGTACAGGAGCCACTTATGGAAAATCTTCAGATCCACTCTGTCCCCTGGGCTTCCATCCACAGGTATCCACAGTTGATTTCTTTTGTGATGGTTGAGGTAACCTCCCCCAAAATAGTTATAAGCCATATCTAGACCTATCATAAGCTTCACTCTCAAAGAGAAACACTTCAGTTCAGCTGTTAGTTAGATATAAAGCTACAGACAGACACATACAAACAGACCGATGCCCATTCTGTTACTTTTATATCAGGATTGATAATAATACAAAGGGGTAAATTTTGTTTATCATCTTTTAAGATGTACATCAATTTTTCGCGCATTGCCTTGTTCCTTTAGATCCCAGCTTATTGTAACAATATTTTGTAGTTTCATTATTATATTTTATTTATAGAATTGATTTTTTCATATGTTTAGGTTCGCTGGCCAACTAGATGTAAACGTTGCTTTAGGAAATAAGCCAGAAAATTATTTTTTAGACACATCATATTTTTAGATAAATTTAACCACTAAAACGAAGCGAATATTTTGTAATATCACAATTTTGAATATTTGTTTTGTATATGTGGAAAGTTTATTTCTAGATATAAAATCTGTTTAAAAATAATATTTAAAATGTAATTTTTAGATATTTACAAATCAAGTAAGGTACGCCATACTTTATAGAATTAAATTAACGTGATAATTAAATATATTTTGTGGCTTAACCTGTAAAAATAGGGATTATAAAGAACACAATGACAGCAATGATAAAAAGAAATTTTCCAACCTTGGCTCCAGCACAGAAGAGGATCCTTGGGCCGCCAAGAAATCATCCTTCCAGGTAAAAAAAATAGTGTCCGCTAGTTGTCTGGTAGGGAATTGCATCGAACCTTTCCCCAATCCAAGTTTTAAGTCACTGCTACTATGTCAGGCATAGCTCAAGCAGGGGAGTATGCCTTAAGACCCTAAAAAAGCAACCCAAAGTATGGACTATTGGTATTAAGACAAAGAACAATTAATAGGTTTGTTGATTTTAGGACACTTTTTTTCATTATTTCATAGTGGATTAAAAGTAACATTGAATTGTTGTTTAATCAAAGATAAATATTTTATAATCACCGAAAAATGCTGTTGATTAAGCCCTATACATGGTAAAATTGTCGTGATTAAATTTAATTTTAATGAAAAAGTTTTAATTTTTTTTATAAAATAATTAAAGTTAACATTTATTTCTATTTTTTTCATAAGAACAAAGCATTTAACATACATAACAAAAAATATTTAGGAAAAAAATCACTTAAAACTTTGCCTTGCTCGTTCTTGAATACCTAGTACTTTAGATGTTATATTTATAAAACAAAATTGCATATGTTGAAACACAAGTCGTCTTACATTATCCATGAATTAGTTGCAATCAACTATTTTTTATCCTAAAGACCTCAAAATTAATGGTCTGAAATTAATCGCCTAAAATCGCATATCTTCATGCCTAACCTGATTTTTTTTAGAATTATATAGCTTAGATTAATACATTTTAATTTACTCTTATTTCCTGTTCTTTTAAAGAAATGTTTTTTTTGTGATTTAAAAGGCGTAAGTTTTCATGAGAACTAATCCTGTTGCAGTTTATTTTTGGTTAACATTTCCAACATAAAAACTGACACATTAAGTTAAAATTTCGTATCTAATTTGAGCAATGCAGTATTATGCATGTTTTCGTGTATGTAATATCAATATAGAATAACCAGGATGATTACATCAATGAAAGTGAAGCTCATCAAATCTAACATTGTATTAAGACCACAAAATAACTTTTTAAGTGAAATCATTTTTGGTCACGTAAAGGCTGAAGTGTGTAGAGATAGTGTGAGGGGGGGGGGGGGCTCTGACACTGCAGGATATGGTTTGTAGGGTCAGAGAACCCTTCCCCCTCCCATTTTTTGTGAATAAATTTGTTCAAAATTTCTTGATATCCTAGAATAAAAAAGACATACGATGGATAGGCTACTCTTACAAACCCAATCACTAAAGGAATCACCATTTAAAAAAAACAAGGTTATATGACATTTATTCGATAATAAAGGTAAAAAGGTATAAAAATAATAGACGTACATTCTTATGGTAATAAATATAGAGTTGCTTTGTTTTATGAATAAAGATATACATATATTGTTATATGTATGCCTGAAAGTCTGTAGTCAAAAGACCTTTAAAATGCATTCATAATAGGCATATGTGTTTGTGTGTGTGTGTGAGTGAGTGTGAGTGTGTGTGTGTGTGTGTGTGTGTGTTAGTGTGTGTACAAGTTCACCTCAGCTAAAAAATGTTGGCAAACATCCAAAAATTGTTTTAAAATCCTAATATTGTATCTTTTCTCTGCATGGAGCTTTTTTAAAAATTGTGGCAAAAATCTTTTTGTATTTGACCTTATTTTCATAATATCTTTTAACAAAATAAACTTTAAAATTTTCTAGATTGTTTCAAAATATTTTCATGATCAAAATTAAATCATTGATGATTTAAGATTAAATTTCCAATAATATTCTAAATCATTCGGAAACTTATTATAGGCCACGGGCGTCCAAGCTTTTTTTTTTTTTTGGGGGGGGGGGTGAAGGGATGGTTTACAAAATCAGAATGGGGAATAATTTGTCTTTGTGGTGTAAAATGACGTCGGAAGCTAGCAAGGGGTAAATTTATTTTGAGGGGGAGCGAGAGAATACCCTCCCTCTTTTTTAAAATTGAAGGTTTGGGGTCAAGAATAGGTTTGAGGGAAATCATCTGATATTTTTATAAGGAAAATATTTGTTTTGATTATATTTTCAATAAATGATTTTTACAGAAATTTATATATTTCAAATTTATCCTTCTTACAGGAAACTTTTACAATAATATTTCATACATTTTAAAAAGAATAGTCCATTCTTATAATATTTAAATCCAAACCATCCATGAACCCCAAAAATGGGACGAAAGTTTTTTAATTTTTTAGATAGGTTTTAAAGAAAGGTTGTTGATTTGAACTATGTAGATTTTGGATTGTGATTGGTTCAAATCACGGTCACACCACTTTCCTAATTAAATGTTGAACATGCAGGTGCTTTTAAAGTACCTACCTTTAAATAAACATACAGTTTTTGTTAGATTTCAACATTTCAGACAGACTTTCAATGTTAGTTAACAATTTTATTACGAATTCAAGATAATGCATGTACTTTCAAGTGTATATAATATAAAATATTTAAATCTAAATCTATTTTGATTTTTAGAAAAGCAAATCAGTGGACGTTTCATTAGAATCTGGGGCGTCATCAACTATAAACAGGCAAGTAGTTTTTATTGAAAAAATATTTCATATGAAAAAGGCATTTAATTTCCACCGTTGTTTTCTTAAACTGAAATATAAGATATGTATGTACATGTACATGTATGTATATGTATATTTTATAGCAGTGCTAGCGGTTAAGCCCCTAGAGGCCTATTTTAGCACTTGATGTGGATGTTAGGGGAATTAGACCACCCTCACCCCAACTAAAAATTTTAATTTTAAAAAGTGATATCCTACAAAAATAGTTAGAGTCGTTCTAGGACCTATGAGAAGCTACATTGTAAAGGAGAACCATATCAGTTCAGTGTTTAGCGAAATCCTAAGGCATATTTCAGACATCCTGTTACTTTTATATAAGGGTTATACATAATTAAATTTTAAAGCGTCATTGATGATAGGTTGATACCTAGGTTAAGAGGTACTCTTAAATAACTTTAAATTATTCAAAGGACAGATAGAGAAGGAGTTAGTTTTATTCAGGGATCTTAAGGGATAAGACAATTGATGATAAATAGATATAAAACCCCAATGATAATAAACAAAATTGCCCCTCCTGTAATTTTAAATTATTAGTTTAAAAAGTTTGGACAATACAGTTTGGAACCAACCTATCAAAATTTAAGAAAAGTACCCAAAGTTTTTGAGCTGACAAATAAGATAAAAACTTTGAGTACCGTGTAATTTGCAGTCCATTTTCTTCTCCCCCCCTGGTTTTATTAGGCCTTTAAAAGAGAATCACAGAGTGTAGAATCAAACAAGAATTATAAAATCCTAAAAAGCGAAGCTTAATAGATCAAACAAAAATACAAACAAGACTTTGGACATTGGACTGTACATTATACAATTAGGGTCGGTCAGTCCGTCCGTTCGTCCGTCAGTTCGTCCGTAACGGATAGCTTTTTTCGTTAATTTAGACATTTTAGAATTGTTTTATCGATTTCAAACTTTGCAGAATGATTCCTGTAGTAGTTAGGTACAAATTAGAAAGCGTAGCAACTCTATAATCGTTTCCAGAATATCCGTACGTCCATTTTAAACATGTTGATTTTTTACTTTTTAACTACAATTTTTTATGTGATAAAATCATCCGATTGATCGGATACTTGAAATACTAATTCCTATTACAATAAGGTAATATAATCAAGTCCTAAAAATGTTAGTATGTCCTTAAACAGAATTCTGTATTTAAGAAGTTTTTCAACAAATTTACGTATAATTTTGTCAAAACTTATATATTCATATTTTGTATATACAGTTCTGGCACTCTACAAGAGATAAGGTTCATCTGTTATACCATTTCAGAGCTTTGATGTGATGGATGTTGACATCCTTGTTTTAATCTATAAAATGGATAAATGTGTTTGCTACGCTTATAATATACTCCTTATTGGAGGGATAACTTTACAATTAGAGCTTTCCGTTATGATGAGACGTTCGGACAATTAATACATTAGATATGGAAAAGCTTCGTTTTAAAAAGAGAAGAGAGATCTAGAGAAGAGAGGAAAGATTCAGGGAGGGAGTGGAAATTGGACTTTAAATTTCATTGGTGCCCAAGTTGTGAAATTTTTTTCATAGCTCTAAAACTTTGGATACTTATGTTGAATTTTGATTGGTTGGTTTCAAATTTACAGTATCTAAACTTTCGACCAATGAATTCGATTTAAATATCATCATTGGTAGTGTATTGTATTTTTTTTTGGGGGGGGGGGGTTGGGGGTGTCCCACCCCCCAAGAAAATAGTTATAAACCTTCCCGGGACCTATGAGAAGCTACCCTGTAAAGGAGAACCCGATCGGTTCATTGGTTAGCGAGATCCTTCGGTACAGACACACAGATACACAGACACACAGACAAACATCCTGTTACTTAAGTATAAGGATTTATCTATCGTAAATGGTCTTATCCCTTGAAATCCCTGACGAAGAGTAAAGATTTTCAATTCTTTTCAATTGAAAATTCTTTTGAGAGAAAAGACATTGAGATGCTCGCTGCCCCCGTCATTTTCATCAACACTAGCACACACACTTATACAGTTGGGCATTTAAATCCATCAGAGTAAAATAGAGTGATCAATATAGTACTTATAATTAGGTGACAGGATCTCTGTCTGTCTGTGTGTACCGAAGGATCCCGCTAACCGCTGAACCAATTTTATAGATTCTTTATACTTTTATATACTTAAACTGTAATGGCTTTCAATTGATTAGGGTAAAATTGAGTGATCAATCTACTATTATATATTATATATTCAAGTCAACCATTTATTTATCCTCTTAGAAATGTTTATTTCAATTTTGAAAATTTGAGTACCCCCCCCCCCCCCCCCCTGACTGAATAACTATTTTAGGTTAGGTTAGGTTTAAGGCTAGGGAGCCGACGAGCGCTGCGGCTAGACAGGCAATAGTGGCCGAGCGCTGCGGATAGGCAGGAAAGGGTGCCGAGCGCCGGGGGGGGGGGGGATGTTACTAAAATTTTCAAAAATGAAAAATATATGTATTTCTAAGAGGATATTACCATGTATTTAAAACTTTGGGTACCTGTAATTTTGTAAGCACCCAGCCCAATGTTCCTCACCCTGCCTCCCTGTGAAACTATCATACATGGAGACACACTCAGGGGTGTCATGCACACTCTTTAGACACATTATAAAATCTAATATGGTGTGATACCACTTATGTATTTTTCTATTCATTTTAAACATTTGAACTGTAAATCGATGTCGCATCCTATTTTCATGTACTCTGATAAAATGATGCTCGCTGCTGGCTAAAACAACGTTACCCCATCCACCCTATTTCCCCATCCCCACCGCTCCTTCTGGATGAACGAACTGACTAATAAATGAGGTTCATATTTGCAAGATAAAATGATTTAAATTTTCTCCTACTACTTTCACTACTTTTAAAATACCACCTCCCTTTTTCTTCACTTTATTTAAAGCATCCTTTAATTTTTATGCTATTGTGTCTTTTAGCGACTATGAAACAATATGTTTATGCATGAATATGAAGAAATTATTGGATAACTTTTATTACATATTTGTCAGAGATCTAAAGGGATAAGACAATGGCCCATAAATTGATGTAAATCCCCAACAATTACACCTTCTGTAGATTACAATTTTAGTATTTGTGACGTATGGACACTCAAAATTAAATAAAAGGCTCCAACGTTGTTTAGCCAATGAACAAGAAAACGTTATTATAAAACTTTGGGAACTAGTGTAATAATCAACCCAATTTCCCCTCCCTCCCTGTATATTTGTAGTGGCCAGGGCTAAACTAAACTATTCATAAAAACTGACAAAAGATGTAAAAAGAATTTATTTAGTAAGTGCATTTCTATTTCTACCCCTCTTTTTTTAATTCATTTCTAGTGCTGCAACTCTTTGATTAAGATAGTTGTCTGTACGTCACTTCAAAAAAACAGTCATCATACAACTTTTGTTTTTCACATTATTCTAATAAATCTATAAATGTATATAAATATATATACCCAGACAGCTACTTTGATCCCCCTGTTGGGGACCTTTTTCGTCTGCTAGCAAATTGTTTTCTGCTATTGGTTATTTTATATTCTCGACGCTATTGGTTGATTATAAAAGATCCGATTGAAAGTCGGCACAGGGTTCTCGGGATCCCCCTCTATTGTTTAACCTAATACGTGCTATCAATTCACCAATTAGTTTCTTACTTTATAACAATTACTGATAGCTCTCTTTCGCTACTTTTGAACTAAACTGTCCTTGTTGTTCATTGATTCCAGGATTGATTGATTGATGTTTAAAAAAAAGATTTTTCAAGGTTGTGCTATCTTTAATTTTCCTTGTGATGCAGTTTTAAATTTTTATTTTGCTTTACCAGAAAAATTAATTTTTAAAAATGTATGTAATTCATTTACTTATAAACATTGAAATATGCTTGTGATATAGAATATTTATATATTAACAGCTCTGGATATGATAAATGATTTTTCAACGACAAGAACTATATTTTCTTTTTCTACTATCATAGCTGTATGTGCGCAAAACTGAACAAGGATGAAAACATCCACAAAAGCTAACCTCTACATATCAGACAATTGGAAACTTAATATAAATTGTCAGTTCTTTTACTTTTGAATGAATAGAATAATATTTGATAGTCTTAACCATTTTCAATTTTAAATTGTCGTAAAACTACTTTAAATGGACGGATATATTAAGACTTTTTAAAAGATAAAATTCATATACCATTATATGATAGTGCCTACTCTTCTCATGAATTGTCAAAACAAGACATTGCGATAAAACAAAGAAACCCTAAAAGTAGAAAAACTTCGCCCCTAAAATATGTTTTAAGATAGATGATGTTCTACATATATTGAAGTGTTGATGCATTTCAAAGGAAGCTCCTCTACTTTATTTTAATTTTAGTTTTAAAAAGAATTTTTTTTTGAGGTTTTTTTTTCATTTTTGGGGAGGTTAGGGGTGTCCCACCCCCCAAGAAAATAGTTATAAACCTTCCCGGGAACTATGAGAAGCTACCCTGTAAAGGAGAACCCGATCGGTTCAGCGGTTAGCGAGATCCTTCGCTACAAACAAACAGACAGACATCGTTCTACTTTGTATTATAGATATATTGTATTTTTCAGGATCTTAATGTATATGGCAATGGAATTTAAAATAAAATGATAAACAAAATTCTTACTGCTAGTAAATTAACCAACTCATTGTGATATAAAAACTCTAATAAGAAATCATAAATGTAATCTAATTAACAGTCCATTGTCCCCTTCCTCCGTGTATAAAAATTTAAATTTTACTTTTGGGCAAAGGGATATAACGATAAGACAATGGACGATAAATCAACCTTGTTCCAGTTATTACACCTTTTGGAAGTAATCACCTAGAGGATAAGTTTGGAGATTATAATCGACTCAATCGACAATTAAAGCTAATCAATGGAAAAACTAGATTATACAGAAGAAAAAAATTACACTTAATCCCCCCCCCTCCCCTATCTATTAAATCATAACAATTTAAAAAGCATATATGGTTAATTTTTAAAATATTTTTTAAAATTATATCATTAAAAAAGCACATTTTGTTTTTTTTCTTATAAATTTTGGGGAAAGAGTGTCCTGTAAACAAACAAAAAAAACTTTACTTGGAAATTTGATAACTCAATGACTAATTCTTTCCTCATAACATAATGACAAACTTTCAAAATAATATTTATTTCTGTTAATGGATATATTATTATTTGGATCTTACTACACCAGCTTTTCATGGTCTCTAATAATGTGAAACTTGCAGCGGGCTAAAATAACGAATTCATATTTTAGATTTGCCAGTTACACAACTGCGGCGGCTGCAGCTTCACAAAACAAAACAGAAGAAGATATTCCAGAATGGAAAAAGGTAATTAATTTTTGCCGCTTAAAATCTATGAATCAGCAGAAAATTCTGGAGTGGTTTTGGGCTATTTTCTCTCTAAGTGATGCACCTAGAGGATAAGATACCAGCTTTTTTCAAGATTAAATACAAAATGAAAATTGAATTCAGAAATCATAAAGCTTTAAAAATTTTATCATGAATAAGAATAAGATACATTTTTAGGCATTATTATGCAGAAACCTATTTTTAACTTTTCAACAAAAAAGAATAGATAAATCTATTTATATAGATAAAAATTTGATAGTTTTACATGATTTTCATTTTATCACATATTCTATTTTTATTTTTATGAATAAGTTTTACTAAACAAAATGTCGGCATCCATTAAAGCGAAGAAGAAACAAAAATATTTTTAGAAATTATAAAGCTAGAACCTAACCTGATTTTAATATACTTATAATTTAACTCTTTATGAAAAAAAATAAATGTCGAAATTTTTACAATAATAGAGTAGCTTTGCTACATAGGTTGGGACAGATAACCAAGCCAAGTTTGATACCAACCAGATAAATTTTTCATGTCTAGTCAAAGTTTATATATTGCACTTTTAAGTGTTAACAACAGGATAATTATATCACATGAAAAATTGATGTTTAAAAAGTAAAAATTCACCATGTTTTAAATGAACGTGTGGACTTTCTGGTAACAATAATTGAGTTGATACACTTTCTAGTTTGTACCTAAATGTTATAGGAATCATCATGCAAAAATTTAAATTGATAGAACAATTCTAACATGTCTAAACAGCTATTCGTTACGGACGGACGGACCGACCCTAATAATAGAAAAGCTTTGCTTCTAAAAAGAGATTGTGTAAGGTATAATAATTTTTATAACAATTACAGTATGCTATGATACATTTAGAACATGCTGGAGAGACAAAAGAAGCGGGAGAGTTTAACAGCGGATGACAGCAGCACCCCCAGCAGCAGTAGCACAGCTACAGCAAGCGATCCCAAGGATAGAAACTTCAACTTCCTACCCGGAACTACTCTACATTCCTCTTATGTTAACAAGTCTTATGATCAGGACTCTAGGTCAGTATTTTTAGTACCGAAGCTACTCTATAATATACTCTGTCAGTCCGTCTGTACGTCCACAAAGCTGTGGGGGAAAGTTTTTCTTTGCTGAGTTTTTTTTTGGTGATGATTTCATGTACCAATGATCGTCAAGTATATAGTTTACTTGGTCCGTCAGCTTGTCGGTGATGCTTCAAAAGACATTTTCATTGTTATTTTTTAATCCATTTAAAATCTGCTTTATAACTCACTTTGTCCATTTGTCCATCCATAACTTATTTGTGCTTCGCTACTTATGGATGTTGTCATCATTCTAATCGAGTTTCTAGGTTTTGTCAGTTTTTTTCAAAATTTTTTGCCTTTTTTGTTTTTGCTTGTTAAGTTAATCGGAAGTTAACATCCTAAACTGTATCCTGCTTGGGGTAAATCCGCTAAAACAAAAATACCTATCTAAAACAAGGACTATTAAAATCAAAGTAATTATCTCAAAACATTCACAGTCTAGAAATAGCTGTATAAAATAATTCATTTTTAAAAAGTACACTTACAAAACATTGAAATATCCCTAGGAAGTACATTACCTTATGATTAGTGAGAAATATCATAAAACACTAAGAATCTTTAATTTTTGTTGTTGTATTGTCTGATTACAGAAACACTCTTTCTTAATAATTTCTATTTTCAAGTAGAAAGCCATAGCTTTTCAGGCCGTGTATGTTCTGCTCATATAACCCTAAAATTTGGAGTTTTAAAATTCTATTAGAAATAAGTAAAAGTTTACTTTTCTGTAAATTTTTGTAATGTTTTATAAAATACTGTTACTAATTACAAAACTTGCATTTAAAACATTTGTCCACTGAAATTTTGCTATCTAATTTTTTTGAGAAATTAAAAAAATAATCCAGGCCCAACATGTTACAGACCTAAGCCTGAACTAATTATTATTCTTTAAAAATTTTTAGTAGCTAAGCTACCCTATAATTAACCTTATCTGTCCGTCAATCTGTAACTCTACCAAGGAATATGATTTTCTGCGTCCAGTTAAAGTTTTATTTAAGCATGTTAAAAATAAACCTTTATTGGTAGGTTATCAAGCTGGGGTTCAGCATCTAACCTGCGGGCCTCCTCTTCCTATGGTAACCTAACCGCAGCAGTAGAGGAGGAATCAAAAGATACTTCTTCTTCATATTCTTCATCTTACAGGTTATTATTTGAGGATTTACTTATTTATTTAGAGGATTTTTCCTGTGAACAAAAAAAAGATTATATCCGGTCATAACATGAAAAGATTAAAAAAACATTTTTTTTGCATATGTATGTAATATAATTAGTGGTATACTCTTTAAGCTAACAAGTGAATTGTAAAATATGAAAAAAAAGGAAAGGCTGAATAATGATCTATAATATATATGTAGGGGGGACATGGCGTAAAATATGTAAAAGATGTTGAAGCCTAAATATTTAGAGAACTAGGGAGGGTAAACTTTATATTACCTACCTCTAACTTTTTTCTTTAACATGATCATTATTGTAATATCAATTTAGTTTTTAAGCGTAAAAAAATGAAATACAAAAGCTTTTGATACCATTTTTTATTTTAGGTCTAGCTATTTGAGCAAACCTGAAAAAGAGAAAGAACCTGAACTATCACCTTATGAAAAATACCTACAGAGGAAAAAAGACCAGGAGAAAAAAGAGGAGGAGGAAAAAAAGAAGAAAGAGGAGGAGAAAAAGAAGGAGGAAGAACGGCAAAAAGAGCGGGTGAAAAAAAGAGAGGAGGATAGAAAAAAGCTAGAAGAGGATAGGAAACGGAGGGAAAAAGAGCGCGAGGCCAAGGAGGAAGAGGAAAGAAAAAAAGCTGAAGCTTCTAAACCAGCCACAAGAACTTGGGGTAAATCAGCAGCTACTACAACTAAAGAACCAGCAGCTCCAACAGCTTCTAAATGGGGAGCTAAAACTACCACAACTCCTACAGATGATGATCCTGTGAAAAGAAAACCCTGGGAGAAACCTTCAGCTGCTGCTAAGTCTACCTTGCCTAGTCTGAATGAAACTCCTAGTAAAACAGCAACAACTAATAATTCCACCACTCCATCATGGAGATCGAGCACAGCAAAGAAATCTAGTGATAGTGGATCAGAAAGTGTCTCTCTAAATAATAATTCCAACCATAAAGAATGTGATCATGATATTGACGCCTTAGAATCTAAAATTGACTTGCTCTCTAATGAACTCAGTGCTATCAAGTGTAGAAATGAAGTCCTAGAAAAGCTTCACGGGGAATCAACTTCTAAGAAACCGTTGACACTTGAGTCAGCAAAGGCTGCAGAAACAACAGCTGAACTGATAAAGGCAAGACAAAAAATTAGTGAACAAGAATCTCAACTGTCATCTCTAAACAAGGGCAAGAAAGCATTAGATCTTAAAGTTAAGGAATTAGAATCTGCCCTGGAAAGACGGCCTCAAATTTCTGAAACACAAAAAACAATATCCGAGCTTCAAACTAAGCTTAAATATGTTGAAAAGAAATGTGAAGATCTGACTATGGAGAATGATGATCTTAGAGGTAATGTTCAGAATCTTGAGGTTGAACTGGAAGAGGTTCAGGACAACTTTCGTGAGGATGAGGTTGATGAATATAGATCACTGAAAAGAGAGCTGGAAAATTCTGCTAAAAATTGCAGAGTTTTGCAGTTTAAGCTGAAGAAGGCCGAAAAATCCTTGCAAGACACACAAACTGAAAATGTTGAGCTGACATCCAAATTGAGAAGCATGAGTGGTGGTGCTTCTGCTGTTGATAACCTGAACAAGATTAGAACCCTAGAAAGAGACATTGAACAGAAGAACCTTCAGATTAGCAGGCTTGAGGCAGAGGTGAAGGCTGCTGGTAAAACCAACAGTCTGCCAAGAAAGGGCGGACCCGGACCTGTTCTTAGCAGGACTGGATCTGTTGAAAGAAGTGTTGAAGACCAACTGTTGAAAGATCTGCAAGATTCTATTGAAAGAGAAAATGACCTGAAGGAACAACTGTCCATGGCTGAAGAGGAAACCAGTGAAATGAGATTGAAACTGTCCAGATTGGAGGATGAGAATGAATCACTTGCCAGCCAGGTCAAGAAAATGGCCATCAAGAACAAACGTAGAAGCCCTAGCCCATATAATAGAAACTCTATTGACAAGGATGAAGGTATTAGTGAAGATGGAGAAGAACTTTCTCCAACTGAGCTTAAGGTACAGCTTGAAGTTGCTGAAGGAGAAACAGGTTTACTCAGAAAGAAAGTTGAAAATCTTTTGACTGAGAACCTAAAGCTTACAAAAGAGATCAAGGATGTATCTGGCCAATTAAGTGAAGAGAAGAAAAAGAAATCAACATCATCATATTCTTCCTACTCATCCAGATCAACTGCTAACCAGGACACTCAGAAGATTGATGAACTTCAATCAGAAATTAACTCATTCCGTGTTAAGCTAATTGAAAAAGACAGAGAGATTGAAAGACTTGATGCTCAACTGAAATCTTCCAAAGGTGGAAGAACTCTTGTCAGAAGTGGATCACAAGAAGAAGACTTGGCTAAGAAGCTAAATGTTATTGAGAAGGAAGCTGAAGTACTAAGAAAGAAAACAGCTGAACTTGAACAAGAAAATGAAACTCTCAAGCAGGACAACAAAAAGATTCAAGCTGGTTATGGCAAGAAACCTGCTTCTACTCAAGAAAAATTGTCAATGGACAAATTCTCATTGGAGGAAAAGGTAAAGGGTCTTGAGACCAAGCTAAAGGAGGCAAACAAGAAGATCACAGAGTTGGAAGAATCTGGCAGAGGATCAATGAAGGTCAATCTTGAAATTGACAGAATGAAGAGAGAAAAAATTGCTCTTGATACTGAGATTTCAAAGTTGAAGGAAACAGCTAGCAATGAGAAGAGAAGAACTGAGAAGCTGGAAAAAGATCTTACAATGGCCCAAGACAAGGCTGAAAAGGCTCAAAGAGAGATCATTGCTGCTGAAAGAGAAAAGAGAAAGACAGAAGAGGAGAGATCTAGGCTGGATACACAAGTCAGCCGTCTTGAAACTGACCTCAGGAGCTTGACAAGGGAGAAGGATAGATACAAGGAGGAGTCAGAGTCAGCCAGAGCTAAGAACAGAGAAAACCTCAGCCAGACACAAGAAGGTATGAAGGCATTCAAAGATCAAATTGATTTACTCAAACAAGAACTGAGTGAAGAGAAGAAAGCACAGAAGGAGCTGAAGAGACAGATGGATGAAAGAACAAGACTGTCAGAGGTTGAAGTTTCTAATCTGAGAAGAGACAATGATAGAAAGTCTGGAGATCTTGATGAGAAGATGAAAAAGATAAAAGATCTTGAAGAAAAGGTCAATGACATTGAGGAGAAACTTGCAAAATCAAAGAGAATTAATCAACAAAGAAAAGACAAGATTGAGAAGCTTGAAAAGGATGCTGAAAGTACTCCTAGTGCCAATTCATCCTTTGCACTTTCTGAAGCTCAAGAAAAGATTAAGCAGCTTGAGAAACAACTTGAAAATGCTCCTACCCTATCTACAGACTCTGCTAAATTAAAGAAGGATCTTGATGCACTAAAGAAAGAAAAGGAAAATCTTGACAAGGTTCACAAACAGCTTGAGCAGGATTATAATGTCCTAAAGTCTAAGATTGCTGATGATGATCTTTCAACACTTCAAGGAGAATTGTCAACTCTAAGACACACATACAACAGCAAGTCAGATGAATGGATCAAGGAGAAACTTGATCTTGAGAAGAAGGTTAAGGATCTTGAGAAATCAATCAGAGATTCAGCTGGCAGTGGTTGGGATACTGAGAGAAACAGATTCAAGTCTATTCTTGAGGATAGAGATAACCAAATAACCAACCTCAAAATTGAGTGTGATGTATCAAAAAGTCAGCACTCATCTGTTAAAAAGGAGTTGGAAGATGCTAAACAGAAACTTCAAGATTATGAGAAGATGAACAGGTATGGTAGATCAGCTCTTGAGTCCAGCAACAGCACTGATGCTTCTGGTGAAGTAGAAGATCTTAAAAAACAATTAAGCTCCATTGAGAGGGAAAGAAAGTCAGATATGAACAACCTTAAGATGAAACATGATAGCAAGATTGCTATCATGTCTGAAGAGATCCATGCTCTCAAATCACAAACATCTAAGTACAGACGAGAAAGAGATCAATACAAGGAGATGTTTGAGGGTATGCAGAAGAAGCTGACTGATAACAAGGGCAAGGTTAGTGCTGGTGATGCAGCTGGTGAACTACATGAGGCCAGATCCAAGATCTCAGACATGTCCTACCACATGCATGTTCTGGAAGATGAACTATCAGATGCCAAGATGGAGGCTGCCAAGGCTCATGCCAACATGATGGCTCAAAAGTCCAATTATGAGATCCAGGTGGCTGAGCTTAACTCCAAGATCAATGAAATGGAGGAAGAGACTTTGATAGAGACTGGCAGAGCAAGAATTGCTGGCACAAGAACTAAGATGGAGTTGGCCTGGCAGAAGGAGAGAGAATCACAGAGAAAGTTGATCAATGAGATGAATACCATGTCTAGAGACCTTAAGAGCACTCTTCTTGATGTTGAGAAAGAAAAGGAGAGGGATAGATTAGATGCCAAGAGAAAGATTGAAGCCATGAAGAAAGCATTTGAAGAGGAGCAGTATGACACCAAGAAGCAGATTTCAGACCTCCAGTTTGACTTGTTGGAGCTTAGGGACGCCCATGCCAAGCTTAGAACCACCAATGAAAAGCTTAGAAGAGAGAAGGATAGATCAGTCGATGATATTAGAGCACAGGTAAAAATAAACACTTCCTTGAAAATTAATGTTTTTATGTTGTGGTGACTATAAGGTTCTTATGTATAGGAATGAGATACTGTTTTTTGAAGGATTATTTTATGAATGTATACTTGATATTTCAACATAATAAATAAATTTATTCCATCCACTCCACAAATTAAAAAAATTCCTTACAAGTAATATTGATTAATGAAGTACGCTATTTGAAATAAAATTTATCAAGTTCATTTTTTTCAATTTAAGCATAGTTATTTTTCGCTTCGTATTATGGACAGCTTTCCAGTTTTGTTAGCCATAAGGGCCCGAGGCCATAGGCTACAAAATTGCTATTAATTATCTTTTGATTTTAGTAATTATGGAAAATTGTCTGTAATACGATGTTAAACATTATCATTCAGTATGGTTGATAACTGGTTTTAATTAAGTGGATATTAATCGGTTTCGAAGCAATACTGTAGAATTTATTATATTTGTCTTTTAATAGTTATTTCTCGTATCGTATTATAAACGGCTTTCCGCGGATATAGAATGTACAGTTATAAGATTAAAACTAGTTTTTTTAGCCCCATGGTGCCGAAGGCACCGGCTAAAAAAAACTGGTTTTAATCTTATGATTGTACATTTCTATATTCGTAGAAAACTGGATATATAATACGATGCTAGACATAGTTTTTTCGTATGGATGAGAACCGGTTCCTATCCACCGGATTCGAATGAATACGAGAAAATGTTTTAACTAACGTTTTCATTTTTACTAATAGTATTTTGAAAATAAACATGAACATATTACAGCTTTAATTTTATATTCAAAATTTAAAATCAATTTCCATTTTAATTATGTGTCAATTTTAGAGCAAATCACGCGTTGAGTATGGAGTTGAGAAGCAGACCATGCGTCTGATCAGAGATATGGAGGAGTTCCTAGCTTCTGTTCCTAAATACCTGGGTCAGGAAATGCTCAACAAGGACGAGAAGGACGCCAAGCTGGACAATGAGAAGAGCATAGCCAAAATGGAGTTCAAGACAGCCTTGTTGCGCATCAAAGAGTCAAAGGATGAGCTTGATGCACTGCAGCGTAGATCACGCCGCGGCGAATCAATTGAGACAATCAATGAAGAATCGCCACGCGGTCGGTCAGGTATGAGGAATGCTTCACATTCTGCCAGCAGCCAAAAGCGGGCTTTGTACAGGAAAGCAGTGTCGATGAGCGATGGTATGTCGGCCGACAACATGAACTTGTGGCAGAGCAAGGAGTCGTTGGGCAGCAGTGAAAGCGTTGCCTCCAACGCGTCCATCCCGTTGCCTGTGCCAGTGCGCACTCGCAGCACAGGCAGGGGTGGCTCCGAGTCAGGATATTCTAGTGATGCTTATAATCATATGACAATCAGAAGGCTGGAGCGTGATACTAGTGTGGACCGCTTGTCTACAGGCCAGTACCTTAGTTTTTTTTTATTTACATTTTTTAGTGTAACTAAACAGAAAGCAGGCATTTAGGGATAGCTCAATAGACATTAAATTACCCCCCCCCCCCACCACCAGTCCTAAAGTCTATGCGTGAGTTTGCATTCATTAAATGAAAAATTTTTGGGTTTTAAAAATAAACCTTTATTATACCTTGAATCTCTGACATTAAGACAATATATAGATAGTTTAGTAGACATTTTCAACTGTTAAAAAATAATTTTTTTGATTTTAGAAATCTAACTATTGTATTTAGATTATATTTCTTTAAAACATATTTTCAAGAATTTAGGTGAAATTAAATATCATTGTACCTAGTAGAGATATACACATATGTACTAAAATGAATTTTGTTCTTTAAGCTTTGTCGAGATATAGGAAATAATTTGCAGTGTATATTTTTATTATACATTACAATTAATGTATTTTTAATCTAATTTGGTTATAATTCCATTCAAAGGTGACTGCCACTTGTAACTATTTCTCCTTCCACTTTTATTAAGAAAAATAATGGATTAAATAGGTGATTCAATTCTGTACTAAATACTAGATAATCCTCCCAAAATTGTTAAACACCTTCCCTGGAGAGCTGGACAGAAAAGAAGAACACACAAACAGGCTGATAAATGGATTTATGATACATGGGTAGTGGTATATTGACAGGGGAAAATTTAGGTTGCAAATATGAACCACATTTATCGGTCAGTTTGTTCATCCATTAAGAGAGGAGGGGATGGATGGGGGGGGGTTAATATTAATTAGCCAGCTGCGAGGATACCTTTATTAAAGTACATGAAATCTGTTACAATATCCAAGTAATAATATATGGATTGACAGACACATTACACACACATCCTGTTACTTTTTTTGATAAGTATTAATAATCAGGTTCCCGAGAATCAACACAGAGTGAGTTATTGCCAGGAGAAAAGAAGAAGTCACGTGGCTTGTTGGGAAAATTAAAGAAAATTGGACGCAGCGTTTCACAGGCATGATTAAAGTCATAGATAATTATCAAAAGTTTAAAGAGAAAACTATTATAGTGTTTTCTAATTTAGAGGATTCTCATTTTAAATTAGTCTGAAATTTTTTTTTTTTTTTTTTTTGGGGGGGGGGTCGGTTATTTTCCTAGTTGGTACTATTTTCTAGTTCTAGCGCAATTATTTTGAAATGACGTCATAAAGTAACGTTTAATTCGTTTTTATTTTTATGAGGGAATATTAAGTACATCGGAATACTTCTGACAAAAGTTTTTACTTTGTTCTTCCTATCCCCAAATCCCTGATAATACTCCATATACTTAACCTTTAACCCTGCCTGTCCCCCAGGAGAGATGTAACGAGGAACAGGAGTTTGGCTCCGGATCAGATATCAGTAATGTGTCTAACCAGAGTAAGCTGTCCACGTCCTCCAAACTGTCCACCACGTCAAAGATGTCCACTGCTAGCAAGATTATACAGCGGGCCAGGTAATTGATCCAAACCCTTTTTTGTCGTCTCGGATATTGGTCAATACGTTCCTCGATGGTCAGAGGAGGGGATGGAGCAAAGTAATAAGGGGGGGGGGAGAATAAATATTAGCCAGCTAGGAGAAACATTTTATCAGCGAAAACCTCTCCTAATATCAACCTAATATAATTCTTTTAGAATGAAGCTACTCCGTCCGTCCTAATGTTTTAAACTCTACTTGTTTTAAGAAACTATTTTGGTCGAACCTTTTTTCTGTCAGTTTTTTAGTTTTTAAAATAATTCAATATAATTACCTTCGGTCTATACTTAAATCTTTATCTGTTCTATTGTTTTGGAAACTTTTCTGGATCAACTGCAGTTCACGGTAAAATATTTCTGGTAACGAATATTTTCAAAAATCTATGAGTTTTAGAGGCTGCTAGCTGCCACACAGCTGCACGTACAGATCATGCCCGCACACTGTTTTAAGCGGCATGAGAAGACCTACAAATACTCTGGAATGACATAAAAAATTAATACATAATTATCTCACAGTGCAGAGAAATGCGCAAAAAGACCTATTTTACGCGTTTTTTCTTCAGTGAAGCTTTCCCTGTGCATCATTGGATCTTATCTATTCCAGATTATTTGTAGGCCTTCTTAGGCCGCTTAAAATGGTGTGCGGATATGATTTGTACGTTAAGCCGTTTGGCAGCTAGCAGCCTTTAAGATTCTTATTTTTTTTTAGAAATATTCGTTACCAGGAATATTTTACCGTGAACTGTAGTTGATCCACTTTTTTTACTTGAAAATAACTCAACAATTATTATATCTTTTTCAACAAAATTTTCCTCTTAGATCTGTGAGTAAGGATCGTGGTGCAGAAAAGAAAACACCCTTCGGACCTCCCACTAACGCCAACGCAGCATTTGACAAATACTTTGACAAAGCTGAGGCCGCCGAAAACAGTAAATCTACGCCGGGCGCCACACCAGATGCCAGACAACCGGCCACTGCCACGACTAGGACAGCAACGGCTGTGCGGCCAGGAGCTGTGTCAACTGCTAAACCCACCGAGGCCACTGGCAAAACTACTCATCCGCCAGTAGCTGCCACCAGAACTTACAGAAGATTCTAGAAATGCTTTCATATTTGGTTCTTTGTAAATGGTAAGTTTCTTTTAATAAATTTTTGGGAATAGTCCCTTTCGTGGCAACGCCCCTTTAGCGGCGATTCGTCGTATTTTTAAAATGGCTTTTTGTAGGTTATTTTAGGTTAGGTAGGTTCTGTGAAAAATACGAAGAATCGCCCCTTAAGGTGCGTTGCCATGAAAGGGACTTTACCCAAATTTTCTGCTATTGATTCAATCTTCAGATTGCATATAAGTCCAAACAAAAACTAATTTTGTTTTATGATTGGCGGTTTCCTTCAAATCACACACACATGGACCACTACTTCAATTTAAAGATAAAGCCCCTTGCATGCAGGACTTTTGTTTTACTTTAAATTACCCAACTTTTTCTCAAAAAGAGTAACTTCTAGAGAAAATTTATAGGCAAAAAAGTTTTCATACTTTTATTTGGCATTTTTTTTTTACAATAATCACCCCTTCCTTAAGAAAATAAATCTTAATATATTTTAGACGTTACAAGAAGACCAAAAAGCCTACAGTTCTGTGACCTCCTAGGACTTCACAACTCCGCCCATCCAAAATTCTCGCAGCCTTTGATTCGGCTAGCGGCCCCACCCACTCCGCCCATTTGTGATGTGAATAATTTTATACCCTTTTTTTGTTTACAATTATAAATTGTTATATATTTGATATTTTGCAAGAACCTTTTTTTCAGAAAATAATAGTTTTATTTAAATTTTTACGTACTTGCAATAATTTTCATAAAGTTCCCTTTTTGTTATGCATAAGGATTTTAGTTTAGAGAAATTATTTCTTAATTTTTTTTATTTGTTATTTATGGAAGTTTTTGATCTTTTGTGCTGTTTATATGTATGTTAAAAAATTGTTAAAAGGCAAACTGTAAAGAAATAATTTTTGTGGACTGTGAAAACTGAAAATTTTTCAATTTTTCTTTTATAAATTGTAAAATTTTAGTTTGATACTTAGTAATCTATAGAAAGATATTTTATTGTAATAATGTAAACTTTATCACATGAATATATACAAATAAAATCATGAAATCTTGAAAGAATTTTTAATCTATGACTAACTGTAATTCCCTTCCTACAAGGGTGCAGAAACTTTTTCTTTTTAAAACTACAATTGTATGTGGGGGGGGGGGGGTCTCCTTACACCTCAAGGTCCCCTAGAGGCGTATCCACTACTTTTAGACGAATTTACATATTTTGGAGATCATCTTTACAATAAACAAAATGAAGTCAAAAATATGATTACTCCATAAAGTTTGAAACAAGCGTGTTTACTGATATTTGACTGTCATGTTAAATGCTTCACTAAAGTCAAGACTACAAAATTTAGTAAAAACAATTAGTGGTCCAAATGGATATACTAGAGGTAGATAAAATGACATTATTGTCGTCAATTTAGATTGCTTATACAGTGTTCATTTATTGGTCAGTAGGTTCCTCCAGTAGAAAGGGAGGAGGTTGGGTATAGGGGAAAGTTGGGGTGTATCGTTATATTAGCCAGATAGTAGTATAATTATATTAGAGTATTCGAAAATGTGCTGTAATATCGATCGATTGTTGTTCCCGATGTCAATTAGACAAAATAATATTTGGTAAATAGGTTCAGCAGAAGTAAATGTAAAATATTGAATGTTTTCTGTTTGTACGTTCAGATCTCTCAAAATCTAATAAAAAAAAAACAGATGGAGTTCTCTATTTCAGGGAAGTTTCATAAGGGTCCTAAGGTTGTTTTATGCTATTTTATTTCTGGATCATAATCGATTAGGCTATTTTCCAGCCTCTGACGCTCACCCCCCCCCCCTCTCCGATTCGAGAACTTTATTCTATAACCCTCTGATTCTAGAACTTTATTCTATAAAGTAGTAAAGTTTTTATAGTCTAAAGCTAAATATCTCGGAAAATACAGGTTCGAACTGGTAGAACGTTTTACGGAAGTTTTTTTCGGGTGGTTTTTAGGCCATTTTAATACCTCTCAGCCCTTCCCTAAAGGCTAGGGGCGGAGCAACTAGTAATTGATACAACAACAAATATTGATTGAAAAAATATATTTATCTATTTTACAATTACATAATTTTAATCCACATAGAACACAGGATTTTTAAAATTAACTTTTAATTTAGGCTAAGGTGGTGAAAAAGCCAATGATAAAAAAAGATTCCTATATGCTAATATACATGGGAAAAAAGGAATTAAAGGCACTGTAAAGTAAAATAATTCAATATATAATATAACTCATTTTATGAAATCTTAATTTACAAAAAAATACAGGGATATTGCACCTGAAAATAAAATCCGCCAGTTAAAATTGGTTATTCTTTATATTATACCTACAGCTATTATCAGGTATCTAAAGGGATAAGACAATGACCAAAAAATTTATGTACATTGTACATCCCCAATAAAGATAAATAAAATAACCCCTTCTGTAGATAAAAATAAGTTGTTAAAAAGTTTGAACACCCAACTTAATAAATCAACCAATCAAAATTCAATATAAGTTCCCAAAGTTGTTAAGCCACCGAATAAGAAAACACTATTTCAAAACTTTGGGGACTATTTTAATAAACAGCCCAATGTCCCCTCCCACAAAAGATAACACAAAGATAACAAATACAGAATTTAAAAGTAACTGGATAAATAGTTTTCTTCTTGTGCAATATTCCCGTCACTAAAAAAAACCTTAAAATCTAAATACTTAATCTAACTTATGCAAATTTATCTGAGGTAGATATTTTTAGAAAGAGAGAGGTCATTTTCTAGTAAATCCCGTAAAGGTGTGTGTTATAAGGCCTAAAAATAGTAGTAGAACGATAAGGTGCTCTATATATTTGTATTTCCTATTGAATAGAACAATAGGGAAGAAATTTTTTTTTTTTTTTTTGATAACCGTACCTGGAATATCTTGAAATTTCTATCAAACGCTTTGTTTGGCTCAAACTGACACAAATAAAAAAAATATAATTATGATAAATCAACCTGTAAAGAATGACTTCTTCCTTTGTTTAATGGTATAGATTGTTCTTAACCTTTACCTTGTACCTATAGAAAACATTATTATTATAATTATATTTTTTTTTAATTTTTGTCAGTTTGAGCCAAACAAAGCGTTTGATAAAAATTTCGTATTTTTTAAAGATATTCCAGGTACAGTTATCAAAAAAAAAAAAAATTTCCCTATTGTTCTATTCAATAGGGAATACAAATATATAGAGCACCTTATCGTTCTACTACTATTTTTAGGCCTTATAACACACACCTTTACGGGATTTACTAGAAAATGACCTCTCTCTTATTTGGGAGCCAACATTTTAAATTAATTAATTTTAATATATATACAAACAAACACAATTCAAACAAGAGCAATACTATCCATAAATAGCGCGGCAACAACAAGGCTTACAACATTTTTGAAATTAGTAAACTGTTATATAGAAAAAAAATCTTAAACTATTGAAAACTGAAAGGTCTAGAAAATTTCAAAGTTTAGGTTTGAAAATGCTTAAATCAAAAAGAGCTTTGAGTTCTATGAGATTGTAATCCTTGTAATATTAAATTAACAGACGAACGAATATACCACAAGTTAAGAGTAGTTTTCTTACCAAATTCTTACAAATAATAATTCTAAATAGTATGACTTAATAGTAAACAAAAAAAATATACGAAATAAGAGGACAGCTAGACTAACTTATAAAAAATATCTTAATCAAAAATACAATAAACTCTAATAATTTTAATTTATAGAAAAATTAAATGATGCTTTAAATGAACATCCAATTGAAAGACATCCAAAGAGCTCTACAAATTTTGATTCAAAATGAAAGAAAGAAATACATAATAAAATTTTTTAAAGAATGATGCATCTCAAGACGACTTTTAGAATTTGGAAGGAACTTTTATCAAACAATATTCCTCACAATTGAGAGAAAATACATAGAAAAACACAGAAAACACACAAAAAAACATACAATTATTACATTATTTTTTTTTGGATGATACATCCATATTTTTCATTACACAAAAATTTAGCTTGAAAATTTCTTTTGGGGTCTCTAACCATTATATTGAAATATTTTATATTGCTAAATTAGAAAATTTTAAAGCTGAATTTTAAACAAACAAAAAGAAATAAAAAAGTAACAGGGAACATAAATATAATTACATTTATCAGGATAATATGTGTAGCATATTTCAACTTTAAAAGCAGACTAGTAATAGTTATGTATCGCGTCGTATTATAAACAGTTTCCGCGGACATTAAAATAAAAAAATATAATTTCAAAACCATTTTTGTTTTCCCCGAGGGACCGAATGCATTTACTAACGCAACTGGTAGTAATTTTATGATTTTTATTTAAATATTCGTGAAAAATTGTCTGTAATACGATGCTATGCATGACTTTCAGAATGGCTGAGAACAGGTTATAATCCAGCGGATATTAATTGATTTCCAAGACATACCGGAAATAAACTTTTATAGATGGACAAAATTCTATGCTTATTAGCAAGGACCAAAATATGTTGCTTATTCGACGACCGAAGTTACCCTCATCTAACCAAACTATTTTAAATTTTACACAATGAAGGGAGGACAATAAATATTTGATTTTTAACATCTTACAGATATATTTTTACATAAATTTGAGCTGAATATACAATATTTCATTATTTTAAGCATATGTAATATGTATGGCCAAAAGTTTAAACTTTTTTAAATGCATTACTTTAATTAAACCAAAAAGTTACTGTATATTACAATGAATATATGCAAGATTATAATTTGCCCCTTTAATTTCAACTTATTTACACAAACGACATTGGTGAAGATTTATCGCAAAAAGCACCCTATTATTATCATAAGGAAAAAGGATAAGAGGATGAATACTCACCCCTTTTTCATGGTATAATACTACTTCCCCATCCCTAAATTTAGAAGCAGACGAAAATCAAAAACCGCCCAGGGCTTTTTGTAAGTCAATCATAAATAATAATGTGAATAAAAAGAAAAGCGATATTTAGCAAACAGCCGTGGGCGGTCAGAATCCGCTGAATGTTCATTATGAAAAAAATTTCCCCTTTTTTAGAAAAAGAAGGATTCATCTTTCATGAACAAATTTTTTTAAATAAAAAAAAAATTCTATGTAATTTTTAATTAAAACATTAAAATGAAAATATCTAATCTAATATTCTTGCCCTAAATATGGAAATAGTAAAAAGTAAAAAAAAAAATTTTTAATAATTTTTAATCCTCCCATTTGAAAAGTAGTGGAATAGCAATAAATTTTAGCGCGGCAACAGCGCTGAGTAGGCCTCTAGGCCCACTGCCTATTTTCGTCTTCTAGTTGCTTCGATTCCTCTCTTTTATTTTTTTCTCTATGATTATTATTTAAAAGGAAATGAAGTGTATATATTTGTGACTAAAATTTAAAAATATATTCTGTTCAAAGCACCAAAGACACTGGGAAAAAAAAACATTGCATCTATCATTTAATAAATTCACTGGGACAAAAATGTTTTTAGTAGCGTAGCTACGTATACATCTAGCTTGT
Organism: Acartia tonsa; assembly: GCF_053477335.1. Lineage (NCBI taxonomy): Eukaryota > Metazoa > Arthropoda > Copepoda > Calanoida > Acartiidae > Acartia > Acartia tonsa. The sequence continues at coordinate 11,631,842 of NC_137268.1, forward strand.
TGGTGGGTTTAAAAGTTGATGGCATTTCTTCTAAATGATGTTGAGTCTATGGAGTTGTTACTGATAAACTCCAAAATACTCCTTAAAAATTTTAATAAGTGAATAAAAATAAATAAAATCTTTAAAATCAAAGTGAAGTATTAGAAGGTATGAAATCTTAGGACATGTTCTTTCATTCAATACATATTATGTTAGTCAGCAAATATCCACTACTATGCAATGAGATAGGGAGGCTACATTCGACTTTAGATTATACTGGGTAATCAAAGTTTTAAAAACAAGTTCTCCATTTCGTTGGCTTAAAACTTTGGGTACTTGTATTAGATAATGATGGTTGGTACAAACTAAAAAGGTTCTAAACTTTTTCACCAATATTTTTATACACGAAGAGTTAATTTAGTATATTGGCTTAACCCTTAAGATACCTGCTCAATTATACTCTACTAGTGGATTCCCCCCTAGGGGCTTTGCCCCAATTGTGGTAATTAAAAATAATTAAGTACCTCTCTCTGGAGATGCCACCACTAATTTTTAAATAATAAAAAAAATTTTAAAAATGGGAGGGAATTTTTTTTTCATTTTTGGAAGTGTCTAAAATAGCCAAAAACCACCACAGGACCAGTAAGTATGTTCCTTCAAGAGTAGAATCCGATCGGTTCATTAGTTACCGAGATCCGGACGGACGGACAGACATCAAGCTACTTTGTATTATAGATAACAAAATATAATTATTTTTTATATGCTTCGCCAACAAAAAAATCTGTTTACCTGACGTGGTTATAGACAATGTCTCTGGCGAGAGGTAACAGCTCATCTGCTACCCTCTTATCACATACTACAATATAAACAATTTTTAAAAAGCAGGGATATATATTTGAATTAAATGGCGTTAAAACCCCAAAGTACTTTAAGCACAAATAACCCCACCCTCCCTTATCCTTAACAAATCAACAATAAGGGGAGGGGGATGTAGGTTTTCGTTTGTGACTTTAGGACAGGTAGCATGGGTGGGGTACTATATAGCCCCGCAGGGGTTAGGCATACAAAATCTGCACACTTTACTTGATTTCAATATAAAAATAAGTGGAGGGGAATTTAGTTCTCAACAGGTAAATAGTGGGAAAGCACTATAAAATTTGATTTCTCATTGAATGGGCATAGATTTGATGATTTATAAATTGCCAAATATTTTAATATATGAATTGTGAAAAAACTTTCTTGAATATTGTTAAAAAAAAGGTTGAGTATGGTTAAAAACTACGATTAACGCCGAGCGAGGTGATATTCGCGGAGGCCCCAAATTAATGATTGAAATAAAAAAAAATGTGCCAATTTTACACATTTTGCATCTCTTAATTCATAAAAATACTTACATATGGCATTTTTGTGTTCTTTGAAAAAGTGTTCATACTCGAAGAAGCATATTGTCAGAAAATCAAACAGATCCCTATAAAAAATAATAATAAATAAAATTAATACTGTTAATTTAATTTTCTTGTAAATGGCTAAAAAATGTTAAGGCAATTTTTTTTTACTTTTGAGAAATCCGGCCATTTTCAATATCCGGCCGGATACCGGATATTGAAACTATCCGGCCGGATATCCGGCAATATAATCTTTTATATTTTACAACAAAAATCTCTGTTTTTTTTAATCTTAAATGGCTGTAATTTTCTTATTATTGAAGATAGAAGAACAATTTTTTCTGAATATGTTTATCTTTATGTAAATTTTATATTAGAAATCTCAAAACATAAATTTTGGCGGTGGCAAACCGACGATTTGCGGGTAAACGGCAACGGATTTTATGAAATTGTAATTTGTCATGAAGATATATAAAAAAGCCTAAGTTTAAAATTTGAAATCTTCAAGTAAAAATTTGCGGTCACAGGAACCGTTTAAAGATTTCTGGAGACCTGGAGGTTCAGGACTTGCAGGATTATACCTGGAAACTGAAATCAACTTGAACACCTATATTACATATGAGGATGTACGACTATAGCATATTTTAGTATTAGATAACATGAAATGCTTTGTTTAAGTAAAAAAAAAATTTTACTTTTTACCTGAATGACCTTACCAGATTTGCTGGCATCCTGTGCCCGCCAGGAAGGAGGTATTAAAAAAATTTCAACTCTCAGTTATGTGTCATACCCATATTTCGAAAGTCACTTAGTTATAGCCCTCTACCTTTTATACACAGAAAATGGGATAGAAAAAAAACAGAGGGGGGGGGCAGGCATTCAACGCCACATCCCCGCCAATCCTCCAACCGTTAGGGGTTGATATTAGAGATTGAGGGAAGTTATAGTTCAATAGATTTATTTGCTAAGAAGAAAGATCATTTAATACTTACTTAATTTTTAAGTTTTAATCTTAATTTTATCCTATTATACAAAGTAGTAAGCTTTTTTTTGTCTGTAGCGAAGGATCTCGCTAACCGCTGAACTGATATGTTCTCCTTTAGAGTGAAGCTTCTTATAGGTCCCAGGGTGGTTTTAGGCTGTTTCATTTTTATAAAAACAAGGATGACAACATCCATAAAAGCGAAGCACTGAAACGGTAGGACAAACGGACATTAACACTTGTATAGTTTCAGAACTGAATAATCCTAATATAAATGTATAAGAGTCAAAGCAAAATTGTAAGTAAATTTTTTTAAAACTGCTTGATACAGGATAATGTTTATGGACATACTTACATTTTTAGGACTTGATTATAGAGTTGCTTCGTTTATTACATTATACTTTGTTGTCCCAGGAATCAATATACCAAAAATCAGATCAATCCGATGATTAGATCACATAAAAATTTGATGTTAAAAAAGTAAAAAAATCAACATGTTTAAAATGGACGTACGGACATTTTGGTAATGATTATAGAGTTGCTACGCTTTCTAAATCGTACCTAACTGCTAAAGGAATCACCATGCAAAATTTGAAATCGATAGGACAATTCTAACATACCTAAATTAACGAAAAAAGCTATCCGTTACGGACGGACGTACGGAGTGACGGACGGACGGACGTACGTACGGACGGACTTACGTACGGACGAACCAACTCTAATTATAGAAAAGCTTCGCTTTTAAAAAGTCGTTGTAAGGTTTTAAATTATTTTTCTGCACTTTCATGTCCCTTCTAATATCCCTAGATACTAGGGACGCAGCCGCTATAATATAAAACACTAGTTTATGAAGAAATTTTTTTTTGGGTATAGTCCTCTTTGTGGCAACGACCCTTAAGGAGCGATTATTCGTATTTTCACAGTAGCTTTCCTCCTATTTCTAGCCCCTTGCGGGGGACTCTCACCTTGCGGGGCCAATTGCCAAACCCTGCGGGGCAATCACCTAACCAAAAATAATCTATTAAAAGCAATTTTAAAAATACAACGAATCGCCCCTTAAGGTGCGTTGCCACAAAAGGGACTATATCCTTTTTTGATACTTTAATATGTAGTAATTTGGCCGGTTATCCGGTAATTTGGCCGGATAACCGGATATTTGCCAGATATCCGGCGTTGGCCGGATATCCGGCATTTGAAATCAGCAGGATATCCGGTATCCGGTATCCAGCCAAAAAAATATCCGGCCCAACCCTAGTACGGACAACAGATCTATAGTATAGATGTATATACAGACAACTTCTTTTTAAAAAAAAAACATTCGTTTGCTTCTAAATTATTTTTTGCTACTTGGCTGTGTTATTATAAGCGACAACATTGGTTGATTTTCAATTACCCAATAGAAAGGTTGCACAAGGTGGTTGCGATGGAGAATTTAACCCTTTCTCCCTCTAGTGTTTAACTCTAATGTTTGGACAGGACTAATATTTATAGTACCAGAATCAAAAGCACTAAAAGAAAATCCACTTTGCTATCCCTAGTTATTAATACCTGATATTGATATTATCTGCTAAGGCACTGAAGTATCATATCCATAATACTATCCCTAGTCATTAATACCTGATATTGATATTATCTGCTAAGGCACTGAAGTATCATATCCATAATACTATCCCTAGTCATTAATACCTGATATTGATATTATCTGCTAAGGCACTGAAGTATCATATCCATAATACTATCCCTAGTTACAAATACCTGATATTGATATTATCTGCTAAGGCACTGAAGTATCATATCCATAATACTATCCCTAGTTACAAATACCTGATATTGATATTATCTGCTAAGGCACTGAAGTATCATATCCATAATACTATCCCTAGTTATAAATACCTGATATTAATATTATCTGCTAAGGCACTGAAGTATCATATCCATAATACTATCCCTAGTTACAAATACCTGATATTGATATTATCTGCTAAGGCACTGAAGTATCATATCCATAATACTATCCCTAGTTATAAATATCTGATATTAATATTATCTGCTAAGGCACTGAAGTATCATATCCATAATACTATCCCTAGTTACAAATACCTGATATTGATATTATCTGCTAAGGCACTGAAGTATCATATCCATAATACTATCCCTAGTTATAAATACCTGATATTGATATTATCTGCTAAGGCACTGAAGTATCCAGTCAGTTCTGTGTTCAAATCCTGCACATCCTACAAAAGTTAAATCTCTATGAATTATGTAACACAATTACACACCCCCTTAAACTTAGGGGGGGGTTTGGAAAACTTTTGGGAGAATGTAGACCAAGAGAGTTGTAGGGGATGTAAACTACCTCTCCCTCCCCCCCCCCTCTTATTCAGGCCTCAGATTTGATAATGATTCCTAATACGATTTATTACGAATAAAGGGGTAATACTTTTAATATTAGCCAAATAAGTGAGTGGTACTTATCTTTAAATAAATCTTCCATTTAACTTTGAAAGGTTGTAATTATAAGGAAAAGACGGGGTTGTAGATTTAATAAAGGGGGGGGGGCGAAAGTGACACTTTTTGAAACCAAAACTAAAAGTCAAAAAAGGAACTCAACTAAAAAATGAGTTACAGGTCTGAGATTTTGCATGGCAGTTGCTTTATAGGGGTAAAATATGGAACTGTGAAGAAACGGCGGCGCAACCGCCGAAAACCGCCGTTTCCCGCCGAATTTTTTTGCATTTTCTCGGCGGTTTTCGGCGGTTGCGACGCCGTTTCTTCACAGTTCCATATTGTACCCCTATAAAGCAACTGCCATGCAAAATCTCAGACCTGTAACTCTTTTTTTAGTTGAGTTCCTTTGACTTTTAGTTTTGGGTTTCAAAAAGTGTCACTTTCGCCCCCCCCCCTTTTTAAGTTAAGATGTATAACCAGACAACTACCTGGATCCCCCTGTTAAGGATCTTTGTTAATATTCCCGACGCTATTGGTTGATTTTTCATGACCCTATTGAAATTCGGCACTGGCTCTCCTCAGGAAGGGGTAATACATTAATTTAACCCCTCCCCCTCTAGTGTTTTACTCAAATGTCTTTTTATAACACAAGCTTTTTATTTACCTTCAGGAACTGAAGTTGTGAAGTGGAAAAATGTTCTATCTTGTTGTTCAGATTGTTCAGTTTCTATAATACAAAATTTTTATTAGTTTCAATTTATTGGACTTTTTAAAAATTACATTTTTAAATAAACATTCTATGTTTATACATAAAATATCAATATCATATTGGTAAAGTTGTTATAAAGGATAAGGGTTTAGTTTAGGTTAGTTCAGGTCATATTTAATACAGGTTAGGCCTGCAGGGTTTTGGGAACCGCAATGGATAGTATAAAAAATACGCTTCCTCAGCTTCAAAAATAGTGGAGAAGGTAGAGGGGGGGGGGGACTCTAAGCTTGCTAGGCACTTTGAGAGAAAGCACCATAAATACTTACTCTATCTAATGTGAATATTCTTTTCTTGACGCTGTAGCACATTCCGTTTCTCCACACCCATTGCTGGTCCTAATAAAGTTAAAATGTAATCAACCAAAAATCCACACACAACTTATGAAAAATTAATACTAAATTAAGATAAGAATATCATACCAAAGACATTAAAATTGTGCTGTAAAGGACATTAAAGATAAGGAGCATAGAAATATAAAAAAAAACATAAAACATGGTTCGAAACAAAATAAACTGAAAAAGGTCTAACTTTCAGAAAACAAAGTTTTATTGGAATACCTATCAATAAAAAAAAGAACTGATTTAGATCTGATTTACATAACAAAAAAATTCTAGGTATCACGTTTGTTAAAATTAACTAAGATATAAACTCTAGGTAACTAATATGTATAATATTTACTAAAATCTAAAAAGAAATTTAACTTAACTGGTTTCAAAGTAAAAGTCTAGATTACAAAAACCAGAAAGTATCTATAGAAAGCCTACAGAAAGTATGAAAAGCCTTACTATTTAAAACAACTAAAGACGGAAAAATTCACCAAAATTCCCTATAAATGAAAAAATGTTAAGGTATAAAAACACAAAGGTCATTGTCTAATAACCAAACAAAGAATAGATAAATCCTATTTTATAAAGAAGTAAGGATTTTTTGTCTGAAGATAAAGATCTCGGAAATTGCTGGTTCTATTGGGTTATATTTTTCAAAGAAGTTTTCATAAGTATCTTAGGGTGGTTTCTACGTTATTTTCACCCCAACCCTCCCCTCACTCCAATTTTTATTGATATGTAAATTCAATGTTTAATTCAAATATTAAAATTGTTTTGAATCAATGATCATTTCTTGATATCCTAATTGTATTTTTCTATTTAATAAGTGAAAAATAGTCTAAAACCATCCTTATACTTTAATTTAGAAATTGATTAGACTAAAACCATCCCGGAATCAATCAAAACATTAAGTTCAGTGGTTATCAAGATTTTAACAGCCAGACAAAAAATCTCATTACTTAAAAGCAGGGGCGAATTCTTAAAAAACTTTTTTATCAGAATGGCTCACTAAAATCAATGAGGCTCGCTAAAAATAATTTTGCCTCACTGCGAGTCTCACTGCACTGATTTTAGTAAGGCAGTAAATTTTTTTTAAGAATTCACCTCAGAATAAAATGTGATAAAAGTTCCCTTAAATAAGAAGAAAATTCCATTACTTTTAATTTATACTAGCGGCTTTGCCCCTAGCCTCTAGGGGCTTTGCCCCAAGAGATGATAAAAAAAGTTAAGGTGAAATTCGTAAAAAAATAAGAATGAACAAGGAAATCTTCTACAAAAAAAGGGACAAAGGATATCTCCTACAAAAAAAAATGGGTGGGGATTTTTTGTTTTTGGGGGAGTTTGGGGTGTCTCCCCCCCCCCCCCCCCAAGAAAATAGCCTAAAACCACCACAGGACCAATAGGTATATTCCCTGAAGAGTAGAATCCGATCGGTTCAGTGGTTACCGAGATCTTAAGCTTCAGACAGACGGACGGACAGACATCAAGCTACTTGGTAGTATAGATAACAATGTATATACGGCTCTAAAAGTCTCTTCTATTCACTAGTATATTGGTCGTCCTATGACATGCGATAGTTTAGTTATGTTTGTGTGTTAAGATCTTACAAACCACTAAACAGATTAACTATCCATTTTAGTAAAGCTTTACACAGGCCTTGAAGTAGTTTTAGGCTATCTATTTTAAAATAAAATATCGAGATGGTTTTAACTTTTATGATCCCCCTAATTAGAGCCACTAGGGACGCAGCCAAAAATAAATTCAATATTATTAGAAATATCAACTATAATAAGGAACTTGTAAATATAAAAAAATCTAAATAATTGTTGTAATATTTAACAGTCTTTATGTACATTTCAAGCTCTTTTTGGGTAAATAACATTAGTTTTACAATAAAAATTAATAGATTTAACTATAAATTAATTAAGAATGTTGTACCTAATAAGGATAAATATGGTAAATTTGCAAGGACTAGAGTTGCAATTATTGTAATGCAACTCCTTTGTTTGCACTACGTAGAGCTAGCTGTATATACAATATTTTCTACTCTGGAAAATTCCACATCTATATACTTGCAGCTTCAATACTATATACTAATACACTATATAGTAGACTTTATATTATAAAGAAGGATAAAATCAAACCTCGTTATATTCATAATTATCCAAGGATTGGCCACGATTTGAATCCATTTTTCTAGTTCACCAACAACAAATCAATATCCTCAAATGTCACTATTGCGTCATATATACGCACAAACACGTATTTTAATTCCCTTTGGATATTACGCAATAAGTTACGCAGAAGTAGCACACATACACACTGACTCTCTCACTTAGTCTTCGTGTGTTTTGATGGTGAAACACCACAGTTAACTAAGCCTAACAACGCAAAAAAGTACACTGCTGTCAAATGGAAGTACGGGCTTACAAACGTTTTTGTTTAGGCGCTTTAGAGGAAAATCATTAGCATACTCAATTTTATCTTTTTTAGATCTAAAATATCATAAATATCAACAAAAAACAATAAAATGTTTAATATATTAAGTTTTCCCCAAACGCTTTTATAAAAGAGTGTAGTAAGCATTAATCAATACAAGGCCAACTGAAATTTTTTCCTACACAAAATAATATTTCAGAGAGTCAGCTTAACATATTATTAAGATAAAAAAGAATAAAGATTCATTAACAAAAAATTAAATAAAATCAAAATAATGAATAAAATTTTATAATTTTTTTTATGAAAAAAAATTCACCGTATGCTTTTAAGGCCTTTTGGGCTTGGGCTTTCATTTTCAAACTTTTAAAGGAAAATGAGAGTAGAAATAGAGATGAAATTTTTTACATTTTTTCTCTATTTCCACGCCCCTTTTATTGTGCAATATTCTTTTTGTATATAAATATAAGAAAATTGTGTTATTTTTAGGCATATTTTAAATTATAGTAACAATAATAGGTCATTTTGTAAACAAAATGAACATTAATTTTTTCCCTGCGTATTTAAAATCTCACACCTCATTTTAGAACGCAAAAATTCCATATGTTTTAACTTGGAGGATTTTTCAGATTTTATTTGGAAGATTTTAGTAGATAATTAATTAATTATTCATAAATTTGAACAAGGATGACAACATCAATGTAATTATAGGGCGGGCAAACCAGGGAATTAAAGGGATAAGACGATGGCCGATAAATCGATGTACATTGTACATCCCTAATGATCAAAATTACCTTTCTGTAGATTACGATTAGTGAATAAAACGTTCGGACACTCATCTTATGAAACAACCAATCAAAATTCAAAGTCCCCAAAGTTCTTTAGCCAACGAATAAAAAAAACTTTATTACAAAACTTTGCGGACTAGGGAAATAATCATCTCAATGTTCCCTCCCTAACTGGGACAAACAAACATATACTAATCATGTAGTTGAAATATTCATCCAGTGGCGTGCACTGCACATGGTTTTGCCAGAGGGGGTAAAATGACAGGAATAACAAAGGGAAGGCAGGCATACTCTGATTCAATCATAAAGAGTGAAAAGGAGGGGATGTGGTAAAGGGGATGGTCAGTTGATATCTTTATTTTTACCAGCTGCGAGCATCACTTTATCAGAGTACATCAAAGTAAAAATATATGCATAATTTGTTGATGAATTTCTTTGATGTATAAATAGATTTGCTAGCTACGCTAATTAAAATTAAAATAACTATATTAATTCTTTATACATATCCCGGCATTATCCCTAAAATATCCTTGTTGGCCACAAATAACCTTTCTCGAATTTTTTTTGAAAAATTGAAAATATACAGGAAGGGATAGGTATTTTTCATTTGTTATTTATTTCTTTAGTTCGAAGTGCCGAAGGCACGGGCTTAATCTTATAATTGTACATTCTATATCCGTGGAAAGCTGTTTATGATACAATGCGAGAAATAACTATTTCTATCCATATAAATAACAAGGATGACAACATTCATAAGTAGCGAAGCACAAAAATCGTGGTTGGAAAGAGAACCTCGTAAAAGTGTCGAACTATGACGTCAGAAAAAAATAACAATTAACCAATGAGAAGCCAGTATTCACTGTAATTGACCAATGGTAAAATATATAGCGGTCTCTCATTGGTTAATTGTTAATTTTTTCTGACGTCATAGTCAGACACTTTTACTGGGTTCTGGAAAGAGGTACAAGTAGAAAGAAATTCTTTAAAATCAAGAATAGATTTACCGAAGAATATAAACACAAAACCTTATTTTATTTTGAATGATGACTGACATGTCAACGGTCAAAGTAAATTACATACTGGATGCTCAAAAAAGTTTGAAAATCGGAAAAATTAGGGAAAATGTAAAAATATAGAAATTACCAAAAACTTCTAAAAGGCAGTCCGATCACCATGCATGTTTTTTTTGAAACAACTGGAAAATATTAATTTTGATATTCTTAACTACAAAAATTTTGAAAATCGGACCATAAACACCAAAGATATGGGAAAATATGTAAAAATATAAAAATAGCCAAAAACCTGTGAAAAGAAAGCCCAACCTCCATGGGTGTTTCATTAAACAACGGAAAATTTAATTTAGATATTCATACCTAATAACATTTTGAATGTCGGACCATAAACACCAAAGTTGTGGTGAATAAAATGTGAAAAATACCAAAATAACCTAAAACCTGCTAAAAAGCAGTCTGACCGCCATGGAGGTGTTGAAGTTAATTAAGCTCCTTAGTGATTGGAATGTTGTCATAAAGTTTCAGCCTTCTATCTGGCACAGGAGCCGAAAAAATCACATTCCTCCCACTTTGTCTCTAACAGACGGACGGACAAACGGACATTCGAATTATAGAGTAGCTTCGCTACTTAAAATATATAAAACAATCTTAAAATTTTTTGGTGGTTAGTAGAAACTTTTTCTTGGGCTAATCATGGACTAATATCAGTCCAGTAGTTTTCTAGATCTTTTATGACAAATAAGCATCCGACTGATAAGGATTGTAATTTTGTGTCGTCTTCCACTAAATTTTCATTGTAAGGTTGCTTGATTTTTAAGAATTTTTTTTTGTATTTTTTTGTCAATATAAGTTATAAGCATACAAATTTCGATATAATGTAATACATTTTTAGGAGATACAAGCTGCTGCGCCCATAGTTTTTAATTATGTTAGAACCCCAAACACCTTATTCTAGTGAAAAGGGGGCAAGGTAAAATATTGTTTAAATATGGAGAATTTTTTCAACAAAAGGGTAACTTTGTCCATCATTATTTGGGGTTGTATAGAAATTTATCGTCCTTCGTCTTTTCCTCTGAGATCCTGACTAATACTATTAACCATCGTAATAGTTATTTCTTGTATCGTATTATAAACGGCTTTCCGCGGATATAGAATGTACACTTATAAGATTAAAACTAGTTTTTTTAGCCCCGAGGTGCCGAAATATATTCGTAGAAAACTGGATATAATACGATGCTAGACATAGTTTTTTCGTATTGATGAGAACCGGTTCCTATCCACCGGATTCGAATGAATACGAGAAAATAATATTATACTAATGTTAAAAATCATAAAACCTTACAAAAAATAAACACGAAACCTTGTACTTCTTTTTAATAGCGGAGCTGCTCTATAAATTAACGTTGGTATGTTATCTGTTCATCTATCCCATTTTTGTTAATATTATTCTGAAAAATGACACATGCACAGACAGTAATCCTGTTACTACTATAAAAGGGTAAGCTCCTAAATGTAAGATTTTATTATCTTGTGTAGCAGATTTATCTGTTAATAAAGTTAACTTTATTACAATTCTAGTTGTAATTTTATGTACAAATGGATATCTATAATACAAAGTAGAACGATGTTTGTTTGTCTCTCTGTCTGTTTGTTTGTAGCGAAGGATCTCGCAAACCGCTGAACCGATCGGTTTCTCCTCTACAGGGTAGCTTCTTCTCGTAGGTCCAGGGAAGGTTTATAACTATTTTCTTGGGGGATGGGAGACCCCCACCCCCCCCCCCCAAAAAAAAATTTCTTTTCTTTTCTTTTTATAACTAAAATTAAAATAGTGGGGTTGACTAATGACTACCCCCCCCAAAAATTTTTTTTTATTTTTTTAAAAATCTAAAATACGAAAACCTCTTGGGGAAAAGCCATTAAAGGCTAGGGGCGAAGCCGCTAATAGAATATACGTTGATATTATGGCAGGGAAAAAATTGTCGTCAATTTAGGTTGCTATTTTCCTTGACATTTATTGGTCAGTCCGTTTATCCAGTAGGAGGACAGGGGGTGGGTTAAAGAATTGTTATTTTAGCCCGCTGCGTGTTTCACTTTATTAGAAAATTTGAAACCTGGATTAAGATCCAAATATTACTACTCTAGATGTAATTATATGTGCAAAATTGCCAAGCAAGCGACAAATAAAAAAGATAAACATGACTAAATGAAGTTTATGCTTTTTTAAAGCTTTTCCATTTCTTTTGAAATTAGAAAGTTCGATATTGGGACTGTATTTGGAAGGTTTTTGGCGACTTTTCCGCAAGCAACCAAACTCTAAAAATGCTTTGGGACTTTATCTCAAGGACTTTTTAATTTTGGATGAGTTAATGAACATTAGGGGATAAAGAGGCGATAACCGCCTCCCCCCTCCCCCTCAAAAAATCTCGTAGTCATTGGATTTCAGTTTTTCAAACATTATTTTACTTCCAGCTTTATTTTTGTGAAATTTCCATTACCTAATGTTAAAATCCTGTGAAAAATAAAATAAATTTAGAAGGATAATAAAACAATTCTGATGTAACAAAAATAAAAGTCATTATTATTTTATCAAATTCACTTTAACATGCTTAAACAGGGATGAGAACATTCATAAAAGCAAACATTTAAAATTATGCGGAAGGAAAAACGAACACAAACACTTATAGAGTATCAGAACATAGTGAGCAGAAAGCCTAAATAAATTTGTTGCAAAATTTTTTTTACGAGATATTGTTTATGGACATACTAGCACTTTGAGTACTCAATTATATGTAGAGTAGCTTTGTATATAACATTCTACCAACGCACCGACCCTAATTATAAAAAGCTTTGCTTTTTTAACACATAGACATATTTTTATCGTATTCAAAGGCTAAACTTATTTAAAGCTATTTAGAATTTTAGCTAAATCAACCTAAAGAGTTATTCTACATCAGGTCGTATCCGGCAGTATTTATGAATGACTTAACAGTTAGCTCTAAGTATAAATTTAGGTATGATATAATGATCCTTTTGATTTAAAACATAGTATGAAGATATCTTTAATAATTACCTATAATCAACGTTCCATTCACTTTAGAAAATTTTCAATATTTAAAAACTTTATATAAAAGGAGGAGAGTATGTATCTATCTGTACCGAAGGATAACAGCTGAACCGATATGGTTCTCCTAAACAATGTAACTTCTCATAGGTCCTTGGAAAAGTTTTTTACCACCACACATCGATTTTTTTATTTTTCCTTTTGAAACAAATATTAAAATTAAATGATGGTCGACTCCCTCCTCCCAAAACAAAGAACTTTGTTAGTTTGTTCACTTTTACTTTTTTAAACTACAAACATAAGGGGTAGGTTGGTCAAATTTAACTCTTCTCCCTCCAAGAGGCCTCTAGGGGCATAGTCACTAGTTAGTGAATAAAGGAAACACAGTTTATGAGAAAGATTACAGTGTCCATAATAGCAGATGGTTGACTAACATACCACTATAATAATAATAATGAAGGAAGGTTTTTAATTACACACTCATTAACATATACATTTACTTTATGATTATTTGATGGGTTTAATCATGCTTTTTTTATGTACTACAGTTTTTAGAAAACAGCTGAAAAGCAAAAAAATAATGTTTCTTAAATTATTTCAAACTGGGACCTCTAAGGGCACCTAAGGTTGAAGAGTTAAAGTTGACACCTCTATTTTCAATATAAATTTAAAAGAAAATGAAAAAAAATATCATTTTGGGGACTCAGAGTTATCTTTTATTAGGAGGGTAAAGAATAAGACAACCTTCCCAAAAATAATAATAAACCTTCCCCAGAACTATAAGAAGCTTCATAGTAAAGAAGAACCATATTGTTTCAGCGGTTCGTGAGATCCTTCACTAGAGACAAAAAAATTACAACTTTATATAATAGGATAAGACTCATTTGTGTTTTGATATTTAAGGTGTTACATCTTTAAAAAATTTATAATATATTTTTGTTTTTCTTTTCTTTATTTACTTTTTTGGTGCACTGTTAGGGCCTAAATTATGACTAAGGTCCAACAAAACAGAATTAGTCGAATGATTTATTAACGTTTTTTAAAATAATATATTAAACAGAACAAAGTTTTATTTTCTTCATAGTTTCGAATCAATTTGTATCCAGTCGTTTGTGAGATCTTAAGAAACAGACTGATCAACATGAACCCAGCCTACATTTTTCCGTATGAGAAAATTATGGATAATTATTTTTCATTGAATTTTTTTTTCTTTTTTAGTCTACTGCATTTCCTAATGTTACTTCATTAAAAATCTACCTGCATTTTTCAGGATTAAAGCTTCTCTATAATTGAAATAATAGTATGTTTGACTGTAATCTTTTCTGCTGCTATGTATGGCGCGTGCCAATTATAGTAAATAAACTTAATTTATTATCCATCAAAGTCGTGCAATCAAAGGGTGCGTTGTATGTTACTTAACATAATATTCTATAGTGGGTATATAGAGTATCTCCAATTACAAGCAGACGATGAACTTATTGGAATGGATTTATTATAACTTGGATCTTACAACAGATTATTACGTTCTCTAATAAGATTTAGCTTGTAGCGGGCTAAAATAACGATCTTCCCTATCCAAACCCCTTTACCTTATCTCCCCCCCCCCTCCTATTGACTGTCCCAACGAGATTTAATTATCTGGTTATATTCCTTCCTAAAGTTCCTACCAACATTAATTTCGATACTCATGTTTAATGTGTAAATCATAATATATTAAAGGAATTTGTTCAAAAAGCTTCACTATTCATGGAAAAAAAGCGTACTTGGTTAATTTTTAACAAAAAAATCAATTAAACGTATTTAGTTAAAATATTTACCATAAAGATAAGTAATCGCTGGCTCATTATAAACAAGGATGACAACATCCATAAAAGCGAAGCACTGAAACGGTAGGACAAACGGACATTAACACTTGTATAGTGTCAGATCTGATTAATCAGAATATAAATGAATAAAAGTCAAAGCAAAATAAATTTGTTGAAAAACTGCTTGAAACAGGACATACTTACATTTTTAGGACTTGATTATAGAGTTGCTTCGCTTATAACATTATACTTTGTTGTCCCAGGAATCATTATACCAAAAATCAGATCAATCGGATGATTAGATCACATAACAATTTGTTATTAAAAAAGTAAAAAATCAACAAGTTTAAAATGGACGTACGGACATTCTAGTAATGATTTCAGAGTTGCTACGCTTTCTAAATCGTACCTAACTACTACAGGAATCATCATGCAAAGTTTGAAATCGATAGGACAATTCTAACATGCCTAAATTAACGGATAAAAGCTATCTATCTCGGACGGACGTACGTACGGACGGACCGAACCTAATTATAGAAAAGCTTCGCTTTTAATAACATGAATAAATACAATTATACATAAGAACAATTATGTTCCTAAATAGTACAGTAATATCAAACCAATAACATTTTAGGTGAAAAAAAAGGATGACAACATCCATAAAAGCGAAGCACTGAAACGGTAGGACAAACGGACATTAACACTTGTATAGTATCTGAACTGAAAAATCGGAACATAAATGTATAAATGTCGAATCAAAATTGTAGGTAAATTTGTTGAAAAACTGCTTAAAAACAGGATAATGTTTATGGACATACTTACATTTTTGGACTTGATTATAGAGTTGCTTCGCTTATAATATTCTTCTTTGTTGTCCCAGGAATCAATATACCAAAAATCAGATCAAACGGATAATTAAAACACTTGAAAATTTGTTGTTAAAAAAGTAGAAAAATCAACATGTTTAAAATGGACGTACGGACATTTTGGTAATGATTATAGAGTTGCTACGCTTTCTAAATCGTACCCAACTACTACAGAAATCATCATGCAAAGTTTGAAATTGATAGGACAATTCTAACATGCCTAAATTAACGAATAAAAGCTATCTATCTCGGACGGACGGACGGACGTACCGACCCTAATTATAGAAAAGCTTCGCTTTTAAAAATAATATCGATTTTTATCATTTAATATTTTTTTGGTTGGACATGTTTGGTTTTTAAAGAATTTATATATTTATTTTTTTTTTACTTTTTTGTTCTTTATTTTGTTTCCTTGTTCTCTCTTTTTATCTCTCTATTTCTTTCTTTCTACCTTTCTCTCTCTCTCTCTCTCTCTCTCTCTCTCTCTCTCTCTCTCTCTTCTCTCTCTCTCTCTCTCTCTCTCTCTCTCTCTCTCTCTCTCTCTCTCTCTCTCTCTCTATCTCTCTCTCTCTCTATCTATCTATCTATCTATCTATCTATCTTTCTCTCTATCTCTCTCTCTCTATCTCTCTCTCTCTCTCTCTCTCTCTCTCTCTCTCTCTCTCTCTCTCTCTCTCTCTCTCTCTCTCTCTCTCTCTCCTCTCTTTCTATTTGTCTCTCTTTCGCTCTCTCCCTCTTTCTCTCTATCTCGATCTATCTATATTCTTTTTTTTCTCTCTACTACTTATTCATCTTTTATATAAATAAGTTAAGGAAAGAAAGGGAGTAGACCTTTAACTTTCGATTTTGGTTTTTAACTAAAACAGTAAAAAGTAAAATTTTAGGGGGAGGGAAATTTTTTCTAGAGAGGCCATTTCTCTTGTTAGGATGATGATATCCCAGCCCCACACTCTCCCTTAAACCCTATAAAATAATTATAAAACTGACCCACTACAATGACTGGTCCTTGTTAGTAAAGTTTTATCCATAACTTAAACATAAAAGAAAAAATTATAAAAATCAATAATGTTAAAAAGATAAAATAAGTTGACGGGGTTATTTTGGACAATTTTGATAACTTGATATATATATTTTCTAAATATTCAAACCTTTTTTAACTACTAGCGGCTTCGCCCCTAGCCTCTAGGGGCTTTGCCCCAAGAGGTTTGATCAAACCAATTTTTCGTAATTTAGATTTTAAAAAATAAATCTTAAAAAAAAGTTTTTCTTGGGGGGGGAGGGGAATTTTTTTTTATGAAGGGAAGGGTAGTCGTCCCCACTATTTTAATTTTAGTTTTAAAAAGAAATTTTTTTTTTTGGGGGGGGGGTATTTTTAATTTTTTGGGGGGATTGGGGATGTTCCACCCCCCAAGAAAATAGGTAAAAACCTTCCTGGGACCTATGAGAAGCTACCCTGTAAAGGAGAACCCAATCGGTTCAATGGTAAGCGAGATCCTTCGCTACAAACAAACAAACAGACAGACACACAGACAAACAAACAGACAGACATCGTTCTACTTTGTATTATAGATGTGCTTTTAAGTCAAAATATCATTATTAGATTAACGTTATGTTGTAAATGTAGATTTATTATAATCCTATTATATAAAATTTGTCTTTGAGTTCTCCAATTTAGGAAGCTTCACATAGGCCCCAGAATGGTTTTAGGATATTTATTTTTAGATCGAGTTATGGGTTGGTTTAAGGCTATATTTCTCCTTCGAATACGAAGCCTTAATAGATAGATAGATATTTATTAATTCCACTAATTATAACAAATTTTTATATAAGTTCATTACATTGAATAAACAATATCAATAATAAAATATTAAATATTTATATGATAGGATAACTAGGAAGATCATGGCACTACATTTGTATAATAGATACTATTGTAGGTTTACCCATGACTTAATTTTAATTTTCATGTTACTGATTGTGAGAAGACGGCGGAGGACAAGGCAGGCTGAAGGCTGAGAGTATGTTCATAAGTAATTATTTTATGGACATGTACAAGGGTTATTGTGTAGGTTTTAGTAGCAGATATTGCAATTATGATCGCTACAGTTTATGAATAGTTTGTATTTATCTATAAAGTGTTTTAGTATTGCTTTTTTAAATTTTTTTCTGTTTTTTATTTGTTTTAATTCTATATTTAGTTCATTCCAGTCTTTGGGAATGGTAAATTTTGTTATAGATGATTTGTTTGCTCCGTTTATTTTCAAGTTCCAAATATTCCTGCGTAGTCTCTCATGTGGAACTTCTTTTTTCATTAAGTTTAGAATTGCAGTTGGTGCGTATTCATAGAAAACGGAGTGTCCTATTAATAGGTTATTGTATGTGATTAGATCTTTGAATTTGAGAATTTTGTATTTCTTAAAGAGTGGTTCAGTGTGGATTCTTCTGGATGAACCATGTATGTTTAAAATGATACGTTTTTGTATAGTAGTGATTGTATTTAAAGCTTTTGTGTTGTTTGGTGCCCAAATGCTAATTCCATATTCTATGAAAGGCTTACCTAGTGCATTGTAGCATAGTATTTTTTGCTTTGTTGGAATCTCTTTTTTTATGTTTCTTAAGATATGATTGCATGTATTTAATTTACTTATTGTTTTATTGATGTGGCTATTAAAATTTGCCTTTTCATCTAATAGAAATCCTAGGAATTTGAAAGAGGATTCTTGAGTATTAATGTGATTGCTTTTAACAGTTTGTATGATGGTATCGTTTATTTTAATGTTAATTTCTTGTTTTGTGTTGAAATTTATAATTCTGGTTTTAGTGGGGTTTAGGGTTAGTTTATTGTGGTTGAACCATTCAGTGATTTCTGCCATTAAAGTGTTTCCTAGGGTTTCTATTTCTGTTTTGTTTTGCCACTTACTGCAATCATGGTGTCATCTGCAAAGAGATTTATGAAACATTTGATCATGTCTGGTAAATCATTTATATAAATGATGAAAAGTAATGGTCCTAGTATTGATCCTTGTGGCACCCCAATTTTTGAAGCTAGAAAGTTGGAGAATTTTTCTCCGATTTTGCATGTATGTGTTCTGCCATTTAGATAATTTTTGAACCAGTTGAGTTCTGTATTTTGTATTCCTATTTTTTTTAGTTTGGTTAGTAGTATGTTTATGTCAACGGTGTCAAATGCTTTGGTAAGATCTATGAATATGGAAGATGTTGACATCTTATTATCTTTGTCCTTTTCGATTTTTTCCATAGTTGCAATCATTGCATGGATGCATGAGTGTAATGATCTGAATCCAAATTGCTTGCATGAAAGTATATTGTTTTTTTTCTAAGTACATTCTTAGTTGGTGAGCAACAACTTTTTCAAGCACTTTGGAAATGGCATTTATAAGAGCGATTGGTCTGTAGTTGTTAGGATCGGTTTTGCTGCCTTTTTTGTAGATTGCAACGATGATTGCTGCTTTTAATCTGGTGTGAACAATACCTGAGTGTAGCGAGCTGTTTATTATATTAGCTAATACTCTGGGTATTTTTTGTAAGATGGTTTTGATTATGACACTTGGGATTCCATCTGGTCCTGCAGATAGTTTAGGTTTTAGTGTCTTATTTATTTTTGTTATATCATCAGCTGTTATGTTTTTGAATTTGAATCTAGTGTTTTGTTCATGTATGTTATTTATGTATTCTTGTTGTTTTGTATTGTCTGTATGAATTTTATTTGATAGCTCTGTACCAATTCCGTTAAAGAATTTGTTTAGCTCTGTAGCAATGTCAATATCTTCAGTTAGTTCTTTATTGTTAATTAATATACTAGGGGCACAGCTATTTATAGAATATAACTGTACTTTAAAACACCATTTTGTTGTCTTAATTTTGTCTTTTTTACCAAAAAGTTTTCATCCAGATGCTTTGTTTCAGTGTTCCGAAATTAGAAAATTGTCCTGAAATATCTTGTTACATGTTTAAGAATGAATTATTACATCAAATTAAGTTTTTATGTGTAAATTTATGTATAATATTAATAGTGTGGATATTATACAGCTGAAAATGTTTCAACTTAAAAACAACTATAAATAGTTAATTCGTTTACAAAAAACAACAAGGCCTTTTCAAAGCTTTCCCAAAAAATCATGACTAAGAGGTCTAATTGTTGCTTAAGATAATTTAGCTCAAACTTTTTCGCAAGGTAATAATAACACTTTCGTTCTAATAGGTGCTTTCCCAAGCCAGACAACTAAAACCCACTTACCCTACACTTTTTAAAGGGCTTTTTTTCCACTGAATGGGTTCTATCCCTGCGGGGATTAATTAATCATTATAAAACCTAAACTAAGTATACTAAAATACGCGTTTACTTATTCTAAAAGATTGATTGTAGTCTACATCCGAGTTGAGGGAAACCACTTTCTAACATAGTTTTCTTTGTTGTTAACAATTACAGCCCAATCTTATCCCTTGGCTTTTAATAAAACGTCACTTATTAACTGCGAAGCTACTCTATTGTCCATTTTGTTTATCCGTAACACTACTGGGGAAGTGTGATTTTTTATACTTCGCTACTTATGAAAGTTGCCATCCTTGTGATTTTAGATTTATAATTGAAACGTAATGCTTGCTAATGATATTTTTAAGGAAATATATTAGTAGAAGCAAGGAGGATGACAACATTCATAAAAGCGAAGCTCTGAAGAGGTAGGACAAACAAACATTAGCACTTGAATAGTGTTAGAACTTAATAATCAAAATATAAATGGATAAAAGTCGAACGAAACAAAATTGTAAGTAAATCTGCTGAAAAACTGCTTGGATACAGAATATTATTTAAGGACATACTTACATTTTAGGACTTTATTATAGAGATGCTTCGCTCCTTTTTTATCCTAGGAATAAGTATTCAAAAAATCAGACCAATCGCATAATTTTATCACATAAAAATTTAAAAAGCAACGTATGGACTATCTGGTAACGATTATAGAGTTGCTTCGCTTTCTAACTCGTACCTAACTCCTATAGGAATCATCATGCAATGTTTGAAATCGATAGGACAATTTTAACATGCCTAAATTAACAAAAAGAGCTATCCATTACTTTCTGACGGACGTACGGACGGACCGACCCTATGTATAGAAAATCTTTGCTTTTAACAAGAAAGTCAACACCCATAAGTAGCGAAGCGTGCAAAATGTAGAGAATAAAGACATATACAAATTTAAGTGCTAAAAAAGTAAACAAAGCGGTCTTTTTTGTCACTGACACACAAACAGACATACTTACAAATTTTATTATTAAGAAAATGGCCATTGATTAACAATCTTCATAAAAAAATCAAAAGCCTTTCATATCTGGCAACCAAATAATTGATATAATCCCTTTGTAGTGTGTTATTGAAGGACAAACGGAGCAACAGACTGAGTTATATGTAGAGTAGCGTCTCTGCTAAATATAAAAGGTAATAGAAAGAGAAAGAGAAAGAGAAGGAGAGAGAGAGAGAGAGATGGGGGGGGGGGGAAGAGACATAGAAAGGAAAGTGATTTTCATAATTTTTAATGGCTAGATTTATATCTAATCATTGTTTTAAAATAAAGGAGTCCTGTGATTTCACAAAACAGCGTTAATAATTAAATCAAATGATAGGATTTCCAGTATGGTTTCGAAACCAATTCATATCCCCTGGAATAGAACCAGTTCTTAGCCATACTGAAAAATAATGTATCCCTATGGGCTAATAAAACTGGTTTTAATCTCAGGATTTTTTATTTTAATAACTAAAATGAAATTACCATTATTAAGGTAAGTAAATATTATAGGATTTACCCCATCATTTTGGCCGTGTTCTTTTTCAAAGTTTTTCTTTATTTTCGTATCCGTGGTCAAGTGCCTATAAAAACATAAAATTTAATACAAATTCTATTTTGTTTGCCTATTACTTTCGAATATCTTTTCATAAAAAATCATATATTTAAAATTTTATTAAATCTTCATGAAAATTTAGTTTTATTTATATTCCTATTGATTTTCCTAAAAATGATGAAAAGAACCTAAAAATTAAAATCTAATGGCGATCAATAAATTTTTAAACAGCGCAGCAATTCTAACTTTATACACAAAACATAATTATTTAAGTAGTTTAAATTCAAAGAGCAACTGTTGTTATAATATCATTATTAGAATATGGTTCCATTTTTACTGTTTTAAATATTCCTCTGTAAAAGATTGGACAATGGACTATGAATTAATTGGCTTTCCAAAATTACTGTTTATGTTACTTATAGGGTTGGGCTGGATACTTTTTTGGCCGGATACCGGATATCCGGTTCCGGCCGGATATCTGGCCAACGTTCGATATCCGTCAAATTACCGGATATCCGGCCTAAAAAATCAGCCGGATATCACACAACCGGATAGTTTTAATATCCGGTATCTGACCGGATATTGAAAATGACCGGATATCCGGCCAGACCGGATATCCGGCCCACTCTTGTAACTAACTTAATAAAATTCATTGGTGGAAAATTTTTAACACCGCCCAACACAGTAATGATGTCATATTACGTCACAATAACATTTAAGCCTTAGCCAACGAACGCAAGAACAAGGGGGTTACATGCAGTTGATTGTCCCCTCCCTCCCTGACGTCAACATAGCGATTTTTTCTATTTTATCTCTTGCTTTGCATCTTTGCAATAACCTTCCTTGTTTTTGTTATTGAATAGGTACATATTACACAACAAGGACTATCATATATTATGTACACAAGTAGCGCAGCTATTATTATGTAAAAGTAACTATGGTATGTAGCGAAGGTTAGCCTTTACAGTAGGGTTGGACCGGATACTTTTTTGGCCGGATACCGGATACCGGATATCTGGTATCCGGATAGTTTAAATATCCAGTATCCGGCCGGATATCTGGCCAACGCTTGATATCCGGCAAATTACCGGATATCCGGCAGTAAAAATCAGCCGGATATCCGGTATCCGGATAGTTTTCAAAACCGGCAGGATATCGAAAATTGCCGGATATCCGGCTGGATATCCGGCCAAACCGGATATCCCTCCCAACCCTACTTTACAGTGAAGCTTCCGTTCCCATAGGTTCAGGTAAAGCTATAACTATTACTCTCCCTATATAAATCACCCCTAGAATGAAATATCCTCAAAAAATAAAAAAATTTACTTAGCACACCTACCACCCCAATTTTTACTCAAGTGCCCCAAGAGGCCTCTAGGGGGCGTTTACTCTATGATTACAGTGGAATTTTCTTTGAATTTGAGCAGGTATTGTCAATAAACTATTAGGCATGATAATTTCTCTAGAAAATTGAAAATTGAAATTGTTAGAATCCACAATTAAGCTAAATATTTATGGTCTCATTTGTTAGTTACCCCAAACAAACAAACAAACAGTCGAGTCTCTAGTTATAGAATATCTTTGCTGCAAATGATACGTTTAATACAACATTAGATATATTATTACTTGGGTGTTACACCAGATTTTCATGTTCTTTATAGTAAAGTGAAACTCACAGCGGGCTAAAATAATATAAAAATATCCCCACCCACACCTTTTACCCCATCCCCTCCCCTCATAAGGAATTAACGAACTGACCAATACATGAGTTCCATGTTGACGACAATTTTTCCCTGTCATAATATCCACGTATAGTATATATCCATTAATACAAAGCTAAAATTAATTCTTGTAAAAGTAATCCTATTTAGATAAAGTTTTAATCCGAGTAATTTTTGTATTATCTTTTCAAACTTTCTCTAGAAAATCGATTACACTAGCTTTTTGTGTATTTAATTGAATTTTAATCTAAAAATATTTTAGATTATTTACAAATATTATTTGGATGTTTTATTTTGATACATAAAACGTGATATTATATTATTATATGTAGATTAGTATCTTGTCAACTTTTAATGCCTTTTCCAGTATGGTTTCGAAACCGATTTATATCCACTGGATTTGAATTCGTATAGAATTGTATTACAGAATATATTCACGAATATTTAACTAAAAATCATATAACTAATACCAGTTTTGTTAGCCCAGACCTCCGGCCCACAGGGCCTAGCATTAATTGTATAAAATAGATCAAAAAAATGATTTTTGTAGTCTTGGTGTTTATTTGATTATGCCTGTCAAAAACTAGAAATATCCTAATTTTATAATGTAAATTAATATGATGGTTGTGGTCATTCTATTATTGCTGCGCTCACATCTAAACACATTTTAGTTTTCAGAGTAAAATTTTTAAAAGGATTTAACAAATTTTTAATCTTGACATAAAATCTTAAAAATGTGTCGAACTAGACCAAATACGCATATATGAATTATATGCATGTCTTAAAGAATCAAAATTAGCAAAATTTAAAAATTTAGAATCAGATTAGACATTGATTTTCAAATATTTTGAATTTTGGGAACAGTTTGTGGTTGATGAATCCTTTTCACAGATTTTTAATGCTGTCAATTTATTCAAAGATTTAGAATACATATTCTAAAAAATAAATTTTTATATTCAATAGAAGTGCTGGCCAAAATTGAAGTTACATCTAAGAAAAATCAAATCAAAAAATAAAAAATCTACTCAAATTGTAGTTCAACACAAAACAAAATTAACTTTTTTGGGGGAAGTAATTTTCCAGGGGCGACGTCTTTTGTAGGTTTGACCTACCTACGACTATTCCCTGACGAATAAGAGGCGTCACTGTAAAGGAGAATCCAAACGATCCAGTGGTTTAGATCTTTTGCCAAGTTAAACGATCCACATGCTAACATTGGTATACATTAAAAAAAAGGAAAAAACACAATTTTGCTTTTCATTGTATAAGAATAACAATTTTTCCCCCTAAAAACTAATTGAACCACAACACTAGAGGCTCGCAGGGAGTATAGGGACATTGGACTGTAAATTCCACTGGTACCCAAAGTTTTTTTAGATATACTTTCTTATTCGTTGGTTCATTCGTTGGAGAATTTTTATTTAATCATGATTGATTGGATCAAACTTGCATAGTGTAGTCTGACGGTAGGGGTGATTTTGTCTACCATGATTGTGGATACAACAATTGTCTTATCCCTTTAGATCCCTGGAGACTCATTCATGATCGGTTGGATCAAACTTGCATATTGTACAAGTCTGACAGTAGGGGTAATTTTGTCCACCATGATTGTGGATACAACAATTGTCTTATCCCCTAAGATCCCTGGAGACTTATGTATTGATTTTATCATTTACATTTTTAGAACATTACACTGGGAGGTGTTAAAGTAATCTCACTATTTTAACAGAGATAAGGGTAGCAGTAAAAGGAAAGAATATTTTACAAGGATTTTTAACATTCTGATAGAATTAAATAATTAAATAAATTACATTAAGTGGATCTGTGTGTGAATTAAATAATATCTCTAAACCCATCTGATAAAAAGGTCTTTAGTTTTACGTTTTAGATTTTCTTTGTACTGGTTCCTAAACAGGTTTTAGACTATTTGAAAATTTAAAAAATCCAAGTGGCCGTTCGGGAGCGGTCACTGGAAAATAAAACAAACTATGTGATTCTTTGTTTCCATTAAAGTTTGCTGTAACTATTCATACAAAACTTCAATATTCGTTTAAAAAAAAAACATTGTTATTCCTTAATTCTTGGTGGAGGTTAATCTTGCATGTTGTCTGATTTCACGGAGGATTGAACAGTTTCAAACATATTGAAGCTGCTCTTTATGTCATTTTAGGCATTATGTAAGATATATAATATTCTTTTCTAAGAAGTTTATGTTTTAGTAATGCAAAAAATTATCATTCACCAAGATTTTTCTTGGTGTTAAATGTTAGCTGTGTGTATATGTATAAGTTTCATATTTTGCCTTAAGGATTGCGAAGCACAAAAATTGCAATATTTCGACCATCTAACAGACAGCCAGACAAATTGAGATATAACAGCTCATCGTAGATATTCGTTATTCTTTCATTTAAGATTTAAGAAATTAGGCGAAAAAATAACATTTCTCCGTAGAAATCCCTTTTTAGTAGTGAAGCTACTCTATAATTCACAATGTCCGTCCGTCCGTCTGTCCGTCCGTCTGTCCGTCCGTCCGTCTGTCCGTAATTAATGAATTGGGGGAAACGTGATTTTCTCGGCTCCTATAAAAGATAGACAGCTGAAATTTTTTGACAACATTCCCATCATTAAGGAGCACAATTAACTATAAAACATCAATGGTGGTCGGACTGCTTTTTAGCAGGTTTTAGGCTATTTTTTATATTTTTCAAATTTTTCTCATATCTTTGATGTTTATGGTCCGATTTTCGAAATT